>NC_141695.1:1175933307-1176533307 GCF_964263255.1 Lissotriton vulgaris | reverse complement strand
AGGAGATGATGTTGAGGTTGTGTTGGCGTGCGATGGCTGCGAGGGGGCTCATGTAGATGTTGAAGAGGGTTGGGCTGAGCGAGGAGCCTTGAGGAACGCTGCAGATGACTTCGGTGGCTTCTGATCTGAACGGGGGGAGGCGGACTCTCTGTGTCCTTCCGACGAGGAACGAGGTGATCCATTCCAGTGCCTTCTCCTGGATTCCGACGTTGCTGAGGCGCTGCACTAGGGTGCGGTGGCAGACAGTGTCGAAGGCTGCGGAGAGGTCTAGGAGGATGAGGCCGCTGTTTCTCCGTTGTCGAGCAGGGCTCGGATGTCATCGGTGGCTGCGATCAGGGCGGTCTCGGTGCTGTGGTTGGCCCGGAAGCCAGACTGCGAGAGGTCGAGGGATCCGTTCGTCTTGAGGAAGGCGGCCAGCTGCTTGTTGACGGTCTTCTCGATGACTTTTGCAGGAAACGAGAGCAGCGAGATGGGGCGGTAGTTCTTGAGGTCGGTGAGGTCGGCTGATGGCTTCTTTAGTAGAGCGCTGAGTTCGGCGTGCTTCCAGCTCTCCGGAAAGGTAGCGGTGTCGAAGGAGGTGTTGATGATGTCCCGCAGGTGGGGTGCGATGACCGCGCCGGCCTTGTAGAAGACGTGGTGAGGGCAGGGGTCGGTCGGAGATCCGGAGTGGATGGAGTTCATCGTGTGGATGGTGTCTTCGGTGCTGATCGGGGTCCAGGCGGTGAGGGTGGTGGTGGGGGGCGGTGGTTCAGTCGTGGTGTGCGTCGGTTGAGTGCTGAAGCTGTTGTGTATGTCCGCGATCTTGTTGTGGAAGTAGGAGGCGAGGGAGTTGCAGAGGTCTTGTGAAGGGGTGATGTCGTTGTTTCCGGCGTTGGGGTTGGAGACCTCTTTAACGATGTTGAAGAGTTCCTTGCTGTTGTGGGCGTTGTTGTCCAGTCGTTCCTTGAATGCAGTTTCCTTGGTGGCGTGGATCAGTTGGTGGGGTTTTCGGGTGGCGAGCTTGAGGGCAGTCATGTTGTTCGGTGTTGGGTCTCTGAGCCAGGCTTTCTCGAGGGCTCGGCAGTTCTTCTTGGAGCTCTTGAGTTCGTCGGTGAACCATGGGGCTTTCTTGCTGCTGGGTCTGCTAGGCGGGGTCTTCAGAGGGGGGAGGTCGTCTGCGCAGTTGCTGATCCACTTCGCAAGGTTGGTGGCCGCCTGGCTTGGGTTCGTTGCGCTGGTGGGAGGGTTCATGCTCAGGGAAGTCGCGAGCTGGTCGGCTGTGATCCTGTTCCAGCTTCTGCGTGCAAGCTGTTGCTGGTGGTGGTGGATCGTGGTCCTTCTGAAGCTGAAGTGGACGCAGCTGTGGTCCGTCTAGTGGAGTCCGGTGGCGTGGCTGAAGGCGATGTGCTTGCTGGATGAGAAGACGGTGTCGAGTGTGTGTCCGGGGTAGTGAGTGTGGGTGGTCACTAGCTGCTTGAGTCCGAGGTTGGCGAGGTTGTCCAGCAGGGTGGTGGTGTTGCAGTCGTTGTTGTTCTCCAGTTGGAAGTTGAGGTCCCCGAGGAGGATGTAGTCAGCGGAGGGGAGGGCGTGCGGGCTGATGAAGTTGGCGATGTCTTCGCTGAATTGTGTGCGTGGTCCCGGGGGTCTGTAGATGAGAGTGCCTCTGAGGGTGGTCTTGGGGTTGATGTGAATCTGGAAGTGCAGGTGTTCGGTGGCTGCGAGGGTGTCGTTGGTGTTGGTCGTGATGCGGATGGAGTTCCTGTGGATGATGGCGATACCTCCTCCTGTCTGGTTGACGCGGTCCCTCCGGTTGATCTTGTAGCCGTCCGGGATGGCGATGTCGGGCGCTGAGGAGGCGTTCATCCAGGTTTCCGTGAGGAAGGCGACGTCTGGGGCTGTGGTGTCGAGCAGGTTCCAGAGCTCGACGGTGTGTCTGTGGATGGAGCGGGTGTTGAGCAGGATGCACTTGAGGTGGTTGTTGCTGGTGCTCGGCTTGGTCGGTGCTGGTGTAGTGCAGGTCCGGTTGCAGGTGAACTTGCAGGAGTGGCAGCAGAAGGGTCCATGGGTGCGTCTCGGGGTGGCTCGATAGCAGCCCGGGATTCTACCGGCGTTGAGTGCGTAGAGGTCGGTGGAGTCGTAGGTCCGGCGGGTGGGCTGGTGTCGACGGGGGACAGGGGTCCTGGCACTGGGCGCGGTCCAGGCACGGACGGGCGCAGACGGGCTTACCTTTGACGCACCTTCGGCGCTCAGTCGGTGCTCCCGCTGCGTGCGTCCGCTGCGCGGTGGCTCTGGGGGTGTCATAAGAAGGGAGCCTGGAGGGAGGGTCTGCTGGGAGGCGGGAGCATGGGAGCCAATCGGCTGGTGGGGGGGCGGGGCCGCAGGCAGGCAGCGGCAGGAAAACAAGTGCAGGTAAGGCACAGGAGCAGGAGACAGGAGGAGCGTGGGGGCGACCCGGCCGATGAAGGCGCAGTGGGCATGATATGATCTGAGACAGTTTGAGCCAATTTATTTTGCACACTGGGACTTGATGAACTTTACTAGTTAGAAAACTTGTTTAACTGGACCGGAGAGCCAGATCTGCAAAATGTGCATCTTATTATTTTTCTTATTTGTAAATTGATTTGTATTGTACTCGAAACTCGATATGAGAAAAGGCCCACTAGGGCAAGATATGATCTAAAAATATTTTTGAATAATTTTTTTAAACCAATTTACCTTCGCCCACTGGCGCTTGATGAACTTTATTAGTTAAAAATGATGGTTAACTTTGAACTACCATACATTTCCCACCTTTAGAAATACTGTATCCAGAATCCTTTTGCTAACTTGGTCCCCCTCTAGCAGTAGGACTTCCTACTATGTTGTAATAGTCAGAGATACGTTGTCTAACCCACACTGATTGAGTGCGATAACTAGAATTGTGACACGACAGGTGGGGAAAATTACATATGAAAATACCATGATAATATGAATTTGAATATATGTGTGGCATTGTTTAACTATAAAACTGATCTATTTTTATATTTCTCCTATGTTGGAATAATACTAATCAATGGAGGTTGATATCCACTACAAAATGGGCACCATAGCTGCTGCAGAGACATGAGTCCTTCTTTTTTGTTTATGTTTATTGAAACCAATGACGAACAAAATTTATAAAACATTACTATGGAAACATGGTCAGTGTCGTGACCAAGGTTTATGCTTTGCATGAAAATGCTTTGGCGCTTTTGCCACTGCCGTGGATTGGAATAAACTACTTTACAGCTGCACCAGAGAGCTGTGGGGTTAATTTATTTTGGAGCCTTTCTTGGATACGAATCTCCAATTTTGTGCACTCTCAGGAAAAACAAGTCTCAGCCTCCAATAAGTTGCAAAGTGTTTAACTCACACAACGCGTTTCAATTGCTACCGCAGTCTAGGTCACGTGTAAACGTGCACTGCCAGTGACTGGCTTAAGTAAAACAACATAGTGAAAATAGAAGATGGCTCTGTCCAGAGTCAAAATCCACGTAAACATTGCTGCCATAGTGGAGCTTTGCCAAAGATTACTTTGTATAGTGGTCAAGCATGCGAGACTGACATGTTGCCTGTATTAAGGGTATTAAAGTTACAAATTAACAGTGTAAAGGCCAATGCCTATAAGTAAACAAAGACAGTAATGCTACTAGTTTATAGTCTGACTCGTGCTACACAGTGTTGCAGATATGCATGATAATGAAACACAACAGTCTAGTTATATGTTGATAAACCCCCAAGTGGGGAATGGTGGGGAAATAATGTCCCGGACCCTTGTACGACTGTTTGAAAATTGCATTTGAAGCCCACGTACTATTAAAGGGGCTCACAGTATTGGCCAGTGCCTGATGCGTAAACACAAGAGAAGTTGAAGCCTCTCAATGACATGCAAGTGGCACTGCTGAAGGATCAAAGCCCATAGTGGCATGAAGCCCCCCTCAATAATGGGAGCTCACAGTATTGGCAAGTGCTCAATGTGTAAACCACAAAAGGAATCAAGGCCTGTCAATGAGATATGTCAAAACTGATGAATCAGAGCCCATAATGGCAAATAAAGAAGAAAATTCTTCTAAAATCAGTATAATCTGCCTGTCAGCACTCACAATATCGCACCATGTTGAAAATACCAAGAAAAAAGTGAAGTGAGAACAAAGAAAAGGTTAGGAAGCCCGTGATGGTGAATCCAGATGAGTGGCACCTTCCTTCCCTCCTGCAAAAGAAACAAAAGAAAAGAATTGAGGTTTAAACAATGGTGAAACACGCGTATTGCAATAAAGCATGTGATTATTGGTCATGTAATACTACACATGATGCTGTAAAGCACAAGTGTTCTATCATTTCGTACGCACACAAGAAAATGTATGTATAGGGAGGAAAGAAATACACATAATCAAAACATATTGTTAAATTCACAAGCTTAAAAACAGAGCTATGTTATGAGTGACATAAAACAGTGTGGAACACAACACAACACTGATGGAAACAAACTCTAACTTCCAAATTGCTGATCAAAACAATACGGAACAGGGAACAAACTAATGAGCTTGAGACTTGTTCCCTCAGATGTATCGCTAGCTCTTCGTCTTGGTTCTATATAACATACATAGTCAATAAAACCAAAAATATAAAGAACATATAAGACAAATAAGACAAAATATATTAATTAATGTAGAGATTAGATAACACATAAAAAATGTAAAACATTTTAAAAACACATTTACAAAAAATACTATACACATTAAATTAATGTTAATAATAAAATAAATATTATAAAAAAAACAATTATTGCTATAAACTCTATTTAACCAACATTATGAAAACTATTGGGGTCTAAGAACAATAAATATACTAGTCCCATTCTACTTTATGCAATGGTAATGAAAGCGTTTGACTTCGGAGAGGTAAACCTTACTATACCCACTCCAGTCTGTGTAACAGTAGGCAAAGCGTTGGATTTTGGAGGTGTAAAGTGTACTATTCCCACTCCAAACAGCACAACAGTTGGGAAAGTGTTGGACTTTGGAGGGGTTAAATGTGCTATTCTCACTTCAAATAAGGCAACAGTATGGGAAGCATTAGATTCCAGTAGGGTAACATTTGCCATTCCCACTCTAGTCTGTGAAACAGTAAGGAAAGCATTAGATTTCAGAGGGGTTGGAATTACTATTCCCACTCTAAAAAGCGCAACAGTAGGGAAAGTGTTGAAAGAGGTTAAGTGTATCATTCCTACTGCAGTCTAAACAAGAGTAGGGAAAGCACTAAACTTCAAACACCATGAATGTAGAAAAAATATGAAATATAAAAAAGTATTAATAAACATAAAACATTTACATATAAATGTTATAAGAACACTAAAACCAATTAATTTAAATAATTACTATTCTGTAAAATAGTGAATTATCAATGATAAAATTATTGGTATTCAATTATTAGCTTTCCGCATATTTAAAATCATTCAAATATATTATTTAATTATCTTTCCAGCATAAACAGCAAATACAGAGGAAGAGGCTTACAATCCCAACGTTTCTGCTCAAAAGCACCTTGATCATGGAAAAGTCTCTCTGTTTTCCAAATTGCCCATGTGATTTCTTCTTAAAGTGCAGGCCGAATTTTTCCTCAGAGTGCGCAAGGGAATTAGCAACACACTTCAAATGAATGGAGAATGGCGCGATTTGATAAATGTCATTTTAGTATTCAGCACTAACAACCTTCTTTCCATTTCATGTCACTTTGCGAAAAAGTTCAGTGTGCCCAACTGCACTTTCTGCCTTTACATTTTCACTTACTCTTTTAAAAGCAACATCAGCCAGCAATATAGGAATTTCTTTCTTCAGCATCCCTTACTTTCCAAGCATTGAGAAATCCTTTCTTTTCTCAAGGGGCAAGCAGGTCAGGCTCCCACACCTTAATTTCCAACTTCACAGTACCTTGCAAAGAGCCCACATCCTTAGCAGGGCGACCAGTGCTTTAGGAATGAGGCTTCCTGAACATAAACACCAACAGTTCCTCCTTTCACAATCAAAAGAAGTACACTGGCTCCGGTTGTGTCGCTTTCAAAATCGTTTAATTCATGAAGCTATACAGAGGCAAGAGGGTCACAATCCCAACGTTTCTGCTTAAAAGAGCCTTGAACCCGGTGAAAGTCTCTCTGTTTTTCAAATTGCCCACATGATTTCTTTTTAAAGCCCAGGCCGTATTTTTCCTCAGAGTGCCAAAGGCAATTAGTAACAGACTATAAATGAACGGAGAATAGCGCAATTCAATAAATGTCATTTTAGTATTCAGTGCTAAAAAAACTTCTTTCCACTTCATGTCATTCCCTTTGCGAAAAAAGTTCAGTGTGCCCCAACTGCACTTGTGAGGCAATGTGGAGTTGTATTTATATAATTAGAGTGAAACACAGTAATGGCAAAAGACTTTGTCCTTTTCTATCTCGGCGTGGATGGCACTGTGCTAATCCCATGTTTAAAGTCTTTGATAGAAAAACAGACATTTGAGGTGAGCAGATCTAGAGTGTCGCTGGGGTTTAGAGTGCTCTAACAGGAGCTGCTTTCCACCTAAACTTGAGAACTACCCAGAGTTCTCTCCTTCTTTTTTGCATAATTTATGCATCACTCTACGCCTGAAAGGGGTTTGTTTTGACTTATACGGGGTGCTCCCTTGTGTCTGGACAAAGCTATACCTCTCTGAAGAGCTCTAATAAGAGCGAAACACTGTGTCAGGGGTTGCCTTTACTCATTTCAGGTTGGCTTGAGTTGGTATTTTACCATTAAAAGCTGTAATACTGTGCCTGGAGTGATAAATGGCCTTCGTCATTTTACAGTACGGCAAGGACAGCACTGTGCTAGTCCTATGCTTAAAGACTTTGCTGTAGAAATGGCAAAAGACTTTGTCTTTTTCTATCTCTGCAGGGATGGCACTGTGCTAATTGTATGCTTAAAGACTTTGATAGAAAAACAGACATTTGAGGTGAGCTGGTGTTGAGAGTGCTCTAACAGGAGCTGCTTTCCACCTAAACTTGAGAACTACCCAGAGTTCTCTCCTTCTATTCTGCCATATATATATATATATATATATATATATATATATATATATATATATATATATATATATATATATATATATATGAGAAGAACTCCGTTGTATCCCAAACGCTGCTCAGAACACCAACGAAACCGGACCCAATTGGATATTTTGCAAAGTGTTATTTATTATTTCATCCTTGTGCAGACAAACACGCCGCCATGACGCGTTTCGGGACCTCGATCCCTTGATCACATGACATGGTCCGGCAAATCACCGATCATTTTAAAGTGCAAGTGCATAATCAGCTGACCCCACAGCCTGTGGACATAAAAAACAGACTTCAGCCTGGTCAGGAATAAATGCACGACATATTTACATGTAAGATACCAGTGCAAACAAATTTCGCATGGTCCTTGTTATTTAAAATATAACATGCATAAAAGTAAGAGATAACCACAATGCGAAAATTAAAATCATTTTCTTCCATTCTCAACTCTTAATCCTCATGTTATCCTCAAGCAGGTTCCATTGATTGAATTGATTAAATTTAAAAACCAATTAAAAGAATAAAGTACTGTAGTATATTGCATGTTAAAATCATGACTAAAATATACAATTCTTTAATTCTGTGCAAATTTGCTCTGTTATGTGCAAATTACGCAAACGGAAACCAAGCCTGGGTATGCTTCTGAGGAAAACATGTTAAGGACCTTTTCTCAAAATTGAGCCCAAGTGGGCATATCAAATCCCTCAACCATTGCGTCCACACTGCAGTCTACTTGGAAACTGCTGATGCACTTAAAAACACATTAAACATATGCATTGTTACAATTAACAAAAAATGTGCCCAGTTGGTTAAAATAACCTTATCCCCATCACCATCAAAATTGAGTTAAAAACCTATATACGCAGGCCATCTCATGTTTGACAATTGCTTCCTTTGTGTTAAAACAGATTGCGCCCTCTTACAGTACTGATATTTTGCCGATTGAAACCCCCTGCTTACTATTCAGATTCTCAGTATAAGCATGAATGTAAGTCTTCAGTTTGATTCAGACCATTAGGGGTTTTAGAATTGAGCTCCAAGATGTAACGAGTCTCCAATATTCTCAATCGCGCCTCTCTATCCCCTCCTCTGCGAAGGGGTGGAACCATATCTATGGCGTAGTACTGTAGACATCCTACATCACCTCCGTGGCATGCATTCACATGTCTAGCAAAAGGGTAAGTCTCATCCCTGTTGCTAATTGCCCTGCGATGTTGTAGGATGCGCCTGTGGACCTGCAATTTCGTGCTGCCCACGTAGTGCAAGCCACAAGCGCACTCCAACACATAGACAACAAAGTCAGATTTACAGGTGATTTTCTTTTTAATGTCCATCACCTCATCGCTAAAAGGCGTGTTATAATAAGTGCGACTCTTTCCTATCCTGCACGCCCGCCTTGCAGACAGCATATTTGATAAAGTCCTTACTTTTTCCCAACCAGTTATCATCAGAAACTTCAGGGCTGCTACTCACCAACATATCGCTCATAGATCTGGCCCGACTGTATGTTATGGCTGGTCTATCAGCTAGGATCCCCCCAATAACCGGATCACCCTCGATGACCTGCCAGTTCTTGCGTATTATGTTGTGAATTTGCTTGTGCTGCCGGCTATAGGCAGTTATAAATCTAGGTTGACCTGACTCCTTGTCCTCTAGTCCCTGTGTTGGTTCAACCTCGGCAATGATTTCCTGCCCTAAGGTTTTGTTGGCACGTCTCATGGCACCCTCCACCATTTCTCTCGAGTACCCCCTTTCCACAAATCTTTCCCTGCTCACATTCTGGGCTCTCGCACAGTTCTCCCCCGTGCTACAAATCCTCCTGATCCTTAGCATCTCCCCATAGGGGATACTACGAATCAGGTGGGCTGGGTGATGGCTATTGGCATGCAAAACCGTATTGCCTGCTGTATCTTTACGGTGCAGGTCTGTTACTATGTTGTTGTTGTCAATGCTAACCTCCACATCCAGGAAGGTGACTTTAGAGCTACTAATCTGACCAGTGAATCTTAAGTTCAAATCGTTTTGGTTGATGTCTGAAATGAACTTAGATGCCTCTTCTTCTGACCCCCTCCGTATAATGAAGAGGTCATCTATAAACCTGTACCAGGCTATGATGTTGTTAGCCATAATACTCTCATAGGTTCCCCCAAGGAACTGCTCCTCCCAATGCCCCATGTGCAGGCATGCATAGCTTGGAGAGAAGCAGGCCCCCATCGCAACCCCCCTTAGTTGTTGAAACACCTGCTTTTGAAACAGGAAGAAGTTGCTTTTCAGGCAGATCTCTGTCATCTCGCTGATCATGTTATTGTGTTGTAGCATGTGGGCCAGCCTTCTCTCCAAAAAATGTTTTACCGCCCGCAAGCCATCATCATGGTTTATACTTGTGTACAAGGAAGTTACATCAAGTGTCAACAGTAAGTAGTTTTCCTGCCACTCAACCGATCTAATCTTGTCCAAACAATCCCCAGTGTCCCTGATGTACGAGGGGAGAGCTCTCACATGCTCCTGCAGGAAATGATCAATATAACGGGAGGTATTCTCAAATGTACTCTGTCTGGCCGAGATTATAGGACTACCCGGTGGTTTGGATATATTCTTGTGGACTTTCGGGATCATATAAAAAACAGGGATTACAGGATAGTTGGATTTAAGAAACTTCTGTTCATCCCCACTCAATAACCCCATGCCCTTCCAAGTATAAATTTTGGTATGGAAAGCCTCCCAAGCCAATTTAGCTGTTTTCCAATATTTCCTGCAATAGCAATTTCTGTCATTCAATTGTAACAAAGCCTCCTCCATATACATTTCTTTAGGCCAAAGGACAATATTGCCCCCCTTATCTGACTGTTTGACAATCACTTTGTTGTCCTCCTGCAATTTCTTCATAAGGCTACCATAAGCATTATTGCATTTTTTACGTTTCACATCGTGGGCTATGGATGCCTGGTGCAGTTTCTTCAAGTCAGATGTTACCAGATTGTTAAAAACCTCTATATTGTCAAATGTTAACACTGTATTAAAAGTCGATTTGGCCTTGTAACTTGTTGCCGTTGGAGCAATTGTTATCAGTTGCTGTTCCATACCAATCTCCTCCAAAGTGCCCCCTTCTCTGTTAAGCTCCACCAAATCCACATATAGGCCCACTTCCCCTGCCAGACAAGGGGCTGGGTCAAAAGCAATCCTATTACCAGCCTGTGGTGCTGTGCGCGCTTTCATTTTATTAATTAAGAACAGCTTCTTCAATTTCAGTTTCCTGATATATTTAAAAAAATCCATTCTGGTGCGCGCATAATCAAAAGTGCATGGTGGGCAATATGTCAAACCCAGCGATAAAGTCTTAGTCTCACTGGTACTTAAATGGATATTTAAAAGGTTAATAATGGAAAGTTGGTTGCTTACCTGCGTATTTACTGGCGGTTCCATCGTTTGCGTCCCCGGCCCCTCATGGGAGGCTTCCCTGCGCCGGTTTGCTGCCCGACTTCTCCTCCGCCACTTGCGTTTGAGGTTGTGCCTTTGTTTGTTTTTGCACCTGCGGTGTGCGATCTCAGGGTTTGTCTGCGGTCATGTCTCAGGCACTCCACTTCCTGACCTAACGACCGCTTGGTAAACCCCACCGCATCCCCACTGTTCCGCTGTTCATTATCCGACTCACTGCCCGGTATAGAACTAAGGTTGGAGTCCGATGTTGAAGGGCTATTGCCCATTTGTCCCCTCTGTCCGGTTCCTGTTGTTGGAGGTGCGGCCGTTCCTTTGGGCTGATCGTACTTTTTAGAGAAAGTGAATATACGGCCATTCTGGTAATCAAGTTTGTCTCTTTGAAACTTGAAGGTTTTTCTCTTCTTGATTACATCTTCCTCTTTAGCGAGTCTTTGGAGCATTACATCGCGCAATCGCTTTTCTTGTTCTGCATCATCCAACTTCTTAATTTGGTCATTCATGTACATTATAACCACCCCCAGTTTTGCCCCATCACTCTCCGCATATTTAATCAGAATGCGTAGCAACCGACTGGAGGAATCCAAATTGCATTTAGCCCATTCATGCAGCATCTCAGGGTCTGGATTCTCAAAGCTTGTAGCAAGCATTATCCTTAAGCCACGGGGGATGCGATCTACCTCCAAATAGCGGGATAACGATTTTTTCTCCCACCATTTCGCCTGTTCCGTGCGCATGGCTTTCTCAAGTTTTTTGAATAAGTCTTTCATTTCATTGCTCCCCGTGCCCGTTAGTGTAGTATGCCTGCTGGGGTTACTCTCCGTAATTGGAGCATCATCAAAAATTTCGATGGCCGCTTCTTCCCGGCTCCTGACCACGTCTGCGGCGGCCATGTTGTCTGCACAAATGTACTTTGTATGGATGAATTCCTGCACCCAGCTGTGCGTTTCGGTGATTTCTAATACCGCCTAGCGCCGTGCTGGTCCTCCTCCAGTCCCGAAATTATTACTCACGGTTTCAAACAAAGCCGCAAGCTGCTGCCGGGCGTCAGCTCTACCACAGCCGTGGGAGCCGATTCGCCTCACTTCGCCGCTGCCGCTTCCAGTAATTGCCGCTTGTCGGGGGCTGCTGCGGTTGCTCTTACCAGAACCGCTGATCCTTCTGGCCAAACCGCAAGTGGGCTTCCTTCCGCTCTCGCCCTGCTTGCTGGAGGGGTCCGATGTACACCAAGAAGCTAACGGTGTAAAACGTGGGAAGAACTCCGTTGTATCCCAAACGCTGCTCAGAACACCAACGAAACCGGACCCAATTGGATATTTTGCAAAGTGTTATTTATTGTTTCATCCTTGTGCAGACAAACACGCTGCCATGATGCGTTTCGGGACCTCGATCCCTTGATCACATGACATGGTCCGGCAAATCACCGATCATTTTAAAGTGCAAGTGCATAATCAGCTGACCCCACAGCCTGTGGACATAAAAAACAGACTTCAGCCTGGTCAGCAATAAATGCACGACATATTTACATGTAAGATACCAGTGCAAACAAATTTCTCATGGTCCTTGTTATTTAAAATATAACATGCATAAAAGTAAGAGATAACCACAATGCGAAAATTAAAATCATTTTCTTCCATTCTCAACTCTTAATCCTCATGTTATCCTCAAGCAGGTTCCATTGATTGAATTGATTAAATTTAAAAACCAATTAAAAGAATAAAGTACTGTAGTATATTGCATGTTAAAATCATGACTAAAATATACAATTCTTTAATTCTGTGCAAATTTGCTCTGTTATGTGCAAATTACGCAAACGGAAACCAAGCCTGGGTATGCTTCTGAGGAAAACATGTTAAGGACCTTTTCCCAAAATTGATAGAAAAACAGACATTTGAGGTGAGCTGGTGTTGAGAGTGCTCTAACAGGAGCTGCTTTCCACCTAAACTTGAGAACTACCCAGAGTTCTCTCCTTCTATTTTGCCATATATATATATATATATATATATATATTCTGCTCGAATCCTCCACATCGCAAAGAATTATCCACACTCACGGGATTTTCAATCTCCAAAAGTTGCTTTATTTTCAACAGACAAGACAAGACAGACGTCCTCGCGTTTTGGCACACAGCCTTTCTCGATGTCCGGACAAAGCTATACCTCTCTGAAGAGCTCTAATAAGAGCGAAACACTGTGTCAGGGGTTGCCTTTACTCATTTCAGGTTGGTTTGAGTTGGTATTTTACCATTAAAAGCTGTAATACTGTGCCTGGAGTGATAAATGGCTTTCGTCATTTTACAGCACGGTAAGGACAGCACTGTGCTAGTCCTATGCTTAAAGACTTTGCTGTAGAAATGGCAAAAGACTTTGTCCTTTTCTATCTCTGCAGGGATGGCACTGTGCTAATTGTATGCTATAAGACTTTGAGGTGAGCTGGTGTTGAGAGAGCTCTAACAGGAGCTGCTTTCCACCTAAACTTGAGAATATATATATATATATATATATATATATATATATATATATATATATATATATATATATATATATATATATATATATATATATATATATATATATATATATATATATATATATATATATATATATATTACCTACTGGCAGTCGCCAGTAGGTATATATAGTTAGGATTTTTTTGAATAGGGATTTCTGAAAATTCTATGTTGAATAACTTTGGCGTTGATGGACGGAATTGGCTGAAATTTTCAGGAAAATGGCACATTTGGTTTCTGAGCGTCCCCTTAAAGTTGGGGGGGGGGGTTCATCAAGCAGGGGCTGAGAAAAAAGGGGGGTCCCAAAACGTGTTTTTAACATTGAGTTTTCCATAGGGCGGTTGGACTCACTTTTAGCTCGAACGGCTGAATGGATTTCCACAAAACTTGGCAAAATTGTAGGGACTGGTAGCCCGATGTGCCTTTGCTATGTATCAAGATATATGCTCCAGTGGTTTTTACGAAAATTAACTTTGAAAAATATATATTGGGCTACATTGGGCTATATATGTGTTAGAGCCCAAATGTAGCCCAATGTAGCCCAAAGATGGCCACCAGAGACAAAAAAAAACCAAATGTAGCCCAAATATCAGCCAGATGTAGCCCAACTATAGCCCAGTGACAGAATGTGCCAGAGTGTTCTAAAGAACAACTAGAGCGCTAACAGTCTTACTTATGACAAAAGTATGGCACACCTGAAGTCATCTTGATTGGAATAAAGTGTTAACACTTAAAACATTTAATTTGCAAAGGAACAAATTGAGGGGTTTCATTTTGCCATAGAAATGATATATATATATATATATATATATATATATATATATATATATATATATATATATATATATATATATATATATATATATATATATATATATATATATATATATATATATATATATATATATATATATATGTGTACCTACTGGCAGTCGCCAGTAGGTACATATAGTTAGGATTTTTTTGAATAGTGATTTCTGAAAATTTTATGTTGAATTACTTTGGCGTTGATGGACGGAATTGGCTGAAATTTTCAGGAAAATGGCACATTTCGTTTCTGAGCGTCCCCTGAAAGTTTGGGGGGGTTTCGTCAAGCGGGGGCCGAGAAAAAATGGGGGTCCCAAAACGTGTTTTTAACATTGAGTTTTCCATAGGGCGGTTGGACTCACTTTTAGCTCGAACGGCTGAATGGATTTCTAAGAAACTCGGCAAAATTGTAGAGACTGTTTGCCCGATGTGCCTTTGCTAGGTCTCAAGATATTTGCTCGAGTGGATTTTGAGAAATAATTGTTCAAAAAAATATATATATCTGTGACAGCGTCCCGGTTAGCGCCCCGGTTCGCGTACCAGACGCGTAACGGAACTTCGCGAGGAGAAGCGGATTGGCTCTCCAGTGACTCTCAACATTCTAAACAGTCCGGAGCGGCCGCCATCTTGTCTCTCGGTAGGATCGAGAGACAAGAGATGGAAATAAACGAAGGGGGAAATGAATAAAAGGGGCAAGGTAAACCCTTCCTGACCCCCTAGGATTGATGTGGGGGCTATTAAAGGGCCCCGCGGGGCAAAAAAATAAAATACACTTTTTTTCGATTTTTCGCGGTGGAAACGCTACCCGGTACGTGAACCGGGTAGTGAACCGGGTAGCTCACCGGTAGCGTAACGGTAGTCCGCCATCTTGTGTTTCGGACGAATTTAGTCACAAGATGGAGGATAAACAATGTTGGGAATGGGTATAAGGGGGCACGGAAGACATATCCTGACCCCCTAGGTTTTCTGAGGGTGGCTGAGGAGGCCCATATATGTAAAAAAAAAACCTTTTTTTTTTCAAATTTTCGCACGGTTAGCGCCCGGTCCGCGCACCGGGTAGCGTTCCAGAAAGCGTAACAAGGGGAAAACCAAGCAAAATAGTAAAATGATATTTTAGACTGCTTTGAGGTAGGGTAGCTCTGAATAGAGCTGTTGTGTTGTGTGGGTGATGTAAGTACCAACATGTAGGTATCAATGAAGAGTCTAAAATTCAATGTACACCGTCTCCTCTGTAGATATTTTGCATGTTCTAATATGGGTTATTTAAATGTTAATGTGTGGAAAAGCACTTCATGCTTTAAAGCAATTGTATTTTTGAACTGATTGTTCTTTCCTCTTAGTCCTCCTCTTTGTTTTTTTCCCCACACTCTTCTTTAGCATGATAGTTGATAAATTTGTTCCCTCAAAAAATGTATATACATAAAAAAATTATATTAAATACATATAAAATATATTTTTCCTTTAAAAGAAGAATACATTTTACAGCTTTTGATATTTGCTATTAAAAAACCATTGAAATTCACTGAAAAAACCATAGGTTATAGACCATATATAGTTAGGAATTAGCATTTACAAAACCTTGAAAATTCACTGAAAAAACCATAGGTTATAGACCACATATAGTTAGGAATTAGCATTTACAAAACCTTATTTTACTCACACAAAACCATTGAAATTCGCATATATAGTTAGTTGCACTATCACATATTACATATTACACATATTACATATTACATAGTCACATATTACATCATTCATGACATGGTCAGTGACATCACTGATGACATCATCTATAACCTATGGTTTTTTCAGTGAAAATATATATATATATATATATATATATATATATATATATATATATATATATATATATATATATATATATATATATATATATATATATACTAGCAGCCCGCCTCAGCGTTGCCTGGGGCAGAAAGTGGCTGGGGGCAGTACACCCGCTACTGCCCCGACCCCCTCCCGCACTGACTCCCTCCCACCCGACTCACTCACGCCCCCCTCCCGCCCCGACTCACTCGCGCCCCCCTCCCGCCCTGACTCACTCCTGCCCCCCTCCTGCCTGACTCACTCGCGCCCCCTCTTGCCCCAACTCACCCACACCCCCTCCCGCCCTGACTCACTTGCGCCTCCCTCCAGCCCCCACTCACTCGCGCCCCCCTCCCGCACGACTCAATCGCGCTCCAACATTTTCATTTACTGCTGCCTCCTTCTTTCCTCCCCCTGCATCACACAGTCTCACTTTCCCTTTCCTTACCTGTGCCGCCGCTCCTCACTGCACAGCCGCCCGTCACTGCACCGCCCTCCTCCTTCGTCGTCATCATGCATGTCGCGTTGCGGCCAGCGCTAGGTCCCGGCCGGCGCTACTTTCAGGGGACTACTTTGTTTACAAACTTAATTTTTTTAATTTACTTTTTTTTAAATGTATATAGCCTATGTCCATCTACACACCCTGACATTTTCATAGATGTATCGGGTGTGTAGATTGGCGCTGTTGTTCCCGAGTTTACCTGGCCAAAAGGTGCAAGTTCTCTCTTTATAATAGTAGTATATATATATATATAATCACTGAATCAATTCATTACAGATTTATGGGGTACAGGAACTTTTCGAATTGTTTACCAGTATAGTATATTGATTAGTCGAGCAATGCAACTGATGCTGATTTATGAATTTTAGGTTTTAACTTTAAACCAACGAATTGCCCATTCAGGGCTAAATGTCAAAAGTGGATAATCAAATTCAAATTCAACTTGTATTGAAAAGTGATTGATTTGTACAGCTTTATATGCATTGCTAGAAATGAGTTTCATTGTATTGTAATGAGCGTTATTTCACCACTCAAAGATGGCGCTTTAATTATGTTTATGGTCCGTTTTTACTTTCTATGATTAATGCTTTAATTTACTTCCGCCTTGCCGTCGCCAGCTGACACTGACGTAGGCAAGTGCTGAAACGCGTCTGGTTTTTGGATTTGTGCGCAAATAAACCGCATTTGGTTTAATCTGCTGTGAGTGCTGATTTTTGCCGGTTTCTAGCCTGCGGAGCTCGAATATATATATATATATATATATATATATATATATATATATATATATATATATATATATATATAAAACGTTGTGATTTTGGCCAATATTGAATCTTTTGGGCTGATATTTTGTTTTGTGAATTTTTGAACTGGGAAAGGTAGTTCCCGGGTGGAGACATACTACTCCAACGAAGGGAGATCACTGGGCACCCCATAGTGTGATCCAGGGGCATTGTCCTTGAGAATGTCTCTAAATATGTAGATCACTTTCTCAGGTACCCTGTGACTGTCCTCACCTCTTACGTCAGGGACACTAAAGATTTTCTCGGCAAACTAGAAGGGCTTAGAGGTTTGTCTGTTTTTTTTCAAAATAGACATGTTGTTGTGGGGATTCTGTGTAGGCACAGAACTGTGTGTAGGAAACCAGGACCTCAGTGACTTTTGGTGTACTAGAAACTAACCTCAGTAACCAGATCCCCTATCCGACTAGCATCAGTGTCTCATTAGCTCTCCGTCCTATAGCGAAGCTACCAACGATTAGACAAACCAGAACATGCAACTTAGGGTACTCTCAGGAATGGTGGGAATCAAGAACACTCTTTCGTTTTTATTTTCATATCAGTCCACAACATGAGTAATGAAAGACACGAAAAAGTTTAAAATGTTTATTTTAACGACGTGGTGTAGGATGCAATATTTTTGCTTACATAAGCAGGCATATGATTAAAAATAATACGATCAGCATTTTTAAAATTCCATAAAACACAAATGGAGAAATCATATTATAATGATAGTGGAAACAGGTCCTATAGCGCCTTGTGAACCACCCTCCCCAGCTAGGAACTAAGTTTTATAATCATAGAAGAACTCTTAGGCTTGAATGGGGAACCCCATACCCCCAAGATCAGCAGTGGTGTATCACATCACAGGATCAGCAAAAACTCTCTCACTGGCAAAGGTTTTCTTCCAAGTGCCCAAATCATGCATGGAGTGCAATATTAAAGGCACTAGAATTTCAGTTAGCTGCAGCTGTGTTCATGTTGTGTCTAGAGCGTGGGCCGATGAACCTGAATAACAGCATACTTTGTTAAGATGACCTTGAAGGCTTCTGCACACACTGTACAGACTAAGGTCAGAATGTAAGTCTAGGGATGTTGAAAACGAGATGTTCTCATGTGAAGAAAATCAAGCAGTTTAACGTACAACAACAGTTTACATTTAGTGTTGTGTGCAAAAGCTGCAAAGTGGCAAAATGGCATTTAAACTTCTAATAAGCTTATGATAACATAGCAATGTGTGCAAGCGGGCCCAGTCTTCACTACAATGTTAGATTCAGAGATCATACCAACATGATCTTAGAGATGACTGAGTATTGTTTTAAGAATAATATCATTCTCTTTGATGACATGCTGTATAAACAAATATAGCAATGGATTCTTGCTTCGCTCCAAGTTTTGCTAACCTGTTTCTAGGTCAATGGGAAGAAGAAGTATTCGGCAACCACATGACCATTTCAGAGGCTAAACAGGTCATACTCTGGTTCAGGTACATTGATTACTTGTTTATTATCTAGAAGGGCATGGAGAACGAATCCACCAAGTTCAATAACAAACTTAACATTAATGGCCACAACCTATACATCACCAGTAATATTAGCAGAACCATAATGAAGTACCTTGATGTTACAAAAGAAACCAAACAACACACGATACACACTGAACTATTTGGTAAAACCACAGCAGCAATAGCTTATTACACACCCTTAGAAGACACCCAGATACCCTTAAATGGAGTATCCCTTTCTGGGAACTACTCAGAGCGAAACGCAATTACAACACTGAGGAAGCGTACCAACATAAACACACAATCATGACTGATAGATTCAGGTAAAGAGGCTATCCACAGTGGGTACTGAACAAAGCCATTGACAGAGCCAACAAAATAAGCAGAAATGAGACCCTTTCCGACAACTCTAATACAGAGGGAGAAGAGACAAACAACAGTACCAGAATCATTCTGACGTACGACAATGCCAGTGACATCAAGAGGATTCTGGTAAAAAATTGGGACATTCGGACCAGCGATCTCATCATAGGTAACACCATTAAGAACAGACCCAACGTCACTTACAGGAGAGGACGTAGTAGAAGGGACATGCTGGTAAACATTGACATCACTGCTCAACCCACTAGAAATGAACACAACTTGCAGGGTTTTTTCCATGTGGTCACTGCAAGGCTTGCAGGAATAGATATATGTGGAAAGAACTATCTTGGGGGAAAATCACTAAACAGATCTCTCAGTTTCTTACTTGCAGCACCACTTTTGTCATTTACAACATTGAATGCCCTTGCAAAATGTGGTGCCTGCTTAATGGCCAAGAAAATGATACTGGTACACATGAGGGCCATTACCAACAGAGATCCCTGTTATCCAGTAGCCCGCCATTTTGAAGCAAAACATTTTTCTGATTCCTCTCATCTCACCTACTTTGCCATTAAAATGATTACGAGCAACATGATTGGGGTGACAGAGTTCTCAAACTTAGAGAGAAAGAATCTAAATACATAATTGATTTCCAAACCAAAACCCCAACGGGACTGAACCAGGATGAGGAACTGGCAATCCATCTGAGGGAAGATTAAACAGACGGGGCCTCTTCTCCCCCTGTTTCTATCACCTCCTTCCCTGCCTCTCACCTCCTTCTTCCCTGATGCCATCACCCAGGATATTGGAAACGGTCCTCATAATATGCGATATAACATGATTTATCATGTAACTTTTGTTTGTATAAAATCAGTTTATCATTTTATTTACCCTTGTTCTTTTGTTTCCTTTTGCAGGAGGAAAGTAAGGGACCCACCCTCTCGTCAGTCAAAGACACTGGTTACCTACCCTTTTCTTCGAAGTCACTTCTGGGATCTCATCTCAGATAAGACCCCTTCTGCATGGTTTCTTATTTCTTTTTCTTATTTGGGACTGTATTGAGCTGTGTATTGGTCAGATATATTTCCAGTGAACACGTCGATTCATAACACAGGAGCACTTGCCCTTCACTGGACATATATGCATGTTCTATTTGTGTTATGATTTCTACCAGATCCACCTTTCCACTATGGTTGCAGACTGGTTCTCTCGTACAACGTTTTGGATTATAGTGAGACTGTATCAGGCACTATGCCATCAACCTGTCCATTTTTGTTTACTCAGTGATACTTGTATTTTTACTAGTGAAACTTGCACTTAACTGTATTTTATTTAACTGTATGTTTTACCTGCATGAGCTTTCCCAACGTGCACTCACATGTATTCTCACATGCTTTTCCTATTGTGTATCCAACAGTATTCCCTATTGCAGGAGCATTATTTGATGCAACTATTTGTACATTCCAATATGTCAGCCATTTTTACAGTTTTCATTGGTCCTTCCTTACTGTCACCATGCAGTTTTTAAGACACCGGGTGGTTGTTAATTTACATGTGATCAAGGCTGCTTGGCAGCCGAAACACGTAATGTAATAAACAGATTCTTGCAACTTATTTTGGATTCCTGGCGCTCAGTCCTGAGAGCACGTTTACTTGCACTTTTGCAAAAGGTATATTCTTTCAAACTATTTTGGATTCCAGGCGCTCAGTCCTGAGAGCACGTTTACTTGCACTTTTGCAAAAGGTATATTCTCGCAAACTATTTTGGATTCCAGGCGCTCAGTCCTGAGAGCATGTTTACTTGAACCTTTGCAAAAGGCCCCTCCAGCGTGAGCTGGAGGTTCTGCACTTACTATCAGGACTGCATCGCTAGCATTGCTTATCCCCCGAAGATTTTGTGTTGTACAATTTGAAAGCAGGCGCCCATTTGGGATATGCAAAACAGGACTGCAAGTCCCATCATGCCATAGTATTACTCACCTGAATCACATTGGGACTTACCAGGTAAAATAAAGGTGGGTCTTCCTGAGTAAACTTGCTGTGGCTGTTCATTTCGTGTCAGAGCTGCCCAGATGAAGGGAGAATTACTGAAACACATATTCAGCATATGTGGGGAGATGTACTAAGTGAGCAGCCCTGTTCTTTTGGCCTGACCTCCGGCGAGTGCGATCCACCGGAAAGGCAACCTCTTTTTCTTGAATATATGTGGCCAGGCCCAAGCCACGGTTTCGCACCACCCCGAGACCCGAGGGGATCCGAAGCAAATGGATTGACCTTTGCATAGCATGAGCTGGAGGGGCCGCACATACTATCAGGACTGCATTGCTAGCATTGCTTGTCCCACGAGGATTTTGTGTTGCACAATTTGAAAGCCAGTGCCCATTTGGGATATGCAAAACAGGACTTCAATTCCCATCATGCCATAGTATTACTCACCTGAATCACATTGGGACTTACCAGGCAAAATAAAGGTGGGACTTCCTAAGTAAACTTGCTGTTGCTGTTCATTTCGTGTCAGAGCTGCCCAGATGAAGGGAGAATTTCCGAAACGCGTAGGCAGTGTATGTGGGCAGATGTACTAAGTGAGCAGCCCTGTTCTTTTGGCCTGACCTCCGGCGAGTGCGATCCACTGGAGCGGCAACCTCTTTTTCTTGAAAAAAATTAATAAATATATGTATATATATATATATATATGCATGACCAGCTCCAGCATGCTAATCCATACAGCCAGAGACCGACTCTTCGATACCAGTTTCTAGTAAGGTTGTTTATTTAAGTGCTGTAACGCGTTTCAGCAGGGTCCCCTGCCTTTTTCACACCATATGTTCTTGGTGCCTGCCCACACCCACCCAGTCAGCTAGGAATCTGGGCGTTATCTTTGACTCCTTACTCTCCTTCGACAAGCAGGTCAGCAGGACGGCCTCAACCTGCTGCGGGGTTCTGCGAATTCTGAGGGAAATCGCACATTACCTGTCATTTGAAGCCCGTAAATAGGTTACGGTAGCCCTTATAGCCTCCCGCCTGGACTATTGTAATGTACTCTATTTGGGAATTACCAAATAACTTGTCCAGCGTCTCCAAATTGTGCAAAACGCGGCCGCAAGGTTCGTTGTTGACGCTCCTAGGTGTTCATCAGCCTCAGCCATTAGGAAAGATCTGCACTGGCTCCCCCTGCAAGCCAGGATTGACTTCAAGGCCTTGTGCCTCACTCATCACGCCCTTCATGGGCTCGGGCAGAAGACATCAGTTCTCTTGAGTCCCTGTTTGTCCCCGGTAGGATCCTTCGCTCCGCGAACAAAAACCTTCTTGCTGTTCCCAGAATTCTGAAGGCAAGATGGGGTGGGAGGGCTTTTTCCTCCCTTGTCCCTAGGATGTGGAACGCCCTTCCTGCAGAACTTAGGGATCAATCCTCTCATTCTCAGTTCCGGAAGGCCTTGAAGACCTGGCTCTTCAGGGAAGCCTACCTCTAGCCGGTATTCCTCCTCTTTGGTACACTCAGCTTTTTCTTTCCATCTTCAGCGCCTTGACGCCTTCGGGCAACGTTGCGCTATACAAGGCTCTATTCATTCATTCATATATGTATGATTACTCTGGAGACAATGTGATTTTGGGCAATATACAATCTTTTGGGCTGATATTTTGTTTTGTGAATGTTTGAATTGGGAAAGGAAGTTCACAGGTGAAGACATACTACTCCCAATGCATGGAGCTCATGTGGCGAAAAATAGAAAACAGAACTCCTTCCCTTTATCCACATGCTCCTGCATAACATAAACATTAACTCCTTACACAGTTTTTGCACACCACTCAGGGCATCATGGAAAGCAGCCTCATATAAGGTGCTCTTTTTCAGTTCAATATTATATTTAGCTTTAATTTTTCAGATATATTTATTTAATGTGAAGTATTATTTTGGAGTAGTCTAAAGGATTTTAATTCTTCACAATAAGTATTTGTAATGGAGAAAGGTATAAGAAGAACACGCCTGCCTTCCCACAACATTTCCTTCCATCTCTGCATTAAAAAGTTAGGCTGGATGCAACTGAACCAAATGAGGGTGCTTTGATGAAGGCTCTGCAGAAGGTAATAACCTTGCTGTAGCTTTGTTGTGTCAAGGGAGAATTGGTCACGGATAGCGCATAATGAAGGCACAACATGGTGGGATCTGCAAAACAGCTAGTCTTGGACTTGGTGCCGAGCAAAAATCTAATGACAGGAGCGAGTGCTACTGCATGAACACAGTAGTTTTCATTCTCATTTCTCCAGAAAGCAACATCTTAAGCACAGTTCTGGGTTAGGGTAATGAATTGAAAACAGGTTTTGTAAAAAGCCTGATAGCCTCAAAATGGGTTATGAGTGAGCCCTTTTTGAGCACCATGGGCCTCTAGGAAGGTTATAAAAAGTGAATGCTGTTTGGTGACTCCTCTTCTTTGGACACAAAGACAGTGAATAGTGTACATGTTGATTCGGCCAGAAGGCATTGCACCAGTGGCATTTGCCTAACTCAGTGATAACAACTAAAGAAAGTAGTGGCGCTGTTGTTCCCGAGTTTACCTGGCCAAAAGGTGCAAGTTCTCTCTTTATAATAGTAGTATATATATATATATAATCACTGAATCAATTCATTACAGATTTATGGGGTACAGGAACTTTTCGAATTGTTTACCAGTATAGTATATTGATTAGTCGAGCAATGCAACTGATGCTGATTTATGAATTTTAGGTTTTAACTTTAAACCAACGAATTGCCCATTCAGGGCTAAATGTCAAAAGTGGATAATCAAATTCAAATTCAACTTGTATTGAAAAGTGATTGATTTGTACAGCTTTATATGCATTGCTAGAAATGAGTTTCATTGTATTGTAATGAGCGTTATTTCACCACTCAAAGATGGCGCTTTAATTATGTTTATGGTCCGTTTTTACTTTCTATGATTAATGCTTTAATTTACTTCCGCCTTGCCGTCGCCAGCTGACACTGACGTAGGCAAGTGCTGAAACGCGTCTGGTTTTTGGATTTGTGCGCAAATAAACCGCATTTGGTTTAATCTGCTGTGAGTGCTGATTTTTGCCGGTTTCTAGCCTGCGGAGCTCGAATATATATATATATATATATATATATATATATATATATATATATATATATATATATATAAAACGTTGTGATTTTGGCCAATATTGAATCTTTTGGGCTGATATTTTGTTTTGTGAATTTTTGAACTGGGAAAGGTAGTTCCCGGGTGGAGACATACTACTCCAACGAAGGGAGATCACTGGGCACCCCATAGTGTGATCCAGGGGCATTGTCCTTGAGAATGTCTCTAAATATGTAGATCACTTTCTCAGGTACCCTGTGACTGTCCTCACCTCTTACGTCAGGGACACTAAAGATTTTCTCGGCAAACTAGAAGGGCTTAGAGGTTTGTCTGTTTTTTTTCAAAATAGACATGTTGTTGTGGGGATTCTGTGTAGGCACAGAACTGTGTGTAGGAAACCAGGACCTCAGTGACTTTTGGTGTACTAGAAACTAACCTCAGTAACCAGATCCCCTATCCGACTAGCATCAGTGTCTCATTAGCTCTCCGTCCTATAGCGAAGCTACCAACGATTAGACAAACCAGAACATGCAACTTAGGGTACTCTCAGGAATGGTGGGAATCAAGAACACTCTTTCGTTTTTATTTTCATATCAGTCCACAACATGAGTAATGAAAGACACGAAAAAGTTTAAAATGTTTATTTTAACGACGTGGTGTAGGATGCAATATTTTTGCTTACATAAGCAGGCATATGATTAAAAATAATACGATCAGCATTTTTAAAATTCCATAAAACACAAATGGAGAAATCATATTATAATGATAGTGGAAACAGGTCCTATAGCGCCTTGTGAACCACCCTCCCCAGCTAGGAACTAAGTTTTATAATCATAGAAGAACTCTTAGGCTTGAATGGGGAACCCCATACCCCCAAGATCAGCAGTGGTGTATCACATCACAGGATCAGCAAAAACTCTCTCACTGGCAAAGGTTTTCTTCCAAGTGCCCAAATCATGCATGGAGTGCAATATTAAAGGCACTAGAATTTCAGTTAGCTGCAGCTGTGTTCATGTTGTGTCTAGAGCGTGGGCCGATGAACCTGAATAACAGCATACTTTGTTAAGATGACCTTGAAGGCTTCTGCACACACTGTACAGACTAAGGTCAGAATGTAAGTCTAGGGATGTTGAAAACGAGATGTTCTCATGTGAAGAAAATCAAGCAGTTTAACGTACAACAACAGTTTACATTTAGTGTTGTGTGCAAAAGCTGCAAAGTGGCAAAATGGCATTTAAACTTCTAATAAGCTTATGATAACATAGCAATGTGTGCAAGCGGGCCCAGTCTTCACTACAATGTTAGATTCAGAGATCATACCAACATGATCTTAGAGATGACTGAGTATTGTTTTAAGAATAATATCATTCTCTTTGATGACATGCTGTATAAACAAATATAGCAATGGATTCTTGCTTCGCTCCAAGTTTTGCTAACCTGTTTCTAGGTCAATGGGAAGAAGAAGTATTCGGCAACCACATGACCATTTCAGAGGCTAAACAGGTCATACTCTGGTTCAGGTACATTGATTACTTGTTTATTATCTAGAAGGGCATGGAGAACGAATCCACCAAGTTCAATAACAAACTTAACATTAATGGCCACAACCTATACATCACCAGTAATATTAGCAGAACCATAATGAAGTACCTTGATGTTACAAAAGAAACCAAACAACACACGATACACACTGAACTATTTGGTAAAACCACAGCAGCAATAGCTTATTACACACCCTTAGAAGACACCCAGATACCCTTAAATGGAGTATCCCTTTCTGGGAACTACTCAGAGCGAAACGCAATTACAACACTGAGGAAGCGTACCAACATAAACACACAATCATGACTGATAGATTCAGGTAAAGAGGCTATCCACAGTGGGTACTGAACAAAGCCATTGACAGAGCCAACAAAATAAGCAGAAATGAGACCCTTTCCGACAACTCTAATACAGAGGGAGAAGAGACAAACAACAGTACCAGAATCATTCTGACGTACGACAATGCCAGTGACATCAAGAGGATTCTGGTAAAAAATTGGGACATTCGGACCAGCGATCTCATCATAGGTAACACCATTAAGAACAGACCCAACGTCACTTACAGGAGAGGACGTAGTAGAAGGGACATGCTGGTAAACATTGACATCACTGCTCAACCCACTAGAAATGAACACAACTTGCAGGGTTTTTTCCATGTGGTCACTGCAAGGCTTGCAGGAATAGATATATGTGGAAAGAACTATCTTGGGGGAAAATCACTAAACAGATCTCTCAGTTTCTTACTTGCAGCACCACTTTTGTCATTTACAACATTGAATGCCCTTGCAAAATGTGGTGCCTGCTTAATGGCCAAGAAAATGATACTGGTACACATGAGGGCCATTACCAACAGAGATCCCTGTTATCCAGTAGCCCGCCATTTTGAAGCAAAACATTTTTCTGATTCCTCTCATCTCACCTACTTTGCCATTAAAATGATTACGAGCAACATGATTGGGGTGACAGAGTTCTCAAACTTAGAGAGAAAGAATCTAAATACATAATTGATTTCCAAACCAAAACCCCAACGGGACTGAACCAGGATGAGGAACTGGCAATCCATCTGAGGGAAGATTAAACAGACGGGGCCTCTTCTCCCCCTGTTTCTATCACCTCCTTCCCTGCCTCTCACCTCCTTCTTCCCTGATGCCATCACCCAGGATATTGGAAACGGTCCTCATAATATGCGATATAACATGATTTATCATGTAACTTTTGTTTGTATAAAATCAGTTTATCATTTTATTTACCCTTGTTCTTTTGTTTCCTTTTGCAGGAGGAAAGTAAGGGACCCACCCTCTCGTCAGTCAAAGACACTGGTTACCTACCCTTTTCTTCGAAGTCACTTCTGGGATCTCATCTCAGATAAGACCCCTTCTGCATGGTTTCTTATTTCTTTTTCTTATTTGGGACTGTATTGAGCTGTGTATTGGTCAGATATATTTCCAGTGAACACGTCGATTCATAACACAGGAGCACTTGCCCTTCACTGGACATATATGCATGTTCTATTTGTGTTATGATTTCTACCAGATCCACCTTTCCACTATGGTTGCAGACTGGTTCTCTCGTACAACGTTTTGGATTATAGTGAGACTGTATCAGGCACTATGCCATCAACCTGTCCATTTTTGTTTACTCAGTGATACTTGTATTTTTACTAGTGAAACTTGCACTTAACTGTATTTTATTTAACTGTATGTTTTACCTGCATGAGCTTTCCCAACGTGCACTCACATGTATTCTCACATGCTTTTCCTATTGTGTATCCAACAGTATTCCCTATTGCAGGAGCATTATTTGATGCAACTATTTGTACATTCCAATATGTCAGCCATTTTTACAGTTTTCATTGGTCCTTCCTTACTGTCACCATGCAGTTTTTAAGACACCGGGTGGTTGTTAATTTACATGTGATCAAGGCTGCTTGGCAGCCGAAACACGTAATGTAATAAACAGATTCTTGCAACTTATTTTGGATTCCTGGCGCTCAGTCCTGAGAGCACGTTTACTTGCACTTTTGCAAAAGGTATATTCTTTCAAACTATTTTGGATTCCAGGCGCTCAGTCCTGAGAGCACGTTTACTTGCACTTTTGCAAAAGGTATATTCTCGCAAACTATTTTGGATTCCAGGCGCTCAGTCCTGAGAGCATGTTTACTTGAACCTTTGCAAAAGGCCCCTCCAGCGTGAGCTGGAGGTTCTGCACTTACTATCAGGACTGCATCGCTAGCATTGCTTATCCCCCGAAGATTTTGTGTTGTACAATTTGAAAGCAGGCGCCCATTTGGGATATGCAAAACAGGACTGCAAGTCCCATCATGCCATAGTATTACTCACCTGAATCACATTGGGACTTACCAGGTAAAATAAAGGTGGGTCTTCCTGAGTAAACTTGCTGTGGCTGTTCATTTCGTGTCAGAGCTGCCCAGATGAAGGGAGAATTACTGAAACACATATTCAGCATATGTGGGGAGATGTACTAAGTGAGCAGCCCTGTTCTTTTGGCCTGACCTCCGGCGAGTGCGATCCACCGGAAAGGCAACCTCTTTTTCTTGAATATATGTGGCCAGGCCCAAGCCACGGTTTCGCACCACCCCGAGACCCGAGGGGATCCGAAGCAAATGGATTGACCTTTGCATAGCATGAGCTGGAGGGGCCGCACATACTATCAGGACTGCATTGCTAGCATTGCTTGTCCCACGAGGATTTTGTGTTGCACAATTTGAAAGCCAGTGCCCATTTGGGATATGCAAAACAGGACTTCAATTCCCATCATGCCATAGTATTACTCACCTGAATCACATTGGGACTTACCAGGCAAAATAAAGGTGGGACTTCCTAAGTAAACTTGCTGTTGCTGTTCATTTCGTGTCAGAGCTGCCCAGATGAAGGGAGAATTTCCGAAACGCGTAGGCAGTGTATGTGGGCAGATGTACTAAGTGAGCAGCCCTGTTCTTTTGGCCTGACCTCCGGCGAGTGCGATCCACTGGAGCGGCAACCTCTTTTTCTTGAAAAAAATTAATAAATATATGTATATATATATATATATATGCATGACCAGCTCCAGCATGCTAATCCATACAGCCAGAGACCGACTCTTCGATACCAGTTTCTAGTAAGGTTGTTTATTTAAGTGCTGTAACGCGTTTCAGCAGGGTCCCCTGCCTTTTTCACACCATATGTTCTTGGTGCCTGCCCACACCCACCCAGTCAGCTAGGAATCTGGGCGTTATCTTTGACTCCTTACTCTCCTTCGACAAGCAGGTCAGCAGGACGGCCTCAACCTGCTGCGGGGTTCTGCGAATTCTGAGGGAAATCGCACATTACCTGTCATTTGAAGCCCGTAAATAGGTTACGGTAGCCCTTATAGCCTCCCGCCTGGACTATTGTAATGTACTCTATTTGGGAATTACCAAATAACTTGTCCAGCGTCTCCAAATTGTGCAAAACGCGGCCGCAAGGTTCGTTGTTGACGCTCCTAGGTGTTCATCAGCCTCAGCCATTAGGAAAGATCTGCACTGGCTCCCCCTGCAAGCCAGGATTGACTTCAAGGCCTTGTGCCTCACTCATCACGCCCTTCATGGGCTCGGGCAGAAGACATCAGTTCTCTTGAGTCCCTGTTTGTCCCCGGTAGGATCCTTCGCTCCGCGAACAAAAACCTTCTTGCTGTTCCCAGAATTCTGAAGGCAAGATGGGGTGGGAGGGCTTTTTCCTCCCTTGTCCCTAGGATGTGGAACGCCCTTCCTGCAGAACTTAGGGATCAATCCTCTCATTCTCAGTTCCGGAAGGCCTTGAAGACCTGGCTCTTCAGGGAAGCCTACCTCTAGCCGGTATTCCTCCTCTTTGGTACACTCAGCTTTTTCTTTCCATCTTCAGCGCCTTGACGCCTTCGGGCAACGTTGCGCTATACAAGGCTCTATTCATTCATTCATATATGTATGATTACTCTGGAGACAATGTGATTTTGGGCAATATACAATCTTTTGGGCTGATATTTTGTTTTGTGAATGTTTGAATTGGGAAAGGAAGTTCACAGGTGAAGACATACTACTCCCAATGCATGGAGCTCATGTGGCGAAAAATAGAAAACAGAACTCCTTCCCTTTATCCACATGCTCCTGCATAACATAAACATTAACTCCTTACACAGTTTTTGCACACCACTCAGGGCATCATGGAAAGCAGCCTCATATAAGGTGCTCTTTTTCAGTTCAATATTATATTTAGCTTTAATTTTTCAGATATATTTATTTAATGTGAAGTATTATTTTGGAGTAGTCTAAAGGATTTTAATTCTTCACAATAAGTATTTGTAATGGAGAAAGGTATAAGAAGAACACGCCTGCCTTCCCACAACATTTCCTTCCATCTCTGCATTAAAAAGTTAGGCTGGATGCAACTGAACCAAATGAGGGTGCTTTGATGAAGGCTCTGCAGAAGGTAATAACCTTGCTGTAGCTTTGTTGTGTCAAGGGAGAATTGGTCACGGATAGCGCATAATGAAGGCACAACATGGTGGGATCTGCAAAACAGCTAGTCTTGGACTTGGTGCCGAGCAAAAATCTAATGACAGGAGCGAGTGCTACTGCATGAACACAGTAGTTTTCATTCTCATTTCTCCAGAAAGCAACATCTTAAGCACAGTTCTGGGTTAGGGTAATGAATTGAAAACAGGTTTTGTAAAAAGCCTGATAGCCTCAAAATGGGTTATGAGTGAGCCCTTTTTGAGCACCATGGGCCTCTAGGAAGGTTATAAAAAGTGAATGCTGTTTGGTGACTCCTCTTCTTTGGACACAAAGACAGTGAATAGTGTACATGTTGATTCGGCCAGAAGGCATTGCACCAGTGGCATTTGCCTAACTCAGTGATAACAACTAAAGAAAGTAGAAGTCAATCTTCGAAATGACACTAGAGTGGCTCATAGTGAGAAACTATGCTTGTAACCACAGGAATATTGCGAGGAAGAAAAAGAAGCTCTCTCATAACCCTGGAGAAAGCATGAATCTGTATATACATAAAGCAGAGGTTTTCCTCTCACTAATTTGTGACAAGTAACACAGAAACGATTTGAGAAACTACTTTACATGGAAATTACAAAAATGTGTGTTAAGCTCCACGTTTCTAGAAATGACAACACTTAGTTTTGATTTAGATCGTAAAAGCATGCAGAATGGAGTTTATTATACATTTTATATTTAATGAGTAGATGTGAAAGGTAACACCTTTAAGACGTGAGATCTTGTGATGAAGTAATGTGATAATAATGATAATTAAGAAATTCGTATATGAAAATTAAACATTTCACGTGTAGAGAAGGATAGGATAGTATAATGTGTAATGTGGGCACTGAAAATGACGAAAGAAATGTAAGTGCTACACGGGTATAGCTGTGCCTTAATACATGTGTGCTTTAATAACATATGATGAGCAAAAGAAACGTAACTTAATAGTGACATTTTGAAAATGTTATGAGTACCCTAAACTTACATGAATTAATTATGACATGATTGACATGATATTATTACATTGAATTGAATTGAGAGATTAATATTTCATGCTTAGCAATGCAAGATGTAGAACAAATTCATCATGTACAAGCTATATTTCATGAAGGCCTCAACTTTTAGTGAGTCGTACAAGTACCTCTGCAAGTTTACAAATGACAGTGGTTTTTTGTTTGCAAACAAGACCAATGTACTGTTTTATGGTGCTTCTCTAGAAGCTAGAGTTTTAGTATATAGGAATATGTGGCGCCTTGCAAAATTGACGGTAGTCAGTCCAATACAGTGTCTAATCTAATGGTGCTGACAGGAAAGGGGTGACCCTATAAACCCCTTACTTTATGATTGTAAGACAACCACATGAAATAGTTATAATAGTCCTGTGCACACATATAAACAATAATTCTTAACTTGAGTTTGGTATATAAGATGGCATCAAAACAAAGTCTGTTTATGGTTTTTCTTTGTTCCTTTAATTCGTGTTAGCATGGAAAACAGCCAGCCGACACATGTTTCGTCTGAAACAAAATGATCTCCGACTCTTCAGGGCTCGAGTCACAATGGACGTAGTATATAATCCCTAAACCTGTGATAATTCCAACCCGGTTGGGTTCAATGAAAATTCCATGGATGGTGGTAATAAGTCACCAAGTAAGTATCAATCCCATCAAAATCTAGATGGGCGGTGACAGGGCCAATACGGAGTCAAAATAGAGAACAATAATTCTTCAAGGGTAACGCCTGAACTTGAATTTGCCGAGACGCGGGGTCCATGCTGCTCCAATACTTTTCGACACATACACATGTCTCTCAAGACCGGATGTTACCGAGACGGTCCGTTACGTTACCGTTGAAGAATTATCATTTTCTATTTTGAGAGACTGAGAAGAAAGGGTGTGTGTTCGTTTGGATCCTTTGCTCACTCGTTTTGCCGCAACAGAGACTGACGGCTGAGACATCCAAAGACAAAGCGAACTTTGATGTGATACTGAGATCTGCTGCTGGCTGGTATGCTAGCATAGGGGAAACAATTCGGCTGAAAGGGTTCATATCATACTGCTGTGGCTTTGACGTACTAGGACAGGCATTCCTGTCTTTAATGAACTGGATCTGGTCACTTGGAACTAACTGAACTTTCCCAAGAGTTTGTATAAGGCTTAACAGATTTTTTACTGATCTCCTTGTTATATCTCCCTCAGCTGAGGAAGAATCATCCTTGGATCTTGCAGAGCTTGACATTCCCTTATTAAAACAAATGTAATTGAATGTTAAGATTGTAATGTCATTTTCCTTACATTTTACTTACTTTTGAATGAAATACTAAACTTTAAGATATAATCTGAACTCTGTTGATTCTGACTCATCATTTGGTTGTGGTTGTAATCTATGCCTGATATGCTTTTAACCTGAAGTATAGACTTTCTTACGTTTTGAAAGATGAAAGTAGCAATTATCATATTCCTGGTCCTCATTTGTTAATTGCTCATCCACCAAATATTCCAGTCCCTTTCAGCACAGAACAAGAGCCATCAGAGGACCAAAGAGGTTTGACAGATAGCAAAGGTTAAACTGAATATAGAATAAGTTAATCAAAATATAGAGACAAAATGGGCCCAACACGTTAACACTACAACAGTTATTGTGGTAGCGTATTGAACGGTTTACTTGTGTGTCAAAACTCGGATACATGGGGCATGTCTATTGAGATCACTATAGATTTACCAAAAACCCAAGTTTGATTAAATTTGACCTAGTTGACCATTATCACCACCACATTACTGCCACCAGCATTACAAGCATTGCTAGCACCACCACTATTAGCGCCATCAACACCATTATAATTACTGCCACTGCTACCTCCACTATTATCACCACTACCGTTATCATAATTTCCACCATACAACCGTTGTCAACACATCAGTCATAGCCACTGCTCTCACAACCACCCAATCATCAATATCACCACCACTATTGCCACAAGCACGATTACTACCGCCAGTGCTATCACCAATATCACTAATACGATTACTACAATTACCAAAATCAACAATTCTACTACAATCACCACTCCTATCTGCACTAAGTCATTCTCATGTCTTTGTGCGTGTAAGAGCATTGTGCATTTGCCACTGTTGAGTGCAAAAGACAAATGATGGTGTGGACATATGTGTGACGGACATTGTGTTTTTCCTATCAGTAATCAAAAAAGACTAGCTTTTATTCCTCCTTCCACACTTGGACTGATATCCTATTGTATTGTGTATATTGCCTTGTTTGTTTTTATTTTCAATAAAAAGATTTACAAAAAAAAAGACTAGCTAATGCTTGTTCTTATCTGATTTTTATATCATGTACTCACTTTAACTCATATTGGCTGATTCAGTGGGTGGGTCAGATTTCTGAGTCAGACACAGAATGAACAAGTAGGGGATTATTAAACAGCTCAATAAGCTCTTTTGAATAGAACTGCATTAAGAGTTGTCCTGAAATGTGAATAAACTGGTGGTTTAGGAATGGGGAGAGGAATGCCTCAAAGCTGTAATTATGGCTGCAAAGGATTGCTAGTCTGATGTGAACAACTCTTCTGTGAAAGACAAGTTCCGATGTTTCATAGCAGGTGCGCACTCTCGTAAGATTTAAAAAGGCAAACCAATTATGCCTTTTATGTTTGGCCTCCTGGCACCAGCTCAGCTCTCTGTGCCGGGTTGCCATCACAGTGGCACTTTCTTTCACTTTAGAGAAATAATGTTACTTTTTATTCTGTTTCCTGTCTGTCACTGCCGAGGTCCATCACTTTTGATTGCAGATGCAAGATCGAGGTGTCATGTTTATGCCAAATCAGAAAAATGTAAGTTTCTGGTTGTTCTAGACAAGGCTCAATAACCCCAGCAAAGCTCAGAAAAAGGGTTACACAACGGGAGACCCAAGAAAAAGGGTATGGTATAGGGTTGGGTGGAGAAATGTAATATGACTCCTAAGGTTAGACATAAATATTTGTTAAAAATGCAAGTTGTCCACCTGGCTAAATCGTGTTTGTTCGCTGAAATGTAAAATTGAAACAGCATGCATGTTCTAAGAAGCATACATTCCCATGTGTAAATCTGTAATATTTTACATAAAAATGTTATCGCAGTTCACAGATTTATAACCTAAATTATCCAGAAATGCCTCTTCTCTAAAAGAGTGAGAAAGTGGCACAGCCACAGTTTAATAGGAAACTGAAGTTCATTATCTGAAAATTCCGCTGGTGTACGCCTGTGTATCGAATAGATCCTGTTCAAATTGAAAATGTTTTTTTTCCCTGAAGGAAAGTTACCTGTTCACAGGCTTCCGCTGCACACTCAGCTAACTCCCGAGGGGGGAATGATTCATTTTTCATTTCTTGGCTGATGACCCAGTTTCTGCCCTTCTCCTTCGCAAAATACCAAGCGTGGATACAGTCCATCCACACATTCCTAAAATATTCTTCCTTTTAAAACTGGAAGTCATTCTTCTAACCTATACATACTTTGTTAACTCATTCTTCCCTGATGTGGAAGTGGCTGCAGAACTCTCACCATGACCATAAAGTTGTAGGACTGAACAGCTATGTTTGTCTCCTTACCAAGAGGCAGATTTATGTTGGACTTCCCCCACATTTGCGTCACGCAACGGCGCCGTAAAACGTGGCGCATCCCTGCGACCTATTTACAACGTGTCGCACTAAGGCAGATGCCTCACGTTGTAAAGCCCTGCGCCACATGTGGGCGTTCCGGCGCAGGGTGGGCGTTTCCGGGCAGGTGCGCCTCACAAAAGTGGCTGAGTGAAATCTACAAGATTTCACTCAGTCACTTTTAGGCCAATGCTGCATCAAAACCCTGTGCCTGCTTGAAGCAGGCGTAAGGCTTGACGCTGCATTGGACAGATAGGGCAACCCAAGCCTTGCTGGAGCTGCTTCGCGCTTGCGATGCAACTCCAGCAATGCGTCACCTTTACTGCACAGATGCGTCACGCATCTGTGCCGTTTTGCCCCATGGTGCGCCGCATTGTTAATGCGGCGCACTATGGGTGGCGGAGCTGCGGCGCACAATAACTGGCACATCCCTGGGGATGCGCCAGTTATTGTAAATCTGCCCCCAGATCTCTAACATCAGAAGCGTTGTTTGAGCACCTGTTAACATGTAGGCACCTCTGCTTGTAGTGTGAAATATACAAACGGTCACAATTATCATTATGACGATTCTGAAATTGCATTTTCACAATTCGGTTGTTTGCGGGCAAAACAAAGTGAATAAAATGTCAGTGTTTTAGAGCTCACTCTGTTTTATGCTATCAACTATTATATAGCTTCTAAAGTTAATATGAACGTATTACCATGCAATGTAGGTTCTACTACGTAAACATGTTTATCTTCACTTGGCATGGTCCCTGAATCCAGACTAGAGTAGTACAGCTTCGACAGGGGAATCTGCACTTTTTAGGATGACAGAGCAGAGGATTCCAGGCAGGCCCATCATGTTGTTCCCTATCCCATGATAATGGGCGGGTGCAGTACGGAAATTAATTATTTCTTACTGTTGTCTTGTAATGGGGAGTCTTCAAGCAAACTTTTATTTCCGTTTGTGCATGCCTCTCTGTGTGCCCTTGTGAGACCCGCCCTGCCCAGCCAAGTTCCCTATCTAATAAGAGATGCTGGTGTTTGCTATACAAGAATGGATTTGCCCTTCTCTTGCCATTGTCACTCATTGGTGGAGAAGAAGTACCAGGAAGAACCAACAGCAGATATCACTAAAAATGTATCAGAAAAGGTTTTCCAAAATTTCTTCATAATCTCTGCTTCTCTCTTGTTGTTTCCTGTTGCTACTTCTTTTTAACATTCACACCCTTTAATCTTCCCCTCCTGCTGTTTCAATCTCTCTTCCCCATCAAGCTTGCCTAACCAGCGTTTAGCACCTTCGGTATAGGATTTTACTCTTCTTCATCTAGCTGTTTCCTTCTTGTTCTTTAATTGATATTTTGCATTTTTTTCATTACAATTTACTCCCAATACAGTCTACTCTTACTCTCCATACACTGCCTTCTCATCCTCACTTCTTGAGTTCTGCATTTTGATTTTTATCGCATTTTTATTTAACCCCTTCTATGCAGGGCTAATTCCCCCACCGTGTGGGGGTAGGGGGCTGCGCGCGGCACCACGGTGCTCGTGATGAGCCCAGCTTGTCATGCTGCACCGTGGAGCTGTGCTCATGACGAGCTGAGGTCGTCACGAGTCTGCCCACTCCCATGGAACGCCCCACAGGAGGGGAATTAGCCCCGCGTGGGCGTTCTGCGGCAATTATGACGAGCTGAGGTCGTCATGAGCACAGCTCCACTGTGCCTCATGACGAGCTGAGCTCGTCATAGGCGCCAAAGGGGTTAATTACCAGAAAGTCTACTCTCAGCCTCCAAACACTCCAACCTCCTCACATCGAGTTCCGCAAGAATCTGAAGACCTGTTGCTTCAAATAATTGCAACCCTAAGCAAGTCTAGGCATTCTCACCTGCTCAGCTCCAGGACACCTCGAGAGTAGCACACACATAACATAACACACTTTCCTATCTCTTTCCTAGCAGTCACCTCTCTTTTTCCTTCCCTCCTCTCCACTTTTTTCCCTCTTGTCAAAGTTTGTTTTCAACCCTCGTTTCATTTCCTTTTCACCATCTCTATCCCTGTTGCCGTAAGTTCTCTTTGCCTTCCTCTACCAGGAATATTGAGATCTCTTTTGCCTCAACTCGCCATTTGTTTGTTAGTGAGTTTGCAAGTTGTCAATTTTTGTGTCTCCATTCAGAAAGGCCATGAGATGAATACCAATAGCTCCACAACAACAATGCTTGTTGTAATGAATATCTCTGCTTCCGATTTGAGACTCTTCTCTCTTGCTCCTAAGAATCTCAAGATTATATTTATTTGGTCAAGACAGCTAATCTTTTGAGATGAGCATGTTAAATAGTATTAGAAAGTGATGCTAATGAAAACAATGTACCATAGGTTAACCGACCTTTGCTGCGGTCACCTACCTGCTCCTAAAGGAAGGATTGCTTAAGATTCGTAATGAAAGTTAGATAGCTTCTACCACCACATTAGCCAATTTAATGTCAGGAACGCAGAGCGCGAGCGGCTATCAGACTACAACGATGGGTGACTCACGCTCTGCACATGCGTGGGAGTCGGCCACAGTGCATTTAATCTAGCCGCTCCCAGGCAAGAACGCTTCGCGTTCCAGCTTCGGGACAAAGTTTCTGCTTCCGGGATCACTTACCTGAGCTTCTGCACCTCTCCCGCCGGGTTTCCCTTCATCGCAACATCCTCGCGGCATCCTCGGTATCGGATCTCCTCGTTCCTGGAACATCCCTGCTCCTGATTAAGGTCTCCTCATCGCGGTAGCCTTTATTACCCCTTGTGAAGATTCCGAAGTAAGTTTTCCACTGCGGCAGGCTACAGGCCCCTGTCTACCTATTGAAGAAATAAGAGATAACACAAAAGAAAAGCTGAAGACTAGCAATAATGATTTTGTGATTGCTTTCAATTCTTCACTGTTTATCCTATTTAATTGAAGATACTTAACTTTTGTGGGCTCCAAGTTGATGGAGGATTGAGTTTTCTTTACTTCTCGTTCATTCTTGATTCCTGCAGATAAGGATTGGATTGATTAACTGCAGTCAAGGAGATTTAAATTATGTTTATAACCAAGATATTTATGGAGCAGTTCACATAAAACATTTGGTGGGTTCCATTACAATATTTTCCTAATATCAGACATGCAAACACATTACAACTGTCTATAATATATATATTCCTACATTTATTTCCTCTATCCAGGTTGTCCTATGCTCTAGACTCATCCCAGTTATTAGAAAACACAAAGAAGAGAGATAATAATGGTATATATACTAGAATAGAGATTAGAAAGATTTAACGGTGTACACTGAGTTTATACTTCCCTATTTTCCATGTTATTTTTTACAGTGACACTATCTCAGATTACGGTGCTACGTGGGACCTTTTAGTTGTCTTCCCTTCTTTCCCTGGTTATTGTTTGTACTTTGAACAAGTTGGGTGCAATAGATGACCAGGTGAAGTCGAGGATTTTTCATAATTTGCATCTCATTCCTGCTTAAACGTAAGTACAGGACACTTAATCGCTGTCATTCATACTCTGTAGATCATATAAACTATCATAAGCAAATATTTAAATAGCAAAATTAAGAAAATGACAAAAGCAATTATTTAAATTGCAAAATTAATGTAATGTAATTAGATAGAGAACTAGAATAATGTAAATGAAACCCAAATGCAAAAAAAACAAAAATCAAATCACAGGCGTTATGCCAAAACAATCTGTTGCTATAACCTAAGGCCCACATGCATCATTGTGTCATTTTGCATTTCTTAATTTGCGAAAAATAAGGAATCGCAAATTAAGAAGTGCAAAATGCTATGCATCATTTTTTTCGGTATTTCTTTGTGATTCGGTAAAAATCGCAATTTTTACCGAATCCCAAAGAAATACCGAATTCTTAAGTTAATTTTCGCAATTCCCATTGATTCCTATGGGCCAAAAGGCCCATAGGAGTCAATGCAAATTGCGAGTGGCACTTAGAAAATTTCATGGGTGCAGGGGGGGGTCCAAAGGACCCCCCCATGCACCCCTGAAATGTATTTTTCGCATCATGTTGCACACACACATGTCCTAAGGACATGTGTGTCCGTAACATGAATGTTGAAAAAAAAGCATTTTCAACATTTTAAACACTTTTTCCAAATTTACCGAGTGGTTCAACCACTCGGTAAATTTGGAACCCTATTTGCGAATTTTCACTTTTTAAAATAATGATGCATTGCTTTTAAGAAATCGCACATCTGCGACTTCTTAAAAGCACCCGCAATTTTAGAATTCGCAAACATGTTACGAATTCTAAAATTGCTTCATGCATCCCAAAAAGCACTTTTGCATTCGCAAACGGACGATTTTAAGGAATCGCACCGTTTGCGAATGAAAAAGTGCTTGATGCATGTGGGCCTAAGTGTTCAAACGATTAGATTCACAACTGGCAAGTATTTAGAAAACAGTAAGTTTGCTGCAGCCATGTAATATGTATCTTCTGATCACCAAGAAGATGACCCTTCCAAAGGTGACGCCATCTCTAAGTGCATGTACAAGAATCTCGTCCTCAAAGACCGCATATGGCCCGACATCTTGTTGTGTTACAACAGATACAAACATATTTCACGATTTCCCATATTAGCCCTCATTCTGAGTGGCCTGGTAATTCAGGTAGGGCTTGTGACACGAATTACTGAACCCAATGGTATTAGGGGAACGATTATTTGACCTAAAAATTGAAATATTTGACTGAAATACCAGACAGAAATAAATTGGATTTGTTATCTAAAAGACCGACTCACAACCATTGTTCCCCGAAAGCCCATAATATGGAGTATTTCCGTCCCTTGAAGTTACTGATGCTCTGGGTAAAGGTAATTCCAGGGAAAGAAGAACACTGTGCAACTGGCAATGCAGTCCATTGTGTGAGCTTTAGTGACTTTAGAGGAAATGGAGGAGTTCCGGATAAAACATGCAAAAACGGAGAAAAAGTATAGCAAATCTGTGGGAAAACGTGTAAAAAAGGAAAAAGTGGAGAAGTCATTAAATACAAAAAAATAACCTATCAGCAGTAGCGGTCGGTGGTGAGAGTGTTGCCCGGCAGTGACGTGGGGTGGGGGAGGGACAGGGTGGGGTCAGTAAATTACCGAATACAGCTAAATACAGGTCAGTAAACGTATAAATAAATGAAAACTAGTTTTGTTGCACGCACTGCATCGCATTTGGCGATGCAGTACGCGCAACAAAATTCGTTTTATTTATTTATATGATTACTTACCTGTATTTGGCCATATTCCATAGTTTAAAAGCCCACACCTAGACCCTCCCCTGCCCCACGTCACCACCCGGCAGCACTCCCACCACCGACCGCTACTGCCTATCAGTGCAGGATTGAAATAAAATGACAGTTACCATCCACTTTAACTTGACTTTACTAATACTACATCAACAACGTTAATGGCACCATCAAAATCCACCAGTGGCTGTATTAGTTATACGATTCAGAAAAGGGGGTGGTGATGAACAGAGTGTCTGAATTAAGCAGTTTAATGACAGTTTAATCAGCTGGTTTCATTTAGGTGATATGGGTGTATATTTAGATCCTAATGCCTCTCCTTGCATACAATTAAGAGACAGAGTTCTCAATGTTACAAATGAAGAAGAAAAACTAATTGAAGACAAAAAATCAATTGAAGGGAAGTCATCAGAAGACAAATTTACATGTGAGTTAAAAAAGAAATTTCCCAATGTTTTTAAAGAAACTCTAGGTTGTCTTAAAGGTTATCAACATAAGATAAGGGTAAGAGATGACTCTGTGCCTGTAAGCTGTAAGGTCCGGGGTGTACCTTTAGCTGTAAAAGAAGATATGAAAGTAGAAATTGGGAAACTCATTGAAAATGGCATAATTGAAGAAATTGAGGGTTGTGAATGGATGGCTCCAGTTGTCGCAACGCGAAAACCGAATGGAGATTTGCGTTTATGCATTGATCTCAGGCAATTAAACAAATGTGTAATCGTTGATCGATATCCTTTACCTAATATTGCAGAGTTATTGGTTTTGTTAGGAAATGCCAAAGTCTTTAGTACAATAGATCTTACGTCTGCCTATCACCAAATTGAATTGGAGGAGTCTTGCAGGGATCTTACTTCTTTCATTACGCCTTTTGGCACGTATATATTCAAGAGGATGCCATTTGGTTTAGTTTCTGCTTCTTCTGTGTTTCAGCGGGTTATGGAAAAAGTGTTAAAAGATGTTACTGGTGTTTGTATATATCAAGATGATGTATTAATCTTTGCAGATAATGTTTCTGATCATGATACAACATTGAACATGGTATTAGAAAGATTCAGCAAACACAATCTCACTGTAAAAGCAAGTAAATGTAGATTTAGGTCTGATTCTATTAATTACTTAGGACATAATATTTCACGTGATGGTGTAAAGCCTAAATCTGAATTGGTAGACACCATAAACAAAATGGTGGCACCGGAAAATAAATCTGAACTTATGAAGCTGTTAGGCATGATAGAATATTATGCAAAATTTGTCAAAGGCTTTGCTGAATTAACAGTAAACATGAGGTGTTTGTTGAGGAAAGGTGTGGAATTTGTGTGGTCTGAGGAATGTGAGAACGAGTTTGTTGAAATCAAACAAAGATTAAACAGTGCCCCTGCGTTAAAGAGCTTCAACCCTAAGTTCAAGTCTATTCTAGTCACTGATGCGAGTGAAAAAGGGTTGGGTGCTGTGTTGAAGCAGAATGGTCCAGAAGGCATGCAAACCATAATGTTTCTGTCTAGGAGTTTGAGGGATGCTGAAACTCGTTATTCCGTTGTAGAGAGGGAAGCATTGGCTGTGTTTTGGGCAGTGAGGAAGCTAAAGAAATTTCTTTGGGGTCTGGTCTTCGATGTCTATACTGATCATAAACCCTTAGTGGAAATTTTTAGCAAGAAAGGTTTGGATCTGGTATCTGGGAGGATATCAAAGTGGGTTATTGGCCTACAGGAGTATAGTTTTGGTATTCAATACATTCCAGGTGTTGACAATGGAATAGCAGATGTTCTCTCTCGTTTGGTTCCTAGTGGAGAGTTGGAAGACGATTGTTTGGATTTAGATGATGAATTGGTGTGTGCTGTGGATTATGAATTTCTATCTGAGAAGAAATGGTCTGAAGAGTTAGCAAAAGACGTTACTCTATGTGAGATTATATCTTTATTGAGAACTGGTTGGGTCAGTTGCAAAGTTGGTTCTGCTTTGACTAAGCCTTTTTGGACGGTACGCAGTGAATTATCCGTTGATAAGGATTTATTGTTTCGTGGGACGAGGTTGGTCCCTCCATCTAGTCTCAGAAAGGACTTGATAGATTTGGTCCATGTTGCTCATTCAGGTTTATCCAAAAGTAAGGAGAGGCTTCGCATGTCTTATTGGTGGCCGGGAATGGATAAAATGGTTGAAAGGGTAATTAGGGATTGTATTCATTGTAATGTCAGTGACAAGTCTTACAGTGCACACACACAACCTATGTTCTTAAGAAGAAGACCAAATGGTCCTTGGCAGGACATAGCTCTTGATCTTGTGGGTCCCATACAACATAGAGATTCTCAGGTTTTCATTCTAGTGGTTATAGACATGTACTCAAGATGGCCAGAGGTGTTTTTTTTGTCAGGAATCGATTCGAGTAAAATTATTCAATGTTTGAGTGAGTTATTCTGTAGAGAAGGTCTTCCGGCAACCATTTTATCAGATAATGGTGTTCAATTTGTTTCCAAAGAAATGGAACATTATTTATCTTCTAAGGGTATTACACACAAGACCTGTTCTCTTTACCACCCCGAGGCCAACGGTATGGTTGAGAGATTTAATAAAGTAATCAAGGACACTATTAGTTTAGCCAAAAACTTGTCATCTGACTGGAAGAAATGTGTTTTGGAAAAAATAGAAGAATACCGTTATACTCCTCATGCCACAACTGGTAAGACTCCATTTTTGTTGTTTCGTGGGAGAATTCCGAACACGCAGGTTGAACCTTTCTGGGTTAATAAGTATGAAGTGTCTAAGGGTAAAGAATGTGTGTGCAACAAAGATGAAATTCTTGAAAATGAGAAGGATAAAGCAGAACGTAGAAAAGCATATTTTGATGTTAAAAAAAATGTCAAAAAAAACTGTTGTTTGTGTTGGAGATATGGTCATGGTGAGACGACCTGGCATGGTGGGTTCTTCTGAAACAAAGTTCATGAAGCCTATCAAAGTAATCAAAATTTTCAAAAATGCAGTGCAAACTCAAGATCATCGTATTTGGAACTTAAATAGAGTTGTTATTGTCAAAAGGAAATTTGAAGATGGACTGATTTTTGATTCCAAGGAAAAGGATTTGGAGAAAGGTAGAGCAAATGTTTCTGGTAATATTAGGTCTTCTACACGTGTGTCCAAAAGGCCTAGTTATCTTACTGATTTTGTATGATATGCGTATGTTGTTAATATTTTCTATTTAGTATAACTTATTTATTTATTTATTTTTACATTCTTTATTTGTTTTGAGGGAAGAGGATGTGTGATATTTAACACTGCAGCTTTAATAGAATCTCAAGGACATCACTAGCCATGTCACCATGTGTCATAGGAATGTTCTACTTGATGTCAGTTGATGTCTGCTGGCATTGTATGTGGATGGGATCTTTTATTCCTGGATTAAACTTCATTTTATGAACCATATTCTCTCCTGGAATTATTGAGAATACTTCACCACTCTTACCCAGTCCAAAGATCAGGGCTTGATCCATCACCATTATTTATCTCACTGCACCATCCCAGCTCAGAACCTGGCTATATGCAAATCAGTCTGTCCCTGGCCCAGTGCATCATGGGAACAGGGCAGACTAAACTACCAAGCCAATTCTTCACCAGAAAGGAGACAAGCTACCGGGGACCGGTTTCTGGCATTTCAGCCGTCTTCGGCCCGGCTTGCTTGAATCCTGATGGTGCAGTGAGAAAGGGACTCATGTCTGAGTATACCCTGCCACACTTATAGTGGCCAAAAACGATTCAGAAAAGGGGGTGGTGATGAACAGAGTGTCATCACCACCCCCTTTTCTGAATCATGTATTAGTTATACAGCACATTTTCCTTGTTAGCGCTGGGGGAACCTTTCAAAAGGTTCTCCCAGCGCTAACCAGGAAAATGCGCCATATTAGCATGAATGCGCCGGCCCTAGGGTAGTCACGAACTTGTGCTGCCCAGAGAACAGCGCATTCAAGTGAAAAACAGAGAGGCTACTTTGAAGCAGCTACGTATTTTCACAGTGCAGGTGGCAACCCGTCTGCACTTTTAAAGGGGATGAGCGACTGCACCTGCTGCAAGGGGAAGTCTGAGTGGTCCATGTGACCCCTTTTCCCTCCTTCAGAGAGCTGCAATCAGGGGTCGCCCTGAGGCGTACTATGTGCCTCCTGAGAGCTTCTTTGCCTCTGCGCCTGCTCTGTAATACAACTTGGGCGCAGAAGTAAAGGGATTCCCCCATTTGCATGGGGCCTAGTCCCTAGATTCCCTCATTTGCATGGGGCCTAGTCCCCATGGAAATGAGAGAACACCCTGTTGAAGAAGCACTGGTGTTGATTGTGCTCCAGGACTTTTAGTATTACAGAAGGGGAAGCAGAAGCTTCTGCAGTCCCATCTGTATTACTAAAGTGCCCCAGGGCACATAAAGTGGGCGCAAACGCCCATTGCTCTCCTGGGGCACCTTGTGTAATACGGCCCTAGAACTTTTTCAATATGGCTATGGAAACTACAGATTCATTAAAAAGTACTCCAACTGCGCAATATCCAACCACACAAAATTTGGCCCCTCAGGAGTCACTATACTGAAACTGATCAGAAAAACAACAACCTCTTAAGTATAGAACAGAAACAAAAGAAAGGTATTCCCCTCTTTCATTAGCCATTTCGCCTAGCCTTAGCCCTTAGCTAAATTTCTATGCCTTGGTAATATGATAGGTGATTAATTTTTTTTTTAATCCCTGTTGCATGTGTACCTTTGATGGCTTTTGTGTGCTAGGTTGGTCAAATGTGATGTCAATTGTGGAATGTGTTTCATGATGTTGGGTGTTGTGGTGAACATCTCCATACACATACTCTCTTGCATGTGTGTGAGCTGTTCTGTCAGAAGTGTTCTTTTGGATTGTTGATTTGTCTTGTGGGAACAGAGGTGGTAGAGTCCAATCACATAAAAACCATTTGATTCAGATACAATGTTGATAGAGAAGATGGCCTTTTGCCATCCCCATTAGGAAAGTCAGGGAAAAGGAAGTTTTAGTATTGATGTCACAAGATAAGCTCAGTCTCTGCTTACAGGGTTTCTGCATAGCTCTAGTGATAAAGCGAGCATGTGATGATCAGATTCAGCAGTGCAGCCATGGATTGTGATGGAGTGGCCGGAGGAACAGGGTAGTACCTACCTTCCTGAGAGAAAAGGGGGGTCATTTGGCAACCTCAAAGGCCTGATGCAATAATTGGGTGAAGGGTATGGCATGAAATCTTTAAGAGAGTTGAGCTTGGAAGTTGATTGTGGAAGTTGTAGGAATAAAGTAAGCTGGAATAAATTTCACGAAAAGATCAACTAGACAACCCTAATGAATGAGAATACCCTAATATATTGAGAGTGCAGTACTAGATCAGTCTCAAAAGCAAGTCTGATCCAGGTGTGGCACAAACACATCAATGTAATATACCAAAGTGAAGTATCCACTCAGATGTGGTGGCAGTGTAACCGGTGCTTTGATTACTGTTCTCTTGCATTTCTGAAACTCTATTCTACAGAGGCACTGGATTATGTTTCTGTGAAGTCCATTATAGAAGAAGATTTAATGCAGGAAGCACAAGGTTGACATCATCAGAGTCCTGTATTTTTTTTAAATATCTCTTAGATGAATGCATCCCTGCAGAGTAAGCGAAATGTGGGTATATTTTAGTGAGGGCTATTTGGCTGAATTTGCTTTCCCCTTTCTGACACAATCATATTTCTTAAAGTTGAACTTGTGATTTCTATAAGAAATGCAGTTCCTTCATCTAAGCTGATTCGAATGATCCCATGCCTTGATCCTTGATCTGTCTCCTTCCATAAAATCAGACACTTGGCTGTCAATTACAATGTGAGATCATCACATTTTAGGCTGACCAGCTTTCTTTTAGTAGGCTTGTTAGACCTGGCACCATTGGCGTGGGTCTCCCTTCAATTTGTTGCCTTCTGTGTTTTTGTTGTGTGTTAGACTCCGTTTTGCTGGTCTAGATGCTTTGGGCACTTTGCCACTGCTGTTCAGTGCCAAAGTGCAAGTGCTCCCTTTGTAAATTACTATTCAGGATTGGTGTTTCCATGATTGTCTATTTGATTTACTAGTCAGCCCCTAGTATTGTGCACTGTGTGTGCCCATGGCCTTTAAATCAAATGCTGCTAGTAGGCTGCAGCACTGATTGTGCCACCCACAGAAGCAGCCTGTAAAATGTAACTCTGGCCTGCCATTGCAGAGCCTGTGTGCAGTCTGAGACTGCCATGTCGACTTGGCAAGTGCACACACTTGCCAGACCCTAAACCTTCCCTTTTCTACATGTTAGTCGCCCCTAAGGTAGGCCCAAGGTACCCCTGTGGGCAGGGTGCATTGTAGGTGAAAGATAGGACATGCACTGACATGTTTGGCATGTCCTGATAGTGAATTACTGCCAATTTTGTTTTTCACTATTGCAAGGCTACTTGTTCCCATAGGACTAAATGAGGAGTTTGTTTATAACATCCTATAAACATAACTGGCCCAAGGAACAAAGTAGAAAGTTAACGTTTAGTATGCCTGAAATCAGAATGTTTTTTTTTTTTAAACTCTTTATTCGTGACTGTCACAGGATACCATACATTTCTGTACATTTTCTTATCTCAGCGTACATCAGTCTTTTCCGTTTTCATAACCAGTAATTTGTGGGAGCAGTACATTACAGATATAAGTTGCTTGTCAAAGAACTCCCCGGATACATCCCATATATACTCTGTAAACTCCAGAATCGTGTCTTGTATAAGTGTCACACCCCAACTGTCCCTCCCTTCCCACCCGCCCACCCACCCGCTGTCTCCTGGTCGTTCTCACTCGTGCACCCCCTATCCAGGGTCATAATGGCTCTGTCCATTTGTGATTGGTAGAAGCTCCAGGTCTGATCTAGCCCTTGTGAGTCGGAATGGTGCTCGTGGTTCCCGTCCCCCTCCCATTGCCCATGTGAGGTCACTCCGCCGGGCTTCCCGGAATATCTGGTTCTGCCTCTTCCAGCTCCAGCAGCATTACGTCCCATTCCTGAGCTATGGGATATTTGCGCAGGCCCTTGCTCTCCTCTTCTCGCAGCGCCGCGGATTCTGCTTTGCCCCATTTCAGTAAGTCGCTGCGCCATATTTCTATTTGTGGGGCCCTGGGCGACTTCCATCGCATGGTAAGCACCCTGATCGCCAGCACTAGTGCCAGGTCTATAAGTTTCAGCTGTGCCTTGCATGTCTTGGGCAGTTTCCTGTTCCCCAGTAGGCATGGTGACGCTCCCTCAGGGATCTGAAGTGTTGTTATGGAGTGTAGCGTATGTTTGACTGTTCCCCAATAAGCGTGCAACTTTGGGCATGACCACAGCATGTGGAGAATATGTGCTTCGTCTTGGTAACATCTGGGGCAGCAGTGTGCGGTGGCAGGGAACATCCGGTGCAACCTCTGGGGTGTAAGGTAAGCCCTGTGGAGAACCATGGCCTGTATGAACTGAAACTTAACGTTCCTGGATACCCGTCTATGATGGCCTAGGATAATTTTCCACTCCCCGTCCGTTATGTTTTTGCCCGAGTCTGTAGCCCAGGCCTCCCTGAGTGTAGCAATCGGCGAAGGTACATGTTCCCTAATGCCTACATATAGCCATTTCACTAATTGTCCCCCCGTGCCCATGTAGTATAGGAGATGTACTAATTCGTGTTGCTCCGGTTTTTCACGTTGTGGGGCCCAAGCCTGTCGCACGTAGTGTGTCACCGAGGCGTGTAGTAGGTATAAGCGTGCGGGTGCTCCCGTGGCGTGTACAAACGAGGCCTGGTCCAGCATGGTGTCATCGCCGAACAGGTCTCCCACCCTGTCCACCCCAGACTCCGTCCAGGGTCGTAATCTGCGCAGTGTCAGGGCCCCCTGTGGTGTCGGGAGTCCCAGTAGTGGTATATTGTCCGCATATGGGGAGGTCCCAGCCGAGTATGATAGTGCTTTCTTCCAACAGGTCAAGGCCACGTGTAGGAGGGGGTGACAGTCCCCAGGGATCCTAGCATTGGGCAAGAGGAGGGAGTGCAGGTCTCCACGCGCTAATTTATCCGCCGTGTAAGCTATCTCATGCAGGTCCCTGCCCGCCACCCACCGGGTCAGCCATTGGAGTTGGCTGGCATAGTAGTAACTACGCAGGTCCGGCACACCCAGGCCGCCCTGTCTGGTGTTCAGTTGCATTTTTTTAAGGCTGATCCGTCTTCTCCCCGAGCCCCATATGAGGTTAATCAGTAATGTATTTAGCGTGGTAAAGATCTGGCGTGGGAGCATAACCGGCAGGTTCACGAAATAATACAGTATGCGGGGAAGCAGGACCATCTTCGAGACCGCCACTCGTCCCATCACCGATAGGGGTAAGGACGTCCAGAAGCCTATGCTACCTCGCAAGCCAGTAATGGCCTTACGGATATTACCGTCAATCTGGGCCTCCGGGTCCCGGTAGACCTGTATTCCGAGATATTTAAACGTGGTCGGCGCCACCGGGATTTCGTAGGCCCCGAACTGTATGAGGGGGGGCTGTTGGCCAACCTGAAAGAAGAAGCCCAGGTACTTCCCTGGATTTATAGCCAGCCCAGATATGACCTCAAACCGTCTAAAGATAGTCGCCAGGACTGAGTGGTCCCCCCGCAGGTTCCGGAGGAACACCAAGATGTCGTCGGCATATATTGAGATCATGTGGTCTGTGCCCTTCACCGGTATGCCGTCCTCCGCAGCTCTATTGCGAAGCGCATTAGCCAGGGGTTCCAGCGTCAGCACAAACAGTAGTGGCGACAGTGGGCAACCCTGTCGGGTGCCCCTATGGACTTCATAGCTGTCCGATGTGTGTCTCCCCGTGCGTGCTCTAGCCATCGGGCCCGTGTATAACAGGCGGATCCATTTTATAAGGCCGTCCGGGAAGCCAAAGCGATGCAGGACTTCGAACATGAAGTCCCACGTCAGGGAATCAAACGCCTGACGGAGGTCTAGTGCTATGCAGCCGGCGTGTGGTAGGTTATGGGGCGTAGTTGTCATAAGGGCATGGAGTCGCCTCGAGTTCTGGGAGGTACTCCTCTCAGGGAGGAAGCCGCATTGGTCAGTATGGATCAGGCCAGGGAGGTGGTGCTGGATCCTCATGGCAATAGCTTTACTAAGGATCTTATACTCCGTGGAGAGCATGGAGAGGGGCCTGTAATTACCTACATCCAGGGTGTCCCTGCCGGGTTTCGGGATCGAGATCACCAGGGCCTGCATGGTGGTAGCCGGGAGATGGCCAGCCTCGTACGCCGTGATATATATTTTCTCCAGGACAGGGGCCAGCACATCAGCATATGTTTGATAAAACTCCCCTGGTAGGCCATCCATGCCCGGGGTTTTGCCCCGGTTAAGCGAGTGGATTGCCACCTTTATTTCCTGCAGTGTTATAGGCCCGGCTAGAGCCGCCTGGATTCCAGGGGCCAACACTGGGAGCGTCAGTTCGTCCAGAAAGTCCGTCAGTTCGTCCCTATCCACTACAGAGGGGGGAGCATAGAGGGTCTCCAGGTGAGTCTTAAAGACATTGTTGATCCCCAATTGAGTATGTATCAAGTCACCCGTCGCGTTCCGGATAGACGTTATTGTAGGGCTCTCAGGGGCATCTCGGACCAGCCGGGCAAGTAGAGCACCGGACCTGTCCGCCTCCGACTGTTGTTGTTTCAAGTAGGCCCCGTAGTCCATCACTCTCAGGGTCTCTAACAGTTCAGCATGTTCGATATTGCACTGCTGCAGATCAGTCTGCCGGACAGGGTCCAGCCCTACCGCCTGTTCAAGGTCACGCAAGCGCTGCTCTACCTCACACAGCCCATTGTGGATCTCCTGTCTGGCTCCCACTAGGCGGCCTATAGCAGCCCCCCGTATCACAGTTTTCATTGCGTCCCACACCACTAGGTTCGAGGACGCAGAGTCCCAGTTTGTGTCGAAGTAGCCAGTTAAAGCTTCAGCTATGTGTGCCCGAAACGGGCCATCCTCGAGCAACTTAGGGTGAAGCCTCCAGGTAGGGACAGGTGAGGGCACTCTACCCCAGTGTAGGTCCAGCGTTAGCGGCCGGTGGTCTGAGAACGTTTTAGCAAGGTAATCTGACGAGTCGCATCTAGTCGCGACTGAGGTGGAGCATACAAATCTATCCAGTCTGGTATGTAGGTTGTGTACAGGGGAGTAGTATGAGTATTCCTTATGTGTTGGGTGCAGTGTGCGCCATATGTCAGCCAACCCCCAGCCCCGAAGCCACGTCCCAAACAGTTCAGACAGTTTATGTATTCCCGCCGCCTGAAGGGGGGGGTGCGATCTGTCAAGGGCCACATCTAAGATCAAGTTCCAGTCACCTCCCAAGATCCAGGGGACGTCCACCCAGTCCGTCAATGCCCGTCCCACTGCAGCTAGGAACTTATCTTGGTCGAAATTCGGGGCATAGATGCTGCCCAACACTACCACCTCCCCGTCTAGGGTGCCCCTCACCAACACATAGCGCCCCTGTTCGTCTGTTCGTCTCTCCAGTTCTACAAATGGAGTGCCGTGGCGTATCCATATCGTGGCCCCTCTGGAGAAGGCAGAGTATGTGGTAGAGAAGATAGTACCTCGCCATTTTTTCCGTAGCAGGAGTGCTTCGGAGTGTGTCATGTGCGACTCCTGTAGGAACACTATCTGTGCCTTTTGTCGTAGCAGGAAGGCATGCACCCTGTGTCTCTTCTGCACTGCCCCCAGCCCTCTCACATTCCAGGTGACCAGCCTATACTTGCCTTGTGTTTCAGCCATAACCCCATGTAGGTGTTGCAAGGAGTATTCCCATATGTCTTAGTGAGTGATTCGCCCGTGTCAACCAGGAGACAGTACCCTTCCTATCCCAAACCCCAACTGTGGAGGCGCAGCCTCTGAACTCTGCTGTGCCGAACCATAAACATTGTAACGTAATTAAACAGGTAACGTTGCATACGCTAGTGGGGGGTGGGCCAAGCGTGGGCCGTGTCCATAGTGCCATGCCTGGTCAAGTCGCCGGCTCAACGGCGCCGCTGGGAGAGTTCTTTCGGGATTGTTCGTTATATGTGCCCACGTCTTGTGGGAGGGAGGGGGGGAGAGGAAGGGGCAGGGGAGGGGAGAGGAAACAAGGCCAGTCTCACACTGTTACAGTTAGCAACCAGCGGCCAAGTGCCTTAGGACCTCAGGAGATGCAGGAATCTCGTCTCGCAGTCCCCGCATCCAAGTTTCTTTCCCCACCCATGGGTAGGCCACGTAATGGTCGCCAACAAAAAGGGGCCAAACACATTTACGGAACAAGCCCCCCCACGCCCTCCCCCCTTTTTAGTCCCCACACACAAAACAAAAGGATATCGTAGTGTAGTCGATCTTCAGGTCTGGTCCATAGGAGGTCTTACTCTTGGGCATTGTCTAGAAGTTCGTCCGCGGCTCTAGGTGTCACCGTCGGGAACAGGATTATACTGTTGTCCGAGTCCGAGTGGACGGTGCTTTCCTCAGTGTCAGTGTTGATTGCCTCTCGGTCGTCTCTGAAGGAGCCCACTGTTGCCACTGCCTCCACCTGACCCTGCTTCTGCTGATGGGCAGTCGGTTTACGCTGTCTTGGATGATTGCGTCGGGCGCCGCTCCCGTCCTCCTCCTGAGGCTGGCTGTCCTTGGACCTGCTGTCCTCGGAGGTCTGTGTCGGGTCCAGTCTTTCCTCAATGTCCATCACCTCCATCCATTCTTCCACATCTGTGGGGCTTTCAAAAAAGTGGGTCTTCTTGTCATGGATTACCTTCAGGCGCGCAGGGAACAGTAAGGCATAGCGTAATTTCGCCTTTTGGAGTTTCTGTTTCACCTCATAATACGACGATCGTTGTTTTTGCACTTGAGTGGTGTAGTCCGGATACAGAGATATTCTTTTATTCTCCCACGGTATGACCGATTTTATTCTGGCCTGATTTAACAGCATGTCTCTGTCCCGGTAATTTAGGATCCGGACAATGAGGGGCCGTGGCGTCAGTCCCGGCTTGGGCTGGCCAGTTGGGATCCTATGGGCCCTCTCCACACAAAAGAACGGCGATAGACCTTCAGGGGCAACATTATCTCGGAACCACTGTTCCATGAACTCTGCCGGACGTGATCCCTCGCTTCTTTCCGGTAGGCCAATAACGCGAATGTTATTGCGTCGATTGCGCCCTTCTGCATCCTCCACGCGTTCCATCAGGGTTTTGACTTGACGCTGAATTAGCTGGATGGAGTCCGTGTGTTCCGCCACTGCCGGGGCAACTTCAGCCAGCGAGAGACCTTGGTCCTTAACTTTGTCCGCTAGCTTCTCGTGGTCCGCCTTAAGCAGGGAGAGGTTAGTGGTGAGGGTGCCCATCTGCGCCTCCATTACAGCTCTGGAGTCTCTGATCTCCTTAAGAATAAGGTCCAGCTTATCACCCTGCTGACTCCCCGAGAGAGTGGAAGCTAACGTCAGCGGCGCAGAGCCCCCGGGGTCCGCATCTTCAGTAGGGCCCGTGACCGGTCCTTCCCTGCCCTCCGTGTTCCTCACGCCTTTGCGCACCATTGTAAGCGCCAGGAGTCCAGGCGGCGGAAGGGGCGCAAACCCCAGCCGTCCAGGGCGGGACTGTTGTGCTAGTAGCCGCCTCGTTGGCCTCTCTCAGCACTCACATCCCGGGGTATCTGTTGCAGGATGCCGTGGCTCCGTTCAGCGTATAAGGGCGTTGGGGCCCTCCGCAGCGCCAATCACCTCGCCTCAAGGCGCGATGTCGTACCCCCTACCCAGCGTTCTGCAGGGGCCAAGAGCGGTAACAGGAGCAAGTGGGTGCCTCCCTGCCTAAGTCTCCAGCACTGTATGGGCGAAATGTAGCCGGGGCTGTGCCGATAATGGAGCAGGTTAGGTGCCCCGGGGGTTCCACCAGCCCCGGTCCAGGCCCCTCCGGCGCTCCGACCTCTAGTATGTCTCGTGGGGCAGGCCCACACCCCTCCAGTCCCACTGTGTCACAGCCGGGCAGACAGGACGTCCCAGCCGGTCCCGGCTCCTACCCCAGGGGTCTCCGTCCTCCTCAGTCTGCCCCCTGCAGGCAATGGGGCCGTAGCGCTGTCCCAATCCTCGGACCTCCGCTCCGTTCAGGGCTTCCAGGGGTCTCCTCCTTCTCCCACGGACCTCTCACCAGCAGCCCTCGCAGGCAGGGGGCAGATCAGGCGGTGGGGCACCGCATCCAATGGCGTCGCCGGCGGCGGGAATATCCGGGCCACAGCGTCCGCGCTCCGGCGCCCCCGTCTGCAGCTCCCGACCCCCACTCAGCTCTCGGGGTCCCAGGGCATCGTCCGCTCCTCTCAGCCGCCGCAGGGTCAGGGGTCCGCGCCCCAGGGGTCCACCTCCGGTCTCGGGGTCTCCGGCGCGCCGCCCCCTCTCGGCCCACGTCCACCAGGTGCTGCTATCACCCGAGGTCCCGGTCTGCAGCGCGGCACCAGGCCTCACCGTCAATCACGGCACAGCTCCGAGGTCCCTGAAATCAGAATGTTAAAGTGCACCTTTTAGTGAGGGTGACTTTTTCATTTAGTGTTTGAAAATACCACTTTTAGAAAGTAGGTATTTTCTTGCCTAACCATCCAGTGTGCCTCTGCTAGGTTTTTGTATTGCATGTCTGGCTTTTGGATTACAGGAGCTGGAGAGGGGCTGTGGTTCTAAAAGTCTAATGAGTCAGGGCTGGGCTGAATGGACCTGGGCTGCATTTAGAGCAGGGGGAGGAAATTTCCTTTTCACCTGAATGTGCCTGATCTGCCGTCAACAATGCTGTCTCCACCTCCTGCCAGGAACTGCACCAGTGAGGACAGAACTGGTTTTGGCCAGGTACAGACACTCTCTGCCTTCGGAGAACAAAGGATGTCGGTGGATAGAAAGAGGACCTAGACCCCAGACTTTTGGATCACTTCTGGGAAATCAAGAGGAACCTTTGCCAAAGAGAAGAGCCAGAGAAGCGGAGGAAGATTACTGCCCCTGTGCTGTTTGCGGTCTGTGGTTGGCCTGCAGTGGCTGTGTGCTGCCAAGGAAAGGAGAAAAAGGATGTAGCTGTTTGCTGTGTCATCTGCTTGAGGAAAAAATCTTCAAGGGCTTGAAACTGAACTTGCCTCCTGTTCTGAAGTCTCAGGGACACAAAGATGTCATCCCTTCTGTCTCTCTGCATCTGAAACTGCTGTTTCAGCTACCACAGAAGGCAATTGCAACACTGACACCGGCGAGCAACACTGTAACCTGCACCGTAGCCGAGGACACCGCTCGTGACGTCTCACTTCCCCTGCGCTCAGTAAGGAACAGAGGCATCACCTCCCCTGGGGTCATAAGGAACCAATGCTGCAGGCGTCAACGAAGCATCACCTCTCCAACGCCGTACACCGCTTAACTTTCATCAGTTCCAAGGTACTGTTCTTTGTGGGTCTGCTTGACTCCCGGCCCGACGCCGCGCACCTTGCGGTCAGTGCCGTTCTTCGGGATTTCCATCTGTCACGACGTCGCAATAACTCCAGGTGGAGTTATTTCTTGCTAAAAGCTTTAGTTGAGTGAATAACCTCTGTTTACAGATATCTTGAAAACTGCATTGTGCATTTTTTGCGTTTGGTCTTGTTTTGGATTAGATAAAGATTATTTATTTTTCTAACCTAGTGTGGTGTCCATTTATTGTGTTTTCACTGTATTACTGTATGTGTTCACAAATGCTTTACACACTGCCTCTGAGATAAGCCTTTCTGCTCATGCCTAGCTACCAAGAGGGTGAGCAGGGGATATTTTAGGAGTGTACCCCTATTACCCTGACAAGAAGCAAGGGTCCCTATTTGGACAAAGGTGCAAACCATTGCCAACTAGAGACCCTCATTTCTAACAAGGCTCAAGATCAACAGTGTTCTACTCGTTCAGGCTAGACATTAATATTAATAGAATAAATGTGTAAATTACGGCTATGAGTTTTATAATATTATTTAGTAGTTCTTAATGAAATGGAATGTGGGGAACAGTTTGGTTTGTGGTGTGAGATATAGGCCTGGCTAGAAGAGAATATTAAGGCTGTACTCCTTCTATGATGGGGTGGGTAACTCATTGATATGGGCCAGTGTAAAGTCCTGTGCTAGAAGCAGAATATTGTTTTTCGAAGCCTCAAGGCAATTGACAACCAGTATATGGTTTATCAATTAATTGGAGAAAAAAATTATCTTGTGGAATTGACTCTCCTTCTACCTTGTTTTCTACATTATAAATTGGGGTTTACAAACAGTTGGTCCAAGATTATTTTCACATCAGAAGAAAACAAGCACTTTTTGAATATGAGGATTACAGCTTTCCCTTTAAATAGAGTTTTAGGCATGATCTTGCACCATGCAGCGCTCCTTTTAGAGTTTGGTCTCTACAACCTTCATCAGTTGATTTTGAGTGTACATACCATAAGTATTGCTAATGAAAAGGAGCCAAATAAGGGCAAATTTGGGTCTTCAGCTGTAAGAGAGTGAAAAGGGCAAATTTATCAAAATGTAGCCACATGGACGTTAATGAGAGGCCACCCCCCCCGGCTAGGGAAGGGGGGCCTTTAGTGGGATTCCGTGCCTGGCAGGAGAGTTTCGATTCTCCAGGCTACTACAGAGAGTTTCGATTCTCCAGGCTACTGTCATGGGGAGGGTCTCTCAGTAATATGAGATGCCAGGTGGGTGTCTGAGAGCCCTCCCCCCCCAAGGTATTAAATTTACAGTGCCCCAGGGAGTAGCCCTCTTCGTCTCTCGCCTTCAGCACAGGGAAGCTAGCCGGAGCAACAGTTGCCCACCCACCCATCCCTAAGTTCAATAGTGAGTGGGGGGTCCCGGATAAGAGAAAAGGCTGGGGGACTCTTTTTGGCCGGAAAATGGATGACCCTGAAGCAGGGGAGGCAGTTATGGCGGCTCTGGGCTGGCGGGAGAGGAGCCCGTCCTGCTGGTGGTCCTGGACTCTCTGGCCCTACCCTAGTTGCTGGTGCTTGGAAAGGGGGTGGTGTTGTGTCCTGCTGGTACAACACGCCTCTAGAGATGCTGAATTGTAAATACATGTTAACCTGTGGCGCATATGTATGGAGAGCATCATTTATGTGTGAATTTAATAAAAGGTCAATTTAATTAAAAGGTCAATGTGGGAGGTTTTACCCACAAATGAAATGGTGTTTTGGTATAATAATAAAGCTACGCAGTGGACACCAGTCACTTGTAAGCATTTTACTGGGGTCGGGTGAGCAAAGGGTGATGAGCAAATGGCACAAGATATCCCCACTATGTTCCAGTGTCCTACCCCTCCTGGCGAAAGTGGTAAACGGATGGAAAGATAGTTTAGCTGGTGTCAGAATTGCAAATGATTAGATGAAGGGGTTTAGCATAATGTAGGGTTGCATTTAAAGAAATATTTATGGCATTGGGACTAGGGCTGCATGAAAGTTGTATTACGCTCGCGAAATTCATGAAATTCTGTGAACTGTGCAGCCTTGAATTTTCAAACTATTTTTATCTGCAAGATACTGAGGGTGAGAAAATCCATTGCAGTTCTCATTTTGTCTTCATACCAGTACCCTTACTAAAATTGGACCTGACTTGTGAACACAGGTTATGGACCTCAATATTTGTTTGAGATACAACAACATTTAATTTTGTGAAATTTCATCTGATTTTCCCAAAATTTCAGAAAACTTTGCTTAATGAAATTTCACAATTACACAAAATGATACCTCACACTTATGCACAGGCCTATTTAAGATCAGCACTGGCAGGTAGGGGGGTCTATATACATTGAATGGCCGAATGGGCTATTAGACATGATCCTGCTGGGCAATTGGGTCAGGTTCTTGATGATGATTGACGTTTTTAGCTTGTAGGATATTGGATTAGCCCTCTCTGAAGAGCCACCCCTAATACTTTTGCCTTCACCCCTCCTATTTTTTCTGAATTCATTTTTTTGGCCATAGGATTCTGTACACTTTACCACTGCAACCAGTGCTAAAGTACTTGTGCTCCCGAAAACATGGTAATACTGACGTACATCTGATTGGCATATTTGATTTACCTATAGGACCTTAGTAAAGTGGTATGCCATGTACTGCAGCCTGTAAATTGATTGCTAATAGTGGACCTACAGAGTTTATTGTGTCACCCACTTAGGTAGCAGTAGCAGCCAGAGGTGGGACTGCTGCTGGGCGGTGGGGCGGGGGAGGAGCAGGGTGAGGGTAGTAAACTATGGAATACGGCTGAACAGAGGTAAGTAAACAAATAAATAATAAAACAAATTTTGTAGTGAGTGCTGCATGTCATTTGGCAATGCAGCGAGTCTAATGAAATTCGTTGTATTCATTTATTTGTTTACTTACCTCTGTTCGGCCATATTCCATAGTTTACTACCCCCCACCCTGCCTCTCCCTGACCCCGCCTCACTGTCCCACAGCACTCTCACCAGCGGTCGCTACTGTTAGGTAGCTTCTTAAGACATGTCCCAGGACTGCCATTGCAACCTGAATGCAATTTTAAACTGCCAAACCGACTTGGCAATATAAACCCCTTGACAAGCCTTAAACAACCCTGCTATTACAGATAAGTCACCCCTAGTTGAGTTTATTACATACAAGCTAACCCTATGTAGCCCATAGGGCAGGCTGCATTGTAATTAAAAGGTTGCCCAGGTACATGGCCTGGTAGTGAAAAACTCCTAAATTCTTTTTACATGACTGTGAGGCCTATCTCTCCCATTGGAAAGGATTGTGTTGCTTTATTCAATTTAATAAGTGCTAACTGTTGATTGGGAGCAAGTAGGGCATTCATGTTTGGTTTCTCAGAAAGTGTAATTTAAAATCATTTTTAATGGTAGAGTTGGATATCAAGTCACAATTATGAAAATGTCACTTTTTCAAAGTTGGCATTTTCCTGCCCTTGCTATTTTGTGCCTGCAGCCTGTTCATGGGTCACATGCCGGAGTGTAATTGGCAATTGAATTTTATATATTCCCCCAGACAGTGACAAAGTAAACGGATTAGGATTAGGTGTGTCTGGATTGGCCATTACTGGTAGGATGGTGGTGAAGTGCTGGGCACAGCACCACTTGAAAATCAATAGGCTGTGCTTTGCCTTCACAAAGGACTTCACACTTCCTCATTGTTCATGCAGTTAGGCTGGAGCCAGGAAGAGGCAGAAAACTCCAAGCACTTCAAAGGGAATTCTCTAGAATCTTCTCCTACTTCAAAGAAGGACCGGGTATAAAAAGAGGATCCTCAGACTTACTTTACAGTTCACTTTCTGGACCTGCGAAAGGACTCTTACAGGACTTCCTGCTGTTATGGCCTTCTGTGTTATTCAAATGACTGCTTTGTTGCACCTGGAAGGACTACTCTGCTGTCTGAAGCCTGCCATAAGCCCTGCTGCTTGAGCCCTGTTCCACGACTTGAAATCAAGACTGCCAGAGTGGCTCCAAGGGTTAGCTGGCTAGGCCCCTGGTTAGAGCATCAGGGACCAAAAGGATCCAACCATCTTGAACCTGTACCTGGATCCAGCCTGAGTGAGTTCCAACCCTCCAAGTGGTGCCTCTCCAGTCCTGTACCCTTGAAAATGGTGTTAAAGGGCCCTGATCAAATTCAAAATGTGGGTCTTTGACTATGTTTTGGCTAAAAAGTGCTCTGAGAACACAGAGAAGGAAATCGGTACCTACCTGCTTGCAGCTGCGGTCCGTGCAAGTAAGAGCGGTGGAGCCCTGTGGGGGGGGGGGGGGGGGGGTTTCAAAATACGACCACCAGGGAAGATTAATTATTTATTTCATTTTCCCTCACGGGCATATGTTGAATTACCTCCCACCCAGCTCCACCACCCCACTGCTCTTACGTGTATGGCCTGCGGCTGCAGGCTTGTTTATCCACCTAGGTGCATCGCCGGTCAACTTGACTTCATAGCAGCTCCAGCTACATTCTCTCCACAGCAGCAAATCCTATTCAGTGGTCCTTCGCAGAAGGAGTATCCCGCCTCGTGGAGCCCTTATCGGCTACAGTTTGCAGCTTCGTCCCATTTGAGGTTTTTGACTTCCAAAAAAGAAACTAATTCCATACATGAAAATATTCTGTAGTGTGTTTCCTATATTCCCAATAGGCTCTGCGCATTAGAATAATATATTCTATAGATTAGACGTAGGACTGAGGTCGACTAGGTCTCTATCGAATATATTAAACTTAATAGTGAATGCCAGCTAGCTCAGAGGTCACTAGAAACTTTCTCGAATTTACAAGAAGGGATTAGTTTCTGACAACCGCATAATCATGACAACTTTGTTTCCCAAGAATGAGAAAAGTATCTCAAGAGTCGTGGAAACAATATATAAGTATTTCACTCCGTCAATCGTGCATGCTTCGTTTCTACAGAGGTGCAGAGAACTAGAGAGACGGGCGTTTTCAATAAAAGGTTTTATTGAACAGTCTTCTTTCTCATGCAAGTAAAGTGAACTGCTACAATCCTAATGCAGACTGCAACGTATAATGCGTACAGCGAGAACAATGTTATAATATAATACTGTAAGAGCATTGTATGGTTTCTAAACCATATATAAATACTTACATAAATAACAAGGGCTAAAACTACTCAACTGGTGCTTCTAAAATACGCCTACCCCAATGTACCTAACCTAAGCCTAGTTCGCGGGAAGAAGTAAGTGTGGTGTTACATAGGTTTAGTTTTTCTTTGCCAAGAATCTATCCAAGGTTTCTCTAGGTTCTAATCAGCGTCATACCTTTAGTTTAGAATGAAAGAGGTCTGGTATCTTAGTCTCGGACTCGATTTCCCAACACCCCGCAAGGAGAGCTTGGAAACACTGGAGCTGGATTCTCGCTGAGAGAAATGCAGCCTCTTGATCAGTGCATCAGCTGGAGGGTCGACTTCCTTCGGCACTTGCTGTAGCGAGCTGCGTCGGACAAGTAGATAGTCGAACTGCTCCGAACCACTGTGTCTTGCTAGAGCAAGTGAAGGCATATTTATAACTTGAAGGTATCTAGTTTGACGTAAAGTCGGCATAATAACGTCAGGAAAGAACCCCAAGGGAATAGTAGTTCTCTGTAAAGTGCATGAGTTCTTGGACAAATCAATATTCAAGCAAGGGAAGGTCCCTGACTGCTTTCCAAGAAATTATTGTGATGTTTTGATATGGGTGGAAGTAGCCATACCTGTATTTGGTCTGCATGGGCCATGTTACATAGGTGAATGGGGACTCCCTGTGATACTTTAAGGTCTAGAGGAGGGAGTGACAGTCTATAACAAACAATGAGGGGAACCTCTATACTGACCTATATTTCTTTACATCTAAGCATTAAAGTCTCTACAAGGTTACAATTATGATGCTGCATAAGAACAAGAGATAATTCATTAAGACATGGAATGTATATTTGATTTCTTTCATTTATTTTATATCTTTTGCATAACAAATTATTTTTTTCTTCATTTTCTAGTGATCATTTTATCAAAGTTACAAAACAGTGACATGGTAACATATGTATATATAATTAAAAAATGCATGGTTGGATCATGTCTAAACACAAACCCCTAAGCAACACACATAAAATAACTTTCACTCATACCTTCATTCATACAAATTCAAACTTTCATACCCATTATTCTAACACTACTGACAATAACACAAAACAGAGAAAAAAAGTGAACATGTATCGTGTCCTTCGATAGACTCCTCAGAATATGGCTAGACCCCGTTATCTTATTTCTTCCTTTTTGTTTTGAGGGTTAGCAGTTTTTTAGTGCTCCTTTCCTTCTCCAGATTTTGATTTCTGATTTAAACTGAGGGTGTCTGATGCGTACGGCCTACGTACGTTTCGGTGATGTGCTTAGTTTGCTTCACCTTCTTCAGGGCCAACATGTAAATGGACAACAGACAGGTGCATACATACAGTTAAAACCAGGGGGTTTTCATTATCTGCAATGAGAACATATATACCATGATTAAATTATGAGCATCCTGAATTCAGATAAATGTTTCAAAGGTTTAATAAAACTGTTTTGTGCTATGGTCCAACCTGTGACCAGATCAAAGTTAAATATTAGTCGGATGTGGTAGGAATACTGAATAGTTTAGTACCTTGTTACCCAAGCTGAGAAGGAAAGTTGTGTGAGAAAGTAGTTTAGTAAAGCCTTATACCTCCCAAAAGAATAAGAAAGCAGATTAGGTGACACCTGGTGTGTGGACACATGCATGACAAGTATGTGTCATCTACAACTAGGTTGAGGAGTTACTTATATCACCTGTGTCTGCGTTGACACTATTAGGACCCTTTTAGGAAAATAGATTTTATGGACAGTCGTGTCTCTGTGAGGGTAGCTTCCTGTAGATAGGGATACAAAAATGAAGCCTCTTAATTTTCTATGCTATTTTTTAGAGACGTTTCTTTATATAAGTTTGTTTGTGACTGCATATTACCGAAGAGTTTTGGATCCTCCAGATGTATCTGCGGTTAGGATTAAAGGCTATAATGTGAGTTCTCTGGGCCTATGTTATCGGTCATTATTTCTTTGGGACCTAAAACAAAGCAAAACAACGCGGGTCACAGATTTGTAATGGATACCAAGGTATGTTCATAGTTTGGGAGATGACAAGAATAAGAAACGCCTCGGCATATGACCTATCGGGCATATATGTCTTATTTGTGGGGGTAACACAGTGTTTTCTGTGTTCATAATTTTTGTGTTGCTGATCTTTCGGGCTCTGAGTGGTAGCTAAACTCTGTCTCTTTTTACTGTCCTGTACTAAGGTGCGTTCTGCTATTCATATTGACTACGAGGCGCAAGATATGAACAGTGAGGTATTAACTTCTAGCAGGCTGATGTTATGTTAAATGATGACCCTCTGTGTGCAGTATTTAGTTGTGTTAATATTCTTAACTGTGTACTGCCTGTCCTCGAATTTGCCATTAGTACTAGTTGCAGTGTGATTGCTTCTGCTTGTGACAGAAATGATATCTGTTCACTTTTATATAGGAATGCTACACTGTAAACTTAATGATTAAAATTTCTGCGCCGAGATGAGATGGGGGCTCTCACTGTCTGATTGAAAGTGCTTACTCGGGAGGGCTGCAGTCTGGTAGTTTTCTAATTTTTGGCTCGCTATGATTGTATAAACAAATTCCAATGCATTAATTCCAACCCTTAGACATAGCAGAGCAAGGGGAGTTCGAGCCTATAAGGAGAAAGTGCTGCACGGACCATGCATGGGCCATGTTTAAATAAGGGAATGATTTCTATGCCTATATTAGGGCAGTGTGAATTGTACCTATATAAGGGCATGAATCGGGAAAATTCACTCTGATCCTAAAACGCCATACAACACCTACTCCACTTTATTATGTACGACATTACTAAGTTCTACACACATAAAACATATCTAAGCATGATGTGTTAAAAACCCCACCCAAGATACATAAAAATGCATTCAAAATAGTTGTACATGAAAAGAGTATTTGTGATGTGCGCATTTAAAAGCAATGTTTCATTCAAAGCATATAGATGACATTTAAAAAACGCTATTTGAATGAATCAGGAAAATACATTTATGAAATGGCTCTTAAATACAGAAGAAAAGGCCGAGACCATTTCATGTTAGAATATATAAATTGTTTGGTTGCGGACAAGGTCAAATATTGTCTCTTCTGAAGTATTCAAAGAATTCTTGTTCTCTAGGAATATTTCTACTTTAAGCAGATTTCTTTGTGAGAAAAAGAAATGGTCAAATCATAGAAAAATAGAGTTCCAAAGTTAGAAGTTTGTTTTGTGAAAAGTGAAGGTCGAATTCAGAGAACACTGTGTGCTAACTTCAAAAGTCAGTGTCATTGTTTGGTGAAAACTTCAAATTCTCTAAGCTGGTAAAGAATGTGTCTACTACTGTAGGCGAAAGTTGGACTACCTCTTTAAGCAGATCAATTGCACATAGATGAGAAGCATCGCCGTCAGCCGTATTCGCAATGTTCGAAGTAGATGGTACCTGTGTGCCTCTTGCTTCACGTATCTCACCGTCTACAGTTTGCGTCTGTGAGATCTCAACGAATGCCGTCATCAGGATTGGTAGCCGCTGGGGACAACAAAGTGCGTGAGCCGTTACTGGTTCAAGCAAAGTATCAACTTCCGTTGGCAGGGCTCATGTGAGTGTCAGACAGATGTCTGGCACGCATTCTTCTCCACATTGAAGGCATCATAGAACAGGTAAGATGCAATCTTGCCAGATTGGTCGGAATGAAAGAAACCACATGGTATTTAGATGTCTTAAACAAGCAAAGCCTATAATTTGTGTCATGCGCTCACGACACTTCATTGCCACGAGGGTGTTCTCCAAGGTGTCGATGGTGACTTGACTTGCCATACCAGAGCAGAATGAATAAAAATAGTATTTCTGCTAAGAGACCCAAAACGAGAGGCAGGCTGCTAAACACAGAGTGCACAAAGTTTGGAAATATGCCTAGGATTGCTTCAAAGGGTGCTAACAGTCCCGAAAAAAAATCATCTTTAATACATGTACAATACCACTGGTATCATACATGTTTAAGATACGTCCTAACATTTTTGACAAATGTATAGGGCAGTTTTTCGATAAAAGGGCATGTATCTCTGCAGAAGTCCTTGCAACCTGCAGATCATACGTCTCTTTGGCCGAGGTCAGTGCCACAGTTTTGTGTAAAAGAACGGCTTTCAGTCTGCTTAAAGTATCAATTCGAATAGAAGAAATGTTCAGTGAAGGCGATAATGGCGACTCCCTGTCTGACTTAGTTTTAGGAAACAATACTTGCATATAGCAAGTGACCCTAGCTGACACAGTAACAAGATAGGGTGTTCCTGGAAAAACAACAGCTGTGATCATTCAACATAATGTAACTTCCATTAGAAAGCTGCCTAAAAATTGGATCTATCACTGCAGCTGGAGAACCTTGTAGGTGGCAGGATAAGTTGTTCGAGGAACCTTCGCAGGCCCCGTGTAAGTTAACTTCCTGACATAAGAGTGAACTGCTTAGTGTGTTTTCACAATTCATACCACTAAGAAACACTTCTTTTCCCCCACTCCAACATTTGTGTGTATAAGGTAAATCCCAGGATGTCTTGATGTATTCTTTACCCGACCTTTCATATACGCCTACTGGTATATGTTTTAAACAATACTGAAAATGGAAAATTGTCACAGGCAGAGTGATCGTATCATATATTATCCATTCTGTCGCTGGCTTCTCAGAAACAGTTAATGGTAATCTTTCCAGTTTTTCAATGCTCAGCACCGTTTAGTCTGCCCCACTCTGTGCCAAGGTGATTTGTTTATCTGTAAGGTTAAATTCAGAAAACAATGACGTGGTGTTGATTAGACGCCATGGCACAAATCCAGAACGAAGGTTTTGCAACGCCCAGCCCAAAAGCATTATAGAGCGCAATTGTGACTGACCATGCTGGAACATGACCAAGTCCTGTTCCATTATGTCAATGGCAGAGGATACTATGCTGTCCAAAGAATATATATACTTGATGACAGAGTTGTTAACCCCATTGTCAACTACAGAGAGTTTTCTCTAAATTAATACAATCAATTTCTCGTATCCATTCTGCAGTCTCTGCTTGCGTTGTTTTGCATGCTTCATTATATGTGGCATAGATACCGGCATATATAAAACGTTTATGACGTGGTTTTGCAGGTCCTTGTAAGAAGTCCCTTAATTCAACGCCATCTTTAAGTAAAGATACGTGTTGTTTTACTTCCTTCAGTGTAGATTTTTTTATCCACTCAAGGCAAAGTTATCCCACACTGTATGATGTTACTATCCCTGGGTTTTGTCTCTGGACATATCTTGGATCTGTCCTAGTGAATGTGAACCCTTGTGTTTTATTCAGGAATCTATCTTGACAGTTGTTCGTGCCTCGGGGCAAGATTAACCATTTTTTCCAATCAGGATCTGTTCTGTTGTTAAGTGAAATAGTTTTTACGTCAATCACCCCCTCTGAAGTATTACTTCTTTGTGATGTAGGTGTAGGTACTAACAGTTTGTTTAAATCTTTTATCTTAGCTAATGCAAGACAAGATGCCTTTCGAACAGTGTCATTAAAAAACATTATTTGTTCTGGGATAATGCAGGCTCTAAATAAATCTTCGAAGCCCTGCACCTGCCAGTCTTTTGTGCCCCAGACAGTTTTTGTCTCAATGGTGTCTTTCCAAACGTCAAAACCTAATGTAGACAACAGAGCATAAAAGGCCGCAGAATAAATTTGCTTTGTATTTCTCAACATACTTTTCATTCCTGTCCTATTAACATTTTTAAAGTAATATGATTCTGATTTGGAAATATTAAAGACTGAAAAGTACGGAAATTTGTCATTAAATGTTCTTGAGCTACCTTTTGGTGGCGCTGGACAATGTTCCCATTGATTATAAGTAAAAACATTTCTAGGGTTTGCAGATCTATGTAAGAAATGATCACCATAGTGATTATAACAGTACATTTGTTCATAGTCTGATTAACCTTATAAGTATTCATGATTTGTAAATTTTGCAGACATTTCTAAGTCTGACATCATATTATTAACAGTCTCAAAGTCCCAATCATCAGAAAATGTGCTGGGTCAAACAAAATCACTTAAGGGAGCCTTGAATTGGTGTGGAATCTTCAATAGCTCTGCCGGACCAAGAATGTTGTATTCAGTTCTGTCCCAAGCTATACCAGCTGGTATAGGGATGGCTGTGATGTTTACTGCTGACAAGTGTCTTTGTTCACGATGGGATGATTTGCGTGGTTTGAGGAGTAAGTTGATGATTCTTTCTTACTGTGTCCTTTGTACTATATTTTCCACTGATCAGCATTTCCAAGGTAAATATCATAGTCAACCATAGTAGAATAAAAAGTATACCTAAGACAATCCATTCTTCAACCCATGGTGAATCCAGATATGTCTTTTCCAGTTGTTGAAAGAGATCAGTTATTTGTTTTTTGAACGTTTTTTCAGCTGGTGCCGTTTCAGATTCACTTGGATCCTTGGAAAAAGGTATCAAAGTTAAGGAAGTAGCCAGAGGCAGTTCTGTCAATGGTAGGGATTGCTTCCGGATTCGATGAAATCGCTGGAATCACTTGATCACTTGTCATATTAGTATACTCGGATGCTGTATCATTGTAGACAGGTGTTTCTTAATGAACTGTTATTTGGGTCTCAAGAGACACAAGTTCCAGGGCTTTGTTACATAGTCCTTTGTTCTGTGCTGCAGAGTCATCAAGTGTTATCAGTCTCTGTCTGAATCTCTTGGATTGTAGCCAGATTCAGGCTTCTGCTACAACTTTGGAGTCCACTTGGCCTACTACTTATGATCGGCCACATAATGTGGTTTTACCAGGTTGATGGATACGAACATGTTCTCCTTTCTTCCAGCAAGTGGCGGCAGCCGTACTGTTCTTGATCCGTGAATTGCTAAAACAGGTACTGGTTGTCTATATGAAGGGCCAAATTCCTTCCTGTCCGCGATCATTTCTCTGACTAGATCCCCAATCTTTGGAATCCAGGCAGGCCTTGCTGGGAAACGTGGTTTTTCTTCAGTGGTCGTTGGCGTCAGGAATACGTTGCTTTGATTTTTCCTTGTTTCATTTAAGTCCTGCAAAACAGCCTAACGGTCTTTGATACCAAAAGGTTTTTGTTCTACCACTGAAGTGTGACGGACAAGGTCCTGGACAATCATTCTAGATCCAAAAATAATTTCATATGGAGTGATTCCACCTAGAAAACTTCTTGGCAGATTGTTATAACTACTTTGGACACTTATTAGATGTTTGACCCACCCGTCACCCGGGCCTCATACCCTAGCTGTTATAGATTGCTTTATGTCCCGTTTTCTTCTCTCCACAACCAAATTTCTCCCAGGATGGAATGGACTAGAATACCGCAATGCAACGACCAGATTGGCCATGGCCTCCTTGTAAGCTAAACGCAGGACCATGGTCAGAATGTAGCGTGCCGACTGCGTATGTGTCGATAAAGACTCTCAAATCTTTTATAACGGTTCGGGAATCAGCTGGGCGCTGGGGCAACATGCAAATGAATCTCGTCTTAATATTTGTGGGAAAGCATTTGTCCATAGGGATGTCTGTGTGTAGATAGTCTAATGCTGTCTAACAAAGGTGTCTGTACTAGGCAGGCTACGCTGTAGTCCGGTATCTGGCGGCGTTCTATGCTGCGATCTCTGTTGCAGTCATGGCAATTAATTGCATATCCGTAAATGTGACAATTCATCCCAGGCCACCAATACGCCTCTTTTAATTCTAGTATAGATTTAGAGATCCCCTGATTCGTCGGACCCTCTTCCAAATGTGCTTTGTGTATCAAAGCTACTCTAAGATTCCTGTTTAGAATTACTCTATCCCCACTCCAGGGATTCGAGCAAAAGGAACTGAGTTTGCACCAATTATGTATGAATATTCAAGTGGATAGTTTTGATGTAATGCTGCACCGCTGCCTTTGCTTGTTGCATTAACAGCTAGCATTATTTCTCTGTCTATTTTAGTTTTTGAACAAGTGATTGCAGCGACATAAGCGGTTTGCACAGCTGCCTTCACGGCTTCATCAGCCAATGAATTCCCTGCAACGTGAACACCATCACGTTGATGACACAGTGTATGGATCACGTGAGCTTTGTGTATTAAAGCTACTCTAAGATTCCAGTTTAGAATTACTCTATCCCCACTCCAGGGATTCGAGCAAAAGGAACTGAGTTTGCACCAATTATGTATGAATATTCAAGTGGATAGTTTTGATGTAATGCTGCACCGCTGCCTTTGCTTGTTGCATTAACAGCTAGCATTATTTCGCTGTCTATTTTAGTTTTTGAACAAGTGATTGCAGCTACATAAGCGGTTTGCACAGCTGCCTTCACGGCTTCATCAGCCAATGAATTCCCTGCAACGTGAACACCATCACGTTGATGACACAGTGTATGGATCACGTGAGCTTTTTGTAGTTCTTTTCATAACTGAACTACTTGTTCCCAAAGCAATTTATGCTTGATTGTGCCACCTTTTGCATCTTTGAAACTGTTTTCAATCCAGTTCTGCAAGTATTTGTTATAAGATTGAACGCAATAATATGAATCACACACTATTTCAATACAATTCAAGGAATCTTTATTCGATGATTAAAAATCACCATAAAAGCACATACATATTTACATGAATAAAAAGTCATTAAACAATTTCAAGATCCCGATGCTAAAAAATTAATATTAACATGGGGCAAAAAAACGAAGAAGGAGTGCGACACATTATAAAAATCAATAACCATTTTTAAAAACATCATTCTTCTCCCCTAGTTACCCTTAGACGGACCGCCACTTTGATAAAATTCATTATACAGCATGGTGTTAAAGGGTCCGATGCTTTTTGTAAAAAGACTAGTGCCTCACTAGCATGTTCCAATTTAGCTTGTTTTAAAATTTTTAATAGAAATCTGCGCCTGGGCATTGTGAAAAAGGGGCAGAGTAAAACAAAGTGAAGGGAATCCTGCGGAGACCTATTGTCGCAACCGCAGGATCCCTTCTGCTCAATTGTTGTTGAAAACCCTGCTGGTGATGCCAATATGTATGGAAGTAGGTTAAGTCTAAACCGACACATCAACAATCTGTCCTGTGCATTGTACATAAGGTACAAATATGGTTCCATTCCCTCAACACTCTTAACCAGGTTGTGGGCCCTCACTGTCTTTTTAAGCCCCTCAGCCTCAGCTCTCTGTTGTGATTTCTGCTCTAAAAAAGCTTTCTTTACTAACATCTTGTGCTGGGCTACAATTGTTTCAGGGTTGGTAAAGAGATTCCCATAACCTAGTTCCTCTAAGGTGTTCTTTACATAGTTGAGCCATGATATTCGCATACATTTGTCCCTCACTAAGCAATCCTTTAAAACTTCTCTGCTTAGAGAAGCATCAGGATTAACCCAGATTTTTAACCAGGCCACAATTGGCCTCAGTTTTACCAAATCATCTAGGTGGGGCCTCCCTAGTTCCCTGTGTGCTATGAAACCAGCAGTACTTGGGGGTACCCTCAGGATGTTTTTTAGGTATTTGTTTTCCTCCTGTTGGATTCTTGTGGTATTAACAAAGCCCCATACCTCTGCCCCATAAATTACTTTGGAGCAGCATATGGAGCTGTACAGGTTCATCACCTGCTCCGGACTCCATCTACCTAACCTCCTGCCATAGCATGCTATAGCCCCATTAGAAGCAATCATTTTACTGCAGCGCTCCTCGACCAGGGAGTTAAACTGTAAGGCACCATCAAAGGTTACACCTAGGTAGGGAAATGTTTTAACCTCTTCCACTATGAGTGTGGGGAATTCGCGATCTCTATTTTCGAGTGCCATCTTGAAAGCCTGTAGTTCAGCTCGCTGAGCTGTACAATCTCCAAGAGATTGTGATTTTGTGACCATAGGTCGGAATTTACCATCGCGCCAGCGACCTTTAACAATCGCACACGCAGCACTATAAGCTTGTTCATCCCCAATTGCGGGTTGTGACGATCCGTCTGTATAAATTATACATCCGTACTGTTCTAGAGGCAGAATCTCAGTGGGCAGAGGACATTCTTGTTCGTATTGTAGAAATTCTTGTGTTTTCAAATAGGGGTCAAAAACGTATTCAATGTCTGTTGCAGCAAGAGAATTAACTCATTGTATCCATCTTGGATGTAAAGCCTTTGCATTCGGAATGCTCGCTTTTATTACCCCATAGCAGTTGCTTTCCATGCAAAATAGGCACCAGAAGGATCAGACTGGAATAAATATGGCCTTTCCTCATCCCAACCAGCAATTAACAATGATACACTAAATGGGCGAACACCACCGGACTGTGTGTACTCTTGCATTACTGAAGCAACTCTCTGTACTAGCTGCGCTGTTGGAATTGGTTCCTGGTAAACCAAGAAATATTGCTGAGCTAACTTCCGAGCCCTCCGTACCAGTACCCTGTAGTCAGGACCCATGCCACTGTACACCATGCCTATGTGTTTTGTTATTGGTTCCACTTTATGTACACTCTGTTCATCATAGAGGATAGATTTCTGTTTCTTCTCTGTTGCCAACACAACACCATTTGCAGCTTTAATTCCCACGGATGGGGCTACTGCAGCTACAGCAGCTAGCGCATATTCAGTCTGGACAAGTTTGCCAGATGGGCTGAAAGTGTTCAGAGAGAAGCTGTAACCACGCTCCACCGCCATCTTCTCAGCAGTAGTGAATGTGAAGGTTTTCTTCAATTCTCTTCCTCCAATCACTCAGGCCTATCTCCCTCCGTCCTAACCACCACCACCAGGCCTGACCACCACCACTGCGCGACGCGGCCCCCCCCGCCAACTGCAGTGAAGACCAGGCATTAACGACAGAGTCATCATGAGTCATTAATGATGAGAGTAACTGTAATTGTCGGTACGAAGGCCAGCCCAGGGTAGAAAAAATTAAAATACACTTACTCAGTCACAGTCACAGTCACGTCGGGCCGGCCCGGCTCCTGCTGTTGGTGGGCGGCACTGGCAGACACAGGAGGACAGGATAGTACTTCCAGGGGCGGGAGCGGGCTAGCCACCACAGTAATAATTAAATTTTGGTCGCGCCCGCTCCGGTGAGGTCCTCTCCTGGCTGGCTGACTCTCGCGTTGTGATGATGATGACTGCGCAGTTCTTTTGCCCACAATGCAATGCGCATCCGAGGCGGCACCCTAGGCGCGCAGACGTGCCGGAGGAGGCAGGGCATGACTGCGCGCTGCGCACAGGCACCTCCCTCGGTCCCTCCTCCCTCCTGAAACGCTTCTTCCGCTTTTTTTTTTAGGTTGCTGCTTGCACTTCATAACACACCGCCGGATCAGGCTTCTTGCTGCTGCGTGGCGCTGTAGCATGGGCGGCACTGCAGGCCTGCTTCTTGGAACTGTTACTGAGAGTCTTATCACAATTAAACACGAGTCAGTCACAACATGACTGACACTCACACTGATGCTGACGCTTGGCCTGTGACGGACGGACCGAAAACGAAAATCGGTCCTCACTCACAAAACTGGCCCCCTCCTGACTCAAAACCGGCCTCCACCCCCTCCAGCCTACCGGGGATTGCCCGTTGCCCGAAAGCACCAGTCCGGCCCTGAAACTTTCTATGGCACACTTTCAGTGAGCCCCTAAATGCATGTTTGTCTCTGTGTCCACATCCATAAAACGGTGAAGGCGCAGAGGGATAGTAATTCCCTCATTTGCATGCCCACACCCCCATGCAAATGAGGGAACGCCTTCTTATGATATCGCTGTTGCAACATCTGCAACAATACTATCAGTATTACAGTGGGGGACGCACAAGCATCTGTGGCACCTTCTGTGATATCAGTGTGCCTCTGGGGCACACAAAAAGGGTGCACACTCCTGTTGCACCCCCACGCAGTGATGGGCGGTGCAGGTAAGAGTGGCGGACCGGGCGTGGGAAAGGGGGAGTCCACAGGCGACAATGAGGGAAAATAAAATGTAAAAAAGAAAAACACTTACCTTGCGCTCGCCGCATCGACTCCCCCTCTCCCCTACCCCGCCCCACTGCCCTTACCTGCACTGGCTGTCACTGTCCCCAGGGCACAATGTAAAATACATCCTCAGGTGTCCTTTTGGAAATCTCAGAAAGTGGGAGCGTAGGAAAGTCAGTGGGGATTATAAACTCCAAGTGGAGTGTGTCTATCACACAGAGGAGATGCGAGGTATGTTTTGTTTATGTTCTTGAATTACTGCTTGTTTTTGGAAAAACTGAAAAGGCAGCACCCCACAGTTTTAAATAGATAGATTTCAGTTCATCATTTTAGGGTACAACTGAGATGAACCCCGCAGATTAGAATCAAGCACAAGTGTCATACACCGCGTCCGGAGCTTACATACCGTTTACTAGGGAGATATTTTCGACCAAAAAAAGAGAAACGAACAAACATATGGTTCAAGGCCTGCCGTAGCACAAGTGCTTACACGTATCTATTTCTGCAACACCGCAATTGAAGGACGTTGATGGGGAACTGCATTAGAAAACCAACGACAAACAAAGCAAACACGATGGAAGGAACATGAACGACTTTACCCGGTAAATACCATAAAGTTCGGTCTGGAATAACAAAGTACCCGAGAGAGCCTGAAGTGTACAGAAAGGTCCGAAAGTCCTGCAGCTGCCTGGAGAAGACAGGTGGCTCTCTTTCAGAGGAGAGGGGCCAAGGTGAGAACAGCATCCTGTCCTGAAACCATCTTTCCCGCCTCAGCAGGGTCGGACTGTGACAGAAAATAGGTTCTGACTGACACCAAATTAATGTGGACCATATTAGCGGATCAGCTAGCTAGACAAGTGGTGCACATTTAACAACATTGGCATTTCTGAACTTGTAAATAAACGCTGCACAGGCGTTTTGCAAGGTGTGGGAAGACAGCATACACTTGTGCTTGCTGCAGGCAATTTGTGAAATAATGTCAGATAAATCAATTATAAAAACGTTCCCACCACACCATAAAACTAGTCCACAAACAGCCATAAAACAGGCTCACACACTGTCCTGTCAGACAAGCCCCTCGGGCACCTATAGGCCAGTTCGAACCTGCCCCTTAGAAATTACCTACCTGCTTTTACCATATTGGCCCTGCTTACCCCTATGCTTCACACCTAACTTTATCCAACTATCTGATTTAGCCCAGACGAAGCAAGCCATGCTACATAAACATGTTTCCCCCTATTCATCGGAAGAAGAAACAAGTTAAATGAACTTTTGAAACTTTAGAAATATTACCTCTGTGTTTAAGATTGCCTGCTGTAACCTTCGCGGGAGTATGCCAACTCCGAGTCTGCCACACTCGGTCAGACGCAGTCTGCCCCGGCAGCGCGCAGGCATACCGCTTGGATTGGTTTACTTCTCCTTAAAAAGCAGGTCACTCACTATTCCAGAAGCGAAGGGAAGTCTGCGGGGGATTAATCACAGTAACACAATGATGCCAGCATGGCCTGGAAAGTGGAGAGTCAGGCCGGATAATCAATCATGCCTTATTATCTAGGCTGCCCAAAAAAATTCTCCAGCATACTGTATCATTCTTTTTTTTAAAGGAAGAAAGTGCGCAGAGTTTTTTTCTGAGTGCTCAGGGCTTTCATTAAACCTGGTTTCCTCGCGCAACCGTCTTCTTTCCTCTAAAGAGCAGCCTCGTGAATTGTATTGAACGATTTCTCGATAAAGCGAGACTAGATGTTGACGCGCAAATAAAAGCCCCGGTGTCCCTTAATAAATTAAAAGAAATCCATGGCTCAAAGAGTGGGAACAGAAAATCCCTCCGCACTGGCCTCGGTCCCTGGGAAATTAACCTCTTCCGGAAAGCCCGAAGCCTGCCATCTTTTGTGTTTAGGAATGTGGCAAAAGTTGTGTAGAGTTGAATATAAAGACTTGGAAAATATCGGGTAAGGTTGCCAGAAGTTATTTTGCAATTGTTATACAATTTGATTTTAGAGAGGACATTCTGAATTTTTAGCTAAAATCAGAACAAGAAAGGCAAAATAATTTGCATTATTCAAGGAACCTTTGGGTGATCTTCACGTTCAATCATTACTGAGATGGCCACGAACAGGAGTTGAGTACATTTGCTCTTTATTCAAGAGTTAATTCTTGTCTTTCCCATCAACCGTGGCGTTGACAAAGTGTCATCTACAGTTTGGAACCAACTTCCAACCTGTAGATGGGGTCTGAGGCATAAGGGGGTGACTTTGAACCCTGTGACATCACCCGACGTGACATCATCATCTCAAGGATGAATCTCCTCCCAGCACCACATGCGCCCATGCACACAGGCACGTACAGCAAATCTTCGGCGCCTGCATACCCTCACAGGAGACAATCAGCATTCTACAAATCCACCTTGCTTTACATTCCATTACTGTTTGACCCACATGTGAGGCAAGCACTGAACCCCTGCCATAACGACATATACATTAGCCTAGTCTACTGCCAATCTTGAGGCACCGAGGAATGAGCTAAAGAATGGTGAAAGGATATTTTCAGTCCTGTGCTTTACATAAAAATACTTTCTGGAATTTGTGGATAGGGTTTACTTCACTTGAACCAATATGACCAAAGGGTCAGATTACATAGGTTTCTAAAAGAAAAGCCCAGGATTGAAGGTGGGAGTCATGGTGGCATGGATGGGACATCCACATTGCTTTGGCAAGCAAAGGAAACTTGACTCTGGGCCATACATATTTCTCTCTTCCCCTCCTGGGTCTATCTTTTGGTTTGTTCCAGGGAATGCTATAGCCCAACACTGAACACCTCATTCTGAAAGGTGCTTACAGTGTCACTTTTGTTTATCTTAGCTCTTTCCTTCACTCCTCACTGCTTACCTCCCTCAACCTACTGCACAACATCACACCAGACACCTCTTAAGAAAACCAGCTCTTGTGTCATCAGTGTCCTTTAAATGATTTAAAGAACTACTTTAAAATAGATCCGTACTCCGCTCTAACAACTCTCAGTTGATGGTGGGCGGTAGTTATATGGAAATGTGATGAAGTAATCACTAAGGTGACTCATTATAATGATATAGAAGTGGACAATTAATTTGCTTTCATATATGTTTGGCAAAATATCCATATATAGCATGCATAATGTCTTAATTAGGGCCTTGCAGTGCTTTGACTATTGATTTCCTTGCGGCGCTATACTAATGCAAACTCGAAAAAGTTTCTTCACATGCTGTTAAATCATAAACTTGTACGTCGAGGGAGATAAGTGCAAAGGGAAGAGCCTAGAGAATTACACAGCTCTAATAGCTACATGACCTGCGGTCAGGTGGATTACACTTTAGCTGACCTTCGTTAATGTGCTACTCACTTTGCAACTAAGGTGGGAATATTAGCGGATATGGGAGATGTAAAAGGAAAAGGGTGAGACTTAGAGTAAGCATATGTTTGCATGGAGTACATGGGAGAGACAAAGGTGAAGCAACTGGAAGCAGAAATGAGTTGCCTGCATTTTATAAGAGACTGGTGCAGCGTAATAGTGCAAATCCTGCAAGATTGGACCAGTGAGGAATAAGGCCACATATAGGTAGGTGAGTACAGGTAAGTGAGACCACTGCTTTACCTGCTCACATTGCTGCCTCCTTGTCAGTAGCTTTCATCTCCTCCATGAAGTTCTTCAAATTCAGGAACAGAGGCTGTTAGTTTGAGCTGCACAATTCTTTACCAGTACAGGGGCAGCTGGTGTCTCAGAGGTGGATATCTGATTGCCAACCCAGGTCAACCCATCGCCCCTGGTTTGTTTGCTTAAAACATAAAAAAAAAACTGTCCTCATAAGTTCCTCTTGTTAGAAGAGTTGAAGAGCAAAGTTTGTTAAAGGCAGAACAGTCAGGTATAATCAGCACAGCAACCGAAGGTTACAACCGGGTGAACACAGCACGGGTGATGGAGGAGCACTTGCTACTGGCGTCTCCCCAACCAGGTGAACCTACTGAGAGAGGCGGCAGCAGTGTACAACACACACGGCATTTTGAGACTTGGAATTTGGTGTCACTGGGCTAATGTGTGACTGGTAAGTTTGCCAGAATTCTCTCTGCTGAACGCACCACTTCCAAGTAAGCCAGACCCAGCCTTGTTTTGGGGGAAGCATTTCTGTGTGAGGTCTTGGAAAAAACAGACTGTGTGTAGTTAATCCATCCCCAGACTTGCATGCTAACAAGCTGGCTGACGTCACCGGTGGGGGTGTTCTTCAGTGCTGCCCTCATGGCAGGGGCCTAGCTCTCAGTAGTTCAGCGGATGCACTGGCACCAGTGCATTGATGGTCCTATTCCACCACAGTTAGTGGTTGTGTTTTTAGTACCAACCAAGAGGATAGAGGGCATGGTTTTCCTCGCTTTCCCAATAGCCAGTGGCTACCACATTGCAAATTTATAAAAATCGATTCCTCCTTCGAGGACGGACTGAAGTCTTGTGCCTCAAACAATAGCATGGGCAGCCTCTAAGTTTACATGCACATACTTAACCTGCTGTTCAACATGCCTGGGAATAGAACAAGCCTGGTTGCAATAGCAAAGCTCATGGGTTGGCAGACATATATATTGACAGAAGATAGTGGAGTGAGCAAGACTGAGTTAAAAACGTGACAGTGGACCTTGTATCACAGACACTTATTACTAGTCAGAGCAATGGCCCAATTCAAGGTCCTTTGATAATCTACCGATGCCTCAACAACATTGTCCCTAGTTAGCCTTATAAGGAATATTTTGCACTACAAGCACACTAGGCTCCTCACATCTGTATTCTAACAATTAACACATTCACATATATAGGATAAACAACAACATTTGTATCAAACTTTTATACAGCCATAGGCTAATAATTTATTTATTGGTATTTATATAATGTGAACCCAGTTTGGAAGCAACAGAGTGATGTACATTACTTGGGGGAATGGAGGTGATCTACAAGTGGGGATTACACATCTACAACATTAAATTTCTCCTTTTTAATCACAGGGAGATTACGTGATTTGCCCAGAATGGCACATAGTTGAGTAAAGCACCAACGCCAATTGCCAAACCTGGGTCACAAGAGTCCAAAGTCAGCAGCTCTAGCCATTAGGCCACAGTGAACAAGACACCCCATTAAGGTTCCGCCGCCTAAAAAGTTATTGGTGTGAGCAACCACATTTTTCTGACAAATATGTCATGCCCTCTTATCTGCTGTCTTTTAAAAAAAGGTTTTTGAGAGTAGTTTTCTTTTATTGATGCCAAAAGTAGCTAACCCATTGCCACTGGTATGGTTACATAAAACCTTTGAAAAACTGTCTTCAAAATTACCTGTTGTTAGAAGAGGTAATGAGGAAGGTTTCGGAATAGCAACGTATCTTAAATTGAAAAGAAAATTAGTACGCTGTCACTCGTCCAAACATTGCCTAACTTAGCCCTAACCCACATTTCAAGGCCTGTAAGACTTAAGAATGTGGGAAGGCAAAAACTTGTTTCATTGAAAGGTTTACTACTTAATTACATTTAATTTGATTATCTAAACAGATACTCTCACAACAATCTAGACCTATGGGATTAATTTACCCCAATGATAGACCAAATTAATGGCTAAGTCAATAAGCCACTATAGCAAGCATTACATCTATAAATGTCAAACAAATGATCACACTCCAGTCTTTTGATGAATTCAAATTTAAGGCAATTTAGAACATTGGAATGTTTGGCGCTACATTGAAGACAATGATGTGGCTCATGGCTAACATTGGCCAGTATAAGTCTTCTACTCAAACATTCCAACATTTGTCTTTCTGTTTCTCGATTTTAATTTAGAACATTCTACGCTCAGTGGGTGGAAAATCTAATAGTCTTATAGCCCTTCTGTTTCAGGCTATACCAGTGGTTAAAGGCTCTCTCACTCGTTATAGGCCCTAAGCTGTGGCCCTGGCCTATAACTCGGGGTACAGGGCCTTTGGCATGCGGTAAATCCCTCAATTGTGGGCTATAAGGCTATACTATATATGAGTGGGTCGTCATAAAAACAGAATCAATTGGATCTCTAGCTTTAGTGAATCTAAATGTACTAGCAGCCTATTTGCCAAAATGAAACGAATTGTCTATTTGAGCTAATTAGATGATTCTCTTTCAAAATATTAGCAAATATAAATCACAGTAATGTTTTGCTAACAGCATTATATTGATCCAGTGAAACAGAATACGCTTCACGAATAGCTGAGCAGAGTCCCTCCAATTCAGCAGATCCAATTTTAGATTCGAGCCTCATTTGTAATCATATTAGCACGAGGCCAACTATCTCCATACAAGTTATGATCAAACACCACCTGATTTAACTCCTGCTTAACAGGTATTGTGATCACATTAGCACAAGCCAACTATCTCTATAAGTTAAGATCAAACACCACCTGATTTAACTCCTGCGTAAGCAGGTAGCTCTGTCTTGAAATGGATAGAAGACTCCATGATGTGCGATCAAATACTCTTTTACAACCTGATGTTTGATGGCATGTGAACTTGTGAATCTGCTCTAGTCCAGGGGTCCTACTGTCGAAGCGTCTTGTAATGCAATAATCCATTGATTTTTAAGAAAGATTCTCAATTCAGTGGTTGATGTAAGATGATTGTTCAGCCATGTTTTCATGGTTTGCCATTGCTTAGATGAGCTGTCCGTAAAGGTAATGGCATTTCATGTATGATGACATTGTCCTATTTGTGTTCCCATTTGGTTTTGTGATGGGGACTCAAATGTTCTTTTTGTTAGACTGCTGATGCAATAAAATATCTAACATGTTTTTTGCTGACACGTTGATAATTTAATTTCTGATTTATGTTTTTTTATTAGGAAGTGTCTGGTGCTTGGATTCCTTAGTCTGTCATAAAAATATAATGCTATTCTCCTATTGCTAGTGTGCATGCATTTATTGCGCGTTTCTAGCATGATTACATGATAAAATGTTTTTAGAGACACAGTTTATTGTTTTGAAGGTAAAGGCATGCTTATACCTATGCTTTCTCAAATATGAATCAAAATTACTGCCCACCTGTCAAAAGTATCTAATTTACAATACTTTGCTATGTATGTATTTTACTTTCACCTATTACTATGTAAACCTCAGCTTTTTACTTCTTTTCATAGCATTCGACTTTGAGGGTGCAGCTTAAATCTTATAATGAAGTTATTTCAGCCAAGGAACACTACTTCCAGCTTTGATATTATTGTATGACAAGATGTTACGTCGTTCTGGTATTTTCCTTCTAGAAGTGGGAGCAACAAATAAATCTGCCAAAGTATTAACCAAACATTTCTCCTAAAAAAGTCAGACCTACCGACTTTGCCAATGCTTGTTATTACTTCTTTTGGCTTAGTGGCCTCCATGGGGGAATTTACAAGAATCTTGACATTTGGTGGGAAGTTTGATTCTATCATTGTCAATCTCTCTGCATACATATAGCTGTTAGTAAGGTACATTGCCCCTGTTTTATTCAAATCAATTATCATTCAGAATTTAAAGCTGGGATCTGTCCTCCTTGTAGCTGTGAACCGATTTTCAGGGAAGGAACTGATTGCATATGCTGATGATTCTCCCCAACAGACAAATGTGTACAGAAGGTGCACTTGTGAAGGTGAAATTAATTAGTAAACACACCCAGTCCAAGATCAGATTTGTCTACTTTTTTTTATTAGCTAAGCAATTCAGATAAATGAAATAGAGGGAAAGAAAACATATTACTGCCTACAAATCAAGGCATAGAAAAGAAGGAGCCTCGCTTTTAAACAACTTAAACATCAAACTGCTCCTGTTTTAACTAGGGCCAGCTTTAGGTTGGTGCGACCAGTGCAGACGCACCTGGGGCTGACCTTAGTGGGGGGAAGTGGATGTTGTATTTGTAGATAATAGAAATAACTTACGAGGCTAAAAGGGCCTGCAGTTTTAAGGCAGTGATAAAAATATGAAGATAACTCTGGTAATTAATGTTCCTGCTGGAGAGAGTTCAGATTTTTGTCTAGTGGCCGTTTTGACTCATCATATAGTAGCACACAGTGTTAATGCATCTGCTGCAAGGAACATGTACCCTACAGATCACAAAACAGTATTATGTAGATAGCTGAGTGGGTTACTGCTTTTGTCACAGAGAACCTTTTTTTACCAGTAGTTCAGAAGTTACAATGACATTATAGCACAGTGACCTATGAATTGTCATCAAAGAACTGCATGCAAGACGCATGGTATAGGTTAGTGGTACAAAAGGGGGTGGTGATGGACGGAGCATCTGAATCAATCAAACACTCACACCCAGTCAAAAGATCTGGGTTTAATCCATCACCGTTCTTTAGCCCACTCTGCCACCCCAGTTCAGACATGGCTATATGCAAATCAGTCTGACCCTGTGCCTCATGGGAACAGTCCAGCCCGAACTGCCAAGCCATGTCTTCCCTGGACCGGAAACAAGCTTCCGAGGACCGGTTTCTGGCATTCCAGCCTTCTTCAGCCCGGCTTGCTTGAATCCAGTGGCAAAGTGAGCAAGGGACTCACGTCTGAGCATACCCTGCCACACTTATGGCGGCCAAAAGCTGTACAAAAGGGGGTGGTGATGGACGGAGCATCTGAATCAATCAAACACTCACACCCAGTCCAAAGATCTGGGTTTAATCCATCACCGTTCTTTAGCCCACTCTGCCACCCCAGTTCAGACATGGCTATATGCAAATCAGTCTGACCCTGTACCTCATGGGAACAGTCCAGCCCGAACTGCCAAGCCATGTCTTCCCTGGACCGGAAACAAGCTTCCGAGGACATCACCACCCCCTTTTGTACTGGTATAGGTTAGAACATTATGTATATTCCCCTGTCCTATGTTATCCTAATATTGCTAAAAAGGTTTGTTTGGGTGGAAATGCATTGTTAATAGTAAAGGCAACCCAACAAACGGTGGTACGATTTAAATCCTGAGAGGCAGATTTATAAAAAATTAATGCAGTGCAACACTGCAAGTCACCTTTCTGCGCTGCACTGTGTGACATGGAAAGGGCATGAATGCACTGTATTTAAGACAATACATCATACTTCTGCCACTTCCACTCTGCTGATACTATATTGGCTGCCTAGATCCAATGCAGGCACCCATGTACCATCTGTATTAAAGCCAGCTGACCGGTAGTTTTCAAACGTCTGTTTTATTAACACCACCACCACCAATACCTGCACCACCAATACCACCATCACCACCACCAATACCACCACCATCAATACCACTACCTCCACCAATACCAATACCACCATCACCACCAACAATACCACCACCCTCAATACTGATGTGAGTAGCGCTATAAAAGAAATGAAACGCATGTGAGAGAGGGGCTATGGAGAGATAAGAAGCACGGTTGGAGTGTGGTAATAGGAGGTTGCACATAAAAGGACTGTTGCCACCAGTTCTAAAGTCGGCCCTGGTTTTGACACACAGCCACTAATGGTTTTCTTCATAGAGATACATTATTTTAAATTACATAGGAAACACAATGCATTTTTTCTTGAAATGCTTGTAACTCCAGGCTTTAAATGGGTGGGATTTGGTTTGAGTTTCTGCCTAATGTAAAATATTCACTATATGTGCTTTGAAACAACAAACTTCCCAGTAGAAAGGTAAACGATGTGCTAGCCTGCCCTCTTTGTTATATTTTTGGGCTCACTCAATGTTTTTCTGCAAGTGGACTTAATAATCTGTTAGCTTATTTGAAATTACCCTTTGTTCGGATGATGTTCAGTAGTAAAGCTCAAACCTTTGCTACCTAGGAGGACACAACACATTGTGACCCAGCCCCTTGCCGGGAGAGACTATTAGCCCTCATTCCAGGCTAGTTTATTTGAGTTTTGAGGGGAGATGAGCTACATGCATCCTGTGTAACTTTCTCAGTCCTCCATAAAAAGAGTATCCTTAACACCCACTCATGCTGAGTGGCATGCTATAGGCTGTGTGTTGCATATGCCTAGGACGCTGTGAAAGAAACAGTAATGACCACTCAAAATGCTAGTTCGCATTTAGGTATCATTTTCTGTCATTGTGGACATGATAATATTCTTTTTCGGTTGAGCCTAGCGGCAGTGCAAATGCTCTGCTTGCTCTGCGAGACTGCTGGAGTACAGTATGAGAGAGAAGCTGCGCCCACTCTCCTCCCATATTTTTCATTGGCTTGTGTCATTGTCTTTCGTAAATGCTGCCTTCAGATTCATTATTAGGCTTAATAGTCCCTCCTTAGTACTGCCTTGTCTTTATTTGTGCCCTCCCATGGCGACTGGCCCTTTTACTTCAGTTGTTACACAAGACCTGTTATTTAGTCTGTAGCACTATTTACTTTATTGAGTTTCTCTTACTGCAGGCCGGACATGCGCTGCTTCCTCTGAAACGCTTGTGATTTTTAAGCAGCACCGCCGCCCGTATCACAGCGCCCGCTTTCAATCACTTTAACCTGCATTATCTTGTAAATGTAAATGTAAATGTATTGCAATTTATATAGCGCACGTATCACCCGAAGGCATCAAGGCGCTTGCCTTGGGAACCCGTCCTGGAATTCCCCTGTGAGATAACCCCAGCAGGGTATCCACAAGGTGAAAGCCAGGCATCCCGCCGTGAGGGGCCGTGGTGGAGATTAAGCAAGCTATTGCCCAGAGTCGCAGAGTTTGAACCCGTGAGTCGAGTAGGCACCGGAACGAGAATTATCGAGTCCGTGGAATTTCTGAGCCCAAGACCCGCCGAGGCGGGGAATTGAACCCTGGTCCAGGACCGATCTCAGCTTCCGGGTCTGCCGCCTCTGACCCCTGAGCCACACTTCTCCACTTCTCTTGTGTCTGTTTCAACCCCCCGAGTAAAATGGCGACAGCACATCTGTGTTCCATGACATCTGTACTAAAGCCACCTGACCAGTAGTTTTCAAAAGGCTGTTTTATTAACACCACCACCACCAATACCAGTACCACCAATACCACCACCACCACCACTAATACCACCAGCATCAATCCCACTACCTCCACCAATACCAATACCAACACCATCAATACCACCACCACCAATAGCACCACCACCAATACCACCACCACAGCCAATACCACCACCACAGCCAATACCACCACCACCACCACCAATACCACCACCAATACCACCACCACCACCAATATCACCAATACCACCACCACCACCACCTATACCTCCACCACCATCAATACCACCACCTCCACCACCACCAATACCACCACCACCAACACCACCACCACCACCACCACCAATACCACCACCACCACCAATGCCACTACCACCACCACCACCAATACCACCAATTCCACCACCACCACCAATACCACCACCATTAATACCACAGCCAATACCACACCACCAATACCACCACCACCAATACCACCACCACCAACACCAATACCACCACCACTAATACCACAGCCAATATCAACACCACCAATACCACCACCAATACCACCACCACAAATAAAACCACTACCAATACCACCAATAGCACCACCAATACCACAACCACCAATACCACCCAATACCACCACCAATACCACCACCACCAATACCACCACTAATACCACCACCACAACCAACACCACCACCACCACCAAAACCATTACCAATAACACCACAAACACCACCACCAATACCACCACCAATACCAGAAATACCACCACCATTACCACCACCAACACCAATATCATCACCAATACCATCACCATCACCAACACCCCCACCACCACCAACACCACCACACAAACACGACAACCAATATTACCAACACCACCACCACCAATACCACCACCTTCAATATCACCCCCAATACCACTACCACTACCACCATCACCAATACCACCACCACCACCAATACCACCGCCACCACCAATACCACCACCACCAATACCACAATCACCAATACCATCAATACCACAAATACCACAACAAATACAAATACCAACACCACCAATAATACCAACACTACCCCCAATACCACCAACAATACCACCACCATCAACACCACCACCAATACCACCACCAATACCACCATCAGTACCACCACTGCCTATACCTATACCAATACCACCACCAATACCATCTCCATCAATCCAATACCACCACCACCAATACCAATACCACCACCAATATCAAACACCACCACCAATACCCCCACCACCAATACCACTACCACCACCAATACCACCACCACCACCAATACCACTACCACTACCACCTATACCAATACCACCACCACCAATGCAACCAATGCCACCACCACTGATACCACCGCCACCAATACCCCTCCCAATACCACCACCACCGGCACCAGTACCACCACTAATACACCCACCACCACCCCTAATACCACCACCACCAATACACCCAATACCACCACCAATGCCACCACCAATAACACCACCAAGACCAATACCACCGCCACTACCACCACCACCACCAATACCACCAGCATCACCAAAACCACCACCACCAATACCATCACCTTAACCAATACCACCACCGCCAATACCACCACCAATACTACCACCACAAGTACCAATACCACCACCAATATCTATACCACCACCAATACCACCATCACCACCAATCCCACCACCCCCACCAATACCACCACCACCAATCCCACCACCAATACCCCCACCAATACCACCACCAATCCCAATAACACCACCAACACCACCACCACCAATACCAGTACCACCACCACCAATATGAATAACACCACCCCCAATACCAGTACCACCACCACCAATATGAATACCACCACCACCACCAATACCAACACCACCAATACCAGCACCACTAATACCACCACCACCAATACCACCACCACCCCAAATACCAACTCCACCAATACCACTACCACTAATCCAAATACCACCACCTCAGTGCCTCTTGCTCACTAGTAATAGCAGGGGCACTGACCGAGGCTGGAGCTGCAGTCGCGACCATTCCTCCCTCCCTCCCTCCCTGCTGTAAAGCACAGTTGGCCCTGCACCCGGAGGTGAAGGCATGGCCCTACTACAGCTAGAGTGTTTTTTATTAGGCCAAAGATAGCAATGAAATTACGCAATGCCACACTGCACACTCAAACCACAGAGAGGGCAGGAAATAGCCCCCTCCTCTCTTCCTCCTGAGCCGCAAAAGTGTAATCACAGAGCAAAAGGTGTTGGAGCGCTTTGTTAGTGTTTATAGCTCAGATCATATGTAACTCTCAATTCACACTTTGGGCCTGTATGATTTACAGCACTTATATGGCTGAGATACCCGCCACCCCCTCTCAACACAAATCCCCAAGGATGGGAAGACGGAAACGGTTCTGAACTTTTGGAAGGCGGGAGGGAGTTACCCTTCCCGGCCGTATTTATTAAAATATGAAACAAAATTAAAACATTAAAATAACAGTTTCATATCATGTACAATTTCATTTATACAGTACGATGTTCTTGGCTGACCTTAACACATCTCTAATACAAAGGTTCTCCTAGCCGATACTAAACATCCTGCAAATGCATTTCTGAACATTGAAATTGTACATCCTAACGTTACGGGCCAACGGCAAGGTCGTAACCGGTGTCAGATCCCCAATACCAATTCCCCCCTCACTTGTGAGGGGCGGGCGCACAGAGGACTGTACCTCTGTGCCAACTTCCAATTTCCCTTGCCTTAGCGGGGGCCCCCTGTTAACTCGACGCCATCTTAGTGGTCGTCCGAGGACTCGTGTGAGGTGTCTAGAAGGTAGCGTAGACCCCCCTCCCACCCCACACAACTTACCACACCTGCCGTCGCAGATGTCCGGGCCCCGGGAAATTCCGAGGAGGGGTCCGTAGCCCCTCCTCCCCAGTGAAGGGGCCTATGGCCGCCTTCCCTTTCGGCGTCCCATCCTTAGATGGGACCGCCTCCCGTTTGAGGGGCCAATGGCCGCCTCCCCCCGGGCGCTCCCATCCGTAATGGGTGACGCCCAAACCTCTAGGGATCTTCCAATTACTGCTCACCGATCATGACCTTACCGCCCGACCAGAAATAAATACGACATTTTGAACTAAGCTAACGAAAAGGAAATTATTACATTCAAACGATTTCACGTAGAACTCTACTGAGCATCACCATTAAATTTATTCGCAAAACATTTCTGCTAAGAAAACATGTTAAAAACGAAAATCATCCTTTATTACACAACACATTATCAACTTTATTCAGAGACAACCTGTAAGAGAAACCAATTCACGTCACTCAATTTTATTCCAACAAATCGCTGTCAACAGGGGCTGGTGGGTGGGTCAAAATTGGCTCTTCGTTCCGTCTCGAGCTCACGTGCCACGAGGAGGTGCAGCTTCAGAGCACAGGAACAAGAGGATGCTTCCTTGGCTTGTCGCTCCTTTTATCCTTCTTCGGGCGGGCGTAGACCCTCCTCCAATCCGCCCCCCGGGCGTGGCTGGCGGTGTCGGTGTCTAGGACAACCCCTTCTTGGGGGGGAAAAGGCGCGCCCCAGCTACGCCGCTTCGGGCATACCAGCCGGGACACGCCTCCCGCCCAAAATGGTTTCCCGGGGAGATCGGGGTACTCCACCATACGTTCGGGGGGACCGAGTGGTCGCCCCTTTCCATATGGCTGAGATACCCGCCACCCCCTCTCAACACAAATCCCCAAGGATGGGAAGACGGAAACGGTTCTGAACTTTTGGAAGGCGGGAGGGAGTTACCCTTCCCGGCCGTATTTATTAAAATATGAAACAAAATTAAAACATTAAAATAACAGTTTCATATCATGTACAATTTCATTTATACAGTACGATGTTCTTGGCTGACCTTAACACATCTCTAATACAAAGGTTCTCCTAGCCGATACTAAACATCCTGCAAATGCATTTCTGAACATTGGAATTGTACATCCTAACGTTACGGGCCAACGGCAAGGTCGTAACCGGTGTCAGATCCCCAATACCAATTCCCCCCTCACTTGTGAGGGGCGGGCGCACAGAGGACTGTACCTCTGTGCCAACTTCCAATTTCCCTTGCCTTAGCGGGGGCCCCCTGTTAACTCGACGCCATCTTAGTGGTCGTCCGAGGACTCGTGTGAGGTGTCTAGAAGGTAGCGTAGACCCCCCTCCCACCCCACACAACTTACCACACCTGCCGTCGCAGATGTCCGGGCCCCGGGAAATTCAGAGGAGGGGTCCGTAGCCCCTCCTCCCCAGTGAAGGGGCCTATGGCCGCCTTCCCTTTCGGCGTCCCATCCTTAGATGGGACCGCCTCCCGTTTGAGGGGCCAATGGCCGCCTCCCCCCGGGCGCTCCCATCCGTAATGGGTGACGCCCAAACCTCTAGGGATCTTCCAATTCCTGCTCACCGATCATGACCTTACCGCCACAGGCCCGGATAGTTGACCGGCTATCCGGACCCCCCACAAAACTCCTACTTAAAGGTCATGGCTACAAATTCTTCAACCAAGCTATGAAGTCTCCTATGAGTAAATCATTCCCCACCCGGGACAAATGAACCCCGTCCTCTAGATACATCTGATCCCCCCTGATACACCCATGCGGAATAGAATGCAATGTATTTGTACGAAACAATCTACCAAGTTTGTTATTTACTTTCTTCACAGAATGATTTAAAGCAGACACAGAATTAGCCCCCCGCCACACCTTCCGTGGGATCATGTGGGACCATGCAATTGTGCACCCAGGGACCCTTTTTGCCAACCAACTTACAGTGGATAATATCACCTCGAGAAGCACTCGCCGACCAATGGTCACCAAATCATTGCCCCCAAGATGCACTATGAGTATAGATGGCGGTGACCTCGTCCGCCCTAACAAACCCTCCATAAAAACCTGAAACTGGTCAATACAGAGCCCGCCCCTTCCGTAGAAGGTCACCCTGTACCCGTATTCCCCAGCCATGTGAATCATGTCACCTGCTTTGAATACGTCTGCGGCACGCCTCACGTATGAGTGTCCCACGACCCACACCACTCTGTCCACAGCCGGTGTCCTTTGACCGCTGGTCCCCTGGTGTCGGGTCGACTGCACAGTCTGCCCCGCCTCGTAAGCTTGCGAAACTGTAAAACCAAACAAAAACAAGAAGCGTGAGTTCATGATATTAGCTTCACAACATGTGCAACCGCACGTACCGTTTATAACAGTTCGAGGACCAACGCCCCAACTGTTTTACTTTATCAACACTCAGACCCCTGGCTGTGGCCTCAGTAGCAGCCCCTATCCTGAAGGAATGGGTCCCAAACTCGCACGGGTTCAAGCCTGCGGCTGTAATTGCCATCGCAAGCACCCGTTGGAACTGAAACCTCGTCAGTGGGGTGGCGTCGACGTGCCTCAGTAAGCTTCCCCCCCATGCTGCCGCCCTCTGCGCCAAATATTCCTCAACGCAAGCTACCGGGCACATGGGCGATCCGGGAATCCGGTGGACTACTACGCAATCCCCGTTCGCTCCCTGATCGGTCTTGGAAGGGGCAAACGAGACTACCATTGTTTCCCCTTTAATTCGGATGTGCTCTCGGCACAGTCCCCCCCCGTATCCTGCTTGTTCCTTGCTACCAGCTCGCTTACCCTCATAGCCCCATGGAATGCTAATGAAAAAGCGGCTCTAAATAGTACTGTCTCAGATTGAGATGAACATGTTGCAGGGAGTACTGACATCAACAGGGCCAATCTTTCCAGACCTATCGGGTGCCTGTCGTCCGCTCTGCGACCCTCAAGGCGTTGCCACCCTCGCAGCGCCTTCTGAACCACAAAAGACGCTGTGGGGTCCTGTATACCATGGGCCCGTGCCATGAAAGAAATAGCGGCCCGGTGCCTCTGTGCCGTGGCTACTGATTTGCCTGCCTGATGTAAGGATAACAGAAACTTCAGGACATACTCTTCTTGGCCCCAAAGCTCCCCCCCAGCAGAACCCAAAAAGGACCAATAGGAACGGAACGCCCCTTCGTATGCCTTCCTTGTCCTGGGAGCTAGACTCTCCCCCACGAGGTCTTGTAGTCCGGGGCACCGAGAGACCAGAGAGCTTCGGGAAAAGGTGCCGCCACCGGGTCCGCTGAGGGTAGGAAACCCCAGAAGGCCTGCATACGGGAACGAGAAAGCGCATCAGCTGCCTGATTTAACACCCCTGGCACATGTCTTGCCCTAAAGTGGACGTTTAATCTCATACACAGCAGGACAATTTCCTTCAGCAATCTCAAGATCCATCTGCAGCGGGCAGCCTGACTATTGATACACTCAACAACGGTCATATTGTCAGGCCAGAACACCACGGTGCGGTCACGAAACCCCTCAGGCCATGTGTTCAAGGCCACCAGAATAGGGAACAGCTCAAGAAATCCTATGTTACCTGTGAGCCCATTCTCGTGCCACCATGCCGGCCAGGTTTGTGCTGACCAATGATTACCAAAAATGGCGCCAAATCCAACACTCCCAGCCGAGTCCGTCCATAACCCCAACTCCTCCGAGGAGACCCCGGGTTTGCTCCACACGACCCGACCGTTGAAATCCGCCAGGAATGCCAACCATATGAGCATGTCCTGCCGAACCTCTGCCGAGAGCCTTGTGCGGTGGTGGCCTTCCTTAAGGCCAACCATGGCCTATGCAATAGAGCGGGAAAATGGGCGCGCCATTGGGATCACTCTCAGGGCAAAATTTAGTTGACCCACAACCTGCTGCAACTGCTGTAATCTCACTTTCGTCGCGCTAATACATGCTTTAAGTGATGCCTCAAATTTCGCCACCTTTTCCTTGGGCAAGCGGAAGCACCCCTCTTCGGAATCGAGCTCTATTCCAAGAAACTCGAGCGAAGTAGACGGCCCCACTGTCTTACCGGGTGCCAATGGCACGCCAAAGCGCCTCATGAGATCACAAAATTTATTCAAAGCTCGTGCACACTCTATGTCCCCTGCTGCCCCCAGGAACAGAAAATCATCAAGATAATGCATCACATGAGTAAACCCTGTTAATCTTGTGAAGGCCCATTGCAAAAAACAACTGAATCTTTCAAAATAAGCACAAGAGATGGAGCAGCCCATTGGCATACATTTATCCATGTAATAGCGACCCTGAAACATGAAACCAAGGAGCCGCTGATCCTCTGGGTGTACCGGGAGCAACCGGAACGCTGACTCGATATCAGATTTAGCCATCAGCGCTCCGGGCCCCAGGCGATTCAAAATGGCGACAGCCTCATCGAAAGATGCGTACCGCACCGAACAAACCCCCGGGTCAATCGCATCGTTCACAGAAAGACCCCTTGGAGCTGACAAATTATGTATCAACCTGAATTCCCCTGGATCTTTTTTGGGGACTACACCCAGGGGTGAACAAACAAAATTAGCAACTGGCGGGTTGTCATATGGTCCAGCAACCCGACCTCGGGCCACCTCTCTACCAATCTTTGCTTGTACCACCGCCGCATTCTGCTGCACCGATAGTTGATTCTTACATTGTGCTTCACCCTGAAAATCCCCCGCTGGGATGCGGAAACCATATGAGAAACCATCTCGCAACACCCCAGCGGAGATATGATCTGGGTATTCGTTTAGCCAAGGGATCATTGCCATGACATCAACCGGGGTCGGCAGAGGTGCCCCCTGGACCATTTCAGACCTGTTTGGCGCTACCTCTACTCCCCGTATCACCAGCTTTGGTTCTACACATATTCTCCGGATGGGAGGACTGCCCACACCCCGAACATTCGTGCCTGAACTTACAAGAACCCTGTGGCCTAGTACATTTCCCTCTGTTAAAGCTCCAGCAGACCCCTTTTTTCCCTGTGCTGCTGCTATTCCTTGAGTTCCGGTCATTACTGGAACCCGCCCGAAAGGGCGTCCCTGACGAATGGCGGGAAAACTCGGCCACCTCACCCCCCAATGCTGGTGACCTCCCTACGCCTGGCTTCTCCATATTTTGCCATGAAATGGAGTCAAAACAATCCCATGTCAGGGATGAATCATGTTCCTTGGATTTACGAAATATATTATCGTAAGCAAACCATTGATTTCCTCCATAAGTTTCATAAAATCCCATGATACGTGTCTGATACACAGCCAACTCCCCCAACAAATCGGGCCTACGTTCCCCCATAATTGCAGTGAACATTCCGAACGCTCTGCCCCAATTGCCTATCGATTCATCGACTCTAAAACCGGCCATCCTGGCTCGCTATACACTTGGATGTAGAAACTCTTTTTGGTTTTTTACATGCTCGATTTCGTAGTGATCGGTCAACAAGGAAAATATGTTTACATATTTGTCCGCCCATATCCTCTCTTTCACCTCCATCGGGATATGCTGCACAATTCTTTCCCTCCTTGAAGGTACCGATCCCTCCCCAACCATCGGCAATGGCTTACCTGAACCTGCCGCTGTAATTGTCGATCCCGCCGTACCAACGCCTGATCCTGGTTGACCCACGGGCGCCTGCGGGGAAACAAAAGGACAAGGTGCTTTTGCGGCCTCTCGGGATTGCCGCAACTGCCTCATTAATTGCTTGGCCTCCTCTGCCGTGTCCCCTGGAGCAACGGAACCCCCACTGTTACCGCCCAACCATGCCGCCAACTGGGCGGCCAACTCCGGGGGCATGTCCCCCTCGTTCACAGGGGTAACCACAACAGGTATCGGCTGCCCCGCGTCGGGAACCGGCACAGGAGCCTCCACCGGTCTGGGAGGGCTCGCCGGGGGAGCCTCCGGGACCGGGACCTCGTCCTCATTTGCCCCGTTCCTGGCTCTCTTTCTTCTCCCGGCAGGGGCCGCCCCTGGGATGATTCTTTTCGGCCGTCCTGTACCGTCCCTGGCCGCCATTTTCCTCTTCATCTCCGCCATGTCTTTCATCAGCATGCGGAGCATTTGGTCGGTGCTAACCTTCTTTGCGACCCTTTTGCCCGGCATTTTCCCATGGATGAAAGGTCCTGGACAAGACTTGTAGCGCTAGAAGAGAAAAAAGAGAAATTACAAATTTCAAAATTGGCTCTTCGTTCCGTCTCGAGCTCACGTGCCACGAGGAGGTGCAGCTTCAGAGCACAGGAACAAGAGGATGCTTCCTTGGCTTGTCGCTCCTTTTATCCTTCTTCGGGCGGGCGTAGACCCTCCTCCAATCCGCCCCCCGGGCGTGGCTGGCGGTGTCGGTGTCTAGGACAACCCCTTCTTGGGCGGGAAAAGGCGCGCCCCAGCTACGCCGCTTCGGGCATACCAGCCGGGACACGCCTCCCGCCCAAAATGGTTTCCCGGGGAGATCGGGGTACTCCACCATACGTTCGGGGGGACCGAGTGGTCGCCCCTTTCCACACATCTTCTTTTGAAGACTTCGCAGGCCGGTCTCTTCCTCTGATATTTACAATCTTACAAGTGGTCGAGAAGGCCCTTTATTGCAATGCAATTGGTCTCGCATTTGTGAGTTTAAGCTATTAGTATTGTAAATGACAATGCCTTTGATTTAAGTTTGAAAACCCACAACATAAATCAAAGGCATTGCTGTTTACAATGCCAATAGCAAAAACACGCATGAATGCAATACCTTTTGCATTGCAAATGCTTGTTTACACCCCCATACAAAATAATCCCTCCTTACCAGAAATATTTAAAGATACCTACATCAATAGGTGGAATACAGCCGGAATTACTCATATAGGGTGTTTTTTTCCTCAGAGGGGCTACATTCTTTTGAATTTTTGAAAGATAAGTATCATTTGGAATGGAGAGACGTCTTCAAATATCTCCAAATAAGAGATTTTCTGTCACGACGTATAGAGGGAGAGGGCACCCTGATTAAAAACGCCATAGCCGACATTCTAAGTAACTCTCAGAAAAAACTCAGGACTGGGGGGTTATATCAGCTATTATTGATGCATGTTACGGATGATATGCAGAAAATCACTCAGAAATGGCAAAGTAAAATCACTATTTCCACAGAAGAATTTCATTATGCATATGGCCTATCGCAAACTGTTCTTATGTCGATGAAACTACAAACACAATTTTATAAAATATGTTTCTTTATGTATTATACTCCGGACAAAATTGCTAAATGGGGCAGTGGGAGAGGCACATGCTGTTTTCGATGTAATTTACCAAATGCGGACTGTGTACACATTTTCTCATCCTCTCCCGGTTTAACTCCTCTTAAGTCAAAAATTGAACATTTCCTCTCATCGATTCTCAAAATAGTGGTTACCCTATCTGATCAAATAGTTGTACTGGGCGTAACAAATCGTACCAACCAGAATTTCGGTCATGAATTGATTTTTATCTCGATGGCAGTACTAAGAATTTGCATAGCATCAGCCTGGCTAGATCCTTGGCCCCCTCGTATCAACAGTGGTTTTCAAGAATGTTAGCCATCTTTAATCTAGAAATGGCAATATATAAAACAAAAGGTAGGAAGCGTAGGACCAAAGGGTTAAGAATCTGGTCACCTTTAATAGAATGGTCTCAATCTCAATTACATATATAGTAACAATCTGGTTGTAATGATTTAACTGTCACGTGTACCTTTGTAACCTGAAGTTCATCTGTTTTTGAATGATTATCTGATAATGCTTTAGTTTACATTTTACTTTTATTACATATATGTTTTATGGTGTCCTTTTGTTCCATATACAACCTGCCCGGCCGGAGGGGGCGGGGGAGGGTGTTGTTATATGTGTTGTGTTGTCTTGTCTTTTTTTGTATAAAATCTAATAAAGATATTAAAAAAAAAAAGCAAATGCTTGTTTACTGTTCCTGGGGCTCCGTCCTGTGGATGTCTTGAGAGCTGGGCGAAATAATCCCCCTCCTCCCCCCGCCATATACACCTCAGCTGTGCAAAGGTATCTGCGCTCCCCTTCCGCCCATACATCCTCTCAGATCACCTAGTAACCAGAGGATCCTCCCCTGAGTTTGTGGGTACAATTCACAGTCCACGGTAATGTGGCACCTACCCCTTCCCTATGCTCTGAAAGATCCCAGGACAACAGAAGACAGCCTGATGCATCACACCTTGAACAGGAGAGTGTTAATATTTTAGAGAAAGCTGATACTCTGGTTGGCTCACCGATACCCCTCAATGAAGAATGAATGTGGAGTCTAGTAATTCAAGGAAATATTTCTGCTGGGCTTTGAAAAGAAAGTTTGAGAAACTTTCTAGAGGCATTTCTCAGGGACAAGACTTGCAAATCAGAGAAGCTCTCCTCCTGTAACCTCTCTTGAGGGAATTGAAACTGTACTGGTTTGTGTTGAGAGTAGCAGGAGGATAAAGAGAAGGCTTCTGATCACCAAAACCTATGTGGAAATCATCTCGAGAGGGTGAGCCAATAAGTAGACAGAGGACCCCTACAACCTAGTTGTCCAAAACAATCCAAGAAGGAACTGTATGGCCAAAGGGTTGAGGCAGTACCAGGGATTCCTGCATTCAACCCTGGTTTTGCTATCTGTTTCGATCCGAAATGGTACCACCCTGTGGAGTGAGGTATTGCAAAATGCAGTGGTTCTGGAGAATAGGAACGTTTGACATAGAGTATGGGAACAAACTGCAAGTTCAATGGAAGTGCAGTTGCTGAAAATCGCAACTCTGGCCTCAGTGCTTGTAAGATGGTATCCCCGCAGAGGGTAATGGGAACAAGTTCATTGTGCGGGGTGTGGGACAGACAGGAGCATCTGAATGTTCATCTGAGAATCATCTGAAGAAGACTCCTGTCTGGATAAACGAGCTTATATCATAGTTTGCTTCTTTGGGGGCTATTTTCTCAGGGTGGGAAAATGTTCTACTCTTCTGTTTGTGAAAAGAGTGTTTAATATTTTGCTTTTTTGAATCAAGCAAGGAGTAGGATGATGTTAGGTGTGTGTGTGTGTGTGTGTGTGTGTGGGTGTCTGTGTGTGTGTGTGTGGTGTGTGTGTCTATATCGCTTAGTAACTGAGCCGATGCCTTCTGCCCTCAGATTCTAAATTAAGTCCAGTGGGCTGGGAAAAAGAGCAGATGTCATGTTTAGTTTTTTAATTAATGTGAATGTTCAGTAACATTATGTCCATGATATCTGCAATAAACATTACCAGCCATGGACATTGTGCCTTTGGAAGATACTTGATGGTCCATTTGGAGCACCCCTTCGCTGCTCATGACGAGCTCAGCTCGTCATGAACAATGGGATTTCAAAATGATGAGCACAGGGGTAAAATTCGCTTAGCATTGATGTGGTTAAGGTTAAGCTTAGTGGCGTACAGCCGTGGCCCGTGCAGGTAAGAGCGGTGGGGCCCAGTGGGGGTGGGGGGGGGTTTGGGGGGTCATTTCGATGGACAATGAGAATGGAAATGTAATTATTTATTTAATTTTCCCTCATCATCGTCCATCAAAATCCCCCCCCCGGCTCCACCGCTCTTACCTGCACGGGCTGCAGCGGGTGGAGCATAACCGTGCAATTATATGAAATGGAACTTGAAGAATGTAGGATACTTCTTCCCATGGAGAAAAAATAAGGAATGTTTGCCCTTAGCTATATTAATCTTGTATGTGCCTAATACCTACTATTGTAACTCAAGATCAATATCTTTTGCCGAAATTGCATATTTCTCCTGCTATGTACAATATGGTTCCCAAATATTTTAAGTAGTCTAGCAGTTACAATAGTGTCAAGATTAAGCTGCACAAAAAAACAAATAAATGAATAAAGAGCCCCAGCTTCATCTTTCTCTTCCAAGCAGGACCCTGGGTGTTGTGCATGGCCAATTACATGCATGATCTGGGGTCACAATGTATTCTGGGTAGGACAGGTTTGCCCTTTCTCTAAACCCCCTAGAGAAGGGGAACTCTGTCCCAAATTGGTTGGTTTGATTTTTTAACTAAAGCGATACACTGCCAAGGACTGAACTTATAAACTGGTGCTCCACTCAGTGTGGAGAAAGATCTACATTAACATTGAAAGGACCTGGATGAACCTTGTCATGATGCTTGCAGAATGTAAAATTCAATGCTGCCTATTTCAACTTGGTTAGCAACAAATTTGAAGGCACTTCTGAAGTTCTGCAGACCTGCCCTGCTACAGCTTCCGAGTTGAGTGTGTAACTGCCTTGAGCAATCCCAAGGAGTCTACTTCAGAGATGTGGACAAGCCCTCGGTAACCCTCACCAATGTCTGGTGGAGAGGTAGGTGACCCAAGTTTAGACACTAACACCTATTGATGATAGAGTGGGTACTTTGTTTGGTGAGCACACTTCTTTTCTGCACAATGTTTATTTATCTTTGAACCAGTGGCAGCTCCTCCGCTACAGCAGAGGAGCGCAGTCCCACTGCTTTCAAGCAGTACGAAAAGTAGAAACATAAAACGATAATAACAGTTATTATCATTTTATGTTTGTGCTGCCTTGCGGGCGGGTGGGAGTGCAGGGTCCTGCTCTGCTCTTGGAGCAGAGCAGGCGAGGAGTGGTTTGCCCACTCCTAAGTGCGCAATGACTGTTTGATCGTCCCTCTCGGGCTGCCCAAACCAGTCAAGCACACTTTCCCCGTTCTCCATGCAGGCTTCATTATAGCCTGCAGGAGAACTTGCCCATGCCCCATTCCCTGGTTGGGCATCGAACCAGGATGCTCAAAACTAATCACAAAGCTGCATTGCAGCATTGTGATTGGTCAGGGGAGTTTGGGTGTTTACTAATCACAAGATTGACATTTTTCCCTATTCTGAACCCTAAATTTAGAATCAAATGCAATTTCTGCACTTGATTTTTAGCAAAAGCTCTGCAACCAGGTTTTTTTTTTTTTTAATTTTTATTTTTGGTGCAAAACAAAGATAGTATGTACAGCTTCATCTATCGCGTTATCACACATTAAGTACTGGGTGAATGAAGTAATACAGTATACAGTAATGATAAAACGTATAACATCCACGTCAGTGCAAAGCATTTCAGGCCTTATCGGCGATGTGATGAATAGGGATCTATATGTGACGTAGAAATACAGTTTGCGATTTTGTGTTTTGTTGGCTACTATTCGTCTGAGTCTTGCCTTTTTTATCTTGCAACAAACATAGAACAGGAAAAACAGCACACTTAGTCCGGCACGTATTTGAAGTAGTAGCTTTCGGCACTCGTAGCACTGTCCATCTGCAAAGAGAGCAGTGCATTGTATCAAAGCCCCCTGATTCCCACGCCCACCCTTACCACCTCCCAGGACAGGTCCCACCCAATTCCCTTACACACTCCCTATATACATGTATACACCCCATCAATGCTCCTCGTCACTCTCAGATCCTTCGATGTCATCCTCTTCCAGTGGTTCGCAGATATCCCCTCTGTAGGAGTTCCAGGGTTTCCACACCCCATTCCATTTACGTGGGTTACCCCTCAATTTGTACACCGCCCTTTCAGTCAACATAAGCATGTCCATGTTGCGGAGCCATTGGGGCAGCGTGGGGAGATCAGCCGATCCCCACTTCTGTGCTATGTCCCGTTTCGCTGTTACCATCCCCACTGTGACCCAGGTCCTTGCGTAAAAGGTGAGGTCAGTCGGCTCCCATATGTTCAGCAGGCAGAGCCGTGAGTCTAGGGTGAGGGTGGTGTGAAGTGTCTGTGCCATTGTGCGCACTACCCGCTGCCAGTAACCGACAATCAGTGGACATTCCCACACCGTGTGAATGAAGGTCCCTTCTGCCCCGCAGCCCCTAAGGCAATATGGATGATCCGCCCTGCGCAGGTTATGAAGCAGTGTACGGGTGTAGTAGATTCTGTGTAGGATTTTCAGCTGCACCAGGCGAAATTTAGACGATATGCCTGCTTCACGTGGGGATGCCATGGCTGTGTTCCAGTCAGTTTCATCCAGGTCACCCACTTCCACCATCCATTTGTCCTTCAGTTTCCCCAGTGGATCAGGCATATTGTTAATCAGTTTGCGGTATGTCAGCGATGTCGCCCCCTCTTGCATGAAATCAGTAAGTAGACGATCCTCCAGAGGGGAGGATTCGGGCAGGGGTGTGTCGGGTGGGATCGCTGCCTGCAGTGCGTGTCGGACCTGGATGTATCTATAGAGCTCTGTGTTCCTCAACTCGTATTGTTCTTGCAGAGTGGCAAAGGAGATCACTCCTTCCCTCGTCCACATGTCCCCCACCGCGGAGATGCCGATGCTGTCCCATTGTGTGAAGCCCTTAGAGCGCCGCAAATGGCCCAACGCCTTCGCGTCCCACAGGGGCGTAAGTTTCGTAATGATACCATCCCACTTCAACCTTGCCTGCGCCTTGTACCATATGCGGACTGTATGTTTCGTAGGCCCATTAAGTTTTGGCGCCACTCCACGGTGGTACAGTGGGGCCAGTAAACTGTTCGCACCCAGTTGCACCCTGTCAGCCTTGAATGCTGGGTCGTCCTGCGGGGCATGTATCCACTGGTTAAGGATTTTGAGCTGGGCCGCCCAGTAGTACAGTTGTACGTTTGGGAGGGCGATTCCCCGGTCGTACCATCCCCTGTTTAGTTTGGCGTGAGAAATGCGGGCTGGCTGATTGCCCCATAACAGGCCCGAAATCTGCGCCGTTATTTTCTGGAGGAAGCTATCCGGCACCAAGTACGGGGCGTTCTCCAGCACATATAGGAAACGTGGCAGAGCCATCATTTTAAATAGCGCTGCACGTCCAAGGAGCGTTAGGGGGAGATCCTTCCAATGGCGCACGTCCCCACGGAGTCGGGCCAAGGGAGGTTGCAGGTTGAGCCGTGCGAAATCCGCCTCATTCCGAGTGATATGGATCCCCAGGTATTTAAATGACGTATGCGCCAGTTCCAGTGGGCAGGAGTCCGGGAGAGGCGGGAGCGGCCCCCGCAGTTCAAAAATGATGGATTTGGCCCAGTTAATGGTGTAACCCGAGACTCGCCCATGAGCCGTACAGAGAGCCAGGAGGTTAGGGAGACTCTCTTCCAGGTCCGTAAGATAGATCAGCATGTCGTCTGCATAGAGGGATACTCTGTCCTCCCATAATGGGGTCCATTGTATTCCTTTCAGGAGTTGGGTGGTGCGTATCGTAACCGCCAGTGGTTCTAAAACTAATGCGAAGAGTAGGGGCGAAAGCGGGCAGCCCTGTCGTGTACCTCTGCCTAGGGAAAAGGTTCTTGAAATGTGGCCATTGGCCGTCACCTGCGCCACTGGGTCCCTGTACAGCATTCGTATCCAGGAAAGGAACACCGGGCCAAAACCCATACGTGCGAGCACTGCAAAAAGATAGCTCCATTCCACCATGTCGAACGCCATCTTGGCGTCCAAGGAGAGGATGGCAGCCGGTTCTTGCAGTAGTGGAACTCGCGCCAACACTCCATGTACCCTGCGGAGATTTAAGGCAGTGCTGCGGTGTGGCATGAATCCGGATTGGTCCGGGTGGATCAGGTGGGACAGAGTCGGCAAGATCCTGTTCGCCAACACCTTGGCAATAATTTTGGCCTCCGGGTTCAAAAGGGAGATCGGTCTATACGATGAGCATTCATTGGGGGGCTTACCTGGTTTCGGTATCGCCACAATAGTAGCCATCCGCTGATCCGGCGGCAGTGTACCCTGTGTTCTAGATTCCTCGTACATATTAAGTAGGGGCGTGCTTAAGGATTCGGTCATGACTTTCAACCATTCAATGGGAATCCCGTTAGGGCCCATCGCCTTGCCTGGATGAAGGGCGCCTATAGCCAGCTGGATCTCCTCCACCGTAAGGGGCGCGTCTATATCCTCGGACATCTCTGGTGTCAGTTCCGGCAAGGGAACGTGCGCAAGAGCAGTCTGGACCTCCCCCTCCCCCACCACTATGTCTGGGTTGTAGACTGAGGCGAAATAATCGGCGAGGACTTCTACTATCTCGTCGGGGCGGGTGTGGTTGTTGCCCTGTGGGTCCGTAAGTTGTAGGATATTCTTCCCCCCCCCCTGTCTCTTGTCCAGCCACGCCAGCAATTTACTGGCCTTGTCCCCAATATCATAGACCCTGTGTTGTGTGGCCGCAATGTCCGACATCGTGACCTTGCGCATGTGATCTGTAAGGCGGTGCTGGTGAATCTGGAGTTCATGGAGCGTGTCGTCTGTGGGGTTGGCCATATGGGCTGTGTTGGCCCTCTCGAGGCCTAACTCTATCCCAAGGGGCTCTCGCCTGTGCTCCTTTTTGTGATTTGCGATCACAGCTATGGCCTGACCCCTGAACACTGTCTTATACGCCTCCCACAGTATAGAGGGGGAGTCCACCGAAGATTGGTTTTCTTCGAAATATAGCCGTGTTGCTCTCTTCAAGTCCTTATTAATCCGAGGTACTTTGAGGTAGCCAGGGAAAATCGGGAATAATCTGCGCCGTGCCATGGTCGTAGTGGTGAGTGTCAATGTGAGTGGTGAGTGGTCGGAGACCCCCCGTGGTTGTATGTCCGCTTCCGCTACCGTAAGGTGACCATTAATCAAAGTAAAAAAGTAATCTATCCTGGACAGACTATTGTGCGTGGCCGAGTAGTATGTGTAATGTTGCTGAGTAGGGTGTAGAGCGCGCCATATGTCCACCAACCCCTGCGCAGTCAGGAATGTCTGGAGCCTGTTGGGCCCTTCTGCGTGCGTACGTGGGGGAAAGCGGTCCTCGGTGTTTGAAAGTGTCATGTTGAAGTCCCCACCTATGAGCAGTTCCCCATCAGGGAGTGTCAGCAGGAATTTGCCCAGATCCGGCAAGGCCTCAGAGTGTAGTGCTGGTGGTATGTAGACAGAGACTACGTTAAAAAGCCTCCCCTCCCACTGGCCATGAACCGCCGCGAACCTGCCATGGTCATCCGTTGCAGTAGACTTGACGATAAATTTGGAAGATTTTTTCTGCAGAATGCCGGTGCCACGGGACCCCGAAGTGAACTCTGCATGCACTATCATATGATAGCCTCTCCTATCTAGGGCCTTCGTGGCCGCTCCCGACAAATGTGTCTCCTGTAGGAGAATAAGAGCCGGTCCCCGTCTCCTTATCCCCTGCAACACCAGCCCTCGCTTAATCTTATCCCCCAGGCCCCTCACGTTCCAGGACATGACAATTAGTGAGTTTTTCGTGGTTGGACTATCCGTTGCAGCCATAGCGAGACTCCCAATCAGACCTCCCTGCGCCCGAGTGTACCAGAAGTTTTCAGTTACATAAGACATGCCTAGATATATAAGTGTGCATAGAACATAAACTTGCAGGACCGAAAAGTCCCATAGAAGAAACTTACTCAACTCACCCCCCCTCCCTGCCCCCCTGCTATACGGACTCAAAACTGCCCGCCCCCCCAACTTAGCAGAGTGCATACCCCATCCCCAAAACAGTGTACTTGCGCGTTGGGGTGAGGGACTCTCCGCAGCCGGCAGTCTCTCATTCACACCCCCGGAGGCCCTTCACCCAGTGTCCAATGGCGGGAAGCGCTTCACAGCTTTAAAGTCTCTATACAGTAGCAAAAATGAAGTGTTCCCAAGTGGTCATTGTTCCTCCACCTCTACCCCGCCGCCTTCAGCCCCTAAAGAGTCACTGTTGTCCGGTCCCCCTCCGGAGGCCTGTGAGTCCCGGCGATGGCCTTCAGCCCGATCTTTTCTGGAGCGATTCGTCCGTCTGTGGTTCTGACCCGGTCTCCATCCCTCGAGCCATTCTTGCACGTTTTCGGGGCTGTCGAAGAACCAGGTTTTGTTCTCCGCTACCACCCGTAGTCTTGCGGGGAATAGCATTGAGTACGGCAGTTCTCTGGACCTCAGTTCCTTTTTCACGTCGAAAAATGTGCGTCGCCGACGGGCGACTTCCGCGGTGTAGTCGGGGAAGATGGCAACGGTGGCGTTCTGGATCTTGAGGGGAGGGGAGGACCTGGCTGCCTGCAGGATTGCGTCCCGGTCACGGAAGTTAAACAAACGTGCCACTATGGGTCGCGGGGTAGCCCCCGGTTTCGGTTGGCCACCCGGGACTCGATGGGCCCTCTCCACCGAGAAGAAGTTGGACAGTCCCTTCGGCTTCAGTTCGTTAGTTATCAGGTTCTCTACGAAGAGATCCATCGCCTTCACGCCTTCCGTCTCCGGTACCCCTATAATACGGATGTTATTGCGCCTAGAACGCCCCTCCTGCTCATCCAGCTTCTCCCGGAGCATTCTATTGTCCTGCGCCATCCTCCCCATTTCACGCTGGAGTTCTGCGACGTCTTCCACCAGTGATTTCGTGATCACTTCCATACTCTTGACCTTTTCCGACATTTTGTGGAGATCCGCTCTAAGTAGGGTGACGTCTGTGGAGATTCCGCCAACGGTTGTTTGTAGCTGAGCCAATGCGACCATGACGTCGTCCAGTGTGGCCTTTTTCCCCCCTGGGGAGTCGGCCGTCTTGCCATTCTGTTCCTTCCCTGCCGGGGATCCGGTGGGCTTGTCGGAGGTGAATCGATCTATACGAGTCTGTGTGGCGCCACCCTTAGGGCCTTTCCCCGCCATGCCGCCGAGTGTCGTGCTCCTCGTGCCCCTACGCGCCAGGATGTGAGGATCGGTGTGGACCTCCTAGCCAGGCCGGTTCAGCAACGATCAGGTCGGGCGTGCTTCACCAGGGCGCGAGGTGCTCCGTTAGTCGCCGAGTGCGTAGCGACTGTTCAGGTCACAAGATGGCGGGCGCCCACTCCGTTGTCGATGCCCAGGCTCTCAGCACTTTAGGTGACGACCTTCGAGACTCCCATGACTCCAGTGGTCCCTCCTGTAAGCACCGCTTCCTCGAGTCGTATGAGCCACCTTCTCCGACTCCCCAAGGTGCAGTCGATCTATGGAGTCCACCACCACACGGGCACTTCCGGTCCAAGTTCTCCGGTCAGGACGCACTTCCGGCGGGGTGAATATCCAGGGAAGGTCCCGGCTCAGGAGGTGGTAGCAGGCCGGTCGGAGGCTTCGACGTATCTCTGGCTACGAACGTCGGATTTTCTCGCTGCTTGTCGCTGCTCACTCCGCCCGGTCCTGGGATCCGGTACCTGCCTTGGGGCTTGCAGTTGTGACGGATTTTAGTGTCGGATCGACGAAGAGGCCGCTTCAGCCGCGGAGCTCGTCCCTTATGCTGCCGCCATGGTCGGCTGCTAGCCACGCCCCCCCTGCAACCAGGTTTTGATTGAACGATTGTGAGTTTCCATATTATAGCATTAGCAGCCATATACAAATCTTAAATGATGGAGCTTTCCAGTGTTATAATCATTTACTGACTGTGAACCACATATCACTTATATATTGAGATGGAAAAGTCCTCTGCAGGGTAATGAACATGTTCCCCTGCCATGAGTGCCAAGACCAGCGTGCCCTGTAAGGAAACAGAGAGAGTTGCAGGGAGGAGCCATATTGAAAGGACTCCTTGTGCGACGTGAGGACTCGGTTGTTTCCCGATTGGATTGTTGCCTGTGTGCATGAGTGATTCAGCAACCCCCATATGGCAGGAGAGGGCCGCTATGGATGGAGCCATGCATCGAGCACTGTGCCAAGTCCGTACAGCCTTGTGGCAGTGACCACGTATGTCAGGGGGCCCACCAGTGAAGCAATTGTACCATCAAGTGCGCCAAGGCTCAGGTATGCCTTAGCAGTGACCTCATCTTCAGGAGAGGCCACCATGATTTGAGTCATTGCACCAGAATAGTCTGCACTGTGCCCGCAAGTACCACAGAAACCCTGTATGCCCGGAGGGGCTGATGGTACTGAGTTTTGCCAACAGTTTGTGTCATTGCCTAATAAAGTAGAAGCTGCGGTCTACGGGTCGCGCCATGCATCGAGGACTGCCCCTGACCAATCCCAAGGACTTCTGAGGATGCTGTACCATCACTGGGATCTTGTCAAGAGCCTAAAGATCAGCCCTCCTCACCTTGTGCAGGGAAAACAAAGAACAAAAGCTAGCATTGTCGCTTGGAAGAGAGCCTATGCCTGCTTGGTGCTGCCACATGTGCTGCAAGCAGCCTGACTTCTCTGAACAGGACCAGAGTGTTCAAGGGCCTGCAGTCAGGGCACCAGCTGAAGCGTTGAACGCTTCCATGCTGCAGGAGAGGGTAAGGCTTGAATCGACCTGTTGGGACCCAGGAAACTCGATGCTGAAGGCGCTGCGGCACCGTGGATAATTTTAAATATTTCCTAAGAATCAATGGGGACTCTTGAGTAATTCCTTCTAGTGAGCATTCCCTGGATGCGACCCCCAGTGAATGGGGAATAACTCCAACCATATTGTAAGAAAGAGGGTGGGACCGGGATTTGCCAGGCAAACATTAGACCCCAGACCTAAAGGCTTTTGTGTTATTACTTACAAATGTTGTTATCCCTTTGGATACATTAAGTTAAAAAACCAGTATTTTACTGGGCAATGATTTATTGACATTGCTGGGTGCACTTTGAATTACAAGTTGTGTTCACTAACCTGTAGCTGCACTTACCCCCGAGGGAGCCTTTGACTGCTCATCCACAGCTACAACTAAGAGTCAAGTGCAGAAGGGGTACTAGGCCCAGTTGTGAAGGTTCCATAGTAGATTGGGCCCCGGGACATCAGGCGTAAAAGGCCTCAACCACCACGGTTGAGCCCAGTAGCCCCAGGGTGCACCGTGGCTCTGTGGAAGGAGTTCTGACATTATACATCTAATAACTCAGATTTATCTCTGTATTTTTATTAAGAGCCTGATTTAGAGTTTGGTGGATGTGTATTAGTCACAAACGTGACTGATATCTCATTCACTTTATTGTAAGTGCATTAGGATATAATGATGTGCCAATACATTTATAGTGTAACAGACAACAAGGTGATGGAAGGAATGAATGAGTTAATCTCAACTGCTGGTAATCGCTTGGGACCACATTCAAGAATGCCACGGCTTTTCACCCACTATACCATTCTATACAGAGACGTGCCATATGCAAATCAGTCCTGGTCCTGCTGAAGTGGCAACAGTACAGTCCTGACTGCCAGGCCTGGCACCCTCCAGCCATCAACACCAGGTACCCCAGACAGGGTTTTTTTAGGGCTCGTAGACAAATTATAGCTTGAGTCCTGTGGCAGAGTTACCACAGGACCGCTTCTGGGCATATCTATCGCAATTAGGACGCTTACTGCAAAAACAAGAAGGTGAGGTCGACAGGAGGAGAAGATGGCGGCCGGTCAGTGAGTCCGGTCGGGAGCTCGGTGTTTGCTCCGTGTAAAAATGGACTAGAAATTATGAAAATACTCTGCTGATAACAGGAAAATGCATCCGACACAGCCTGGTGAACCTGGTGAAGTTGTTGCTTTTGCTGTGTGTTAACAAAGAAAGCGGGGCAAGAAATATAGCAGATAAGAATCTAGTCCCGGACCTGGATATCTTCAGGAACAGACCGGACACACAAGGGAAACACCAAAGCCACCCAGCAGCGGTCCGGAGACACAAAAATACACAAAGAAATGCCAAAAGTCACACGTAAAGCAGGAAAAGTGGAGTTACCTGGTGTAGTTCTCCCGCAGAGCTCTGCATCCCCAGATCGCGCGCCTCACGGTCCTGAACATCACACATACGCCGGCTGGTGGGAGGCGGCGTCTTCAGCCCACAGGAATTGCCGTAGGGCAGCAGGCAGAATTGCGGTTTTCTTCCGGGGTAAGGGAGGAAGCGACAGAACCTGCATTAGTGACGGAGCAAGTACAGCTGAGACTAAGACTCATGCAGGTCAGAAGGGACGAATCCTAGCCCACGAGATAGCGCCTGGACTGGCGGAGGGGCGCGACATAATCCAGCAGACGGTGGAGGCAAATAAGAAGTCAGCCGGGGGGGTCCACATGACCAGCACATGAGCCGGGTAAGCCAAGTACGAGGTCAAAAGGTGGAGGGTGGGAAGCAAAAGGCTGCAGCAGCAGTAGTGGGGGCAAAGAGTTCTGGCTATAAACAACAAATAATTAGTCTTGGAGGTGCATCTAGCAGACTCTTTGAGGAGGGCGGTGAGGTTTCTGTTGAGAGCTTATAAAAGGCAGACATAGTCTCCTCTGTTGAGGCGGTCCAAGTTGTGGAGGAAGGAGCACGTCAAGGTTTAGAGCTAAAGGGGCGATCCACCTATTGTTTAAGGAATAGGCAGTTCTTTAAAATGAACCAACCTCCAGACATTAAACAACCCGTTACCCCGCGCAGTACAAAAATAAAAACTAAGAAACCCCAAAGAATCCAAGTGAAGACAAACAAAAAAACAAAGCAATTGGGGGATAAAGTGAATATAAGTGAGGGGCCACACTGCTCAAAAGTCAAGATAACTCCCTCTTTAAGAACTTTCTTTAAGATACAGGAGCAGGGCAGAGAGCCGGGCCAAGAGAAAAAATGAGTATAGAGACCTTAGGGAAAGTCGCTAAACACCGAACAAATTAGGAGGGAGGATACTCCTGCTCACAATTCCCCTAATCTTTCAGCAGGCTCAGTGGATGCAATGACAGGGCAGGCAGACCGACCTAGCCAGAGCCCAGCTCATAGCCAGACCCAAGCCCAAGCCCAAAGCCAAGCTCAAATGAAAAATTCCACAGAATTCTTTTTAGAGAAAATTCTCGAGCAAATCAGGTCTAGATTTGAAATCTCAGAAGGGAGCAACACAAGACAGGCAGTGGGAGTTGGGGCAGATGATGCCGGAACTAAAATCCCTTGGGGCCACAGTTCAAATGAAATTCCCGGCTTCCCTCAGGATCATGTGGAGGAACAAAATGTGCAATATCAGGGACCCAAAAGAGGTTGCAACAGTCCTGGAACAAATGCGTGATCAAACGCAAGAACAGACCCAGAAATAACCTCTACTGAAAAGAATAAGCAGAGTATTTTCTATAAATATTGTAAATAAGTAAACACGAAGCTCAAAGTGGGCTATCAACAAAGCCCTAAGCAGAAGAAGGGAGGCTTCTCCAGAGAGGGGAGTGTTTTAAACTTGCACATAACAAAAAAAAGAAAAAACAGAAGATAAACATGCACGGGAGATGGGAGCAAGTTAGGGGAAAAAAAACAATAATATGTCCTCAGCATTGCACAAGGTATAAGAAAGAGGGGGAAATCGGGGGCTGGTGTAGGAAGGTACATCCTGACTATGGTTGCCCCCAACTTTTTGCCCTGTGTTTTAGCTGGTTTTTGACATAGTCGACCTGGGATCCTGCCAATCAGGACCCCAGGCCTACTGCTCTCTCTTTAAAATGGATTCCATGTACCCTAGGTGCATTTCCAATTGGTACTGGGCCACCCTATCAGACCCTGTAACTCAGGGCATGGGTGTACCCAGGGCTGCCAGGGGCTGCAGCATGTATTATGCCACCCCTGGCTGGCCTCCTAAATTTGACACAACTGGCTGCATGACAGCTGGGGCAAAGTCGTGTAATCACCCTTTGCTGTAGATGTAGTATACCTATATCTAACCCTAAAATGGACACACAGATTCCTATCAGTCACTCCTATGGCAGGCCTTGACAATCCTGAAGGCAGAGTGCTTGGAATCATGTGAGATGATGCTCTGGCATGAGCTGAGCCTGTCTGCAGCTTGCGGAATCAAGTCCTAATAGCTGTTCCATGATATCGCATACCATATACTCTTAAGTGCATTATAATCCTCGCGTTTAACTGCTATCTTTGGTATTGCTTTATCAAAACATGTCGAGTAAGGTGTCATACGAATTGGAATACTAACCCCTCGCCAATTCTGGCGACGGGGTTAGCATTCCACCCTTCTAGATGGACACGACATGTATGTAACTGTGAACCCCGGTTAAAGTTAACTAAAGCCTCAGCTCCACAAAATGGATGCTGCCACCACAGACACGAGTCTGACCTCCTGCTGCTGGGAGTCCTTACAGCGAGGGAGGCTTGGACAAAGGGTTTCCTGTCCGGGGCGGTGCTAGCACCATCCCAGACATGGTTTTGTGTATCCTGGGTAGGCAGGGCTTTTCAGGAAGGTGACTGCTGAGTGGCACCCCGGTGCTCACTACGCATAGGCCGGTCAGAACCAGTTCCAGGGGCACACCAGCCCCTGGCCTGGGGAAAGTCCGGCATGGCAGAGGGGTGTAACCACCCCCCTCCTAGTCCCACCCATAGGCAGGACCTAGTCACCGGGTCAGCCCCCTTTTTTAGTATAAAGATGGGAGCGGGCCCCCTGTTCAAATTAGATCATCTTTGGAATCAAGACCCGACTTTCTACGAAAGGCATCAAGATTTCCTTCTTCAAGATTCTCCCTTGTGGCTAAGGAGTAGTCACCCTGCATCAAGCGGGCACCATCCTAAGAACACTGCGGTCTGCTGCAAGTCCTTCTTCACGAATCCGACGACCCAGCTCGACAAGACCCGGCTTCCCTGGCACCTCTGACCTCTACTCACCTCTACAGCAAAGCTGAGAACTGTGAGTGCGACGAGACCTCGAGGGACCGACGATCGCCACGACTGCACGACTTCTTTGCAACAAGCCCACCGTGTGCTCCACTGGTGAGTGCTTTGGGGTCCGAGAAGCCCCAACCCTGAGCAGCTCCAGCACCAAAGATCAGCCCTCCAGCATCTCCACGATCTGCGTGGGGCCCTTCTGCTTTTGCGTGCTCACCGCGCTGTGTGGCTACTAGCCGGCTGGCTTGTGGCCTTCTACACGACGCCCGACGACATCACTGCTGCTGGTCTGGTTGCTCCAGACTGGCCCTTGCTTCCTTCTTCAAGAGAGGCACCCCGGACCCTCCTGGTCCACTCCAGACGCCATTTTGAGTCCACCGCGTGGGCTTGAATTTGCCAAGGCTTTGTTGCCCAATCCTGGGTCCAGCGACGCCGACAGCTTCAATCTTCGTGGGACAGCTCGCTGCTCCATCATGGTCGCCGACAACGCCTCCTGGTCCGTGAGATCTGCGAGCACAGCGTCACCCACTCACCTAGTCGAGGTGACTACCATCCGGTGCCCTCCTGGTGCCACCTGACTACTGGCTAGTAGTCTCGAACTTGGTCCCCTCTGCTTTCAGGTGTTATCTTCCATCGATCCAGGCTTGGATCCATCGAACTTTCTTCTCTGGTCGCCTGCCAGCAACTTCTTTCTTCCAGGCTCCTGGTCCGTCTACGAGGATTCCCGACGTCTTTTCAGACCTATGCAGCTGCAGCCCCTGGGCTAGGTAACTTCGGCATTTCGGTGCCCCAGCATAGCCTCACTATCCAAGGGTCAGAATCCACTTTCGTTTTCCTCCTACCAGGTCGGGTTCGCCCGAGAACACTAACTTTGCAAATTCTAGCTACCATAGACTTTGTCCCGCATCCCGCGTGAGAGTGCACACTCTGCACCCGAGTCCCCTGGGTCTCCTAGAAGTAATCTGAAGATTCTATAGTCAAGATCTAGCGATTCCAAAGCCTATTAGTACTGTACTTACCTGCTAGTAATTTCGCATTCCACTTTCAGAGTATATGGTTTTCCGTGCCCCTCGGGCATTTGTATATACTGTGCTAACTTAAGTATTTTCGTAAAGGTTTTGTTTTGTGCTTAGTACCCGGTCCTCATAAAGAGTACAGGGCTGTTGTGATTATTAATAAATATCTTGTTTATTTTCATAACACTTGTGTGGTGTCCTTTCACTTGGTGTTCAAGGGGTATATGTGTGGTATAACAGCTGGCTTAACACGCCCTCTCGAGTCTTTAGCCTTAGACTGCTCGTATCCACGCTACTAGGATAGCTGGTCTATAAGGTTGACTTACAACCAATCATCAATAAGGGTTGCTGGACTGATACATAGTGTTCACTAGAATAGTGAGCACTGCATATCAGGCCACCTTCTCACATTGGTGGCAGCGGTGGGATGACCTACCTGTAGATTGCTTACTGGGGAATGACCTGGAGCTCTCAGCATGGGCTGAGGTGGAACAAGAAACTCACTCCAGAATGATAGGCCTATCCAGACAGGTTAGTGGGGCAGTAATAGCTACAGCCCCAGTCCAAGCACCATTCCTCCCTGAAAAGGTTGGAAGGGCAGTGGTAGCCACTGCCCAGGCTCAGACAGACTTTCCAGAACAGGATAGGAGGGCTGTGACAGTCACAGCCCAAACACAGACTGAGTGCCCTCCTGAAAAGGTTGGCAAGGTTGAAATGGTCTCAGCCTCTACTCAAACAGATAGTGAGGTTGTGAAGCCTGAAACAATGGATCACTCCACTCAAACAGAGAGCATTGAGGAGGAAGAAGAGTCTTCCCCCTCCCAGACACTAGGTGAGAGCCAGCCTCCTCAGGGAACTGACTCTACCCCTGTTGAAGGAACTGCCCCAGAGGTAGTCAGGCCTAGCCTGGCAGAGCCCCTGATGGCAGTGGACCCTTCCCAGGTGGGACCCAGTCTGGAGCAGGTAACCTGCACCTCTCTACCCTGCCTCAGTCAGCTCAGGGCTGAAGAGATCAGGGAGGCCAGTGGTGGACCCAAAAGGGCCCCCTGTCCAAAAGAACCCCTTAATCAGCAGATTAGGATCACTGAAGCTGGTAAACCTATCCAAGTGAAAATAGAACAGACTCCTGAGGGATCCCCCTTAAAAGTAGTTAGGGACCTCCCACAGCTGGACACTGTTGGGCACAGCCAAACCTGGGGCCTAAAAACCCCAGACCTGACCTGTCCCTCCAGTAAGCCAAACAGAGGGACTCAGCCTCCAGCTTTAGGTAGCCAGAGGCTGACCCTGAGAGCTCAGTGCATCTCAGCTAAAGAAAGAAAGGCACACATGATGAATGGTGATTGGAGGAAGTTGAGCCCAAAGGTAGAGGAGCCTCACTTCAGTACTCCATCCCAGCATCAGCCTTTTACTTTCCCAAGACACACCAGAGACAGAGATTCCCTATGGTGGAGACCCTCAGATACCCTTAGGGTGAGGGGTTGCCTAGTGGACCATGACACAGGGGGAAACCAAGCCAGAGCTGGGCCTTCCTTATATGGCCACTTAGGTAATAGAGGCATACCTGGACAAGGATAGCCTTATCTCCTTTCGTTTGGGGGGGGGGGGGGTTGTGTAGGAAGGTACATCCTGACTATGGTTGCCCCCAACTTTTTGCCCTGTGTTTTAGCTGGTTTTTGACATAGACGACCTGGGATCCTGCCAATCAGGACCCCAGGCCTACTGCTCTCTCTTTAAAATGGATTCCATGTACCCTAGGTGCATTTCCAATTGGTACTGGGCCACCCTATCAGACCCTGTAACTCAGGGCATGGGTGTACCCAGGGCTGCCAGGGGCTGCAGCATGTATTATGCCACCCCTGGCTGGCCTCCTAAATTTGACACAACTGGCTGCATGACAGCTGGGGCAAAGTCGTGTAATCACCCTTTGCTGTAGATGTAGTATACCTATATCTAACCCTAAAATGGACACACAGATTCCTATCAGTCACTCCTATGGCAAGCCTTGACAATCCTGAAGGCAGAGTGCTTGGAATCATGTGAGATGGTGCTCTGGCATGAGCTGAGCCTGTCTGCAGCTTGCGGAATCAAGTCCTAATAGCTGTTCCATGATATCGCATACCATATACGCTTAAGTGCATTATAATCCTCGCGGTTAAATGCTATCTTTGGTATTGCTTTATCAAAACATGTCGAGTAAGGTGTCATACGAATTGGAATACTAACCCCTTGCCAATTCTGGCGAGGGGGTTAGCATTCCACCCTTCTAGAGGGACACGACATGTATGTAACTGTGAACCCCGGTTAAAGTTAACTAAAGCCTCAGCTCCACAAAATGGATGCTGCCACCACAGACACGAGTCTGACCTCCTGCTGCTGGGAGTCCTTCCAGCGAGGGAGGCTTGGACAAAGGGTTTCCTGTCCGGGGCGGTGCTAGCACCATCCCAGACATGGTTTTGTGTATCCTGGGTAGGCAGGGCTTTTCAGGAAGGTGACTGCTGAGTGGCACCCCGGTGCTCACTACGCATAGGCCGGTCAGAACCAGTTCCAGGGGCACACCAGCCCCTGGCCTGGGGAAAGTCCGGCATGGCAGAGGGGTGTAACCACCCCCCTCCTAGTCCCACCCATAGGCAGGACCTAGTCACCGGGTCAGCCCCCTTTTTTAGTATAAAGATGGGAGCGGGCCCCCTGTTCAAATTAGATCATCTTTGGAATCAAGACCCGACTTTCTACGAAAGGCATCAAGATTTCCTTCTTCAAGATTCTCCCTTGTGGCTAAGGAGTAGTCACCCTGCATCAAGCGGGCACCATCCTAAGAACACTGCGGTCTGCTGCAAGTCCTTCTTCACGAATCCGACGACCCAGCTCGACGAGACCCGGCTTCCCTGGCACCTCTGACCTCTACTCACCTCTACAGCAAAGCTGAGAACTGTGAGTGCGACGAGACCTCGAGGGACCGACGATCGCCACGACTGCACGACTTCTTTGCAACAAGCCCACCGTGTGCTCCACTGGTGAGTGCTTTGGGGTCCGAGAAGCCCCAACCCTGAGCAGCTCCAGCACCAAAGATCAGCCCTCCAGCATCTCCACGATCTGCGTGGGGCCCTTCTGCTTTTGCGTGCTCACCGCGCTGTGTGGCTACTAGCCGGCTGGCTTGTGGCCTTCTACACGACGCCCGACGACATCACTGCTGCTGGTCTGGTTGCTCCAGACTGGCCCTTGCTTCCTTCTTCAAGAGAGGCACCCCGGACCCTCCTGGTCCACTCCAGACGCCATTTTGAGTCCACCGCGTGGGCTTGAATTTGCCAAGGCTTTGTTGCCCAATCCTGGGTCCAGCGACGCCGACAGCTTCAATCTTCGTGGGACAGCTCGCTCCTCCATCCTGGTCGCCGACAACGCCTCCTGGTCCGTGAGATCTGCGAGCACAGCGTCACCCACTCACCTAGTCGAGGTGACTACCATCCGGTGCCCTCCTGGTGCCACCTGACTACTGGCTAATAGTCTCGAACTTGGTCCCCTCTGCTTTCAGGTGTTATCTTCCATCGATCCAGGCTTGGATCCATCGAACTTTCTTCTCTGGTCGCCTGCCAGCAACTTCTTTCTTCCAGGCTCCTGGTCCGTCTACGAGGATTCCCGACGTCTTTTCAGACCTATGCAGCTGCAGCCCCTGGGCTAGGTAACTTCGGCATTTCGGTGCCCCAGCATAGCCTCACTATCCAAGGGTCAGAATCCACTTTCGTTTTCCTCCTACCAGGTCGGGTTCGCCCGAGAACACTAACTTTGCAAATTCTAGCTACCATAGACTTTGTCCCGCATCCCGCGTGAGAGTGCACACTCTGCACCCGAGTCCCCTGGGTCTCCTAGAAGTAATCTGAAGATTCTATAGTCAAGATCTAGCGATTCCAAAGCCTATTAGTACTGTACTTACCTGCTAGTAATTTCGCATTCCACTTTCAGAGTATATGGTTTTCCGTGCCCCTCGGGCATTTGTATATACTGTGCTAACTTAAGTATTTTCGTAAAGGTTTTGTTTTGTGCTTAGTACCCGGTCCTCATAAAGAGTACAGGGCTGTTGTGATTCTTAATAAATATCTTGTTTATTTTCATAACACTTGTGTGGTGTCCTTTCACTTGGTGTTCAAGGGGTATATGTGTGGTATAACAGCTGGCTTAACACGCCCTCTCGAGTCTTTAGCCTTAGACTGCTCGTATCCACGCTACTAGGATAGCTGGTCTATAAAGTTGACTTACAACCAATCATCAATAAGGGTTGCTGGACTGATACATAGTGTTCACTAGAATAGTGAGCACTGCATATCAGGCCACCTTCTCACAGCTGGCATAAGGAAAAAGGTTGATAGAAATGAAAAAAGATCTAAAAAATGTGAAAATAACTTCCTGGAATGTTAACGGGTTACGTACCAAGAGTAGACGAAGGAGAATACTAGAATATCTAAAAACAATTAATAGTGAAATATTAATCCTTCAAAAAACCCATTTATTAAAAAAAGAATGGGAGGAGATCATAAAGAAATAATATTGGGTTGACACATATATATGCACTGATCAAACTTGTATTATTAAGGGAGTGGCTATTCTTTTTAAGAAATCGTTAAAGGCAAAGGTGGAGTCAGCCGAAATAGATCCAAAGGGCAGATGGGCAGTGGCTAATGTAAGGATACAGAATTAATTATACACAGTGGCAGGTTATTACGGTCCTAACATGGACGATCCACTCCCCCTACAATCTTTATACACACAATTACTCTCGGCCACCTCACCAATTATTTTAGGGGGAGATTTAATATCATTCTGGACCCAAAAGTGGATCGGTACCCCCAAAGGAGACAAACAAGCCTGCGAAAAATGAGAGACTGGTTAGGGGTGTGTAGAAGGGATCTGAACCTTTCTGATATATGGAAAGAAAAAGGGGACAAACAAAATAATTTTACATTTAAGAACAAACAATTAGGTATACAATCACAAATTGACTACTTCCTGGTAGATCAAGGGCTAGTAGAGAAAACACTAAAAGTAACACATATCTAAGGGTGGGCGTAGTGGGCGTAGTGGGGCTTCGCGAAGCTACGCGAAGTGGGCAAAAAACTACGCTCACCCACGCACTTCGCGTAGCCCCACTACGCACCACCCACCTCCCTCCCACCTTCACTAAATGCTTAAATTAGCTTAAAAATGAATTATATAAAACCACTTACCTTGTCTGCTGCGTCCCTGGGGCTGCCTCTCGTCATTGCTCTGCCGGCGCCGCCGTCTTGGATACTAATGCGCATGCGCATTTCTGGGCGAAATCATTAAAAGAAACCAGAAAAGGAAATGTGACTATTGAATCCGTGATGTTGCAAATAAAGCATTTCCACAAAGAAATCTCCTACTGGTATTGGGCCCTAATCTCAGCAGGGGAGGAGGAATTCCTGATTCCAGAGAGAACTTGGGGGAATGAACTGCCGACGCTGGATATAAACAACATATGGCAAGTATCTATGAGCAAATGCTGGTCAATTGTAACGTCGGCTGCATTAAAGAGAAATCATATATTTACCACCCATAGAGCATATTGGACCCCGAAAAGACTCTCCAAATTCAGCGGGGCCTCAGTGAAGAACTGTCCAAAATGCGGGTTGGAAAAGGCCGACGACTTACATATGTTCCGGCAGTGCCCCCATCTTGATGGTTTCTGGAATGATGTGGGTAATACCCTAGATGAGGTGTTGGGAAGACATCTGAATGTAAGTATCGACCTAGTTATTTTCGGGTAATTAGCTTTAATTGTCTAAGTTACAGGAAAACCTATTATTCCTATTGATACTGTTTGCCAGAAGGGAGATTTGCATGAAATGGATCAGTCCAACTCCTCTGCTCCACAGAGAATGGCTGGCTTCAGTCTTGAAAATATATAAATGGGATAAAAGGACATTATCTAGTAGGGAGTATAAATTTTGGGAGATATGGGAAAATTATCACTTGGGATAAAACCAGATAATTTACCGGAAATGTCGGAACAGAAAAGGTTGGCATAACATCTCCACAGTCCAATAATTATGTGTTGGCAATGTAAAACCAGGTGAAGGCCTGAAAGAGTAGCCAGAGTGGCTAGCTCAACCCCACTCGGAAAAACCTTCTTTAGAGTATTGGAAATAAGGGGATCCCTCTACTTTTAAAGCTCCATAGCAGAACTGCCCAGACCCAGCCCCATGGCAGTGAAGGTAAAGGATAAAGAAAGAAAAGGGACTCGACAACTCCTTACTCACAATGTTGCACAACGAGGACAAAGAAAAAAAAAACCAAGAAGGTGATGTAAAGAATGCTTGAATTATCGTCAGCTAAGGGCAGCCCTTTGCAGCCATATTCCAGACCATCCATTCTACAGGAGCATGTGGAAACACATTTCAAAGCAACAGAGACTAATAGATCTCTAAGAAAACGTTGAATGCCCTTTGTACAAATAAACTACAGAAATGACCGAGAAAAGATTGAAAATCTGTGCGCCATTTGAAGTATAAATTTTTCCAGACTTCAAACAGAGACAACAGACTGACATGGAAAAAAACACGAAATAGCCCTTGATTGACACCTGTGACCCCTATGTTCTGGCGAGAAGCCGCAATTAGTAGCAGGTGCTCTGGCTGTGGGACCCAGTGTTGTGAAAGACCCGCTGAACCCCATATCTGACATTAACTGTCCAGCGTCACAGTACGCAATCCCTCTTTCCTTATTTGTACTAGGGCATATGACAAGACAAGCCACTGCAGAGACGATAAATCCGGAGGCCAGGCGTGCCCAGTTCTCATGACAACACAGTCCTCTTGTACTTCTGAGGACACGGAAGTCCTGACGCAGACAGATGGAAGCCAAACGACTGTATTTTAAGCAGCAACATCTATTGAGAAAGGTCAGCAGCACAAGAGCACGTCAAAGAAAATGACGAATTCACAAGATATACTCCATAAATTAAAGGACTGGCTTCTTTGACCGAAAGGATTGTCTGTCATCGCTCTGATGGAATATGGGTTGATTTACACAAGATAAATTAAATTCCACAGGGCCAGGCAACACTTTCCCCAAGTTGACTTGTGGAAGTTGGAAAGTCTCTAACACAGAAAACGCTCTATTGGTAATGTTTCACCTCGTGAAAAAGGACAATCAATTTGCATTTCCAGATAAGATAGCAATTATATTGAAACTGGTATATTAGAAAAATACATATAAATGGCTTTGTTCAAATGCAAGAACTCAACCTTGCAAATCTGTACTGGCATTCACTCTTTGTACCTTTGCAATTTGTGTTACTTTTTTAAGTTTAGAAAGCTTTATTAAATCAGATAAACAGTGTAAAACATAATAACAATCCACAGGGCATTGAAGCACGATCAGAAAGATACAAAGTACAAAAATGAAAACAAAAATCCCAAAAAGGGATATTAAAAATTATACCAAGGGAAAATGGTTTTTAACGATATTATGTAGAAGGGGAAAGAGAGGGCAGGGAAGGGAAGGGAACAGAAAGAGAAAAAGGCAGACAATTTATAAACATTAAGGGAAAATTATTGAATATGTCTAGAAAGAAAGTCTGTTAGAGGTAACCATAACAAATCCTTTTTGATCAAAAGGGGATTAGTAGTAGCAAAAGCACGATCAAGCTGCAATTTGTGTTTCTAATCTGTGCCAACTGAGAAATAACAAAGGGGCGGATTCTGACTTTGGTGGTTGGACTGCCATTGTACCGCTGCACACAGCTAAGCGTAGTGCCATCGCAGGGGGAACCAAAGACTCCATCATATGGTTGTAAATATGGTGCAGCCTTGCGTTTCAGGAGTGGTGGAGTGAGGCGTTAAGCCACGACGGCTAACGCCTCACTCCACCATTTCTATTGTACATATCTCACTTAGTGAATAACAAAACATCTGTTATCACCTAAAACTTTTCAGTGATTGTGAATGTTTGCCTCCCTTTCTGGCTGAAATTCATACAGGCATATTGAGATGTTTGAAGTATATGGCTGCTCTTTATCCTCTCTTCTATAGGTATGAGCTTGTGATTCCCAAAAAGCAAAATACTTCCAGTCAAAATCCCAGGGCTCGCTGTCACAACTTGTGCTGCGTTGCCTTACACCATATCTAGGAGGCCATGAAATGCCATGCAGGGTAACTTTCCGTGGTCTTGTAGATTTAGGTTTGGACTGTGCGCAGACAGCAAATCCCAAGAAGTGACATTCCGACGGTGCACAAGGCTTGTAAATAAGCCTGAGTTTTAATATGTAAAAAAAGGATGTACAGGCCCAATTCCAATTTAAGAAAAGGGTGTAAAAGGGATTTTCCCTCTTAACTGCAAATAGGAGTGATATGTTTCACTGGTTTGCAACCACAACCCTGGTCGCAAACCGTTGAAAAATTACCAAATTCATAAAGGAGGGGGAAATAGATTTGCAAAGTAGAAACTGTTCCTAATGTACAGCTTCCCCTTTGAGAATTGTGTCAGGTGGTCTTGGCGGGAGCAGGCAGTGGTCCAAAGGACCCCTGCCAGCTCTCTCAATATGTTCTCAAACATTTTCTTTTAAAAAGCAGTTTCTTAAAGGAACGTAGTCTGCTTAAAGAAGTTTCTGTTTGGAAAAACAAGTACAGGGATGGTAGTCTGTTGTTCCTTGCAGGCCACCACCCCCTATGTTAGTAGTCAATCACTGGGGGGTAACTAATAGCAACCTACCTAATCAATATTTGTTAGGCAGTTCATACTGTGCCCCTCTGCAACTGGAGATTTTGCAATGCAACTTTTTTAGTGCATAGGTACCATCTCAGAATTAAAGGCTGGTTGCCAAAAGTCGATGCACAATTTGGGATCACATTTTGCTGCCTTCTTTTCAGGATATCCTCGAGGGTGATTGTGCGCTTTACAAATACATATACGAAACATACATCAGGCCCTATCTTTCTTCTTTTGCATATCACCCTATAACCCATAAATGGGGCGACCATGTGCCTCTGAACACTAGACCATCCAGTCTTTCCTAATGCACAACTCTTGGCGTTCCTATAGGGTGCCTCACCCAGTTCTTCCCTGGTGACCAATAGTAATTATTGTTGCCCGGGTGGATTTCGTTTTTTACCCAATGCACATCACATTGTTATCACAGATGCTATTACTTCTTGCTATGATGATACACTTGTCTCTGTGCTACCTAATGTATAGGGTTATGTGTGATTGTTGGCCTTTTGTACATTCATGCTGTCTGCAGGAGTGTTTATGTATCATTAAACTTTCTCAAAATGAGTATTTAAGGTGTATTTCTTTGGCGTACCTGAGTGCCCACATGATGTGTGCCTCAGTGTGCAGGCATAATGTAATGTCCCAGACCTTGTCGCCGATTATGAATGAAGAATGTACACCAATTCAGCGTGGCTGGAATTTCCATTACCAGTCAGAAACTCTGTGCATGATTCCTCCTATTACAAGTTAAACCCCCAGGAAGGGGGGGTGCATATGTGGGGTCCAGATTAACCAGGCCCAATTTGTCATGGAATGTCCTATATCATGGAATTTAATGCAGACATTTACCACCTGTTCTGGGTGGGAAGGGCAGATTGTGCTTGTATTGGGGCAGCATTGAGTGCCCCATGCCTTGGTGGATTAGCAAGTGTGGGCAGGGACTGGGGCCAGGCTAGATTGTGGCCCTTTCCCAAAACAATTTTACTGACTTGAATTTTCAGCCAATAACATTGGGTTCAGTGTTCCCACAACCAGAAAACATAGGTGTCGAGACACCAGCTGGTTTAAATACGTGCGGGGAAGGGGCGTGGCCAAGATGGCGGGCTGAGCGGTCGCACTTGCCGAGAGCTCCCGGACCCCTGAATTCCTGCACCGCTTGGAACCGCTGATTCCCCCCCGGACCAAGCGGCAACTGAGCCTGGTGCTCACGGTGGAGGTGTAGAGAGCCTGCTGAGCCTGGTTTGCGCCGTCGGGGATGAGATTTTGGCCGGTGAAGCCCAGGTCGGAGCCCGCTGAACGGCCCGAGTGAGAGCTGGAAGCCGCGAGTCTCCCAACCCTCGGAGCGCGACGAAGCGACCGGCCTCCGAGGTGTGAAGCCCGCAGCGGTGCATGAGCTGTTGGAGTGGGAGTCGGCGACGGCTCCGCGAGCGGCTCGGAGTTGTCCGACAGCGGCTGTACGGAGCGGAACGGAGCGGAGGTGCAGAGCGGAGGCGGAGTCGGCATCACCTCACTACGCAAGCCCGTGGCTAGACGAGGCCCGCTGGAGGAGATCGCCTCGGCTAGTTATCTGTGCGGGACTGTGGACCGAGTCTCCCGGGGAAGATCTTTCCCTGAAGCAGTGGACCCCGGCGAACGTTGCCTTGTGACTTAGCCCACTGGCCGGATTTCTGGATCTCAGATCGGAGAAGGAGAGAGGGTCTCCATCTTGGGCGTTGTCCCCTCGACACTACTGAGCGGCCATTTTGTGAAGTTCGGCCGGGCAGCTCGGCCCTCCTGGTGCTCTTTGGGTGGGCTGCTCCCGGCTGGCATATAGCTGCTTTCTTTGCTGTTCAGTGAGCCTCAGTGTCCGTTATTAATCTACAATGTCGAATGCCGGGGGGCAGCGACGGGGCGACCGGACCTTGCCGGAAATGCTGGGACGGGGCGCCCTACGCAGCGGAGGTGCCCAGCCTGCCGCGACCTCCCCGGCACCAACCAGGGGGGCAGACGGTGGAGAGCCCCCGGTGACGAGGTCATTTCTCGAGTCCTTGTTTAGCTCCCTTCGGGAGGACTTCCAAACACTCAAGCGTGAGGTGGCCGGGGAGGTCCGCGAAGTGAGGAGAGAGATGGACTCCCTGGGGGACCGTGTGAACACGGTGGAGGAGGCGGGTCACTCCAGAGATGAGGAGATCACCCATCTGCAGCAGGAGGTCCTGCGGCTACGGGAGCAACAGATTGAGCTACAGGCCCACGCCGAGGACCTTGAAAATCGGTCCAGGCGGAACAACATACGGGTCCGCGGTGTGCCGTCTGGTGAGGAGGGTGAAGACGTGACTGCATATCTGGTGGCCCTCTTCCGTGCGATCCTGGGAGAGTCGGAGGACTTTCGGATTCGCATTGACCGGGCACATCGGGTGGGTCGCCCCCGCAGAGCCACGGCGCCCGCTCCGGACATTTTGGCCTTCCTCCCGAACTTTCCCTTGAAGGAACGGATCCTCCGAGAGGCACGAGGGCAGCAACCTTTCCGATTCCGGGACCACCCTGTGACCCTGTTTCAGGACTTATCCACAGTCACGCTACAGAAGAGGAAATCCTTCAAGATCGCCACGGACTTCCTTCGAGAGCATGAGACACAGTACTCCTGGGGGCACCCTTTCCGTCTGATCTTCAGGTGGAACGGTGTCTTGCATCAGCTTCGGTCCCTTCAAGATGTCTGCGCGGTGTTGGGCCTCACTGCATCGGACACAGATACCCCGGCCCCACGGCGGAGGCGCAGCACTCGTAATGGATGGCAACAAGCTGGGGGGGGGGCCTCTCCTCCGGCGGAGCGCCCGGGCTCGCCTGCCATCCGGGCAGAAATGGCGGCTGCCATCCAGGAGGCCTCCAGAGTGGCGGCGAATGGCGAAGTGGCCTTGACGGCCTGAACTCACTCCGGGGGGAGTCTACTTTAGCTCATTCTTATTGCAGGTGCGGGGATCCGGGGGGTGGGCTGGGAGGAAGGGCGAGTGCTGGAGGTGGTGGCTGGACGTCCACTAGGTTGACTTACCACGGCCTTGCCCGTTTCGGGCCGGACTGGGACAATGTCTTTTTTGAAAAGTTTGAGAAGCGGGGGAAGGGGTTGGGGCGGGCGGGCAGATGTTTTGATTTTGGGACCTAGAGGGGGGGCCAGTAGCGGGGGGTGGTGTGGATTTGGTGGTGTAGGGGCAGGGGGGGGGTTTTGGTTGTGGGGTGTTGGGGTTCGGGGACTGTACTGTGCCAGTGGTTGATTCAATGTTGCTCTGTTTTGAGGCCTCGAAGGGTGCCTTCTGTGTTTGCTGGCGGGGCTTTGCTTCTTGTTATGTGCTCCTTGACCTCCCTCTTTGATGGCTCTTAAGGTGCTTACTCTCAATGTGAAAGGGCTGAATAATCCGGTTAAGCGGCGGGCAGTGTTATCCCTGTTGGAAAACTCACAAGCGGATATCTGCCTGTTGCAGGAGACCCATTTGCTGGCTAAGGATTGCTCGCGGATGCGTACCCCCAAGTTCCCCACACAGCTCTTCTCCTCTAGCACCTCCAAGACGGCAGGGGTGGCCATTTTGTTTTCTAGAGGGTTCAGGGGTGAGGTCGTGAGCAAGGTCGCAGAACAGAAAGGGAGACTTCTAGTATATAGGATTAAGGTGGGGGGCTTAGCACTGACTGTAGGCTCCGTTTATTGCCCCAATGATCATCAGGACCAATTCTTACACAGGGCCTTGGACGACGTTGCATCCACCTCTGATAGGCACATAGTGTTGGGGGGTGATTTGAACCTGGTTTTCGACGCGGCGCTGGATAGGTCTGTGCAGCGGCGCCATCAGTTGGGTGAGCTTTCGGGCTCGATTCGAACTCGACTTGAGGAGCTGGACCTGCATGACGTGTGGCGCCGCCTCCACCCCACCACCCGCGCATACTCTTACTTCTCACACGCCCATAGATCTTATGCGCGCTTAGACCATCTCCTAGTGTCGGGCCCACTGCTTCTTTTGGCTTCGAATGCGGACATGGGGGTCCTCTCTCTTTCTGACCACGCTCCGGTGGAGGGCGTTTTCACTCTTCCGCCGGTGGCTCGGCCGAGGGGGGTCTGGAGGCTCCGAGACACGCTTTTGCATAGGCGGTCGGTGGTGGATCAGATCAGGGCGGCCATTTTGGCTTTTCAGACCGTGAACGATAATGGGGATACTTCCCGCGCGACATAGTGGGCAGCCCTAAAGGCCGTGCTCAGAGGCGAATTTATCGCGATTTCCGCTGCCGAGAATAGGGACCGACAACTCAAGAGAGATGAGCTTACCCGGCAGGTGAGGGAGCTGGAGCAGGTTCATCACAGGACAGGGGCCCCCAGGGTGTGGAGGCAGCTGAAGGCGGCGCGGAAGCTCCTGGCGGCCCTTGACACAGATCGGGTGGAGTACGCGGTGCTCCGCCTGAAGCACAAATATTACACAGGGGGCGATCGGTGTGGGCGGCTCCTGGCTAACAAACTCAGGGTGCAGCACCAGCAGCACCGAGTGAAGGAACTACTGGACCCGGCCGGAGGCAGAGTCACGACCGATGAGCACATAGCGGACGTCTTCCGCGGCTTCTATGCGGACCTCTACTCCGGGGAGCCCCCTTCGGCCCAGGCTGAGGGGGACTATCTGGACTCGGTCCCGCTCCCGTCGCTGACACAGGATCAGGCTCAGTATCTGGAGCGTGACATACGTATCGAGGAGGTGGTCACGGCGATATCCCGGCTCAAACTGGGCAAGGCCCCGGGACCGGATGGCCTCATCCCGCTGTTTTACAAAACCTTCTGTCAGGAACTGGCGCCTCTGCTGACTCGCCTCTTTAACTCCTTCGCAGAACCGGGAGCCATCCCCTCCGAATTTCTCCAGGCCACGGTCTCAGTGATCCCTAAGCCGGGCAAGGACAGGACCGCCTGCGGGTCCTATCGTCCCATTTCGCTGCTGAACACTGATTTGAAGGTGTTCACCAGTATCTTAGCTGCACGCCTGGCGTTGCACCTCCCCGGCATGGTTGACTCGGACCAAGCGGGCTTCGTGCCCGGTAGGCAAACGGTAGATAATACGAAAAGGGTGACACACATTCTCGAGAAGGCTTCCAGGATCCCTGGAGAGAGGATGCTCCTGTCCATAGACGCGGAGAAGGCTTTTGACAGGGTGCACTGGCCCTACCTTGAGAAAGTCCTGAGCAAATTTGGGATAGGGGAGAAGTTCCGTCATCTGATCTTCAATTGCTACCGGTTCCCATCTGCGGTGGTCCGGGTGAACGGCGGCAGCTCTCGACCCTTACCCATTGAGCGGGGCACGAGACAGGGGTGCCCGCTCTCCCCTTTGCTCTTTGCCTTGTACATGGAGCCATTTGCCCAGAGGGTTAGGCAGAACCCTGACATTATCGGCGTCCAGATGGGTGGGTTTCGTCATACGATTAGCCTGTACGCGGACGATGTCATTCTGACGCTGGATGACCCGCGGAGATCGCTGCCGGCCTGTGTGGAGGAACTGAACTTATTCGCTGACGTGGCGGGCTTCAAGGTGAACCTGGGTAAGTCAGCCGCCCTAGACATCTCGCTTACTGCTGCCACTAGAGTGGAACTGCAGAGGCTTTACCCTCTGAGCTGGTCCAAGGACCGGATCCCGTACTTGGGGATCCTGTTGGCGCCCTCCCTCCCGGAGATGGTCACGGCCAATTACGCAGCTCTAGGCACGAAAATCAGGGAGGAGCTGGGCCGGTGGGATAAGGGCACGCTGTCGCTACTGGGTAGGGTGGCCGCGGTGAAGATGACCCTCCTGCCTCAGGTGCTTTACCTCTTCAGAGCGTTACCGCTCCATCCCCCTGCGGGGTGGCTTGCGGAGACTCAGACTGCCATTGCACGGTTCGTGTGGCAGGGCCGCAGGCCGAGGATCAAGAGGGGCATCGCTATGCTATCACCGGAATCCGGAGGGCTGGGGATACCGGACTTGCGGAAATATTTTCAGGCCGCTCAGCTCCGATATCTCGTGGAATGGAGCCGGTGGGAGTCTGATAAACACTGGTTGTTCCAGGATCAGGCGGTGGCGGGTAGGACGCTGCAGGAAGTGCCATTCTTGAGGCGAGCCCATCGGCCCCCCAATCTTTACGCGTCTTTGGTAACGCGGGTCCCGCTCCAGACGTGGGACTCGGTGGCTGCCAGATGCGAGCTTACCACCTTCCCCTCTCCCTTTACGCCGCTCATTGGCAACCCGGACTTCGGCCCGGGGATGGAACAGGGTGCCTATGAGCGCTGGCGGGTGGCCCGCTGCTGCACTCTGTACCACTTGTACTCCCCTGAAGGAGTTGTCTCCTTCCAGGACTTGAGGAGGGATTATGGCCTCCCCGAAACGGAGCGCATGCGATACATGCAGGCGCGCCACTGGGCATTACAACCCCAAGTGCGCGACGCGGCACACCGGGAAATCACGGATTATGAGTGTTGGTTAATTACTCGCACGTCGGACGCCAAACTGATCTCAGACCTGTATAAAATGCTGCAGCCCCCCTCATTTCACATTCACAACCCCGGTCGGGAACGATGGGAGCGAGACCTCGGGCGCGAGCTGAGTCATAAAGAATGGGACCACATCTCCTACCGCGCGCGCCACTCGGCCTACCACACGGGTCTTACAGAGACCTTTACTAAAATCTCGACCTACTGGTACCGCACTCCGGAGAAACTGCACGAGATGGATAGGGCGATACCAGGGACGTGCTGGCGCAACTGTGGCAACACTGGTACACTAACACACATACTATGGGATTGCCCCCTGCTGGCTCCTTACTGGGAAGAGGTCCTGAGCGAGGTGGACAAATGCTTTGGGATAGACCTGCCTAGATTCCCGGCCTATGTCCTGTTGGGGTTGCCGAATGGGTTGATGTATCCCCTTAGGTCTAAGAGGGGTAGACAGATCGCAATTGCGCTGGGATCAGCGGTGCAGAATATTCTCATACACTGGCGCACTACAACACTTCCCTCTGTAGTTGGTTGGCTGCACAGATTATGGCACGTTCTTGGAATGGAGAAGATGTCCTTAGTAGCCCTGGGGGATACTGATACCTTTGAGGAATTGTGGGAGCCCTTTCACAGCCTGTTATGTTCCGAGTTTCGAGAGATCACCTGCCCTAGATATCTTCGGTTGATGAGGCTGACGCCGCCGCCGAACCCGCCTGCTTGATTGGGTGGGGTCGGTATTGTATAGTAGAGATTCATGGAGACTTCACAGTAGTGGAGACTGTAGATGCTGGCACAGTACAGGGGGTGGGTTGGGGTATGGTAGTTGGGGGTTCAGTTTGGTTAGGTAGGTTTTTGGAGCGGGGTTGCTTCTCCTCCCTTCACCCCCCCCCCCTTTTTTTCCTTTCCTCTCTTCCCTTCCCCCCCCCTTTTTTTCTTTCCCCCCCCCTTTTTTTTTTTTTTTTTTTTTCATTCGTTCTCTCTCTTGTCCCCTCCCTCCTGATTTTCTCTCCTCCCCCCATCCCGCCCCTCCCCTCCCTTTCTCCCCCCCCCCTCCCCTCGTTGTCTGTCCGTGCCCACAGGTGCGAAAGCTATGCTCCCGAGTCGGATGGAGCCTCTTGCAAAATTGTAACTGCATTGTTGTATTGGCTGTATGATGCGCATTGGTGCGCGGATCTTGTGGTTCACCTGTTCCCTGCCCCTTTGTGTCCTACCCCACCCTGCTTCAATAAAATACTTTAAACATAAATATGTGCGGAGCAGAATTCCACTTGAAATTGTACTCCACATGACATGTAATGGGGGATCTATTGACATTCCAGTGCTTGATTTCTAATTAGGCAAGAAAGCGCCAGCACTCTAAAGGTAGAGCAATGTCAGAGGTGTGCTTTACAAATACATGGCACAGCATAACATAGCGAACATCCTTCAGACATGTCACCTTTTTCCCTGTCATAAAGATGATTTTCAGCCAGTCTTGTTTTATTCAGCCAACAGCACTATGCATCCTGGGAGGTGCAATCCGGTATATATAGCTGGAAAACTGAAGCAAAAAAATATATCATGTTCTTTGTTGGTGACTGAAAAACCACTACTAGTATTCATCCGCATTACAAGGGACAGCCTACTGTCTCAGGGTGTTCTTCCTAACTTCTTTGAGAGTCTTGATGCGGAATTCCACCTTCCACGCCACCACTTCTCCAGATAGACAGATATCTCCAGTTTCAACATTGCCTCTACTCACAGCGACACACGGTGGATTGGTCTTCTCCTCCATCTTCTCTCAATCCATACTTGGTACATTAGGGCACCTTTAAAAAGCTTATCTCTGGCCTTCATAGTCTCCTGATCTCCAAATTATTGTCTGAGCCGCTAGAACGCCTTCTCTCTTCTCTCAATGGCAGACTCGACTATAAATTGATTGCACACCGGCACCCTGGTCCCGGCTCCTTGCCTCTCATAGTAGGGGTATGAGAGAAGCTTGAATGAAGTTCTGCTACTTTAAGATTTACAAGACTGGCACTGTCTCCTGCAAAATTACACAGTGCACGATTGATTTCCACGTCAAATTGTTCCCGATGTCATGACCTGGACTGCAACATACTACACATTCTCTGGTCCTTTCCTGCACTCAAGACTTTCTGGGATGTGGCTGATTACCTTATTTGAGACACTCTTGGATATACCTATCCCCACACCTCGCACAAATTTCGCCGAATTCTTTTTTAACTGAGTTTTATATAGCACAAACTTGATCCGAAGGTATAAGGTATCAGAGTGATTTACATAGCATCAGTTTCATTACATGAGGACACATTCATATTTGTTAGGCACGGGGAGATTAAGTGATTTGCCCAGGGGGCGTGGCTTAGCGCCCGAAGCGGATGGCGGCTCCCGTGTGAGCGCTCTGGACCACCCAGGGGTTTTAACTTCTCCCTCCTGTGGCGGATGCCTAACGAAGGAGGCATTCCAAGTCGGAATATGAGCGCACCGCCGTGAATACAACGGCGGCGCTTTTTCACATCAAATACGTTTTTTTTGTGGCATTTAAGAGCGGCCGTGGCTCCCTGTCAGCCGCGACCGCCATTTTGTTTCTTTTTTGCGCGTCTATCGCGCTCCTTCTCACGGACAATGCTGCCTTCAATTGCTGCCACAGACCTCCACAAGCATTTCGGGTGAGCTTATTTTTCCAATTTCTACAATACCAGTGCCTCCATCCTGCTTGCCTCATCCTGCAAAAGCAATGTTTATGGACACTATCATTTCGGCGGCCATTTTCTCTCTTTTGGACTTTCGCCACATGATGCTCCCCCTTCTTTTTGATGCCATTGCCTGCCTATGATTGCATGTACCTTCTCAATTGCTCTTATTTACAACGCAGCTGCAGTCTTCTTTGTGGATTCCTCTGGCATTTTGTCTTTCATATTGTGGGCATTCTGTGGTCTTTTTTCCTGCATGGAGGCTTCTGGACTCACGCATGTGGGCACTGTTATGTGTCCTTATGTGCACCTTTGTAGCCCTTGAGCAGCTGTGACGAAGTTTCCTTCGGACCTTCCTGTTTTTCTACGCATTTATCGACCAACCTCCCTCCATTTCTCTACTGACTTTCGCAGATACAGGTTATTCCAGATTCTAGTCCCTCTATTCCTTTCTTTTTGCTGGCAGTTTTCATCATATGGAGAAAGGCGCTATTGGTCATGTCTCCAAAACTCCACGACGTGTTTTCATCAAGAATTCCAAAGTCTTTTCTGCATTGGCGCACCTGGAAGCATCTCAAGAACTTGCCATCCAAATGTCGCAGTCCAACGCAGAACGTCCTATTCAACCCTCAGGAAAAGCTACGTCGAAGCGCCTCAAAAAAGACCTTCCATCACCGTCCGGCTCCACTTCAGCTGTATCTATGGAACTATTGTTAGAGGAGATACGTGCTCTTCGACCTTTCATGGAGGAAACTAACTCCAAGTTGCAAGTCTTAACCGATAACTGGTAACAGATGGATGCGAGAGTGACGACTGTGGAACACTCCATATCCTCCCTTCAAGAATCATCCTCCAAGGTGACGCATATGCAGTCGCAGATTTCTTCTCTTCAGAAGCAGGTCGAGGAACTTGAAAATCGAAATCGACGTAACAACCTCTGTATTTACGGCCTGGCGGAAAATTGTGAGGGGACTGACCCCATTGCTTTTTTCAAATCTTTCCTGCCTAAGCTCCTTCATTTACCTGAGGGAACAACGCTAAATATCCAGCGAGCTCATAGGCTAGGCCGCATTTCTTCATCTTCCTCTGCCTCTTCCAGACCGCGAGGCGTCATCATGTACTTTCTGGAATATACTGATCTTCTCAAGGTTTTATCGGCGGCCCGCGCTTCCCCTCGCCTCACTTGGTCAGGCTCTACCCTCTTCTTCGCGCAGGATTACGCCAAAGCCACAGCCAGCCGCCGCAAAGCTTTCCTGGATATGAGACCGGAACTCCGATCCATTGGCGCCAGATATGGCCTCTTCCACCCCTGCCTCTTTCGAGTCACTTACAACAACAAAACGACAACCTACGAGGATCCTGTCCGCCTTCGGAGCTTCCTCAATTCCTGTCACTCATCTCAAATGGACCTCTCCAATTCATCATCAGCTTTTCCTCCATGACTTTCATAACCTACTATTTTGACATATTCACTAGTTCACATGGTTTTTGTTAAACTTATATATGTTTGTTTCCATTATTTTCTTGACACTTTTCTTTTGTCTGAATCCTTCCCCTTCATATATGTTCCCCTCTTGTTTCAAGATATGCTCATTTCTTTTCCACTTATTCTGGCATCTTGTTTCTATTAGTAAATCTCGTGATATCTTCTTCTCCTCAACTCTTTTGTTTTCTTTTTCCTTCCACAGGTTTTACAGTTTACAGTATGTCCTCCCCTTGGTTTGATGGTTCGTTCACATCGGTTGTGCTGCTTCCCCCAGTGGGCGCTCCCCCCTCAGTTTTCTCTTCTCGTCCTCCCTCCCTCGTGACCGCCCTTCCTCAGTTTCGACCTTCGTAAGTATGTCTCCCTTCCTCCCCTTGTTTTTCGGTATTCCCTTTTTGTCACTGATCCTGTTTCTATTTCTAGTTAGTCTCTATTTAAAGGTGTCTTTTCTTTCTCTTTCTCCTCTATTTCCATGTTCTTAACTTTCTTATATCTTTCTTTCCTGCATTTGCAATCCTCTGACTTCTTTTTTTATCCATTTGACTCTCTCTACCACTTCCTTGGTATCCATATTTGTTCTTCATTCATATCTTTTCCCTTCTTTTTTTTCTTTCCTTCTTTTTTCTAATCTCTTCTCTGCTGCTTCTCATTTGTTCCTGACCATGGTCTTGTTTTTGCTGCATTTCCTTTCTTCACCTCTCCCTATCTCTTATTGGTATCTTCTTTCTTTGTTCTCTCTGACTCTTTTACCACTTTTCCTACTTGATCACTTGTTCTTCCTCCTCACTATTCTTCCACTTCTTATCATTTGGCCTCTTTTTTACTCTCATATCCTTTCTATCCATTTTATTCTTCTGGGTATTTTTTTACTCTCCTTTTCTATCGATGTTCTCTTATCCATTTTTATGATATGTCGCTAAAAATAATTACATGGAATGTTAAGGGCGTTAATTCTCCTATCAAAATAGAAAGTTTTGTGTGGTCAATGTGTCCCCCACTCGCACCCTATCCACGTACCCATGCTCCATGTATGTCCATGTTATCATGTAATTCCTTTCCTGTGCCTGGCATAATAATGCCCCTGCATTTCCGTCTAACGTTAACATGTCAGTTATTAGGCCTTCCATGAATGAAACGTTAATTCTGCACTAAGGCCTGCATTGCCAATGCATTTACATGGTACACGTTTAAATAACGCAAAGCACACGTTTTTGTGGCCCAGCCGAGCCAGGCCCTGAATTCAGGCTCCGAACCTCTTCTGTCTCCGAAAGCTGCAGTTTTGCATCCCTGACCTCTCCCTTACTCCCTGCCCAGCTGAGAGGTGCCGGGCCTGGCCTGCCTGCCAAGACGGTATTTTGCCTACAGTTATCTGCTCAGCCTCCGCAAAAACACATTCCAGTCTAGTGAAATAGGTAAACACGTTCCGCCTGCAGAGCATAGGGCCTAGCCTTCCTGTCTCCATGCAAGTGATTTACTGAACCCGTTGCCATAGTAGGCCCATGCCCCCACGTAATGCACGAAGAAATATATGCACACACTAGCATTAGTGATGAAGGGCCTCTGCTCGAGAGACCTTTACTTCAGACAATACATCCTCCAAACACAAGATATCAGATATGCCAAAGGTGTAGGTCGTTCTGACATCCCAGACTCCAGACTCCTCTTCTAGTGCTAAAGGCAACCCCCCTGGTCTCCCCAGTTACACGTCAATTTCACGTCATGATCAGTTGCGCGCACATGTCGGGTAAAGGTTTCTGCTGACCCTGCAGACCCCCTCTATGCATCCACCCACCTATGACACTCCTATGACTCATCGAGTGAACACCCACGTGTACGCCTTTTTACACGCCTTCTTTTACGCCCATATGTTCTTATCTCTCTCTTTTCACTTGCTCCGCCTGGAGTGTTACGCCTACTGTATTCATTGCAATTATGTGATTTTACTATATATAATGTGTGATGTTAATAAAACGTTAGATATCCCTTCCTGAACCTGAGTGGTGATGGAACCCGATTCTCCCCTGGCTCGAGCCATTGAAATAAAGCCCTTTTGACTCAGATACCACGGACTCTGCCTCTCATTATACGAGCTATTCCTATTGATATTAATGTACAGAAAAATGTCCAGGTAATTTTCTTTACCACAAGACCATGCCCTCACTCTAGTTCAACTTGACATTCTCCCTAAATCTGTTGGACCTAAGCGACGGCGCTTTAATAATTCCCTACTTATGGATCCCAAATTCACTGCCTCTTTCACTGAATTTTCCAATGAATTTTTTTCATTTAATGATACTCCCTCCCTTTCTAAGCACACCATTTGGGACGCCTTCAAAGCTGCAGCAAGGGATTTTATAATCAGCTATGTGGCAAAAAATCGGAGGGCTGCTCGTAGCTTCACTGCTACTCTCCTTCTTGATATTAAGAAACTGGAGCATTCTTATTTCACTTCCCGATCGCAAGACAGTTTAACAGCCTTGATTAATGCCAAAATGAAATTCAACAAAAAGTCCACTGATGATGCATCTTTATATCTATTGAAATCGAGTGCAAAGTTTTATGGTGGTAAAAATAAGGCTGGGAAGATTCTCGCTAATTATTTGAAAGTAAAGCACAACAAATTGAATATCGAATCAATTTATGACACACACTCTGTTCTCAAACACAAAGACACAGATATTCTTGCTGAATTTTCTGCCTTTTACAAAACCTTATACTCCTCTGAAACCCAACCCTCCTCTCAATCCTTAGATCGCTTTTTCTCCAATATCCAAAAGCCAGCTCACTTTCCGCTTGATCTTTCTCACTTAGAGCTCGATATCTCCCAACAAGAATTACTCACAGCACTCCAGAATCTTCAAAAAGATAAGGCTCCTGGGCCGGATGGCTTCACTGTTGAATTCTTCCTTCACTTTTCAAAACTTCTCATCCCTAAACTACACTCCCTCATTGATGCTTTCCTCACCTTGGGTTCTTCCTCCGGCTCTTTCTCTGATGCACATATTTGCCTCATACCCAAGGAGGGAAGGGACGCCCAACATTGTAAGAATTACAGGCATATCTCCTTAGTTAACATTGATTATAAAATATTTGCGAAATCTCTGGCAGCGCGTCTCGATCTTCTTCTCCCGGATCTTCTGGGTGAGGAACAATCAGGCTTTGTTAAAGGGCGTTTTATAACCGATAATACCAGATTGTTATTCAACGTTTTATCTAAATCTCGTCAATTATCCCATTCCCTTGCGGCCATTGCCCTTGATGCTGAAAAAGCATTTGATATAGTTGAATGGGCCTATCTATTCCACACCCTTCATTGGTTTGGTTTTGGTCCCAAATTTATTTCCTTAATTTTCTTACTTTACTCAAACCCACGTGCAGCTGTTTGTGCTAATGGTCAAATTTCCTCCTTTTTTGATATGGGAAGAGGTGTTCGTCAAGGGTGTCCCTTGTCTCCTTTTCTTTTTAATTTGTCCTTAGATCCCTTTCTATCTAAACTTCGTCAGAATCCCACCATTCAAGGCTTTCAAATATCAGATTCCCAAGTCAAGTTAGCTGCATCTAACCCCACTGATTCGATTCCTGCTTTCCTTGCTGAGGTGCATGAATACTCCCAAATATCTGGCTATAAACTCAACAATGATAAATGTGAGATCCTACCGTTGACGAAATTCACATTTAAACCCGATTTTATTGCCTCCAACTTCGCATGGAAATCCTCCCATATTAAATACCTTGGCTTACATATTACTTCTACTATTCCAGATACTGTCTCCCTCTGTTTATCCAAATGCACCCAAAAATTAGTGGACTTGACGTCCAAGTGGCATCCTCTTTACTTGTCCTGGTGGGGTCGCCTTGATACTATTAAAATTATGTTGTCTCCCATAGTCCTCTATACTATTTCTAATATTCCTGTATCCATTCCTTCCAATTTTTAAAAAAAAATTAACTCTATTCTGATGTCCTTTTTATGGAATAATAAAAAGCCTAGAATGTCTCTTGCCCGATTGACTCGTCCTAAGACAGAGGGTGGAGTTAACTTTCCAAATTTCCCTGCTTAACATAAGGCGTTCCTATTACGACAAGCTTCTTTCTGGCTGCAAGATCCCAGCACCCCTTGTCCTCTATGGGCTTAATTTGAACGCCTTCTTCTATCTCCTTTCTCCTTCGCTGAATATCTTTCTTTCTCCCGAAAACCCTCTTCCATTTCCACCCCCATTCATAAATTCACTACTAAACTACTCCTACCGTCTTCCCATTCCCCTCCCACGACCATTGCTGATTTCCTTTCCTCTACCATTTGGCATAACACCACTTTACTTATTCTCAACAAACCCTTCTTTTGGAAAGCATGGCACCACAGGGGGCTGATATGGATTTCACAACTCTTTTCTCAATCCTCCTTCCTGTCTTTCGCCACTCTTCGTTCCCTCTATAATTTACCTACCTCCTTCACTCGTAACTATCATTTGCTTAAGGAGGCCGTACTAACATCTTACAATCAGCTCTCTCAGTCACATTCATCTCCTGCCTCTCCCACCCCAGTTTCTCTACTTCATTCATTTTTGCGCAAGACTCCAAAAGCCTCCTCCATTTACAAATACCTTCACACTATTGACGCTCCTAGGCCCAAATCCAAAGTAGACCTACACTGAGAACATGACCTCTCCACGTCTTGGCCAACTTCATTATGGGACAAAGTCTGGATTAAGATCCGCAAATCCTCAAGAGCAGCAACCCTAACACAGTCCCTGTTTTTTATTTATAACAGACTCCTTTATACACCTGCTGACCTCCATAAGCGTTTCCCAAACATCCCTCATCTTTGTTGGTCTTGCTCCTCCCCGCAAGCAACTTTGTTTCATATGTTGTTCTTATGTACCTCTGTTCATGCTTTTTGGTTACAGGTTTGGGCTCAAATTAACTTGATTTTTCATACGTGCATTCCTTTTTCTCACATACACATTTTCTTGGGCAGCCTTTCCCCCTGTTGGGATAATGTTGAACTAAAGCCTCAGATTATTGACTTGCTACTGGCCGCTGCTTTCCAGCAGATAACGGTAAATTGGAAGAATTTTGCCAATATCTCCTTTAAAGCGTGGTGGTTTAATGTTTGCCACAACCACAGGCTTGACACTGCTTTTGTTTTTCCGGCTCACATGGCTGCAAAACGTTTGGACTTATGGCTACCTGTCACACTTTACTTAGACACTTGTGCTAACCGCTCTTTTCGTCCATTACCTTCACAACTGGAAGTTCCCAAACCTCCTTAAACGCTCACTGCATTCTATTTTTTCTTTTTCTTTCATTGTATCATTATCATATGTTCTTTTTCAGGTTCTTTCTCGCTTTTATGGATAATGTTTGTATGCCTTTTCCTTCTTTTACTTTATTGCCCGTTTTTTTTCCTTGATACTATTTACAACTATATGTTTAGCTTATTGATTGCCATTCTCGATGTTTTATATTTCATTGTACTTTGTATTGACACCTTGTTTTCTCCATTTTAATATCAAATAAAATTTTCTTGAACTTAAAGTGATTTGCCCAGAATCACAGGATGTTCAGCGTCATTGCGGAGACTCGAACCCAGTTTTCCAGATTCGAGTTCGACCGCCCTAGCCATTAGGCCAACTCCTCGCTATTTTTTCAGCAGTTTAACTATGTATACTCCGTGGGCGGTGTATGCCCAATGTCCCGCTCGGACTAGCTCTAAAGTGTGGCGCTCACAGCTGCACATAAACATTTGATGTAGGTAATTGACTACCCCCCGCCCTGCCCTTCCTCCGCCCGCCCCGTCCCACAGCACTCCCTCCAGGAGCAGAACACATATTTAAAGACACAGGGGCCTCCTTATTCGTGAAAGAGCATAGTAGCGTTATTTCTAGACTTCCAACTTTTGCTAATTGCAGGCCTACACTTCTTCTGCTTTTGACACGTGCCACGCTTTCTCAGACTTGTTAATGAGATGTCTACCAGTTTAATTTTCTATGGGAGAAGGGGACTCTGCTGACTTGTCGTTTAACCGTTCAAAAGGGCAACATCCGAGGGCCCTTCTACGTATTTTTACACACCTGCCCTAGACCTACCGTTTAACATTCTGTTAATCATACTCTGGATTCTAATAACTTTTTATCACTTATATCCTCTAAGTCATTTTATTTCTTCCATTACGGTTGCAAGTAAGGAGTGACATTTTGTATGCATTGGTTGTCACATAATGATGTACCTGTATGCAATATGTTTGGAGCTGTCCTTTATGCTGAGAGTTATACGTTTATGCTGTATACTCTGTGCAAAATGTATTCAAAAATCAATAAAAAGATTAAAATTATAAGCATCTTGCAGCACAGAGACATTTTGCATGCTCTAGGTATATTTTATGAGTACATTTTTTACCATGTTTGCATAAGGGCGCTTCAGTCCAGGGCCTATGCGGAGATCCGTTCATCTCCTGAGTTTCATGACCCACTTTTTTCAGGTGACTCTGCCGTCCTTGCGACAACAGGGAAATTGCTGTGACCAATAAATAAATGAATGCCTCTGTGCAATTTTTTTCTCCATACCTTCAGGATACAGCTGACTTTCAGCCGTATGTAAAGGAATCTGCTCACACCAGGTATAAAGGAAATGGCGTTCCCCAAGGAGAGGTAATGTGCTGCCTCTGCACTTCCTAAAATGACGAGGCAGGGTTTTCTATTTTCTGTACTAATTAATGCAATAAAACTTCCACCTAGACAAACTGCGTCCTGGATATGTCACCCAAGGAAGGGGGACTACTTCCTGCTATAAATAGACGCCTTTAGTATTAAAGTCAAAGGCACGCGCTTTGTATTTGAATTGCCAACAATTTCCATTCCCGAAAATGCTGAGAACCAGGAATATCCTTTATTTTACTTTTCCTATTTACAGTTCTTTTTTTTAAAGGCTATTACCGTGAGAGACACTTTTTTTTCTGGAAGTACTTGTGGTCAGTCAAATACAATCGGAAGGCGCTTAATGAACGAACAGTTTGGGGCATTAGCATCGGCGCAATTTAGTGTTCTTTTCGCCTCTGGCTGCACAGCGTTAAATACAGGACGGTTCTGAGTGAGTCTTCTGTTTTAATCCCGGATCCCAGTGGGCCCGTTAGTAGAGTCCCCTCCTCACAAAAATCGTTCCATCTGTTTAAGCACATCCGAAAATTGTTTTAGCCTTATTAGGACTTGGGAGTCTGGAGTGCATGAATGGCACTCGTCCTCCAAGGGCTGTTCTTCTGCCTACTGCCTGGTTTCGATGTGCTTGTTTATGTTACATTTGTCTGAAAAACTGTAGATTTACAATCCCCTCTGCCAGTGCGACAACCATGGACTCTGAGATTAGCAAATGGTTCCTATCCCAACTGTGATGTGTGCGCCATCTTGTCAAGATGCTCTCAAGCCATTTTCTTATATGATCATTTTGATATTTTGTAAGGGGCTGAGATTGGTAAAATCCTGCTATCTTTTTATAGCCAATTTCCTTTGATTATCCAGCAGAGCTTTTGCAGAGTCAGGTATAAACCAATTATATTATAGGTTTAACTGCCAGAGCACCTGTCAAGCATCCAGAGGTACTTTGCCTGCTGTCAAATAAAATTTAGATAATTACTGTACCTGATGCAGAATTCATTTAGTTTGCAGAAACCCCGTTCATGTTTTTTTTTATTTTAAATAATCTTTGTATTGGTTTGCAACAGTGGTCGAAGTGGGCGGGAACGGCAGGGCACGGCGTGCCCCTACTTCTTTAATTCTGTAGCTTCCGTTCCCCTACTTTTTTATTATGAACATACGTCCCTGGACGTCAAAAATATTCTGTTCGTGGACGGGCGGGGAGCAGAGAAGGAAAAGGTCTCTGTCTCTTACTTCCTGCCCAGACAAGACAAGGAAGATGTCCGCTTTTGCTCTGCCGCTGGCAGCTGCCCCCTCTTTCTTACACCTATTCCCTCTTGTTCTGTCTAACTACTTCTCACTTTTCGAAAACCATGAATCAAGAAATGGTTCTCGCCGTCTCTTCCTGTCGTCCCCTGCAATTGAGTTTCTGTTCATGTCCATTCAGCCAAGACCTTTATAACTAAGGTGAATAACACAGGCGACAATGTCTGGTGCCTCTACAGATTGGGAATGGGGCTGGCAATGAACCATTCAACCTACTTGAGCCCATGGGTCTGTGTGCAGGGTTTTTACACAGCAGCTAAATCGAGGTCCAACGTTCAAACGTTCAAGGCCACAGAAGAGAAAAGATCAGTTGACCGTGTCAGGGGGCATTTGGTCTCTTCATCGGTCTGTGTCAACACAAATAAAGCATACCCATCATACTCATGGCAGAAGAGCATGAACTCTTTGTTTGGTGTAGTCTGGTGCTCCAAGAGCAGGTGCACTGCAGAGTAACTTTCTGAGCGTCTGGGGCAGTATTATACATTGTGCCCCAGGGGCACAACAGGCATGTGCACCCACTTTGTGCATCCAATGGGCACAATGGTATTACAGAGGGGGGCGCAGATGGCTGTACTCCCCCTTCTGTAATACTGATAGCACTGGCGCTCATGTTGCTCCAGCGCTATCATTAGAGGTTGTTCGGGATCAGTTTGCCTCTGCACCAGCGCCATATTATGGACTTGGGTGCAGAGGCAAACATGCCTTTAGGAAGTGCACTGAAAGTGCTCACCAAAAAGGTGGCGCACTTTCAGTGCTTCTCCTAAAGGCAGCCCTCTGGAGACAGTATCGAACAACTATTTGATTTAATTTTCTTAAATCTGGAACTATTCTTCACATCCTATTTGCAAGGCAATAATCAGAGAATTGCATGGACTACCAATGACTTCTTTCAAATTGCTATGTTCTAACATACTTTCAATGACAGGGTTTATTCCTGCTATGGCTTCTGGGGTCAATTTGTATGGATGTGTCTGGGGGAAAACTGTATTGGACTTAAGGGTTATCTTTAGGGGTTTAGCGCCCTTAATCAAGACAATTTTCTTCCTTGTGAAATCCCAAACTTCTTAATCGATAACTTTAGATCCAGGTATAAATCTTCCTTGGTAAGGGCAGGATATAATCTAACTATGGACTCTTGTGCCTGCAATTTGAACTCAGTTTCTGCAGCCTGATTAACTAATCCCACTCTGTCTAGTGTGCAATATATCAGTTTCAGTTCATAAACTTTATTTTGGTTGTTAAAAAAAACCATAAAAGTTAGCCAACATATACGATGGACAAATAACAACAACCAGATTATTAATAGCAGGGACAAAGCATACATACATTTGACACCTGGAAATGACAATAATTTGTAATAAATAAGTTATTAAAACCAATAAAACCAGTCTACAACAAATACATTACAAAAAATTAAAATCGGCTTCATTTTACAAAAATTGCGGGAAGTTTTGGATCATATATCAAAAATTATTCAATAGGTTAATATGTTTTACCTAATATTTGGAAATCGAACACATAAGTGATTACATTAGTCTCACATGGTTGCGTCTAAGCACCCACACCCATCCTAGGAATTTGGCGGTACCGACCACTATTGGGCCTTCAACAGAGCATTTTAAAATTCTGAAAGCCTCTTAGCTAGATCTAGTGCCCATGTTGGCACATATTGGTTTAAGCCATTTTCTTCTGGGTACGGTATATGCTTGACAGACAAAAAAAACATGGGTCACTGTTTCGTTAACATCGGGACAAAAGGGACAATCACTAGACTTTGCTAAACACCATTTAGCGGTGAAAGAATATAGGGGAAAAGCTCCAACCCTGAACTGATTAAATAGTTTTCTGTCACGGGTAGATGTAATAAGATCCCAGTAACCCTCCCATTTGGTTTTACGCTTTGTTTCAATGAAAGCCTTAGTAAAAGAACCATGTGAACAAAGTGAAAACCGCTTCACAGTGATCTGATTCCAATAAGCTGCCTTCAGCTCCATTTTACTAGGAAAGATACTCCCCAAGGGGTGCAATATATCAAACAATTAAGTTTATAGACTAGGTCTCCCCCAACATGTTTAGGGTGCTTGAATCACATATGACAAATTGGTGGGGCTCTTTGATCATCCCAGTTTTTACTGGAACTGGGGCTGAAATCTGGCTAGTAAGCTTCTGATTTTGAATGCCACTAACTTGGACTTCATTTCCCTATAGGTGTAGGTTCAGGATCTCAAGTGTTCTAACAGTTGAGCAAGTAGTTCAGGTATCTAACAGGAAGGATACAGGATATCAATAAACCTCTCCTTCTATATATGGGCCTTTCTGATCCACTTCCAGGGCTTTACCAAACACGCACTCCTCTTCCCCCTTCAGGCATCGTCACTAGGCCTCAAATTCCACTGAACTCCTAAACGTAATGGAAATTGGGGCAGTCTGAGATGTGAATGGGTATTGCTGGGTTCTGACGCTAGGTTGGAAATAGGGGTTTCCACTGGGCCTGGGTGGAACTCGTGAATCCACCCTTAATCTTTTCAATCTTCCCCTATCTGACTCATCCACCAATCTTTTTCTTTTTATTGCATCAGTGTGCATCTTTGTGTAAGTGAATTTTACTTTTTGGTCATTTTGCTTTGTGTTTTTCGTGACATTTTTGTACTTTTTTTGGTTTTCCCTTTACTTCTTTAGTTTTCTATTCTTCCTTCCTTTTCCTATAATTCTCTTTTTAATTGCCCATCCAGTGCCATGGCAGACTAGGGCGAGAGAGGGAGCCAGTGCGGCTGCTTGCCGCACATCTTGTAGTCGTCGGCACCACTAAGGTGTGCAGCCCCGCGCAATTCTTTTAGAGGTGTAGATGAAAGCACTTGGGGCCTTATTTATGAAGGTCTTGCGCCGCCGGTGCGTCACTTTTAAAATGGGAAAAAGTGACGCACCAGTGGGGCAAGGCCTTCATAAATGAGGCCCTTGCTTTTTATGTGCAGCATACCTGCTTTCCATACTGGCAGTAGGCGGCAGGCCTGGAAGCAGGTATGCCCTGCAGGAGCGTCGGCTGCATTGGGGAGAGTGTGCCGGTGTGTGGGTCACATCACTCAAGTCCAGCGCCCCCAACAGGAGCTGACAACCCACTGGCCCATATTATAGACCGCAAGCATGACCTGCTAGGCATTGAGATTACAGGGCTCATGAGTAAAAAGCACGCTGCTCACACTCAGATGCAAGTCAAGTTTACGTTACAAATATTATGTGATCCAGTTGCTTGCCAGGGGCTCATCGCTACCTAACTGTACAAGTCGGAATTCACATGGGATGATTATTTAAGAATCCATGAAGACTCCTCTGTCCTGTCACTAAGAATGTGATATCAATGAGTTAGCATTCTCTGTGGCTTTCTTTATGTAGCTCATACTGTCCCAAGCAATCTTACAGTGATGTGTAGTATGCATCTATGCAGTGGAAAAAAGGAAGACTGAGGTGGCCGATCAAGGGGGTTGAAAAATGAGAATGATATGAGAATGAAAAATCATTTGTTGCAATGTGTTAGTCCCAAATGAAGTTTAGGCTTTGAAAATATGGAATAGGGCTTACGACGATTAGGATGGTCATTCAATAGATGAATTAATGAATTTGGGATTTAAAAAAAGTGCCTGGTTACTTCGCAAGAGTGTCTCAACACAAAGTGTAGCATCATATCAGGGTCAGGAAAGTCATAAGCAAGTCAGCTTCTAGTTCTGTCTGAAGAGCCAGGCCTTCAGATTTTTGCCGAATCTTGCCTCGGACTGTTCGAGTCTTCGGTTGAGTGGCATAGTGTTGCAGAGGTTGGCTCCACGAATACCAAAGGGGCAACCCCCAAGTCATGCAGGACGTACTCTGAGAATCACTGCCAGCGCTGCTTCTTCAGATCTTAGTACTCTGGAAGGAGTGTAAGCATTGATAAAGGGGAAGAGATAACTGGGACCCCTCAGATTCGTTATCCTGTGCGTAAAACACAGAGCTTTAAATGAGATTCTGTGTTTAACTGGCTGCCAGTGAAGGTCAGCCAAACAGGAGCTAACGGAGGTCCATTTTGGAATTCTTAGTAGAATCCGGGCTCCCGCGCATTGTACTCTTTGAAGCATAGCCAGTCTGCCTCTAGATGTCCCCAAGTAGAGCACATTGCAGTAGTCATGCTGCGACACCAGCAGGGCCTGTGTTACTGTTTTTTTGCACCTAGGCCGATATTAGCCTAAGAAACCTCCTTAAAAGTCTCTGCACCCTGAAACAGGTGCCCACTGTGGCCCTGATCTGACTTTCAAATGAGAGCTGAGCGTCAAAGAGGATGCCTATATATTTCACTTTAGGTTCTGAAATAGGGGTGGGTCCCATATCTGCAGGCCAGCAAGCCGAGGTCCAGCTAGAGGGCTGTTTCCAACCACCAGCACCTCTGTTCTATCTGAATTTAAATTAAGGCAATTAGCCTGCATCCATGTTGTTAGGTCAATGAGACATGATTTAACATTTGCTGCCGCGCTGTCGTCATCATTAGCTAGTGCGATGACATGCTGAGCGTCATCAGCATATGACACCATTCTCACTCCATCCTCTAAGTTGCTGCCCGCGGTGGGAGATTGATTCTGCTAAGGAGTGCTTCTGTTCAGTCCAGGGTAACTCCCTTAGACCAAACAGAACTGTTGACCTAAACGTCTCCAGCTGCACTCCAAAAACTGGGGCAACCGCGACCCTAGCAGCAGAACCGGATGGCGGTTCGAAAATCAAAAATGAGCAAGTATCCCAGATGAGAGAGCTGCACAATCAAAAAGAGGAAAAAAACTTTTTTTTATTTGTCCTTAATCATAGGTCTTAGCCTCAAGTTATAGCGGTTTCGACCCAGTGCTGTGTTATCTTGAAACAAAAGTTCAGGCTCAGTAGTATCCAATTGCATTGACGGTGGCACAGATCCTTGCAGAATGCTATCGCTCTCCTTCTCTGTAGTAGTCCCTTTCAAACGTGCATCGCTGAAGGGTACAAATCGTGGCACCGTTTCGTTCTCAGAGTCAGCAATTCCTTCCTGGACCCACCGGTCATAAGGCAGAGGTAACGGGACCCTCTTGCAGTGGGTTCCGTGGATCCAATTTTTCTTTCCTTCCACACGAACGGCTGATCTAGTGGAAAGAAGGACGAGGTGTGGTCCGGTCCACCTGGGCTGTTCGTTCTTTGTTCGCTGGAAGTTCTTTATTAGCACGTACGATCCAGGATCGATAGGATGCCCTGGAGCTTCAGAGGCCTGAGGTAGACTGTTGTGGACCTGTTGGTGTAAAACACGCAATTTAGCCGTCAATTCATACAAGTAGTCAAGCAAAACAGGGTGCTCTACCTCACTGAGCCTGGTGGGTCTGGGCACCCCCCATATGTTGGCCGGGCGGCTGAAAACAATTTCATAGGGACTGAGTTTCACTCTCGAATGCACGGTCATTCTGGTGGATAGAAGTGCTAGGGGCAGAGCGTCAGGCCATTTAAGACCAGTGCTCGCTTGAATCTTGGCCAATTTTAGTTTTAGGGTGCCATTGTAGCATTCTGCTAATCCAGCTGATTGGGGGTGGTTTGCATGCCTAGACTCTCACACACTCTCTTCATCACTCGTCCCACAAATTCACTCCCATTATCACTCCAGACCATTCTAGGCATTCAGAACCTGGGGAAGAATTCTTTGACACGGGCTTTGGCTGTGGACAAGGCAGTATTGTCCTTGAGGGGATATGCTTCTACCCATCTTGAGAAGGCACAGACAACAAGTACGTATTTTAAATTGTTGCACCTCTCCATATGTATGAAATCTAGCTGCAAAACCTCAAACGGATACGTAGGAGGTGCAAAATGACCAGCTGGAGTTGGGGTTCCCCTACCAGGGTTGTGTTTCAAACATACCATGCAGTTCTTGACCACATTCTCTGCACATTTAGGTATTCCAGCATTTTGCCATACTGGAGCCAACAACTTGCAAATCCCTTTCACGCTGATATGGGCCATTCCATGAGCCATTGTGACCACTGCAAGCACATACACATCGGGTAGCAGCCATCTCTGATGCTCTGATAATTCGACCCAACAGCCATTCGCATCCAATCTACCCTTGCTTTCTCTCCATTCATTCACCTCTTTCTCAGTGGCCTTGGATTGTATAGACTTCACACTCTCGATCGTGTCTTCACACATACCAACATCACCAATCCATCTCACAGGGCCTGCAACATACATTCGACTCATTACATTCCTTGCAGTTTCTTTCGCAACTTCATCCGCGAATGCATTTCCACGACCAACATCATCAGTCACCTTCTTGTGAGCACTACATTTTACAATCGCAACTTGTAGAGGCAAGGTCAGTGATTCAAGAAGCTCATTCACTAGCTAGCCATGTTGTATCTTTGCACCATGCGACATCAGGAAGCCACGTTCACGCCACAAATGTCCAAAACTATGAGCCACGCCAAACCCATACTGACTGTCAGTGTACACATTGACTTTCATTCCTTTTGACAACACACACGCCCTTGTAAGTGCAATCAATTCTGCCGCCTGAGCGGAGTTATGTGGAATACGTGCAGTTTCAACAACTGTATGCAAAGTGGTGACAGCATATGCTGCAGTCGTGTCACCATTTGGGAGCTTGAAGCATGAACCATCCACCCATAAGGTACCATCGCATTCAACAAGAGGAGTATCTTGGAGGTCTATTCTCCCTTTTGTTTCTTCTTCTGTTCTAAGAAAACAATTGTGTTGTTCTTCAGCACTCTCTGCCTCAACCGGAATTGGCAACAATGTGGCTAGGTTTAGTGTGCTGCATCTTTTGATGTGCACATGGCTCGCTAACAAAGTTAGTTCGTAACCTGACAATCGAGCACTAGTTAAGTGCTGTGTCTTGGTTCTGTTCAATAATGTGTCCACTGCATGTGGAACCATGACCACTAACGTGTTATTCATCACTAAACCAGCGGACTGTCGAATCGAAACAGCTCCTGCTGCTGTTGCTCTTAAACAACTTGGTAATGCTTTAGCTACTGGATCCAAAGTCGACGAAAAATATGCACACGGACGCTGCTTGTCTCCAAACAACTGTGTCAGCACTGATAATGCACAACCTTCTCGCTCATGGACATACAATGTAAAGAGCTTACTGTAGTCGGGGGTACCCAACACAGGAGCCGAACATAATGCTGTGCGCAATTCAGAAAAACTTTTCTGACACTCTTCAGACCAAGGGACAGGATTGGGTGTACCTTTACATGTTAATGCCACCAGTGGTTTGGCCAGTAAAGAAAAATTTGGAATCCACTGTCTACAGTACGATGTAATACCCAAGACAGCACGCACTTCTCTCTGTGTTCTTTGCACACTTAACTTTGCTATTGCCTGGATTCTTTCTGGGGTCAGTTTCCTTCCCTCCTTCGATAAGAGATGACCTAAGTAGGTCACTTCTTGTCGACAATATTGTAGTTTAGACAGGGACACTTTGTGATGCAAATCACACAAATGACGCAACAATGACAACGTGGCTTCTTTACATATTTCCTCAGAATCTGCAGCAATAAGCAAGTCATCAACATACTGAATGAGTGTAGCGCCTTCAGGTAAAATAATCGTATCAAGCTGTGTTTTTAGAGCTTGACTATATATTGATGGACTTTCACAGTAGCCCTGGGTAGCGCGTTTAAAGCGGAAACTTCGTCCTCCTAAACTGAAGCCAAAAATATCCCTACTTTCCTCAGCAATTGGGATGCTGAAGAAAGCATTCTTCAAGTCAATTACCGAAAACCACGTTGCAGAGGCTGGGATCATAGTCAGCAGGGCAGTAATGTCAGGAACTGGAAATTGTGGCACTACTATTTTATTCACCTCTCTAAGGTCAATCACAAATCTGTACACAGGTGGTTGAGAGGGGTCGGTTCTTTTCAAAACAGGCAGGACAGGACTATTGCAAACATTGCCTCTTGTCTCTTCAATCACATCTTTCTCAATTAGATCGTAAATGATCGCTAACAGCGCTTTTTCTCCTTCACTAGAAATTTTGTATTGGGGAATTCGTGGCATCTTAACATTAGCTTTTAATGTCACAACATATGGTGGTATTTCTAAGAGACCCACATCGTTAGGACCAGTAGCCCAAAGTATATCAGGGAGAGACAGCAATTCCGTCGGGATTTTATCCCTCGACAAATACATTGGGGAAACCACTTTCTTACCTAGTGTAAGTTGTACTCCCGAAGGAGAACAATACAAAGTTGTATACAATCTTTTTAACAGGTCCAATCCCAACAAGTTCTCACCACAACCTGTTGTCAGAATAAGGGGTGCTTCGAATTCACAAGGACCAACAGACAGGGACATAGGACATGAAATCGGGTTCCTAACCGGGGCGCCAGAAAAACCTGCAGAAACATTCATTTCGCCAGACAAAGGTGCGCCGGGGAGTTTTGAGTGCATCATAGAACTCTTTGTAGCACCAGTATCCAACAGAAAAGGTTCTGACACACCTGATGTAATCACCTCAACGTATGGTCCACTCTGATCTACTGGAACTGAAACAACTCCCTCTCTTTGTCTATGGCTGTCCTAGCAATCATTACCTTCCATATACTCATCTTCTGCATAGTAATCATCAGAGTAGTACTGAGTCCTACCAGATGCGTTATTCTGCTGATCAAACCTATTCATGGAATTTTGAGGTGGAAAGGAGCGTGTATTTTGAGGGATATTTCCACGTCCTCTACCTCTAGGTGTTTGCTGAACGCCTCTACCTCTCGTGTTTGACACACCATTTGCGCGCTGTAACAAGATAGGGCAACTATATTTAAAATGACCTTCTTCCTTGCAATACGAACACTGATTAGGACCTACAGGAAAGCGTTGTTGATTATACTCTACTCTTGTCTTTTGGAACTGTGGGGGTTGCTGATAATTATTCTGATAGTTATTCTGCCCACCATTATTCTGACCACTACCACCACGTGGCGGGTATGCTTGCTGTAACAGGACCTTCGTTTTTAACATCTTTAGTTTTCTTTTCTGCTCTTTCTTTCTCATCTTTGTCTCTATGTTCATAATACTGCGCAGTAGCCAATATCTGTGTTGAAGAAGAAACTGCCCACGAACTCTCTGAATCCATCAACTTTTTACACAACTCTGGAAGTAGATTGTGTACGAATTTATCAACAAACAGTCGCTGACCACCTTCTGTACTCATGTCTTGACCACTGTGGTCGACAAACGTTTCTTTAAACCTGGTAAAGAAATCAGACACTGTTTCATCTTTCTTTTGCTTACATGCAGACAACTTATCCCAATTTACACGCAACTCGGGCATCAAAGTCTTCATATATGTAATAATTCTACCAGGGAGTTCTGCTACTAAAGGCTCAGGTTTAGCACCACCAACTTGTCTAGTATCAGCAGCAGTAATATTTGCCCATGTGTCGCCTAGCTCTTGATCATGATCCGTATGACGAATCTTTCCCCATAAAGGCTGCGGAACAACATTTCCGAATAACATATCGATATCAGCTAAATTCATGATACAGAAGCCTGCAGTCTGTGATAATTCTTTGTAATACCCTGCAGGATTTTTGCGGGGATCGGGCAACATCTGCTAAAGGGCTAATACTTCATCTCGTTTCCATGGGACATGTACCCACACGCGTTGAAAATGTGGCAGAATGGCTGGAACAACATTAGCATTCCCCTCCCTCCAAACTGGGGGAACCTCTCTCATGGGATATTGTCTTCCTTTCTTTTTGGTAGAAGAATCATAATCAAACAACGACTTGGAAACACCTTCAGTTCTAAGGGATAACAATGTCGCAACGGCTTTCCTAACATCTGAACCCACAATGGTGCCTTTTGAAAATTCGAACCGTACATGGCTCAACTCAGGCGGACTAGAGTCCAAATCATTCTCTTCTAAATCTTCACATAGAAAAACACACATTTTCTCAAAAACGTACCTCTGCTTTGATGCTTCCCACTGATGGAAAACATCCATAATACATTCTAGATCATATATTGTCGGGTTAGTCACCCATCTATGTGCCAAACGATCCAATACTTCTTTCTCCCTAGAATCAGGTAGGTGGCTACGCAACTGTGTAGGCCCAGAGGCAGGAGCCGGACTTGCCGCTCCAAACAAAGGATATAGAAGACTAGAAACAGTGCTTGCCACTCTTTGGCGGACAGACTGAGAAGTCGATGAAAAGACAAGTGGGAAGGCAGGGTGAGATGAGGCAGATGCAGAGGCAGTGTCAGGAGGAGTACCAGGAGTGGTAGTCGATACATTAGTTAAAGTTGCAGGAAGTATAGGAAGAGCAGGTGTAAAAGCTGGTGATCCTTGGGAAGGCTTCACCGGAGGAATAGGAGCCAGCTGAAGAGTAGCTGGTGGGTGCTGTGGAGGAACAGGAGGTATGACAACCATGGGTTGCACAACTAAAGGTTGTGGAGGTGCTGTAGCATTTTGTGCATAGGGCGGTGGTGAACTCAACAAATGCGACATTAGGGTATCTTTTTCAAGCTCTTTTTCCGCTTCTTGCTGAAGAGGCGGCAAAACTGGGTAGCATTTATCTATTACCATTTTACGTTGCCTGTGCAACTGCTCACTCATCTGTTCTTCTTCATTGTCTTTATACTGCCTAGCAGCTTGCATTACAGATATACCCCTTTCTCTCTTATCTTTCTTCGCTAATTTAATTTCCTTCTGTTTGGCCTCCTTACACCACAGGCCGAAAGAGTCAAACATTGCCGGCCGGGCTTTCTTCTTAAAGAGTTTAACTTCGAGATTATCTAGGATTTCCGAATCAAAACTACCATATTGGGGCCATTTTAAAACACCATCTTTTCTGGTGTATTTGATCCACACTTCATTGTATGTGATGGGGCCTACCCCATGTTTCACATATAGTTCATAGGTTGGAGTTCCAATCGGAGGAACCGGACACGAGTCCTCAATCGGGAATCCCTATTATTACAACCAAGACAAAACAAATTTCCAAGTCTGCTGAGACCAGGCATCTTCGCTCTCTAGTCTAGCTTCAAACTTCACAGGATTATCGATTACGATATTTCTCGTGAATACACGAGTCCTTCGGCTTTGGCGCTTGCAAGTTCCAAATCAAAGTGGTCCCAACAAGGAGACACCAAACAAACTAAGGACTGGGAGACGCTCCACTTATACTTAACTGAGGTATCGATGACGTCACCAGAAGACTCGTCTAACGTTTCGCTCTTCCAAACATAAATGGGTCCAAATCAGGGCGATAGTCAGGGCAGCAGTCCTTCGTAGCCGTTGGGACACGGGGAACCTCGCAGCAAAGACCTTCGGAACCACGTCGACATACAGGGGTCGCTGAAGTGGCTGGCCGTCCTCCGGAATTTTCACACGAAGCTCCTCACGAACATCTGGCTTGGACCGGTACCGCTGATACCGCCCTACGTTGGGCGCCAATTGAGGTACTGGGTTTTTCAGAACCGGTACTGATCCGGTAACCCAGCGGTGTCAGGGCAACACCCAAAGACCTCGAGTCCTGCACTGATTCAGACCACAGAAACACGAGTCTTCTAGGTGAAGTCAAACATCGAATTTATTGGCTGCAACCAAGTAACAGGCGTCCTAGAAGTACAACAACACGGTGTGTATATTCTCAGGAGACTGCTCATTTTTACAGAGGCCTTCTCTTTTTATACACAATATTACACTTCAGGCAAAAATTCTTGGTTTTACAATTCGACCATAAACATATTTTCACAATAAAGAAAAAGCAAAGTCATGATGGCAAGCCCATATTTTCGTTTGTCCAGTTCGTGATAGATTACCTGGCCAGGCCCAGAACTTCCATCAGATATCAATGAAACCCCAATAAAATCGGGCACCTCCTCCTTGTAAAACTAGCCATAAAGAAGAAACAGGGACAGGTGTGTTTATGATAAAGAGGTTTGTATGGGATAAACGGTTTATGACATGTTGTGCCTTGATGCTAATCTTGCTCGGCCACTGGGTTGGGGACTGCCCGAACAGGTTTGGCTGGAGGCAGTGAAGGCAGCTTCGCCCAGGTCACAGGGGAGTCAGGAAAGGTGGACGTGTCCTTTCAGCTCGAATTCGGCCTGGGTCAATTGACTATGTAAGGGCAACCACAAGATGGATGCCGCTCACAAAATGGAACCCGAGGGTTCAACACAGGAAGTGCGATTTAGGGGTGTTCCTGTCACTCAATCGTGAAGCAAATGCACAGTAATAATGTCCTAATCATTACCGGTCTGCCAATACCAAATTCGTCATGGTATGATGATATTTCTGACACGAGTGTTGGGCTTCGGTATCATAATATAGCAGGGTCCAAAATTTTCAGAACCACATGGATGGATGGTGGGAAAATGTAAAACAAAATGAAAATAATAAAAATAGTAAACAATTTAAATGAAAAAATTAAATTAAAATAAATAATTACAATTAAAAAAAAATTAAGAAAAAAGAAAATTAAAAGAAAACATGCAAGAAGCAAAAAAAAAAATAATTGCTAGTGTACTAGAGGATACCATGGAACTATGAGGAACCCATTGGGAGGCAAGGAAGTGCAGGCAACAAATGCAAAACATTTAAATAATATAAAAACTGTTAATATACATATGCTATAATGATACTTAAGCATAAAATTAAATTGATGTCAGGAAAACGTAAAAAAATTAACAAAAATGAAAAAGCTTAGCCCTCTCCTATCAATTTCCCTTTGAAAACTGGAAAAGGGCCTCAGCACAAAATGGCCACTGGCCACATAGCCAAACAACAACAGCAGAAAGCAAGGAGACATGGCCACAACAAAGAGCACATGCAGACCTATGGCAAAAGCACACTGGCTGGCTACACAAAATGGCCACTGACCACATGGTAAAACAACAACAGCAAGCAAAGAGGCATGGCCGCCAAAAAGAACACATGCAGGCCTAGGGAAAATGCACACTGTCTGGCTACACAAAATAACCACCAACCACATGGTCAAATAACAACAGCAAGCAAGGAGGCATGGCCACAGCAAAAAACATATGCAGGCCAATCGCAAAATCACACTGGCTGGCTACACAACATGGCGTCAGCCACATGGTCAAACAACAAGGAAGAGGCATGAATAACAAAGACCTCATAGAGGCCTATGGGCACTGAGTACACAAAATGGCCTCTGGCCCATGGCATTGAGAACAAAAAACAAATGGTGGCCTATGGCAAACACATACACACACTAGCCAAACAAAGGAGGCATTTATAACACTGAAGAAACCACCACTGCAATTAATTCAGCAATACCAAAAACAAAAATTAACTGACATATAAAACTTTTCCAACACACATCCTCCCAAGGCATCAAACAATACCCGTCCTATACAGTTTTTGCTGACAAAAAGTGAAATACAAAAAGACACCACAATTTTTATATAATCCAATGCCATTCCAGCCCTACATGATGTTTTAAAACAACATATACACCACTGAAACTGTTGTTTCATGCACCCATGACTAGTACAGACCTCGGACTACTGGTTGGATGGCTGTTGGCAGACTAGGCCACATAGTAAATAAAATTAATGTTGAAAATGTAACAAACATGAAGAAAATGTACTGAACTGCGCAACATTTTTCCTTTACAAAGGATGAAAAATTAAATGCCCCTACTAAAATTGCAGGACAGCCACCACAAAACATTTTGAAAAATGTATAAACGTACAAGCAAATGCTAGTGCATGCCCTTTATCAAACAAACAATACCCTCATACAAGAGGTTTTGAATTTACTTGTGATCTCAAAAGCGAAGTCCTTAAATCCAATGGTATATATGTAGCAGACAAAGAGAGTGATCATTCCAGCTCCAAATCACAATGAAAAGTGACCAGAGCTAGACAATGCATTGGGAGGAGACTGTTGGACAGGTACAGGAATTTGGAGTATCTGGGACACTTCCTTCTTTTAAAAAAAGGTGTCTCACACTAAAAAACAACTTGAGCTGTCTGTTGCAGTAGAAAAATAACTTTAAAATGTATTTTGAAGTAGATTTACCTGTTTTTCGAATACAGAACCTGCTCAAGGTGCTGCCACTGTTGTGTGCATTCGGCAACTTCACAAAAAATACCCTATCACGAAGCATGGCTGGTGGCCACAAAAATCTCACACTTACTTGATAGGGCCAGCAAGTCTTGTAGCTCTTGCCAACGTGCACAAATATAAAAAAAAATACGCTTGGCGCCCAATGGTGAAATTTAGCGGGAGTACAAACTCAGCGAGTGAAGTGAATTTCTCCACCCTGGCCTAGTTTCCACCTTGCATCTGTATGAGAACTAGGAGATTTTGTGCTACTCCCGGTCTCTGGGTTTTTGAGTTTATCAAAGTGGAACTCGTTACAAAGGGCAAGTTAACCCTGCATCATGAGATTTGGTTCTTGGGCATCGATTACCACTTATACAGAATTGACTCAACACTCCTGTTTCCATTGGCCAACCTTGTTGCAAATGTGATGGAGGTAACCTTCTTTAGAGTGCTTATACTGGTTTCAGACTCACCTCTCCACCCTCTTCCTATCCCTTGGACAGTTCCTCATTGGACAGAGAGACTCCCTTCCCTGCATGTTCAATCCTAGGCTGGTATCAAGGTCTATCCATGTACACAGCATGTTCACTCACCTTACACTTCCATTCTGCGTTAACTTAGTTTAGGCAACCATAAATGTCTCTTTCAGGCCTCTTTGTTTATCATATAGCATATTGCTGCAATATTTTACATGCTGCAGTGTCTTGTTGACAGGCTTGCTTTGCCAACAAAGAATGCAATGTATGATCTGATTGTTTATATCTGATTGTAACCCATGTATAAAGGAGGAAAGTCAAGCTCCCAAGTTGTCTCCAAGGAGTTCATTCATACCACTATGCACCCTGTACACATGCATTAATCTCTCAAAGTAAGAAGGTAGAGCATTTTGGGGGTCTTGGACATTTTGAAAAACTTGGGCCAATTCAATTCTTTTTGAGGAGCCTTGGTTTTGAGGCGTACAATGACTGTCTTTCTTGGTTTTCATCAGTGTTAGCGAGCATTTATGTTTGCTACTCTAGGGGGTTCTTCTTTTGGCCATTGTGTCACTCTCACATTCTGTTCACAGATCCTTTCTAACTGCTACCTCAAGAAGCAAATCCAAGTCTTCCTATAGAACATTCGAAATTGTCATTATCTGCTTTATCTGAGTGAAGCATTTGTCAGGATTTTCCCTCAACCTCAGAAGAGTGTTTGTAAATTGGAAGAGGTCTGTTCGAAACCAGGGTACATGCATGTAATTTCCTCCCTGGACTTCCTGCAAAGTACTGCTTCACTAAACTCTCTGTGACTTCTCTCTCTTCATCCCCAGTGGATTCCTTCTTCCATTTTCCCTTTGATATTTCCTTCTTTGACCACAATTTATAAAATGTTTTCACACCACTCCATTCCCTGATGCTCACAATCAGTTCTCTTACATGCATTTTCAAGCTCTTTGGCTTTAGTACCCTCAAGTCCTTGTCGTTCCTTATCATCCTGACATTTTTCTGCAGTTTCTTCCTTTGCGTTTAGTCAAACCCACGTTCATTTGCCACTCTTTCCAGATTCACATAGGTTTCTCGTGCCACTCTCACAGCCTCTTTACTCAAGTAAAGGCAGTTCATTCTCACTGTAGTGTCTTAAGAAATCCAAGCCCACATTGTTTTTTACGATCTCTTTGAACTCAGTTTTTAATTGAACCATATTTATTCTCTAAGGGGACTGTTCTCAGAGCTGTGGGGTAGATCCTAGAGTCATGGCTCTTGGAGTTCCTCGCGTAATGGGCTTCCCGAGATCACTTCCTGTGGGGTTCCGGAATCTAGTATCCTGGATGAATCTGCCATGTTCAAGGTAATGCTCTAAGGGGTGTGACCCTGAGGCGTGCTAATAATTATTGTGGTGGAGCAAATGCTCGTCAAGCATTGGAACTTTGCTTAAGTAGCAGGTGTTGATATAGGGGCAGTGAATGAGACAGTGAAACTTGGGGGTGCGGGTATGGAAATAGATGCAGGGGTGCGGGTATGGAAATAGATTAATTCTCTGTTGACATCTGAGCTGTAGCCATGATATGGAAGTGGTCTTATTCTCAAGAGTTCATCTGTGACAGTTTCCTCCTCACTTTCTGCTTCTGTCTTTTGTCTAGTTTTCTTTTCAGTAATGAGCTTCTCCTTCTCTATGTCCCCACTACCTATCAGTGGGTAAGCTCCTACTGTCTTAATCGCATTCTCTTTACATCGCCTCTACCTATCATTGTCCTGTGCGCTTGTCCAAATGTAAGCCTTGTCGCTGACTTTCAGAGCAAATTTCTTTCTCTTCTTTTCATTTGAGACCTGTTCCCAGAGATTCAGGGGCTTCAAATGTGTGGATCTAGACTGGGGTCATAGACCATACACTCTCCTGCTCAAATTTTTTTTCTTGGTATTTGGAATGTACCACTAAATGAGAACTGTAATTCTCCATCTTTCACCATGTATTTGTGCCAGTGGCTGAGCCGCATGCACTTATGTAACCCTTTCTTTGCTGCCATTTTCCTAACTGGTGTACCTTCGGGCAGAAATCTTTCATCCTTCGAATCTTTCAGTTTTTTTCAAAAAGGGGTTTCAATTTTGTCACTCAATTGACAATTTCTTTTCATACAGTTCTCAATTACTCTTTGTTCCACTGAGCTCAGCATTTGTCTGCCAATATCAGCACATTACAGTCTAAGGTCAACCAATGGCATCTTAGCTCTTATCCTTTGCCAGTCAATCCCTGTGCGACACCCTATGACATAAGCAACCATATACTGTTGGTTTATCACATACTCCTTCCACCTTTCTCAGTCTTAACATTTTCTGCTATCTCTAGACTAAAATTTCTACAATAAAGAGAATATCATCCACCTAATACAGAAGCAGACTCTCAACATGCAGGAGTATACTGTCCCCAGCTCACTCACTCCCATACACTAAAGAATGAATCATTACCGGGATCGTTTAGTGCTATCACCCAACAGAAATGTTACGTCCCTTTCCTGGTGTGACTGCTAGCACCCCAAAATACACCTCACCTTAGCAGACAACTTCTGAAAATTTTACAAACGTTTAGATTTCAACTGTCAAACTGAAGTGCCGCTCTACAACTTTATACTGCAAGCATATTTTAAACCCAAACAATTCTTACAATATTGTCCTCCAAAGTCAAAAATTCAAGAATATAATTGTCATCCCCACAAGCACAAGAACTGAACACCAAATAATAATTGAATTCAAACTCCATCTACAGCATTCCACCAGGACATTTTAGACTACAAATCCCAACATCCACTGCCTTGTCTAACTTCTCATCCAGCTTCCACACACACTAAACCATATTGATGATCATGTCATTCTCTATGGGTTACTGAGTCAGCGACCTCCTCTCCTTATTGTCTTCAGGAATCAGGATAGGATCGGGCTGGGTCAATTTGAATCTCGGGTCAAAAAACGCTTAAACTATGAAGGTACAATAGTCTGTTCCATGGTCAATTTACCTTATTCCAAAAGGGTCAAGTCAAAACTAGACGGATCCAATAAGAACCATCATCTCTGCTACTAGTCTGTCAGTGCGCAAATCTGATTTACTTTCCAATGAGCATCTGCGACTTGAACCAGGAGCAATGTAGTCCCTATTAGACTTTGGTGTTCTCCATTGGTCCCGTCTCTACCTCTATTAATTTTCATACACTAATGTCAAGTTGTAAGCATTTGCATTAAGATCGACATACAAGGATTAAAATGTAAAGTTTACTCAAGGAATATCAGTACAGAAATGCATAGGCTGGACCATCAATCAATTAGTAAATCAGTGTACAAATCAAACAGAATATAGAAATAATTCAGAAAAGTTCTAATAGAAATCCAGCACAGATATTCCTTCTAAGAGAGGGAAAGGTATTCCACCAGCATACAGAAATCACAACCTTTTATAGGACCTTAGACAAAGGATTTCATACATTCACTTTGCAAATACATGGTTCACAGGTGTTTCACCAAAAGGGAACAAGCAAAAAGAAACTTTTACTACAAAACACATTTGGAGATTCTCTCACCATTCTACTACAGTTGACTTGGACAATCCCAGGTTCAATACTGGTGACATTACTTGTTACACAGTATGTTATTCAGTCTACGACAATTAGGTTGTCCTTGAATAAGTACTTCTCGTATAGAGTGGATGAAAAAGTTTAGGCCCTGATTATGAGTATAGGTGATATTTACTGCACCTGATAAATAACAAGACCAAAGGTTACGTTACTTATTGGTGCAATAAGTAGCACCTATTACGTGTTTGTGGGTAATAACATGCAGATTTTGGCTTTAATGTAAGCAAAATCTGAATTGTACTGTAAATAATGTGCATAATCCCCCTTTAACTAGCCACAAGTTTGACCAGCCAACATTTTATGAACAATTGAATGTATGAAATCGAGTGTTATGCAGTGCAGCTGCTTGGGCTTCACTATGTACTACTCTCACAATACCCCAAAATAGGTCCTTTGGATTTCCGTTAATAAATCCTTAGCTCAGTCCTGGTAGTGTGGCATAAATCAGTCAGGCTTTATTAGAGGAACATGTGTTCAGCATGGACGATAAGTGATTGGCGCAACTCAGTAGAAATCTGACACCAACTTATACAAATAAAGCAGATTTCTATATAAATTTAGGTACCAAAATCAGATGAGTATGACCCTAGTTATGGTTTTAGAAAGGAAAAATAAATCAATGCTATTCAATACTGCAGAACTTTAACATTGCAGTCAATGGTAAAAAGCACAATTGACAATTGGTCACTTGCAGGTCGAGTTGTGTGGAACCCACTGGGGGATAAAATGATGGAGATCCAAGGACTAGGCCATGACAGTCAGTATAATACTCCTGGCTCGTAGGGGCCAGGTACAAAGTTGCTCTGGCTGTACCTGGTGCTAAAGTGGGAGCCCTGGGGGAGCTGGTATTAGCGCTTATCCAGTGCTGGTGAGGAAATGGATGCAAAAAGCTGACAATGGTGCCCCTGAGGTGGTCAGCTGAAGGTTCTGCGAAGTTCACTTGCATGCAGAGTCGAATAAAGGTAGCGCTAGCCAGACTGCCCATCAACAAGCCTTGTCAGCATAAGGTCAGAGTGAAGATGCTTCAACGTCCAGATGTTTGGGGCAAACTGTAGCCGCCTGAAACTTGCTGGAGGTCATGACTACATTTCGCACAATACTCTGGACTATCTGCTTGTGGGCAATCCCTCGGACGACCAGATGGCCAGCGATCCTTTGGTTCCTGGAGCGTGCTTTCACCTGTGGGCTGCAGGGGACTAGTGTTACTAGTCCTATGGAGTTTTTGCTCTCAACGAGGGTCCTCTTTCTGGGAAAAGCTCTCTTTGGTTCAGGATGAGTCGCAGTTGTGCAGTTGTAGGGTGGTTGCCACAGGTGCAGAGTATTAAGCCTTTGTTTTGTGCAGGTACTGAGGTCGCAGACTCAGGTCTCTTCTTTGTCTCCTGTTGCAATTCGAAGCTGAACTGAGGCTCTGGTGCCAAGGTTACCCCTTAAATCCTAGATTTAAGGGCAGTAGCGGTGTAGGCATTAGAGGTGCAGCCAATGGGCTACTTGCCCGAGAGGCTAATCTGCCCCTTAGGAGACCACATCTGGGGGGTGTGACACCTTTGCTACCCAGAACTTTCTATTCTGGCAGGCTTAAAAATAACAGAAAACTTCCTTGGCTTTACAGACCAGGTAGCCCACCCTAGGCATGCGGCCAGCCTTCTGGGGTTATATACCTCCTGACTATGTAATTTTCCCACCTGCCCAGGTGCAACTGTGCCTGGCAGCAGGGAGAGGGCTATTTCCTTCTTTGGGCGATAGCCTGGATGAATATCAGCGGCGGTGTAAGCTTTGAAGCTCTCTGCCTTGATGTGCCACTTTACTAGCCATTCTGTCAGGGAGGGAGGTGTCTCATCCAGGCCTTTTTTTCTGACTCCTGTGAGTGTTCACACATCCTGGAATGGGCCAGATTCCTGTGTTGACAGTAGAAGCTACGGGCTGTCATCCAGGGTACAGGAAAGGCTGGGGAAACCAGGTCCACCTCTAAGGTAGCAACCTGGTTGCATGTCACATCAAATCTGACATGGGAATCTTTTCAGGGGTGGTGAGACAAGTTGTTTGATACCAAACATGACATATTTTAGTGGGGCCTTAATGGAGCTGGCAACCACCGGTGCCTGGGTGCCAATCCATGGTAATCCTATGGCCCCCTGATCACTTATATTAGCCCTTAATGTAAAGAGGCTACTTTTGGGACATATAAGCTTACACTTTTATGCCCACACCTTTAATATAATGTGCCCTGCCTTTTGGGGTCATGAAGACTTCCTTAGTGGTGATTGACATGTATTAAAAAGACTGCTTTGACCTTGCCACAATTGGTGAGGGCAAGTCGAGTGTGAGTGGTTAGCACTGCTCGTGCAATCTGCAATGTCATCTGTTTATTTTGGCCCCTCTGTGTTGTACAAACAGTGCTTCAGGCCCTGGGGATCCCTGTAACTCTGTGTCCTGGGTACCACTGGTACCATTTACCAAGGACTTATTAGGGTATTAAAGTCCTTAAAAATTGGGTCTACCAATTTACATGTATCAGATTTAGGGAGAGAACACTGGCACTGGGCTGGTAAGCAGGCTCTGGAGCACTTTCAGAGTCATAACCATCAATATTGATTGGGGCAAAAGTGGGGGGCTGACCATTAACAAATGGCAGTTTCCTACATTGACGTATTTAAAGCATCAATAATTATCAGATGCATTAAATACCAGCAAACTAGTAATTCCAACTCATACGTAAACAGAGGTTTAGGCATAGGTTGGAATTAACCGACTCACTCTTCATCAAGCCCCTAGTTTTTTCATTGCAAAGCTTACATTTCTTTATTACAGCAAAATGTATCACAGCAAAACTGATCATGTGGTATGCTACAAAGTCACATCCAAGATGGAAGAAAACACAAAGTTGCCCTAAGTTAGCAAAAATGTGATTTCTCATATAGTAAACACTACGATTAAGGAAATCTGATCCTATACAGTAGCTAAAAAAGTGCCCACACTTGCGAATTGGGGCAGTTTTTAGCTTGTAAACTGTGGCAGTGTATGTGTTTTGCAAAGTATGTTATGTTATATTACATAAATTTGTAGCACACACAACTACTCATGAGTATCCCGGCGCGGAGCCTAGCGGGGGAAGAAAATGGCATACTAGCAGGAGAATAGATTAGTTTTCAGTTTCCTTCTGAACACAGCAGGGTCCTGGATAGTGCGTAAAGCAAGAGGAAGGGGGTTCCAAGCAGCCACTGCCTTCACCGTAAAAGAACTGCCCCCTATTCTCTGAAGCTTAAAGCGAGGGATCAGAGCATAGCAGTGGGACGAGGACCGCAAAGGACGTGCAGGAACATAAAAGGAAAAATGCCTCTGTAAACAGAGAAGACCACAATAATGCAGGGCGCAGTGGGCCAAAATCAAGGATTTAAATTGAACTCGCTCCAACATGGGAGCCAATGAAGGGAGCGTAGCTGTTGCCGGACACCGATTCTAGCCGGGATGCGAAACAAAAGTCTAGCTGCTGTATTCTGAACCACTTGCAGTTTCTTCAGCAGGTATCCCGGCACACCACCATAGAGGGCATTTGCACAGTCCTACCTAGACAGGATCAGCGCGCAGACAACAGTTTTCCTTGCTGCAAGAGGGAGGAGGGGAAAAAATCTTCTGAGGGTTTTAAGCAGGCCAAAACAGCATCCATATATACAAAACAAAGAAAGAGTGTTATATGCAAAGGGGTCTGTGTAGAAACACAGAGGCAAAGACAGTAGAAAAACCTGTAGAGAAATACCCTCTCATGGACACATTGGAAACCTTCAAGCGATTTATGGGAAGCCCTCACTCACCAACCTGGTTGGTGACATGCTTCATCATCGGGCCCACCAGGAGAAGCCGAATGCCTCCCTGATGTGCTACAACGCCAGATTACTGCGGAGCTGGATTTTGTGACAGTGATGTGAAAAGTGATGTTAAAAATGTCTAACACTGTACCAACCAAAATGATTTTATTCACTGGTCAGTTTAGACATAGTTAAAAAGGTATGTGTGGGAGAACTACCTCAGATTATGATAGGAGTTTCCACTTAAAGTGTTGGGCAACATGTTTCTGCCCTTTATAAGTGTGAGATTTATGTGGGCATTCGTCAGAACCGTGTAGCGTGTACCTTGGCGGTATGGGCGCGCTAAGGCCCACCCTAACCAAAGGACGTGAAAGTTAAAAATTGCTCTATGTGTGAAAAAGTGCAAAACAGAACACAAACCACAAGTTGTGGGAATTACCTCCACTCAGAGGAACCTGTACAGTCTGGAAAAAAGAGAGACAAACATACAGGTAGGGCAAAACATATAATTAATGCTCGATCGTTTATGATTGTCTGGACAGTGTCTGGGTCTAAAACGCTATGAATTGGTCTAGAGACAGACCTAGTGCCATACGTCTATTTTAGTGCCAGAAGCGCTGTATGGTTGCCCGAGGGGCATTAAAGGCGTGTGGGCATGCACTATGGCGAAAGAAATGCAGGCCGTAGGACAGAGCGGCTCTATTTACAGCACTCATGGATAGCAATCAATTGGCCATTGCTATACGGCCAGAAGTGCTAACTCCTAACGGAATTAGTGTGACACACAAGTGTTAGGTTTAAAGATCTCACTTGTGTTCTAAAAGATCCACGCCCCATGGGTCTCGGGAGGGGGGTGGAGGCGACTATGGCACACCCTGTAAGTAAAGGAAAGGAAAGGAAAGGAAAGCCTCGTAAATTTACACGGCTAACAGTGGTGACAAACAGGGCATTTACTTAGCTCATAGTTACTGATGCAAAGAATCCTTATGCCCGCAACGCCTAGCACCCGCTTGGCACCTAGCTTCTCCTGCTCCGGACCCGGTGGATGTGGGTCGCGGCGCCGAGGACGCTAATGTGGAGTGCCGGTGGGGGCCGGGCTAGGCGGGGCGTGTGGCAGCAAATCAGAGGACCGCCCTCAGAAAGAGGCTTGGTAGGCAAGTCCGATAGTTGTCCAACCCCGGGCCGCCATCAGAACGAGGCTTGGGAAGCAAGCTCATTTGTTGTCTGATCTATGCGTTAGAATCGGGCGTGGTTAGGACTGTGAGGGTGACTAAGCAATTCGGTTAGATTGCTAGGAGGTTGAAGACTCACACTCTGCTCCTAATTTAGGAGAGGATCAGTGACAGCATTAATAGAATATTAGTGCTGTCTTTGTTTTAATGAGAAAGGTATTTCACATTGTTTTTGCGAAAAAGAGAGTTGTTGTTTAAGGAAAGGACAAAGGACGTAGGTCCAGAAAAAAGCGAGAATTAGAGTAGTTTGCTTGGGAAGGCAAAAAATACTTCACTGTGACCACTGGAAATGACTACAAATTGTAGCACGACTGGGGCAGGAAGCTGGTACTGTACCCCAATTCATTGGACATTAGCAGGTGCCTTCAACAAGGAAGAGGTATGACAGGCCATGGGCACAAGGGGAAGGTCAGCGTTTGAGTACTGTGGACCAAGGGATCTGGTCATTTAGGCCATCTAGGTGTGTGCCAAGTCTGTACACCCAGCGTTGTTCTTTCTCAAATAATATACTCGCAGTATTAGTTGTTGATTCGATTTGCTCTATGATGGTCCATCTTAGATCATTGGGTGTATGGTTATGTTGGATGAAGTGCTCGCTTAGTTTCGTTGTGACTTTACGGCATCTGATGTTGCTGCGATGTTCGCAGATGCGTTGTTTGACTTTTCGAGTTGTCATACCAACATACCTTTTCCCACATGTGCAGGTGATGAGGTATATGACGTTCATTGAATTGCAATTTGTATGTTTCTTTTGAAACCATGTTTTCCCTGGTTCTAAGGAAAGTTCTTTTGTGTGGGTCGTCAAGTGACACACACTACAATTGGAGCATGGATAGTGCCCTACTATTGGTGGGAGGCCCCATGCATTGGTGATAGATCCAGAGTTGGGATGGTTCAGTTTGTCAATTTTGGGTCGTGTATTCACGAGGGTATGCTTGAGGCTGGTTGCTTTTTTGAAAGAGAAGAGGGGTTTTTGCCAGTCTTTTCTGTTGCTCCTGATTATACTCCAGTGTTTATTCACAGATTTCTTCATCTGGTTTGAGAGGGTGCTGTAAGTGGTGACACATGTTAATGGTATTTCTGCAGACTTGACACACACCTAGATGGCCTAAATGACCAGATCCCTTGGTCCACAGTTGTTAGACGGGGACCCGGAGGGTCGGCCGAGCAAGGGGGAGAGGCCTCCTGGTGAGGGCCCTCTCCTTAGATCGTACGGACGAGCAACTACCCCCCCCCCCACAGATGGACGCCACACAAAGATAGGTTCTGTACACTTTTATAGGTATTCTTAGGCAGGTTAAACTTGACGATACAGCAGGACCAGGATGCGATGATCCCTTCAATTCTAGTCTCTGGGGGAAAAGGGGGTAGCGGGACACTCTCAGTACTGGTCCGGTACAGGGGTAGCGGGGGTATAGCTCTCAATCCTCGAGCTGGAGCGTTCGCAAGTAGGGGCCGCGGCAGCGCCAGCAGGCCTTCAAAGATGGTTCACGAAGATGAGCCACGGCAGTGCCAGCAGGCCTTCAAAGATGGTTCACGAGGATGGGCTGCGGCAGCGCCAGCAGGCCTACGAAGATGGTTCACGAGGATGAGCCGCGGCAGCGCCAGCAGGCCTTCAAAGATAGTTCACGAGGATGAGCCACGGCAGCGCCAGCGGGCCTTCAAAGATGGTTCACGAGGATGAGCCGCGGCAGCGCCAGCAGGCCTTCAAAGATGGTTCAAGAAGATGAGCCGCGGCAGCGCCAGCAGGCCTTCAAAGATGGATCACGAAGATGAGCCGCGGCAGCGCCAGCAGGCCTCCAAGGATGAGTTTGTCTCGGTGGCTCTCGACTCCAGGATACAACTGCCTTCCTGCTCTGGAGCTACCCCAGTTATAGTTCTGGCGCCCTTTGATGTCCGGACCCTCGCACTTGGAGGTCGGGGGTCCGGGATGAGGGAGTCCAGACACCCAGCAGGGGGGTGGAGCCAGCGCCCAGGGAGGCTGGGGGCGATCGAAATCAGGTGGAGGGGAGCCATCGACACTCCTTCTTCCATTGACTCTCTTTCCCCCCTGGGTGGATGGTGGTGCCTCGATGTCGGGGCTTGGCTGGGCCTGAGGCTGAGGTCGACCCGCGGCCACGAGGCCTGGTCGTGGTGGTTCCAAGATGGCGGCTGGGCCGGGGACGGTGGTTCGGGCAAGGCCCCGGGCCAGCCAAGAATGTTGTAGTTACGGGTCTGGGTTCCGTCGGGGAAGAGCTGGGGGTTGACACGGAGGGCTGCAGGTGTGGGTCTTGTCCGGGGAACAGGAGTAACAGTAGTCCGAGACCCGCCATGCGGGGAGGGGACGGGCATGCCACGAGGCCTGTCCAAAAACAGTACTCAAACGCTGACCTTCCCCTTCTGCCCATGGCCTGTCATACCTCTTCCTTGTTGAAGACACCTGCTAATGTCCAATGAATTGGGGTACAGTACCAGCTTCCTGCCCCCAGTCGTGCTACACTTTGTAGTCATTTCCAGTGGTCACAGTGAAGTATTTTTTGCCTTCCCAAGCAAACTACTCTAATTCTCGCTTTTTTCTGGACCTACGTCATTTGTCCTTTCCTTGAACAACAACTCTCTTTTTCGCAAAAACAATCTGAAATACCTTTCTCATTAAAACAAAGACGGCACTAATATTCTATTAATGCTGTCACTGATCCTCTCCTCAATTAGGAGCCGAGTGCGAATCTTCAACCTCCTAGCAATCTAACCGAATTGCTTAGTCACCCTCACAGTCCTAACCACACCCGATTCTAATGCATAGATCAGACAACGAACGAGCTTGCTTCCCAAGCCTCGTTCTGATGGCGGCCCGGGATTGGACAACTATCGGACTTGCCTACCAAGCCTCTTTCTGAGGGTGGTCCTCTGATTGGCTGCCACACGCCCTGCCTAGCCCTGCCCCCACCGGCACTCCACATTAGCGTCCTCGGCGCCGGAACCCACATCCACGGGGTCTGGAGTGAGGTAATAGAAATTTTCATGTAGCCAAAGTGTCCCCCAACTCGCACCCTATCCATGCACCCATGTTCCTTGTATGTCGTGTAATTTTTTCCTGTTCATGCTAGAGAGACGCAAATACATTTGCGTCCAACGTTAACATGTCAGCTATCCAGCCATGCATAAATATCCTGTTAATTAGGTTTCTAGACCTACGGTGCCAACGTCTTTACATGGTACACTTTCACATTTTCGTCCATGTTTTCTGGCCCAGTCGAGTTAGGCCCTTAAACGAGGCCCCGAGTCTCATCTCTCTTGTCTCTGAAAGCTGTATGCATCCCTGACCCTTGCCTTACTTCCTGCCTCAGACGAGCGGTGCCCGGCTCGGCCTGGTTCGCTTGCCAAGATGATGTTTTACCTACAAGTTATCTGTCCAGCCTCCTCGAAAACACATTCCAGTCTAGTGAAATAGGTAAACATATTCCCGGCTGCAGAGCAAAGGGCCCTGCCTTCCTGTCTCCATGCAAGTAATTTACTGCTCCTGTTACCATGGTAGGCCCATGGCCCCCGCACTCTACATGAAGATCCCTTTGCATGCACTAGCATTCAGTGTTGAACGGCCCTTGCCCAAAAGACCTTTTACTCCAGACACTACATCCTCAAGACATACGATATCAGATATGCTATAGGTACAGGTCGTTTTGACACTCCAGACACCAGTCTCCTCTACTCGTGCAAAAGTCAAAGCCCCCAGTTCTCCCCGGTTGCACGTCATGCTCAGCTGCGCGCACATATAGGTTAGAGGTTTCTGCTGATTCTGCAACTTTCACTAAGCATCCACCCACTTGTGACGTTTTATGTTATGTTTCTCTGACATGTCCAGTGCACGCCCATGTGTACGCCTTCTTACACGCCTCCTGTTACGCACATGTGTTCTTATCACCTCTTTTCACCTGTTACGCCTACTGTATTCACTGCCATGCATACTGTTTTACTATATATATTGTGTACTGTTAATAAAAAGTGAGAATGTCCCTTCCTGAACCTTAGAGGTGATGGAACATGATGCTCCATCCTCGAGGATTATTCCATTAAAGCCCGTATGACTCAGATACCACGGACTCTGCCTCTCATTTAAATGAGCTGTCTTGTATTGATAATTATATGGAAAAATGCATAGGTAAATTTATTTACCACATAATTTGGCACCCGAATAGGGAACCCCCCTTCCCCACTCGCCGGTGAAGTCACGCGGCCTTTGACCCCTTTTACAGCCCCGACGGAAACCGTGCACGTTTGCGGGTTTTCCTGCTATCTTCCCTCGGGCCCACGAGGGAGACGGAGACTGCGGTACGGCGTCCAGACGAGGCGGTGAGGAATGCGGAGGATCCCGACCAGAGCCCCTAGCCGAGAGAGCAAAGTCGGAGGTGTCCAGAGGCCCACCTGTTCCGAAGCGCATGCGTAGGAGAATCGTCACCTGACGCAGTCCAGTCCAGTCCAGTTTCCGAGGCCTTCAGTTTCTGCTTCCCGGTGAGTACCGTTATTGGGAACGCATCTAGACGGGTTCATTAATTTGTTCCCGGTCAAGACAGGTCTGGGTACACAGACCTGGTCCGTACGTGTTCACTTAGGTGGATACGGTCCGACGTGTCTCTTTATGGGACCGGTCTGTACTGTTATAGCAGTGCATCTAGTAATCCAGTGATTCAGTATTCTAGTGTTGCAACTCGAGTTTCAGTCTCGCTTTTATGTGTTCTCTCTGTATCAGGTAATATGTTTTTAATGTGTTTTAATGTTGTGGTATGAATGATTGTTTTGCTATTCATTACTGTGTTTTACTGTGTTCACGTTTAAAGTAATCCGACCATGCCGCTGTTCTCAAAATTACGTCAGATAGGTACTAGGAAAGGGATATTAGAAGAATCGGTTCCTGTCCCGCCTAGGGACACTCCTGGTCATTTTATGTATAATAAACATGGCTTAGATGCCATACTGTACTTAGAATTATGGGCAGATTTCACTAAGGGTCTGGAAGAAAAGTATAGATGGCCTGTCTCAGGGACATGGGATGCAGATTGCATCATGAGAGTAGAAGAAGCACTTTGGAAAAAGAAAGCCAGACAATCCCAGAAAGATGCCATAGAATTATGGCGTAAAGAAGCTCATAGACGAAACGAAAAGGAAATCAGAAAAGCCGAAAGAAGTAGAGAAGAATCAGAAAAAGCCAGAGAGAAAGAGTTACTAGAAGAAGGAGAACGAGTCAGAATAGAACAACAAGACAGACAGAGAAATGCACTCATTACAGGACTGTATCCAGTTTTGGCCGAGGGCCTGCCCAAGGCGACCCCGGAAGTACCACGTAACTTGTCACCACCATTGGTTCCGACTAAACTCCGTCACAAACAGACCGCAGCAGATATTTTCCTTTCTTCCTATTTGGATGATGTAGCTCCAACATATACCAATGTACCCGTACCACCCGTTAATAATGCACAGCAGCCTGTCCCGGCTGTTCAAGCCACGACCCCTCCACGCCAAGACTCGCTTCCCGCACCTGTTGTCACTTCCCCTTCTGCTGCTACTGCTGCTACTGGCCCCCCTACTATTGGTCCTCACAATCCTTTTTCGACAGATGCAACCCAGAGTCCAACCCCATCACATGTACCTTTTCCACCCGCCATGACGTCAGGTCATGCCCACGTTTCTGCTTCAGGAGGTGCCGCAGGAGGCCACCCTCACACCCCGCCACAATTACAACGAATGACAATCAGAGACTTAGCAACGCAGCGTACTCCGAAAGCGATGCCACATGAAAAGCTTAAACAGTATATTACAGATTGTAGATATGATCCAGTACCCGGCAAGAAAGGAGACATGATGTTAGCCTCGTTACGTTTACGACGTGTCACAGATTATTTGTAGACATTACCAGAAATGCCAGACCATCTAGACAAAATATATCATTTTATTAGAACAGGGGAGAGACCAGAATGTATTCGTGAGGCCATGGCATATCAGAAAGTCGAGACACAAGGGTTAATATTAAGATTCTTAATTAATGGTTTGATAAGGGAACAAGATCGTCCAGGTGTAGTTCAAGAAGAGATGGATGTACTGACTAAATGGAGTCAAAATATTGCAGATTGTAAACATGATAAACAAAATTGTATAGATGCCATGACCAGAAAGATCCGTAAAGAAATAGTAGCAATACATAACAGACAGAAGGCTGAACAGGAAGCCGAGTCAGACAAGAATGAATCCTCGGAGGAGGAAGAAATAGAGAATCCAGACAGGATAGCGTACGTAGGTAGAGTGAAACTCCCTAAACAGTATTCCATGGATAGACCTTTTGACAGATCCATTCGTCTAGAAAACAAGAAACGTTTCCTTTCCCCGATACCAGAGCAATGTTCTCTTGAACATTTCTTCCAAGCCACTGATAAAATACTAAAAGATAGAATAGGTTACAACGAACTTAGTACAATGCGTGAACAAGAACTAGCACGGTCCGCAGTACAGTGGGCTGATAATAGTAGTGTATATGATTCAGTAGCGCAAACATTTTTGAGTCTTACTCCAACTGAACAACGTTTAGCTGGTATATACATGATCCAGCATATCATTATGCTATATGAGAGTCAGCATTCTGATCCAGGTCCCCTATACAATATATTGGATGAATTACTCCTGAATAGATGGAGAGGTTTAGGTACCGATTTGATTAATGTGATTCTTGAACAACGTCATAAATACAGAACATTTCTGACTCCACATTTTGTTCCCGGTCCACCTCCAGTAAACCATCCTTTTCACATAGACAGACAGAAACCCTTACGAGAAGTTCATCCCGTACAGACGACACCAGGGGGTGCGCTTCAACGCGTATTTGTATACACGCCCTTAAGTAAAATGGAATTATTGGAAATGAAGAAAATAGTGCCCTGTCATGATAAGGATCCAGCAGGGTTTCACCGTGAATTAAAAGACATGTTACTCATGGGAGATTACACATATCCCGATATTATGAAAATGTTAAAGGTATTGTTACCGGCAGGTATTTACGAGAAACTCAAAGAAAAAGAATGGGAGGTGGGAGATAAAAAGATTAACTGGACTGAATTAGAAAACGAAGAAACGGGTCGTACCCCAGGTTTAGGTCTTGGGGACAAAACGAAAGAATTACCAGGATTATTAGTACAGGTTTTGCCGAGGTTATTGACAACGAAAAAGGAAGACTGGGATGCAATCTCAGCCTGCAAACAGAAACAAGACGAAGACACTAGTGATTTTTATTCGAGATTCGAGAAATGTTTTATTATTAATAGTGGCCTGAAAACAAGTAGCGAGTCATATCCACATCTTTTTGTGACCAAATTAGTTGAGAATTCCTTACCCCAGGTTAAGAATAGAGTCCTGAAAGTCGAAAGTACATGGCAAGCAAATACACCTTCCCAAATGTTACAAATGTTACAGTACCACCAGAACAGAATTAGAGAGGAACATGAACATGAACAGAGACGTATGAAAGACACGAAAATGAAAGTACTAGTAGCCCAGACTGTTCCAGCAGATGGTCAAAGAAAGGGTACAGCACCTCCAGGTCAGTCTGCAGCTCCCGTTAAAGGGAATTGCAATTACTGCAAACAGCCAGGTCACTATATTAATGAATGTTTGGTTTTGAAGCACAATATTGCTACCGGTAAAACAAAAGAGAGACCGCGTCCTCTTAAACAGGAACACGTCCCACAGCATGTCGTACAGAATACACAACAGCCACCACAGCAAGCTTCACAGACAGTAGCTGTACCCCAACCGCAACCACAGCCTATTGCTGCCACTCAACATGTCATGCAACAAATGTATCAGTATGCACAGTCAGATTACCCCGATTACCAGCAATACACATGAAACAGCCTAGAGAGGGAGGCTGGCTTGCCTCTTATTGAGGTTCCTGTAGATCAAGATGGTCCCTATGTACATAGTCAGGTATTAGGGAAAGACAGAAAATTTTTGATTGACACAGGGGCAAGTAGAACGACCATCAGTCATGACGAAGTTCCAGGGGCACCCCTCTCAGGCTCACAGAATGTTTCCCTGGGTTTTTCAGGAAAGCCTATTGTTAATGAAGTATCAAAGCCAGTTTCTCTTGAAGTTGGTCCATTGTCCTGAACTACTGACCTGTTACTTACGAAAGCATGCCCTGAAAATCTACTTGGCATTAAAACGTTGAAAGCTTTAGGGGCTGTCATATGTTGTTCTCCGGAAGGAGTGAGATTGTTTTTACGTGACTTTAAGGGTCACTATGTGTTACGTGATTTTGATCCAAGATTGAAAAATGTACCAGCACATTTATGGGCAAAAGGTCCAACTGATGTAGGATGTATGCACATCACACCTTATCGTGTCACTCTCAAGCAAGGTGTTGTACTGCCCCGAATCCGACAATACAAATTGCCCCCCGAAGCTGTAGTGGCCTTATTGAAAATTATTGACGAATTGATTTGCTCAAGGAGTAGTTATAGAAACTGACTCCAATGTATGTAATTCCCCAATCATCCCGATTCTTAAACGAACAGACCCAAATGCACCTCCAGTCTACAGACTGGTGATCGATCTTCGCGAGCTAAATAAATGCATTGTTCCCCAGTACCCAGTAGTGCCAGACATATCTTCTTTGTTGACTGCCATTGATTCCGAAGCAGCGTTCTTTACTGTAATTGATCTTAAGAACGCCTTCTTTAGTGTCCCCATTCATCCGGAAAGCCAATTTTTGTTCGGATTTTCATTAAATGGCCGAAGTTTTAAATTTGCACGTGCACCTCAAGGGTTCACGGAAAGTCCCAGTATTTACAGTCAAGCCTTGAAAAGACAACTAGACAGTATTCACATGCCTGCTGACACTGCTCTGCTCCAATATGTAGACGACTTATTGATAACTGCACGGACCGAACGTGATTGCGAGCACGCGTCACTGACTGTCCTATGTTTCTTGGCCAAAAAGGGACATAAAGTGTCCCCTTCAAAGCTACAATTCTGTGCCCAGCAAGTGGTATACCTTGGGCACTTGCTGTCCAAATGGGGGAGACAACTGACACCAGAACGTATCCAGTTAATTGCACATCTGCCACAACCCAAGACACAAAAGGAGGTACGGGCCTTCATTGGCCTCACCTCGTACTGCAGACAATGGATCCCTCAGTATGCATTTCTAGCTAAACCACTCATACAGTTAACAACACAGGAGGCAGCGACTTCGACTGTCCTCCCTTGGACTCAGGAACACACACAAGCTTTTGACGAATTAAAGAAAGCCTTATGTCAAGCACCTGTCTTAGCGACACCATGTTACAGCAAGCCTTTTACACTATTTGTTACAGAACGCGATGGCACAGCATTATCTGTTCTTACACAAGATCAGGCAGGACACCATAAGCCTTGTGCTTATTTTTCGAGTACATTGGATCCAGTGGCCCAGGCTCTGCCTGCGTGCCTAAAATCAGTTGCAGCGACAGCTCTAGCAATCAGACAAAGCGACTCAATAGTGTTAGGACATCCCCTGACAGTACAAGTTCCACACTCCGTGGAAGTTCTTTTGAACCGAACTCAGACTCAGCATCTGACCATAGCAAGACTGACTGGATACGAATTGACATTGTTTCAGCCACACATAGAAATCAGACGCTGCAACATACTGAATCCTGCCACATTGTTACCCTCGAGCACGATTGACCCGACACCACATGACTGTGTAGAAGTCATCAATACAGTAACGAAACCCAGACAAGACTTGACAGACATTGCATTACCCGATCCCGACCTGACACTTTACGTGGATGGTTCATGTATGAGAACGAGTACAGGAGAGTTAGTGGCCGCATATGCAGTGACCACTGAAACTGAAGTCTTAGAAACACATCGCATTGACACACTGTCTGCCCAAGCAGCAGAGCTCATCGCTCTGACCCAAGCCTGTATACTAGCCAAGAACAAGAAAGTAAACATATACACAGATTCACAGTATGCATTCGGAGTCGTTCACGACTTCGGTGTTCTTTGGGAAGAAAGAGGTTTTTTAACTTCTCACGGTACCAAGATCCAACATGGTCCCCTTATTCAAGCTCTGTTAGAAGCAATACACTTGCCTACAGCCATAGCAGTTATGAAATGCAAGGCACATACAAAAGTTACCGATACTATTTCTCAGGGTAACGACCTGGCAGACCGAACAGCCAAACTCACAGCTCAGACAGACATCCCAACAGACATGACAAAGACTGACGTAATATCACAGACACATTGTATGACAGTGAAGGATCCCATTCTAGACGTGCTCGACATACAGACACATGCTGCTCCCGATGAAATAAAGAAATGGACTGAACAAGGAGGGATCCACACAGATCAAGGATGGATGACGAAGGGAAGAGCCACATGGTTCCTCCCCGACTTTATGGTTCAAGTTATCATTAACACAGCACATAGTCCAGCACACTTAGGAGAAAAAGCTATGTTAGACAGCATTCAAAACCTCTGGTTCAATAAACATTTACGAGCAGCAGCAAAACAGAAAGTGCGTACTTGCATGATCTGTTGTCAGTTCAATCCAGGCAAAGGTGTTCCCGTGGAACAAGGTGGATTCCACCCTCCTGATCATCCTTTTGAAGTCCTCCAGATGGATTATATCCAGATGGACAGATGTAGAGGTTTTAAATATGTCCTTGTAGTTGTATGTGCCCTTTCCCGATGGACAGAAGCATATCCAGTCCCAGATTACACTGCCCCGACCACTGCCAAGCAGTTGGTTCGTGAATTTTTCCCGCGATACGGCTTGCCCCGTGTCGTGTACTCAGATAATGGACAGCCATTCTCGTCCGAGCTCATGAAGCAGGTTTCACTCCTGTTAGGTTACCAGTGGAAGTTCCACTGTGTACAACATCCCGAAGCAGCTGGTTTGGTCGAAAGACACAATCAGACCCTGAAAACCCGATTAGCCAAAATATGTGCAGAGAAAGGTGTAGATTGGATTGTAGCATTGCCAGTTGCACTCTTTTATATGCGTATGGTAGCCCATTCTAGGACAGGATTGTCTCCCTATGAAATTATTTTTGGGCGGCCTCCCAATATGTGGGGTACGCCTATGCCAAAGAAAATCACAGATGTTGACAGTTCTATGCTGACAGATTACTTGGCCTCCTTGATGTCTGCACTACAATCTTGTCGTTCACAGGTCACCGCTGCCTTCCCAGACAACACCCAAGTGAAACCGCATGAAGTGGTCCCCGGCGAGCACATCCTTGTGCATAATTTTGATAGGAAAAGTCCGCTGGAGCCGAGATGGAAACAGCCTAAGTTGGTTTTGATGACGACGAGGACTGCAGTCAAGCTGGAAGGCAGGAAGGGGTGGGTGCACTCCAGCCACATAAAGAAGATTCATGGACTGTGTCCAGATACTGTGATTAAGGACTGCCCCCTCCCGGACATTGACTCTAAACTTCCCCTGCTAGAGACAACTCCCCAAGAGGAGTATCGCTTAAAGCTAAGATCTAGTAAGTCAGACAGCGTTTAATTGTTTAAGTCCCCCTCGGGTGAAGCGGTTAGACAGGTTTCTGACATGAACAAGATAGACCCAAGTAGTCAGAGAGATAGGCGTAACGAGAAAAGAAAAAAGCACTGTAAAGTTTTGCACGGCGGATGCATAATCGCCTTATTCTCCATGTTTCTTCTGAGTCTTACGTTAATATGCATAAGTTTAATGTTGCATGTCTTTTTCCCTCTTGATTCATATATACATGCTTCCTCTAATGACACTATGGAGCACACTTTCAGCGACCTACCTCCCCATGAACTTTCCTATCGATTAGCAATGCGCAACAATACATTCATTCGTATGTTACATCATACTCATCAGACCAGCAATACAACTAATTGCTGGGTATGTGGCCGATTCCCACCTTACCAGAAATACAAGGGAGCTCTGCCTCTCTTTCCTTACCCGTTCACACATAATGGTTCATGTGGTGCATGGTTTGCTTTAATGTCTTCCCTAGACAGTAAGTCCAAGGTTTCACAAGGTGATTGGATATGGGGAAACCTGAATACAGTCATGAATAGAATATGTTACCCAGACCAAGAAGGTCTTCCCCAAAGGGCGGGGACCGATCTAGAAAATGAAGTGTATGGATTAGGTAATTTTACACTTAACCTCATGATCCTGAATGTGCAGTCTGAGACTAATTCAGATTTGCCGTCTATTTCAGTTTTGCTAGTGAAAGGTGAATTATGCGTCAGAAAGAATGGCTCAGTACATCTAGGACACAGTGATTGTAATACTGTGGTCGTATTCAGCGACAAAGGAAAGTCTACTTTCAAAGCCTCACGCCATTCTTATTTTATTTGTGGACATACAGCTTATGTTCATCTGCCCCCTGATTGGGATGGGACGTGTTATATTGCGTTCCTCCTGCCACCTGTTTTCCTAGCCCCGCCTGATTATCATCGAAATTCACGGCTTGTGAATATTAGACATAGAAGAGAACTACCTCCTGTTATTGATGTTTCTGGTTCTCCATGGGATTATGTTAAAGGATATTTCTGGTTCATAGGTCCTGTCCAGAACAGTAAATTAATACGCAGGTTACCGAACAAACTTGAAACGGTAGTGAATGAAACTACCTCTGCCTTAGGTAACCTAACTGAAGAACAATCTGCTATGAGACTCGTAGTTCTTCAAAATCGCCTTGTCCTTGACGTCATCCTGGCCGATAGGGGCGGGGCTTGTAGAGTCATCGGATCCAGTTGTTGTGTTTTTATTCCAAATAATGCGCCATCTGTGTATAAGGCTATTACTAGGCTTCATGAAATAGCTCACCTGATTCACCAGAATCCAGACACCTGGACTTGGTCCGGTTGGCTCTGGAGTGTGATATCCGCTTGGGGATGGAAATTGCTATCATTCCTGGGTATAATATTGGTTATAGTATTCAGTTGTTGTCTATGTCTGCAATGTGGGCCAGCGATTTGCGGCTTGTGCGCCACAGCCTGTATTCCAGGTCCAAGTTCCCGTTCCCGAATGATGAAAGATGAACAAATGATGTTATATGAACAGATAGATGGTCTCATGAATATAGACATATCCTAAAGGGTGAAGTAGGGGCCAAGGAGGGAATGAGGTAATAGAAATTTTCATGTAGCCAAAGTGTCCCCCAACTCGCACCCTATCCATGCACCCATGTTCCTTGTATGTCGTGTAATTTTTTCCTGTTCATGCTAGAGAGACGCAAATACATTTGCGTCCAACGTTAACATGTCAGCTATCCAGCCATGCATAAATATCCTGTTAATTAGGTTTCTAGACCTACGGTGCCAACGTCTTTACATGGTACACTTTCACATTTTCGTCCACGTTTTCTGGCCCAGTCGAGTTAGGCCCTTAAACGAGGCCCCGAGTCTCATCTCTCTTGTCTCTGAAAGCTGTATGCGTCCCTGACCCTTGCCTTACTTCCTGCCTCAGACGAGCGGTGCCCGGCTCGGCCTGGTTCGCTTGCCAAGATGATGTTTTACCTACAAGTTATCTGTCCAGCCTCCTCGAAAACACATTCCAGTCTAGTGAAATAGGTAAACATATTCCCGGCTGCAGAGCAAAGGGCCCTGCCTTCCTGTCTCCATGCAAGTAATTTACTGCTCCTGTTACCATGGTAGGCCCATGGCCCCCGCACTCTACATGAAGATCCCTTTGCACGCACTAGCATTCAGTGTTGAACGGCCCTTGCCCAAAAGACCTTTTACTCCAGACACTACATCCTCAAGACATACGATATCAGATATGCTATAGGTACAGGTCGTTTTGACACTCCAGACACCAGTCTCCTCTACTCGTGCAAAAGTCAAAGCCCCCAGTTCTCCCCGGTTGCACGTCATGCTCAGCTGCGCGCACATATAGGTTAGAGGTTTCTGCTGATTCTGCAACTTTCACTAAGCATCCACCCACTTGTGACGTTTTATGTTACGTTTCTCTGACATGTCCAGTGCACGCCCATGTGTACGCCTTCATACACTCCTCCTGTTACGCACATGTGTTCTTATCACCTCTTTTCACCTGTTACGCCTACTGTATTCACTGCCATGCATACTGTTTTACTATATATATTGTGTACTGTTAATAAAAAGTGAGAATGTCCCTTCCTGAACCTTAGAGGTGATGGAACATGATGCTCCATCCTCGAGGATTATTCCATTAAAGCCCATATGACTCAGATACCACGGACTCTGCCTCTCATTTAAATGAGCTGTCTTGTATTGATAATTATATGGAAAAATGCATAGGTAAATTTATTTACCACAGGAGCAGGAGAAGCTAGGTGCCAAGCGGGTGCTAGGCGTTGCGGGCGTAAGGATTCTTCGCATCAGTAACTATGAGCTAAGTAAATGCCCTGTTTGTCACCACTGTTAGCCGTGTAAATTTACGAGGCTTTCCTTTCCTTTCCTTTCTTTTACTTACAGGGTGTGCCATAGTCGCCTCCACCCCCCTCCCGAGACCCATGGGGCGTGGATCTTTTAGAACACAAGTGAGATCTTTAAACCTAACACTTGTGTGTCACACTAATTCCGTGAGGAGTTAGCACTTCTTGCCGTATAGCAATGGCCAATTGATCGCTATCCACGAGTGCTGTAAATAGAGCCGCTCTGTCCTACGGCCTGCATTTCTTTCGCCATAGTGCATGCCCACACGCCTGTAATGCCCCTCGGGCAACCATACAGCGCTTATAGCACTAAAATAGACGTATGGCACTAGGTCTGTCTCTAGACCAATTCATAGCGTTTTAAACGCAGAAACTGTCCAGACAATCATAAACGATTGAGCATTAATTATATGTTTTGTCCTACATGTATGTTTGTCTCTCTTTTTTCCAGACTGTACAGGTTCCTCTGAGTGTAGGTAATTCCCACAACTTGTGGTTTGTGTTCTGTTTTGCACTTTTTCACACATAGAGCAATTTTTTACTTTCACGTCCTTTGGTTAGGGTGGGCCTTAGCGCGCCCATACCGCCAAGGTACACGCTACACGGTCCTGACGAATGCCCACGTAAATCTCACACTTATAAAGGGCAGAAACATGTTGACCCCACTTTAAGTGGAAACTCCCATCATAATCTGAGGTAGTTCTCCCACACATACCTTTTTAACTATGTCTAAACTGACCAGTGAATAAAATCTTTTTGGTTGGTACAGTGTTGGACATTTTTAACATCACTTTTCACATCACTGTCACAAAATCCAACTCCGCAGTAATCTGGTGTTGTAGCACACCAGGGAGGCATTCGGCTTCTCCTGGTGGGCCCGATGATGAAGCATGTCACCAACCAGGTTGGTGAGTGAGGGCTTCCCACAAATCCCTTGAAGGTTTCCAATGTGTCCATGAGAGGGTATTTCTCCACAGTTTTTTCTACAGTCTTTGCCTCTGTGTTTCTACACAGACCCCTTTGCATATGACACTCTTTCTTTGTTTTGTATACTTAACTCGGGGGACTAAGAGTGCCTCCTACCCTCTCTCTCTCCAATTGTTTCATCAAAACAACATCCAGCCAGCTTGTTGATGTGTTTCGAAAAGGAAAGACGTTCATCAAACCAAACCCCCGAGTCTTTTGCTGCGTTCCATGATGAGGTGGGTGAGGGAAACTCAGGGGGCCAGAGCTGCTCTCTAAAATTAAGGGGGAATTTGCCAAAGAGCAGAACCTCTGATTTTTCTCCATTACATTTGAACTGCGCCTCAGTCAGCCATTTGAAAATGTGGGACAGGCAGTGTTGAACCAGTAATACAGTGTCCGCATCTTTATCCCAGGTAAAAAGTAGCTGGGTATCATCTGCATATGCCATCACCTTAGCCCCCAACTCCTCCGCCAGATAGATAAGCGGGTCACATAGATGTTAGACGGAAGGGGGCTAAGGGAGGTACCATGGGGAACCCCGGTAGTAACGGGTTGAGGGGAGGAGGAGGCTGGTGGGATCCAGATCTGCTCGGAATGCCCATCCAGAAATGATTGAAAACAGTCCCACACGACTCCTGACAGAACTATCTTAGCTAGACGTCAGAGAAGAAGTACGCGTTGGACCGTGTCGAGCGCTGCCGAGAGGTCAAGCGAAATTAATGCTGCACTCCCACCAGCGTCCAGGCACTCCCGGATGGCTTTAGCCACCTCCACCAGCACGGTTTCTGTGATATGGGATGCCCTGAACCCTGATTGTGTATTCGGAACAATGGTTTATACATTAACCAATACACAAAAGAAATAAATATAGGCTAAAATTAGTACTATATTTTGAATGTCCAGCCGGACAAAAAGTTTAATACTTCATTGAAATATTGATAGACATAAATACAACACAACAATAATAAGGGACACAGTCCTGTATCCTACACAAAAACACAATATACCTACATATAAAACAAAGACGTTTTAGGCGAAACAAAAAGGCTTGTAGACTATAGAATATTGTTGTGACAAGCTTCAAAACACAGTAATAACGCTTCTTTTATCAATGTGATTATTGTGTATAACCCTTAACGGTAAACAGACAAAATATCGACTACAAAATATCGAATGGACATAATATCGAGTTCAAAATATAAGATGGACAGAATATCGAATGGACAGAATATAGACATCAAAAATATCGTTTTGAAGGTAAGTAATGTAATATCGAAATTTAAAATATAGATACTCAAAATATCGAAGTACATAATATAAGTTAAATAAAAATATCGAAAATTTAATAATATCTAAATTTTTATAGTGTATTTTATGTGTTAAAAGTGTTTATTTATGTTGTAATGTATTTTAATTAATGAATTTAATGTTATTTAAATTTTGCGTAATTTAATTCTGTAGCGGGTTGTGGGTTTATAGGGGAATAGGGTGGGAAGTAATTTAATTATAATTATTTAAATATGTAAATTTATTTATTAGTATTTGTTTATAATTAATTGTTAATACATTTTTATTTTGTAATTAATTACGTTTTAATTGCCAATTAATTTTATTTAATTGATTAATTTATAAATATGTTAATTTAATTAATGTAATTTTTGTAGCGGGTTGTGGGTTTATAGGGGAATAGGGTGGGAAGTAATTTAATTATAATTAATTAAATATGTAAATGTATTTATTGGTATTTGTTTATAATTAATTGTTAATTAATTCTTATTTTCTAATTAATTACATTTTAATTGCCAATTAATTTTATTTAATTGGTTAAATGATAATTATGTTAATTTAATTAATTTTATTTTTGTGGCGGGTTGTGGGTTTATAGGGGAGTAGGGAGGGAAGTAATTTATTTATAATTAATTAAATATGTAAATGTATTTATTGGTATTTGTTGCACTCTTTGGAGTGGGAATAGTATTTTTTTTTACCCCTACTCTATCCAACGCTTTCCCTACTATTGATTGCACTCTCTATAGTGGGAATAGTAATTTTTACCCCTACGCTATCCAGCACTTTCCTTACTGTTGCACTCTCTGGAGTGGGAATAGTAATTTTTACCCCTACGCTATCCAACCCTTTCCCTACTGTTGCACTCTTTGGAGTGGGAATAGTAATTTTTACCCCTATGCTATCCAACGCTTTCCCTACTGTTGCACTCTCTGGGGTGGGAATAGTAATTTTTACCCCTACGCTATCCAACGCTTTCCCTACTGTTGCACTCTCTGGAGTGGGAATAGTAATTTTTCCCCCTACGCTATCCAACGCTTTCCCTACTGTTGCACTCTCTGGAGTGGGAATAGTAATTTTTACCCCTACGCTGTCCAACGCTTTCCCTACTGTTGCACTCTCTGGAGTGGGAATAGTAATTTTTACCTCTACGCTATCCAATGCTTTCCCTACTGTTGCACTCTCTGGAGTGGGAATAGTAATTTTAACCCCTACGCTATCCAACGCTTTCCCTACTGTTGCACTCTCTGGAGTGGGAATAGTAATTTTTTTACCCCTACGCTATCCAACACTTTCCCTACTGTTGCACTCTCTGGAGTGGGAATAGTAATTTGTACCCCTACGCTATCCACCGCTTTACCTACTGTTGCACTCCCCTGAGTGGGAATAGTAATTTTTACCCCTACGCTATCCAACGCTTTCCCTACTGTTGCACTCTCTGGAGTGGGAATAGCAATTTTTACCCCTACGCTATCCAACGCTTTCCCTACTGTTGCACTCTCCGGAGTGGGAATAGTAATTTTTACCCCTACGCTATCCAACGCTTTCCCTACTGTTGCCCTCTGTGGAGTGGGAATATTAATTTTTACCCCTACGCTATCCAATGCTTTCCCTACTGTTGCAATCTCTGGAGTGGGAATAGTAATTTTTACCCCTACGCTATCCAACGCCTTATCTACTATTGTATTTGTATTTGTATGTCGATTTGTAGAGCGCGATTGCTGCCCGGGGGCGTCCAAGCGCTAAGAAACCAGCAGAACAAGAGGGAGTAGCCAGGGCGTTATTGGGCAGCAATGAAGAGGAACGTCTTTAGCTGTTTCCTGAATGAGGTAAGATTAGGATTTTTCCTTAGGTGGAGGGGTAGGGTGTTCCATAGCTTGGAAGCATTGTAGGTGAAAGTCCTACCGCCAGTTCTGGATTTTTTTATTTTGGGAATTGTGGCCGTGAAGGTCTGGTTGGATCGCAGATTCCTAGTGGGAAGGTAGTGTGACACTAGGTAGCGAGTGATGAGAGGGCCCGTTTTCCAGAACGCCTGGTGCGCAATGCATAAGGCTTTGAATTGTATTCTTTGGGGAATGGGTAGCCAATGCAATTTTTTCAGTCCATTTTTTACTGATTGACGTCGAGGAATCTGAAGCAAAGTGCGCGCGGCACAGTTCTGCACCGTCTGTAGTCTCCGTATCGTGTACTCTGGGGCGGCGAGGTAAAGGGCGTTGTAATAATCCAGTCGTGACTGGATAAGGCCCTGGATGGCTACTTGTTTTGCCTCCATCGGTAGAAGATGGAGTACCTTCCTTAGCACTCTGAGGAGGCCGAAGCAAGTGGCTGCCAGTTTGGTGGATTGGGTCCCGAAGGACAGAGATCTGTCTAGCCACACCCCAAGGCTCTTGATGCTGTCCTTTGGGGGCGGAGGGGTACCCAGGCAGGGTGGCCATAGAGTGCTGAGGGAGTTAGGGTTGGCAGGGCCCAGGAGCATAAGCTCTGTCTTGTCTCCATTCATTTTTAATGAGGAGGAGGACATCCAGTCCTTAACTTCCTCTAGGCATTTCCTCATCCCTCCTTTCGAGGTATGGTTAGCTTCCTGTCCCAGTGAGACCACTAGCTGAGTGTCGTCAGCATATGAAATGATCTTAATTCCATGCTGACGAACAACTTCAGCCAATGGCCTCATATATATGTTGAAGAGCGCCGGGCTCAGTGAGGAGCCCTGCGGGACTCCACATTTTGATGACCTGCTGGTAGAGGAAGATGTTCCATCAAATACCCGAAAGGATCTGTCCTGTAAAAAGGATTCAAACCAAGACAAAGCTTTGTCCTTTATGCCGATGTTTGCCATGCGGTCCAGCAGTATGTCATGGCTGACCGTGTCGAAAGCCGCGCTTAAGTCAAGGAGGATCACTGCCACTGATCCTCCCTGATCCAGGATGTTTCTGGATTCCTCGGTGACCATGAGGAGCGCGGTTTCGGTGCCATGTCTTGGTCTGAAGCCCGTTTGGGTAGGATCAAGAAGCTGGTGGTTTTCGAGATATTTGATCAGCTGGCTGTTAATGTGTCTCTCTAGGATTTTACTAAGCCAGGGAAGGAGAGAGATTGGCTGGTAGTTACTGAGGTTCGAGGGATCCAGATTGGGCTTCTTTAATAGTGCTCGGACCATGGCTTGTTTCCATTGTGGCGGGACTACGCCAGTAGTAATGGAGGAGTTGAGGAGGTCCATTATGACGGGCAGGGTGATAGCCGAGGCTGACATAATGATGTCTGGCGGGGCTGGGTCCCCCGGAGACCCGGATTTTACTTTTTTTGCCAAGGACTCGAGAGTGGAGAGGTTAAGAAGAGCAAAGTGGTCCAAAGTGGGGGAGGAGTTCAGGTCAGAATTGCTCGCGGTAGAGAGGGTGTTGGGAGGAGCAGGGAATGATTCATAAATGGTAGTAATTTTTTGCAGGAGAAAATCTGCCATGTTGTTGCAGTGTACTGCGGTCTTGGTCTCATCTAGACTGGGTGGTAATTTGGTGAGGCTTTTCACGATACGGAAAATTTCCCTGGGTTTAGATTTCGCTAGGATGATTTCGTTGGCGAAATAGGCTGTTTTGCTGGCCTTGATTTGTTCTTTATATATTTTGAGTAGTTTTTGGTATTGGATTTTGTTTTCTGGCAAAGAGTCCAGGCGCCATTTCCTTTCCGCTTGTCTACACTGACGTTTTGTAGTTCTGAGGGGTTCAGAGTACCATGGAGCTGATTTGTGACAGCGTTTTGTGGTGGTTTTCCGTTTAGGTAGGGAAAGATCGAGTGACTTGGTGATCCATTCCTCATAAGAAAGGTTTGCGACGCATGGGTCCTCATTAAGCGGGGGTGTGTTGCTGGACAGTTTTTTGGTCCATGTCTCGATAGGGAGGCGGGACCACGGTCTGGCTATTCTTATAGTGGGTTTGGTGGCTGGGGGTCTGGGGGTGTGCCATAAAAAAGGGACCAGTAGATGGTCAGTCCAGGGGAGAGGGAGAGGTGGACTAGTTGTCAAATTAGTACAATTACTGAAAACTGGGTCAAGCAGGTGTCCTTGATCGTGGGTAGGGGAGCTGACCAGTTGGTGTAATTGTAACGCGGCAAGGTCGTCGGTAAGAAGAGCTGCTGTGTGATCTAGTTTGGAATCGAAGTGAAAGTTCAGGTCACCCAACAATGTGAAATTGGCAGTACTGCTGACACGTTCTGCCACAATCCGTGCTAGTTGGATGTGGAATTGTTTTGGGGGGCCGGGGGGTCTGTATATGAGGGTGCCTGAGAAGCAGTTGTTCGGCGAGAGTTCCAGACTAAACGCTAGGCTTTCGCAGTCTGGGATGCTTTCTGCAATAATTCGGCAGAGGAACTGCTCTTTGTGAACAATTGCTAATCCTCCTCCTCTGCCTTTTGGGCGGTCTTGGCGGGAGATTTGAAAGCCAGGGGGAATGGCTGTAACCAAGGTTGGGTCCGAGTCTAAGGTGAGCCAAGTTTCCGTTAGGAAAACAATGTCGGGCTTGTGCTCCTCCATCAAGAGTGCAAATTTGTTCTTATGCTTGGACAGAGACCTACAGTTGAGCAAGAACATGCGGTGCTCGTGGCACTGGTCCGAGGGTGGAAGGGGCTTGAGGGTGGATTTGCAGAGGTTGCATGTATACGGGAGACATTCAACGTGGTAAGGATGCTGGCTACAGTTCTTTTGTAGGAGTCTTAGCTCTAAGAGTTTTTCGGGGCTATATTGCCTGGGTTTCGTAGTCAGGGGTGTAAGGGGGGTGGCCCTAGGCCCGGACTCGGCGCGGACGAGCGCAGACGAGCTTGCCTTATGCGCGCCTTCGGCGCGCATTCGTCGCGCCCGCTGCGCTCGTCCGCTGCGCTTCCGGCACATGCACATGTTTATGGCAAGGGGGCAGTGAAGAGGGCGTGGCCTCGAGTGGGCGTGTCCCCGTCCTAACGTGAGGGATCCAGCTGGTGGGACCGGCGATTTCGCCCTACCCAGCGCTCGTTTTTGCTCTCAAATGGGTGCCTGTGCACAGTAATCGTGCAACAGATAAGGGGGTAAGATTTCTAAACAGAGTTAAAAAATTTCAGATTTCACACAGTTAAAACACAAATTACACTGCTGCTCCCGGCTGTGCCTCAGGAGCTGACTGGCTGTCAGGGCGCTTGTGGTTCAGCGCGCTATTTGAGTGAAATTGACGAGAAGGGGGCGTGGCCTCGAGTGGGCGTGTCCCCGTCCTAACGTGAGGGATCCAGCTGGTGGGACCGGCGATTTCGCCCTACCCAGCGCTCGTTTTTGCTCTCAAATGGGTGCCTGTGCACAGTAATCGTGCAACAGATAAGGGGGTAAGATTTCTAAACAGAGTTTCCCACTCTTTGGAGTGGGAATAGTAATTTTACACTTCCGCTATCCTACGGTAATAATATTGGATTTTTTTAAATTATATTATGTTACTATATATATATGTTTTAACAAATATGATTTCAATTTTTTTAACTTTAATTAATTTTTTGATTATTATAAGTGAATTTAAGTATTTTTAAGTATATTTTAGTAAACAATTTTTAATATTAATTTAATTTAACATTGTTTTTACTAAAGTCGATAATTTTACAAACTATATTTTAGTAAACAATATTTTTTACTCAATATTTTTGTACTTACCTGTTTGTAGATACAAAGTCGATATTCTGTCTGTCGATATTTTGTCGCCGATATTTTAGGTAGTCGATATTATGTCCCTCGATATTACGTCAGTGATCCCTGTTAACTGTAGTCGACAAAGTTTCGATCCATTAGGAGGATAGCTGGATCATCATCAGGACTTTTAGATGTAAGCCTGAATAAGTGTAGGCAAAAGCCTTATGTGGCGCAATTATTCTCAGCTATCAAAATAAACAGTAGTGGCAGTTTCCAATGCGACCAATATCTGCTAATGAGCAGGAACGTGCTGCCTCTATAACCAGCAAGGAAAGACTTGGCAATAGTGAAGTAAAGTGGTGCCAATGCACTACTTAGCAGTTAGATACTGTCTGTATTTAGCAAGGCAGTAATCAACAGGGAAAGACGCAACAGTGGTGGATTTTCGATACAGTTAGCCTGTGACAATGCACAATAAGTTTAGAGCGGCTCAATGGCAACAATTTTTTTTTTTCACTGCATCTTTGCGTTCGGATTGTTGCCATTCAGTAGCTCTAAACTTATTGTGCATTGTCATGGGCTAACGGTATCGGAAATCCACTACTGCCGCATCTTTCCCTGTTGATTGCCGCCTTGCTAAATACAGGCAGCATCTCACTGCTGAGTAGTGCATTGGAACCACTTTACTTCACCGGGAACCCGCTATTGCTGCGCCTTTCCTTGCTGGTTTCTATCTATGTAAATAGAGGCAGCACGTTCCTGTTTATTATCGGATATTGGTCGCATTGGAAACTGCCACTGCTGTTTATTTTGATAGCCGAGAATAATTGCGCCACATAAGGCTTTTGCCTACACTTATTCGGGCTTACATCCAAAAGTCTTGATGATGATCCAGCTATCCTCCTAATGGATCAAAACGTCGTTGACTACAGTTAACAGTTATACACATTAATCACATTGATAAAAGATGTGTTATTACTGTTTTTTAAGCTTGTCATAACAATATTCTATAGTCTACAAGTCTTTTTGTTTCGCCTGAAAAGTCTTTGTATTATATGTATATGTATTGTGTTTTTGTGTAAGATACAGAACTGTGTCCCATATTATTGTTTGTTTTATTTATGTCTATCAATAATTAAATGAAGTATTAAACTTTTTGTCCAGCTGGACATTCAAAATATAGTACTAATTTTAGCCTATATTTCTTTCTTTTGTGTATTTGTTAATGTAAGGACCATTGTTCAGAATACATAACTATTACCCAAAGTCCTTTCTTACCTACTATGGGGGCATATTACCTAGAAGTGCGTTAGAAAATGCACAACGCACATTCCTATATCGCCGGCTATTGCCGGATTTTTTCGGCGTGATAGCGCGCAATTATCAATGCGCATCACGTAGGCGAAATGAAATCCGGCGATAGTCCGCGCATATGGCACATTAGCGCATGAAAACAAACATTGTTTTCATGCGCTAATGGGTGCATTGATAAAATGGGGGGTGGAATCAGCGTTATGATCCACACCCCCATGTTATCAATGCCCTAACACCTGGTCAGAGCAGGCGTTGGGAGACCGGCGATAAACAAGTTTATCGCAGGTCTGCCTCTCCCAACGCCTCCCTTGGTAATAGGGTGTTCCCACCTCCAACCACATTTTACATGTGGTTGGACGTGGGAACGCCCACTTTGCATGTCATTAGCGATGTTTGTCGCCGACATGCAAAGTGGGCTTGAGCCAGGCGTTAAAATGCCCTTGTGGATACGGCTCTAGAAGTATCGCCGCTTTCTCTGCACAATTCGCTGAAAAAGCGGCCATACTTCCCCTTGCTAATATGCCCCTGGGTTCCCTTGTTGTTGAGAATAAACTGAACCCTGATTGAGCAGGGTGCAGAAGCAGCTCCATTTCCGCAAACTCCGTCAGCTGCTTATTGACCACCTTCTCACACACCTTCGCCACAGCAGGAAGGAGGGAGATAGGTCGGTTGTTCCCTGGGCAGAGGGGGTCTAGCGACAGGTTTTTTAGAAGAGGAAGGATCTTGGCCTCCTTCCACGCCCGCGGGACCACCCCTTTCTGAAGAGACAGATTGATAATGGTATTACCCTCCGAGGTGATAACCTCAGCAACTGCTGCCAGTGTCCTCGCTGGACAGGGGTCCGAAGGAGAACCTGACTTCAGACCCTTCAGGATTTTATGACTGCATGCATTGCATTTCTGCAGGCAATGTTTGTGGTAAGAGCAGGGAAATCAAAAGAAAAAAACACGGCTCATCAGCCCATAAAATAGACTACTACAAGTTACCCCATGCACTCATCTAAAAGACCATCCCATCGGGCAATGTCGGATTGACCTAATAACCTATCCGACCCTGGAATTTACAACTAGAAGACTAACATGGCAGACCTCACTGCTGAATCACTGGTTAACGAGTAAAGGAACAGCGCTTGAGCTTTTTAAAATGAACTTTAAAAAAGTTACCCTGAGCTCACTGAATAGAGCAGTCCTGCGGCCCACTTTCCAGGCGAGAAAAAATCACAAATTATATTTAGAGAGCTACAGGCTAATACATGCCTCTGACGTTCTGAAATCGATGTTTTAGGCACTGTGGGCCGGCTGATTGATTTGTCTGCAGCGCCGCGACCTTTCCGCGCTCGCTCAGAAGATTACACAGGCGTCCGCTCTTTCGGCAGATACAGTGGGCCGACAGGATCCAGCAAATCAAAAATGGATTGTGTTCTTTGAGACGTCTTGAATACAGAAAAAGATCTGTGGATGGCGCAATCCATTTCTGCCATCCATGCCCCTGTTTTGAATTCGTTTTCCAAAGGTTTTCAATTTGGAGCGCTATCGTTCTTCGTCAAACACAAACACCAGCGCTTCTTGCATACAGATTCAGCTGAAAAACCGAGGTTAGCTAAGTCCTTTACTCCATAAATTTCTCTTTTTGAAGCCGACGTAGACGCTTTACACTGAGGAACCGTTGTGTTTTCAGAGTACGTGTAAAAGGCAACAATATCCTCTAATGGTTATACTTTTTTATTATAGTTTGCAATTTCATATTGCTCGAACTTGGGCCAAGGGCATTTGAGCGCTTCACACGAGAGCCCGACATTACGTTTTTTTAAGGCACAGGGAAGTTAAGAGATTTGCCCAGGGTCACAGAATGTTGAGCAAAGACCCTTTAATTCCAGCCTGCTTATCTTAGTGCCAAGATCGGCAGCTCTGGCCGCTGGGCCACACACATCTCCTTTGCAGTCCTGCTCCTAAAAACGTGCTTCCGTTTACTCTTTATTTATCATTTTCGACACAGACATTTGTTCATCAGAATTCGCTCCAACAAAACACACCTGGGTTAAAACCATAAAAGTGCTGGTGGTGTTAAACTGTGATTAGAACTATAGTGATCTATATGGCTTAGTGTGTTTTTACATTTGACTAAAATGTCAATAAACCTTCAAGGGTTGGACATCATCATGTCTGTCCTTTTTATGGAGCTACATTGGTGTCACTGAAATCAAAAATGTGTGCTGATGCTAGCTCCTTTAATACATTTTCAGTCGACAATTAAATGTCCATAAGACCAGTGGCACAATTTGATAGATGACTAAAGTAGAATTTTGAGATATAAGAAAGTGTGCCGGATCAGCAACAATTTTAAATAGCAAACTAATGATGCTGACCTAAAAGCACAAGCCCATCAGCTGTGAAATGGGAAACCACACCCCCTTGGGAAGGTAACACATGTATGAAATGGCAACGTCCTACAGTACACACTTCCATTCACAGATTAGAGTACAAAAATCCCTTGCAGGATCAGACAATTTGTGTTCTTCCCCTGGGACCAATATGAGCTACCACTAAATACTGCTTTGAGTGCAGCCTATTCACTGATGAAACCCAATGACACCTGACTACTTTGACAGCGGTTAATGAGAAATGTCAGAAGGAAGCAAGGGGGTGGACAGATCTGGAAAGCAACACAAAGCGTGATAGACGTGTGCTACCCAAATGGTGATAACATAACAAATAATGTTTTTGGTGGGTGTATCACTGTCTCCTACCTTGAGCAGGAATTTCAGGTCAATTGATTTCTCAATAAACTTTAATTTTCTGTATGATTCTGGGCCTAATTAAGAGTACTGTGGTCCAAAGACCGCTGTACTCATGGTGTCGGTCCGACAGTCGCCTCCTCGTTGGTCTGACTTCCCGATTATGACCCTGGTGGTTGGACTGCCACAAGACCACTGCCAGGATCCTGGATCCCGTGGCGGCGGTGGTGGGGAAAGGAGCGGGGATGCGAGGTGGTGCCGATACCTGAAGTATCGTCCCCATTACAACCTGCCTTTCCGCCGACTTTTCCATGGTGGGGGCTCTGCCATGAAAAGGTTGGCAGAAAGATAGGGAAGGAGCCCCAATCAGGGCCTCAGAATGATTTTGCCCACTGGGCATAGTACATGGGGACATGTTTTGTGCCACCCTCTTATTGCACTGGCATGCGTGCACTATGTGCATGTTATTACACAGTACGGCAGATGTGCAAGTGGCATTCAGGCTCTCTATGAGCTTAAGCATGCCTCTACCATGGCACCTCCGACACAACACCACCAGCCGTGCGGTCAAAACGTAATGTGGCAGTTGGGATGCCACTGGCTTGGCGGGATTCTCCCGACCACCATGCCTGCAGTCAGACCACCAATATTGTAATCGGGCCCTCTGTCTTGCTTACTTACTCCCTCGAGTGGGTACCCGTCAAGTGAAAGCATCAAATTCCATCAAACAATCACTTAGGGCCTGATTAAGAGTTTGGAGGACAGGTTTACTTTGTATCAAACGTGACAGATATCCTGTCCATCGTAATCCTATTTCATTTTATTCTATGGAACTTAGAATATGGTGGCTGAAATATTTGTCCTATTTGTGAGGGAGTTTTCCATCTACTAAACTTGTTATCAGACCCTTAGGCTTGACAGCATCCATCAGTGATGGGATTTGTTTGAGTAATATTTTGGAATGTTTGTTTATATTTTTGTAAAATAAGACAATGAATTGTACAGATAGGGGAAAGAAAGACATCTTGCATTTTCTGAATTAACAAAGTAAAATGTGGAAGAGAGCGCTGCCTCCTAGTGCAAATACCTTTCAACAGATTAAATGTAGTAAATGCATGCTCAACAATATAGTGTAAATGTCTCTAATGTACAGTTTGAACCAGAGTTCAGAAGCGCTGCTACACCTCACTCCAACAGAAAGGACCTCAACTACCTCAGCATTTGTTGCTAGGAAACTGCCCGGTTACAATAATACCACAAAAGTGAATAACATCTATATTCAGTATACTTCCCAGCAGGAAAAGGAATAAACAAATACCCATTGTGAATTAAAATATAAACATTTGTAAAAGGTGAGGTATGTTTTCTGCAAAGTTCATACTTTTGGAAGACATAAGGTTTAGGTTTAAACATTGGTATCAGTGTGTTTTTAAACATATGTGCTGGTGGTATTTAAATTCGTCAGCTGTGAAAGCTGTCAGCAGTATTGTAATTTAAACGAGAACTGCTTGACATTAGCTCCATACTGCACCAAATAATGTATTGTGTATTTTTGTCAGCGGTATTTCAATATATAAAATTCTTCCGATCATACTAAAATACAGCTGACAGCTTTTGTCATGGAGAAACATTGCCAATACAAAGTAGCTTACATAAAAGAGCTAAAACAATTCTTAAGATGGTCAGGATCAATGTGGTTGTGGGGATGAGTGAGTGTGTGAATATGATAATGAGTCATGTTGAGCAGAGTGAGTGCATAAATGAATGAATGAGAGATTCAGTGCATGGATAGTATGGAGTGAATGGATTGATAGATGGACGAATGGTTAGGAGAAGGAATTGATAGATGGGTGAATCGGTGAGTGCATGAATGGATTAATGACTGAAGGTATTAAATGACACATACAGCACAACACAAAACATCAGAACATCCCAATACCTTCCTGAGTAGGTATATAACATTAATCAAGATTATAACACCTACGAACTAATGAGCTATAATACTATTAAAGTGGGGGCCATTGGTCAATGTTATTCTTTGGATAAAAGTTAATGGCAACCGTTTTTAACTTTAGGAAGTCTCGGGTCGCAAGTATTTTACTATGGACTCTTTATAAATCATTGTGGCCAAAGCTGTCTGACAGAATGCTACAGTGTGGCAAGCTTTCTGTGATATACCTTCCCATGTAAATAGTTTCTTAGGGGCCCTGGGTGCAAGAAGACACAATTGAATGGGGATGAGCTGAGTTCGCTGATAATCATCAAAAAATATTCCATAAATCAAAATCACCTAAAAAATAGGCAATTCAAGGGTCACAGTGGTTCCACCCAAATCAGGTATGTTGTTTGAATTGGCCAAGAGCATATGCTCAAAGTCAGAGAAGAATTGTGCTGTCCGTTTTAAAGGGGGCTACCGAGAATCCAGTAGTTGGTGTCTTGGTCTAAGTCATCCATACATCTTCAGAGGACCTGGACCAGTGCTTCAAGGACAGCAGCATGAATGTTAGCACATTCACAGGAGTTACAAAGATATCTTGAATGGAAATAACTACCCTGTGCCACATTCACAGTACACTTGATAGAAAACAATTCACTCTTCAAGTGGTCTAACAACCATAATAACACAAATATAACATGTCAGTAGTAGTTGTGCTCATACTTAAGGAATTTCAGAATCTCCTGTGGAGACTTGGATGGAGTCCACATGAGAAGGCTGATTACCAACCAATTTTCTGTTACAATATTGAGTTTTTAATAATATGCAACCGTAATGTCATAGGAACATATTCTTGCTACCATTTTATTTGGTCTCGATTTTCTTGTGCTTCCATTTAGAGGTGACCTGGCTTCACAGTTCAGGCTGAACTGTTTCTATTGTGGCAGAATCAAGACGGATTTGCATAAGACTGGTCTATGTCTACAATGGCACATTGGGTGAAATACGATGGTCTGGAATGCAGCCCCAATTAATCGCCAGTGGTAGCGGTTAATTCAAGCAATCCTTGCATCACCTTGTTGTTTTTACGATATTATGGAAGCACAATATTAAAGACTCATTCCATATCATATCATCTCCAAAGGCCAGCAATAGCTTGCAGTAGTCACTTTTGGCAAAGGGTGAGTACACATTGGAGGCTGTCCTTGGCTAACAGAGTCTTGTATTATGCTTGAAAACATAATGAATGTATGAAACTGTTTATTAGTCAATTAAAACCATACACCTTACAGAACACACTCATTATGAAACATATACCTAAAATATTCTAAAAACGTATTATCCATCAGCGTCAAACTATTTCATTTCTCAATTTGGAAGACATATTCAAGATTTACTACCCATCATATTTATAAATCACGAATAAAAATGCCAATATGCAAAGATTAAAATGACAGGCTAAAAGCCTAAACAATCAATAAAGCCATAGACCTTGGAAATACCATACATACCACAACATATGCCTACAGATCTAAAAGAAACACAAGAAATCATGAAGTAGCTCCAGTGGGCTCACAGCTTTCCAAATCTCAAAAACTCACAGGACGTCAACAAAGACAAATGGGACAGATGGGTACAACTTCACATATCATTCCAGGATTTTCATTCATTTAATTTCCTAAAAGATTATAAATACTGCCACCTTTGAGATAGTAATACCAACCTTGAGTAGACTTTGAGCAGGAACTCTGTGCACGAACCTAGGAGACAAACAAGCTTACAACTTGTATACATTGCTGTTTTGCCAGGAGGCTAGAAATAAACCTGTAACTCTGAAATACACTTTGCAGACTTTGAATACCCTAAAGAGAGAAAGTTGTATTGCTGGCTTTGTTGAGAAGAGGTGACCAATGACCGGGAGGAAAAGTAAAAGCCTAGTGGAATGGAGCTAGCATTAAAGACATTTCAAGGAAGTTAGTCCCATGAGACGCAAGGACTTTGTGGCCCAGTTAACTAGACTCCAGTGACGACAGAGGACTACAAGGGTGGTGAGCCAACATCGTCCCATCATTCCCAAAATCATTTCTTACTTTGTGAAGGCTTATATACTTCCCCTTTCCCGCCCTAGAGGGCTCCTAATCTTTATGGACATGCCGTGTTGGTTGAGGCAAGTCACCCAAAATCCTGAAGTTTTATAAATCCCTGGGGTTTCTGATAGTATCGTAGTTTGAGGTGTGTGGTTGGGCTCTAACTCTAAATGATGGTTCCTCATTTTCAGCTTGTGAGCCAGTGGATCAAGTCGGCCTCCTTTCTCCATGGGTGCCCCCACAAGCCCTAACTACCTACCTTGATCAGTCAATTTTGGTATATGATGCCAGCAAGTTTGGTACCAGTGGGGCATTCATTCAGTGGTAGTCCATGTCTAGCAGCATGAGTAACCCCCTGCATTAAGACTACCTGAGTGCTCATTTGAAATTACAACTGTCCTCTTCTCTTGATCTGCACTGGATGCCAAGAGAATGACCACTAGTAACTGGGTCAAACCCAAACACATAAATCTATATTATTGGTATCATATATTCTTCTATTTACATAGATGGGATCCCATATTCATTTAGGGCGGGAGGGGGGTAGGTGTTTGGATGAAACAGGATTTGTACTATATTTCGTTTTTTTGTATCAGCAGGGGCCTGTTCACTCAGTCGTTTTTCCTTGGAGGGAAATTAGGGAAAATAGTAGATGTATCATAGAATGGTATGTGTCAAAAAAAGGAAAAATAGAAGAAAGGTTGATTTACCTGCTATTATAGATTTCTCAAAAATAGTTGTTTGTGAGTTTCATTCTTCAAGCATTGAAGGTCACTTTCGCCTGTAAATAAATACGAGTTTGTTTAGAACATGTAATAACAGTGTCAGCATATTTAAGTGTATTGTGTCATAATTCTTACTTTTAAAGTAATTGTTGGTGATGTCTGTCCTGTGTGCCCTACTTTTACAGAGGGGCGGCTGGCAGGTACATATATTAGTGGGGCTGGCAAATGGGTGTTGGGTGGGTATGTACATGCTGGCAAGGTGGGTGGCTATGAATTTTAAAAAATAGTCAATTACCTTGCTTGCTGCACGTCTGAGGTCCTCCTTTCTCAGGTCCCTCAACTCCGAGTGCTCCAGCCAATCCATTAATCAATCCTGGCTCTACTCTCATGCTGGTAACCAGCATGAGAGAAGCGACAGGATAGGATGAAGCGTGCTGGCTGGACACTCCTTCAGGCTCTGGAGGCCTTTGCTTGATCTCCACCCAGCTGTCTAAGACAGCCTGTTGGAGAGCTGCAAAGAGCGCATGTCACTTTGGCCGGTGCAAGAGAGAAGGCCAAACTGACATGCGTACCTTGGAGCATCCAGCTAGCTCCTTCAGTCCTCTATGCTGCCAATCAGCAGCAGAGGAGGACCCGCCCCCATATCTCCAGAGTGGGGGCAGGCTGGTGGCTGCAGTGCTCCATGTGAAAAATAAAATAGGCAATGAAATAATGTAATTGCCATTTTATTTTTCACGTTTAGCGTCGCTGCAGCGGGTGGGGACGTGACATTCTAGTCTCCCACCCTTATGCAGAAACTGCTGCTGCTTCTACGGTCATAGTAGCCTCTTGTCAAGGTTGTGATTAGTGAGGGGGGAGGCCTTCTTCATCAGCAGATTCCTCAGTATCAGGCTCCAATGGCAGGCTTTTCTCATTGCTATGTTGTGCAGCACCTCACTTGTTGCAATTATTTTACAGCACACCTGCATTTCTGGGACGTGCTCCACCGCTCCCACACTTTTGTGTAGACAACTAAATCGACCCTTAATTATTCCAAATGTTTGCTTTATGACAGATTTGATGTTCTTATGTGTGTAGGTGTAGCTGCTGCCCCCACTACTCCTTGGATTAAGGTATGGGGCTATAATCCAATACCGATGGCCCATGCAAAGTTTATTATTTGTTCTGTGTACAAGTATTTCCATGGGAATTCTGGATCATTCCACTATTCTGCAAGAAAAGAGGGTAGAGTATTTCCAAGACATTTTCCTAATGTTTAAATTAAATATTTTATCCCAACTCAAGGCCAGGCAAAACCGCCAAACTCAAGGTAGAGTAAACATAGAAAATGATCAATCATCACACAATTATTTTATCTAAAAAAAAAACCGTTTAGGTAGCAGTGTTTTTGCCTAGTGTCAAAAATCCATTTAAATGAGGATGTGCAAAGGTTGTTTTTATTGCTAATGAAGGAGTGAAGTGTGTGAAGTTTCTTGGTTTCACTCTTCATGAAGTTTGTAAAATTACTAGTTTTTGCCATGCCTTTGTGGATCTTCAAAACCCTGCATGGTCTGTGCTGGTAATCTGTTACCTGGCAGTGTTCTGAAATAGTCCATTAGTGAACTGTTTGGCCTTTTTAACACCATGCTTGAGTTCTTTCATAGAATACATTTTCTTACGTCATCACTGACTCCCCCTAATGCATCATTACAACGCGGCGACGGTTTGCAGCCAGCAGTTCAGCAAGGAATAATCCACAAATTGGTGAATGATTAAAGTGAGATCCCATGAATAAGGCAAAAGACCAGGACCAGTATTACACAAAGTGCCCCAGGGGTGCAACAGGCGTTTACACCTGCTTTGCGCGCCCGGGGCACTTTGGTATTACAGAAGGGGCCGCAGATGCTTGTGCGGTCCCTTCTGTAATACCGAAAGCCCTGGCGCACAAGAAGCGCCAGCGATATCTTCAGGGAGTATTCCCTCATTTGCATGTGGGTGTGCCCAATGCAAGTGAGGGAATCCCTTTGCCTCTGCACCTGTGCCGTATTGCAGACATGGCGCAGAGGCAAAGAAGCTCTCAAGAGGTCCACTGACAGTGCGCCACCTAAATGGTGGTGCACTGCCAGTGCACCCCTGAGAGCAGCCATCTTGGAAGGGGCAAAGGGGGTCCTATGGACCACCCAGACATCCCATTGCAGGTGGGTCTGCAATGGGATCTATAATCCCCTTTAACCCCTTCGATGCTCATGACGAGGTCAGTTCGGTGCAATGAAAGAAAAACACGCAGCATGTATAATGCGTTCCCGGAGGGTGTGAAACATGGAAAGAGAGAAGTGTACATTTAACAAAGTGATTATAAGCCTGTCGAAATTATGTGCTTTGGCAATTCTAATAATGAGTGCCAACTGGGTGTCATTAACTCACAAAGGCCCCAGTTCAAGCAACAGCACCTGACAGTCATGCACAAGTTCTCAGATCTGCGTGATCTCAGGGCGTGATCCCATATATGGTGCAGAAAGTGCGTGATCAGCCCAATTTCAGCCACGTGATACATCAGCAGTTGGTGTGGACTGACACTTCAGGGTATACTATGAAAGTCTCTCGGTCAGTGCCCCTTCAACTCCTGTGTTAGTAGTGAGCTGCCGCCCACCGGGGAAGATAGCGATTCTGAATTAAGTGCCATCCATCAACGTTGTGTTGAGCTCATGACATTGAGAGAAACTTAAGTGGATAATACTATTGTGGAACACTGTCACCTCCAACTTCTACAAAGAAAGCTCAAATATTTCTAGAGGATTTTTCGCGGAGAGAAACAGTTAACACGTCATTATCTTTTAATTTTTATCCTGACTTGACACTGACAAAAAAATAATTCCTTAAGAAAAGCAGATAGTACACAGGCTTTATTCCCCCTTCATGTTTTTTGGCTCAAACAGGTTCACATCCTATTGAGTGGAAGGAGGATGGAGGTTTTTGAAAATTATATGGAAGCATTAGAAGGTCTAGACTTTAGACAAAAAGGCATTCTTGATAAGCCCCTGGGCAAAAAAAGGAAGCACATTTTCAAATATTATTCTTGTTGCTGTAGAGGAATATGGGTAACGAATCGCAGATTTGTATAAGAAGGTTACGTTGAGGTTGGAGATAAGATGTGAAACGTCTGTTAACATGACCATGGCCATGGCCCACTACACATTTTATACATAACATGAAATCCAACAGATCGGTGGATGAATGTGTGTTTTTCCTGAGAATCAGTAACTAAATGCCAATTTGGTGCAATGACTGATAATATTAATAAAAAACAAGTACAGTATGTCAGTAAGAAGATGTAAGAGAGATTGAGGACAGAAATAACCCCCAGGAAGCTATAGTCATTGTAAAAATTGTCAAGGTATATGCTAGTTGCATGAAAGAGATGATTGGATGGAAGGAAGAAGGAACATTGAGGTTTCTTCAGCAGGAGAAGAAACGACTAAAGGTTATGCTGTTCAATTTCAAACCTCCAGATATAGTCAGGCAATATAGTTGGGTTAATTTTAGAGGGTGCCTGGGTTGCAATGACCCTGGTACGGAATCCAAAAGTTGTAACGCAATCAATAGATAGTGTAGAAAAAGTGGCCATAATTGGCATTTTTCATGCGTGTGCGGAGGGAGGTTCAGAAATAACATAGTATGCATGATGCATGAAAAGATGTATAAAGAGTGTTGAGTTAAAGGAATCAGAGGAAGGAAAGGGCAGGAAATGTAGACAAAAAGGGCCTGTTGTAACTAACAAGAAAGTGGTAGACTTAATGGCAGGTTCCATCTTTATGTATACTATTATTCCAGACGTTCTGCTCGAAAGCACGTGGCCAAATACCGCTGTAGATCTTGGCCAGAGTGACATTTCCATTATGCTGGCACAATCTTGCATAATTTCAGTAATTTCACGTTATGCTTGTTATGCTAAATTTCCAAAATTACCCCACCATTATGTCACTTACTTACATCATCATCTTCAAACTTCTTTATATCAGTAGAATACTGTAAAAGATACAAACATTCAGAATAAACATTATACATTCCAATTAGGAAGTGACATACAAGTGAGTATTAAAACGAAATACAATTAAACAAGCATTTGCAATGCAATAGGTCTCGCATTAATTACGTTTGAGCTATTGGCATTGCTAAATTTTGCAACACCAATTGCAACAAAAGTCTATAAGTGTTTGTGTGTGTGTGTTGTTGTGCGTGTGGTTGTGTGTATGGTTGTGTGTCTGTATGTTTGTGTGTGTGTTTGTGTGTGTGTAGTTGTATGTGTGATTGTGTGTATGTGTGTGTATGTGTGTGCTGTGTGTGTTTTTGTTGTGTGTGTGGTTGTATGTGTCGGTGTGGTGTGAATGTGGTTGCTTGTGTTGTTGTGTATGTATGTGTGTGTGTTTCTGTGTGTGTGGTTGTATGTGTGATTGTGTGTATGTGTGTATGTGTGTGGGTGTGTGTATGTGTGATTTTGCAGCTGTGGTTGTATATGTGTGTGTGTGTGTGTTGTGTGTTGCTGAGTGTTTTGTGTGTGCGTGTGAGTGGGTGTATGTATGTGTAGTTGTTTGTGTGCTTGTGCGTGGTTGTGTTTGTGTGTGCTTCTGGTTTAGCAACTCTATTTCAAACCATTGCTTAGATAACAACACGTGAGACATGGCGTATGTAGGAGCAGACTGCATGTGCCCCGCTGGACATGTCCCCAAATGAGATTTTTTTTTCAAAGCTGCACTTCTCCCTTTAATGGACCAAAGCTACTCTAAAGAGCACATTTCTGTAATCAGAAACCATTCACATGGAACTGGACCCTTTGTAAGGCCAGAGGTCACTGCTGTTGCTGCTGTGACTTTATTAAGCTCCCCAACGTTTACTGCATATAGTACAGAGGGGGCTACAGAAAAATAGAGAGGGAGAAACAGAGATATATAATTAAAGTAAGTGTGTGTGTGTGAGAGAGAGAGAGAGAGAGAGAGAATATGCACTGATGCTAGATGGATGAATTGGTAGATGGATGTGTGGGTGGGTGACTGGCTAGGAGTCTGGATGGATGGGTGAGTAGGTAGGTGGATGGATAGAGGTGGATGGTTGAATGAGGAGATGAAAAGAGAGGTATTGAAAGGGGAGAAAGAGTGTGAAGATAGTTTTAACATTTGTCCTACAGCAGGTTGTTGTTCCTAATCCGGGCCTTAATCTTCCTTACCCAATAAATGTTAGGCAGATGATTTTGTTATTCTCTGTGAAGGGACAGTTTCCGAAGTGGACTATTAGTACACAGGTCATATTTCAGATTGCATTGCTATCAATAAAAAGGTAACTTTCACTTTTGCTGTGATGCATTGACATAAAAGAGCACTGCTGACACAGCTCTCTTGTATTCCAATACGAAAATATTTACTTTATCAATGTGGCTATAGAATGTCTTTAAAAATATGTAAAGAATACGTGAGGGCTCTAAACCAGTCCTAGAAAAGTCCTTGTTGTCTGACAGACTTGAAATCACAAATAACCAGGTGGTGACTCACCCACTCCAAATACTCTACATCGCTCTTGCAAAAAAAAATTCATTTTTACTGCCTAGCAATTTGCCTCTGGTTGTGCAATAAATGTCTCCAAATGGGCTACCAACTATGTTCAGGCAATCTATGCAGAAACATTTCTCCTCCCTCCCTCTCAAGGCTGTCTTATTGATTTTGGGTTTTGTAAATGGAGCTCATGATGCCGAAAGCCCGACACAATGCAGCATGTACGGCGCATGCAGACATCCTGCCAAAGCATCTGCATTGCCAATGCAGTGCTCCCTAGGACAGCAGACGGCGCGAGGAGCTTTAATCGGTGCGCAGATCCGTTATTACTGCCCTCGGTCACTCGTGCAGCGCTGTGCAGAAACGCATTTCTATGGTACTAGTTGATATTCCAACAGAATAACAAACAAGCCCATACATACGATGACACAAGCACATACAAAGTGATACAAAAACATATACAGTACTGACGTAAGAGTATACACATGTTGACACACACTTAAAAGCACTGACACAAGACAATGCACATAATTGGACACAAAAGCATACACATCCTGACAAAGGAGAACACACAAGTGCACACACTAACACAAGAACACACTTCACGAGAGCATACACCCATTGACAGAAAAATACACACACTGATCCAAGCACACAACCACTATCAGAAGAGCATACACATCCAGTCACAAAAGTACAGACATGCACAAACTGACACCAATCATACACAAACTGACATTTGTGTGCATGCACAATATGACACCAAAGAACAGACAAGGACACTGGGGCACAAAAATATTGATTCGAGAATGCCTGCACACTCTGACCAATGAGTACACAAGCACCAACATAAAGCTTTCACAATGTGACGTAAGACAAATGTGCTAACACAAGAGTACATGTACACTGTGATGCAGAGGCAACTTGAAACCATAAGTGGACCCATAAACACAAAAGTATGTACCCACACACGAACAAAGGTATGCTTACACAGTAACAAAGTGTAACAACAGTGACACAAGAGCATACACGCACACGCGCACCAACTCCACGGTACTACAAGCGGGTGCACACACTGAAAAAATAACACACATACTCACACTGGAGCACCTAGGGTAACACAAAACGTAGACACGAACACACACTAACGCGACTGAGAGCACACACTTATACAGCAGTGTGCACACATGCATTTACATAGAGTGCACACAAGCGTTCATCGGAGCAGACATATAGACAGGGATAAACACTCGCAGAGTAAGAACGACCAGCTCTGCTAACTTCACGGACGGGGCACTTTGGAATCATCAAATTCAGGCCTCACCATTTGCATAACAAAGCCCGCAAGGAAGAGGTAGAGGAGACGTTGGGCGGACAAAGAGTGTAAGAGGGGCGAAGAGAAAGAGGCAGGAAATATACGCAATAAAAGAGAGAAAATGGAGCACGTGAGAAATGAAGAAGAAAATAGAGAGCAAGACAAGTGCAGACAGGCTGAGAGGTAGAGATACGGAGTAAGGAAGAGAAAAGGAGAGACACGGATAGGACTGCGACAAAGGAGTAGTAGCAGAGGAAGCAAGACAGGTGATGAGAACTGTAAACATAGAGAATGTGTAACATAGAGAAAGGTTAGAAGACAGAAAGTGCCAGAGAAACAGAGACAAAAAGAAGGAGTAAGAGAGAACAAGTTCTTGGCATTGCTGTGGGGTGGGGGGAGGAGAAATGCGAGACACGGCCTGGAGGACGTTAAAGCGAAAGTACGGCCGGCCGGCCGTGGGAGGAGAAAGGCCTGAGGCCGAGCGCACGCTGTGGGCAGAGCCTTTGAAGTGAAGCCCTTTGAAGTGAATCAGCGCACGCTGTGGGCGGAGCCTTTGAAGTGAAGCCCTTTGAAGTGAAGCTCTCCTATGCAGGCGGCTCGGGGAGAGGAGCGTTCACGAGCACATGCACTGTTTAAAATCCGCTGTTGATTTGATAACTTATTTTGGCTCCTATAATTCTCCCCTATCCATTCCTTGCGGAATGGGATAGGCGAGACCTAAAAATAACACAAGATGTCGAGACTGTAACAGTAAACAAAGAGTACCTAAGCACAACAATTATCATGTGATTCGTAGCTTACAGGCTATGGTCGAGCAAAGGGTATTGTGCAAGGTCCCTGTATAAAATTAAACTGCGTTTGTTAAAAATGTACAGTCGTCGGGCCCTAAATTTACATTCATAGACATTACACAACAAGATTAAAAAATTTGTTTAAAAGGTGCTAGTATTTACAATAAAACTCAAGTAGGAAAAACTAGAATCTGACGATGTTCAAGGTAAAAAGACTGATTACAATTTAAAAATATTGAGCATGCTAGGGCGGATCATCGCATCTGTGGCTCTCAGGGGTGGATAATGGAATTAGAAGTGCCATTCTTCTGATTGCCAGGAGCGGCCCAAATATTTCACAATTGTGCACACAAATAGAGGTCTTGTGTCTGATTTCAATATGCGAAGGGACACTCTAAAGTCTTGAGTCCCAAGTTGACTACAGACTGGGGTAGGCTATTTTCCCTAAGGTTTTGCATAAGCTGTATAAGCAAAGAGGACATGGCCTATGAATTTGTGCAGGCAAGGGCAACAGGGGCAGCCTTTTAGTTGGGCTTTGTTATTCAGCCAAGAGTTTGTAAATGCATTAATTGGTAGACTACCGTGCCTGAATTGAACATAGAGCTTCCTGTCAGCCGGCACCTTGATAATATCAAGGTAGCTTTCTAGGGAATGACAGGGTTTGAAGCTTCTAAATTCTTCAATCAGTCTGCACTGATTACTGCTGGAATATACATTTTTCTCAACCCATTCCCGGTATAGTACTTTAATCTGACCTCTATTATGGGTTTGTAGACAGCCAATATTGTGTCCTGATAGGCCAATGCTGAATATGAGGCTTTTGACATGTTTGATCCAGCCTATTTTATTCGTACTATCTAGAGCACAGACCTCACTAAAAGCGGCAGCATAGGGTGAAGTTCGGGAGCGGTGACCAATCTCTGCCTAAGTAAAGGTACGAAGCTTTACTAGGTCACTAATGGAGATGATACACATGTTGAGCTTTAATGGACAAAGAGGAGTACTTTGCGGGAGAGATAACAGATTTCTAAGGAACTTGTTTTCCGTAGCTGTGAGGCCACTTGCTCTTACCATGCCCCACAGTTCTTCCCTATAAAGGTGCACTGCTCACAGCCAGGCAGCTATATAATTTCAGCACCGGTGCTATCGACTTGGAGTAGGAGAGACAGTGCTCCTTCCTCAGAGCCCCGGTTACCTATGAGAATTTGAGGTGGGCCTTGATGGGATGGTGTTTTCAGGCCATATCCTGCTTAATTACATGTTATTCCCTGCCAACATTTAGCACACACTCACAAGAATAAAGTGGACAATCAGAATGTAAGTGGCTCTTGTTTGCAGAGCTTGTGTTTTTGTGCTTTTGTGGAGAGTATCGTTGTGTTTAAAATGGGTGTAAGAATGTATTTTGTGCAAAAATGTAGTGCCAAATGTGGGTTCTACATTTTGCATAAAAGGAAATTGTGTGAATCTCAACCTAACTCAACTCTCTTTAGATCTCAAATTTAGAACATAAATCCCCGGGGATAGCAAGGGAGCTCAACAGACATAATTGGGTATATGTAATTGGATGTCATGTTCAGAGAAAGATGAATTAGGGGAAAGTTATAGGAAGCAAAAAAGGGATGACATGCATTAGGATGGGTACGCCAATATGATTTGCATATAATCATCAATCCCAGAGCTCCTAGCCAATTTTTATCAGTGGAAGATACAAATTCTTAAGAGATTTTACTAGATGTCAAATCAGTGAGTGCGGGGAAATTACTGGGGTATTGAAATGCTATGAATATAAAATATTACTGAAAGGAGTGGAACCAGTTAGGAACAAGGCAGAGAAAATACCAAATGTAATCTGAGATGAAATGAAAGCCATGCTGAACACAATGATTTTTGAAGATGGCATACAACTGGTAGAAGTATCAGAAGGGTATTATAATTACAAAAATGTGACTGAAAGATAAGAATTTCTATTGATGTACGCTCTTTAAACTGAAATATTGTACTAGACACTTTCCCTACCCCGTCATAAATGAAAAGGTGTTATATTGTTAAAGGGTGGTAAATATTTCTTGAAGGTAGGTTTGATGAGTGTTTCCCATTGGATCAGGCTACACTGGGAGTCAAAATATTAGTAACATTTAAATCCGCTGAAGGTGTCTTCCAATTCATGCGCTTACATTTTAGTCTCTCCTCTGCATCAAGCATTTTTCAACACATGACGTCTGACACATTTAGAGATTAAGAGCAAGTCTTGTGTTTTTTATTGATGTTTGGGGGGCAATTGAAGAGCATACCGTGGCAATAAAATAAGTTTTAGACAAGATAGAGAATTCAGGAATGCCATTGGGAGAGGATGAGTGCAAATTCAAGGTAGATGAGGTGGGGTGCCTAGAATACACTATTTCAGCTAATGGTGTGAGGCCAAAAGTAGACTTAATAACATTTGCCCACATTAGAAGATAAACATCAACCGAGGTTCTTGATGGGGGTTTCAGGGATTTTGCAGACAACGCAAAGACACTGCAGGGCCTCTTGCTTTTATTTTCCGATAATTGCCTGTTTCCAAAACAAACTATTTAGTCGTTTAGAGGGAGGCATTGGCAGCTGCCTGGACAATCAAATACTTTAGAACTTACGTTTGGGGGCTGAATGCTGTTTTGAGAACAGATTGCAAGCCCTTATTTAAGGAGTTATAATGCATAGGGGCAGTGAATATCTAAACGAGGCTAGCAATATTGGCTGCTAGATTTTAAGGTTAGTGCTATACAATGGAATATATTTTGGGTTGGCATAGCAAGAAATCCACAGACCGCTGATGGGAAAAGGGGATATGCATGAGGAACATGAGACTGAAGAATTGTAGGTGAACATGCACAATATTGTGCAGGGTTGTGTTGGTGCAGTAACGATGGAGAGTGAAGGTTTGCAAATAAGTGTGACATTACATTGAAAAAATTAAGGGGCATATGTACAAGCCCCTATTGCCATGCAAATATCACTTTTTATGATGTTCCCTTGGCGATAGGGGTCTTGCCTTATGTACAAGGCAACGTTAAGCTACTTAACTTGGCTTAACGCTGCCTTGTACATAAGGCACCCTTTCACGCTAACTTAGCGTGAAAGGGGTGTGCAGTGGGTGTTGTGGTGGGCGTTCCACCGCAAACCCCATTGTATTTGACGCTGACCCATGTACAAGGATGGTGTACATAAGAGGCAGCGCCAAAATTAAGACCAGGAAAATCCCGGTCGTAAGTTGGCGAAACGAGGAGAAATTAATTATTATGAAGTTTTGGCTTTTTCCATGTGTGCTGCCTTGTGCAGCACACATGGAAAAGCAAAATGCCGTAGTTTGTTTATGTACTGGAAGGTGCCCCTTCCTGTACATGAAAAACCTTTAAAAAAATGCCATTTTATAACTTTCATGTGCCCTGCACGAAGCAGCACACACGCAAGTTACAAAATGGCATTTTAGGATTGTTTATGTGCAGGAAGTGACTCCTTCCTACACATACACAATCCTCCTCTGCACACAGACACCCTTGCACACTGGTGTAAGGGTTCCTGCGTTGGCGCTAAGTTGTTAAACTTAGTGCCATCACAGGGGAAATGCAAGGCTGCACCACATTCTTGTAAATATGGTGCAGCCTTGCGTTTCCAAAGTAGCAGAGCGTGTTGTTAAGCCAAGGAGGCTAACAACACACTCTGTCACTTCATTGTATATATCCCCCTAAGACTTTAATAAGTAAGAGTTGTTGGAGAAAAAGCTGCAAATGAGCGAGAGTACGGCCATTCTCTCAAGACTATGGTCGAGTTTACAGCCTGTGGTGAAGTAGGGGCTATGTGAGGTTAAAGGTTCATACCCCTGTGAGAATTCAAGACATACTAATTTGAATGGCCCTTAATTGAACATTTGACACTTTTTAAAATTTGTATAACAATATGTTTTTATTGGTATTTTCTCAAAATATACAAAGCACATTCTGCATTATTTATCAATCTTTGACAATGAATAAAGTCTCCAGCAGCAGGGTTAGATGAGCAAGTTATAAGAAATGCAGTTAATAGGATATACAAGAAAGGTTAGAATAGTTTGAAAGTTGGGGGGTGTTTAAGTTTAACACAATGAACATCTGGGAACTCCCTGGAGAAGATTTTTCTAGATTTTATTGGGAAGAAGATTTGTGTAGATCACAATGGTATTGCTGTGGCAGTGGTAGATGTGCACACAACATAGCTTTGGGTTGTGTTCATGAGGGAAATACCCAATTTTAGCACTATCAAGGTCATAAGGAGTATATTCATGAAAGAGAGTTTTCTGACATATCATGATATTGCAGGGATTCTCCACATACACAGAACTATGCGCAGGAAACCAGGACCTCGGTGTGTAGTGGTGTACCAGAAAACGCACCTTGGTGCCTAGAACCCCAATCCGACTATCTGTAGTGTCTCATTCATTCGCCATACTACAGCGAATCTATCAATGATTAGACATCCTAGAACATGTCACTCCATCCCTCTCAGGAATCGCGGGAAGAAGAACACTATTTCGTTCAAACACTCATACTTGTCCACAACATGAGTACACAGAGACATGATATAGTTTAAAATGTTTATTTGAATTAAAGTGCTCTATAATGCAGTACACAAGCCAATACTAGCAGCAAAATGCATAAGAGCAATATAATCAGCATGGTTACATTCCATAAAGCACAAAAGGGGAAATCATAATATAATGATAGTGGAAACAGGACTACAGTACCTTACCACCCTCCCCGTTCTATAAGCTAGTTCATTATATTTATAGAAGCTTCTAGGCTTTGTCAGGGGGACCCCATACCTCGAAGTTTAGATGCAAGGAATTACTTCTCAGGACAAGCACAGCTCTTCTTCGTTGGAATGAATCTGTCCAAGTGCCTTTAATGCATGCAATGCCATATTAAAAGCACTCGACTTTCAGTAGTGCAGCTGTTTTCTATGTTGTGTCTATGGGCGTGGGACTGACCAAAGTAAATCAACAGCAGCTCATTGTTTTTCGATCATGAACACGCAGTGCAGATGAGGAGCACAGTGTACAGCTAAATGTGTGAGAAGCACACAGTTCTCCTGTGAGAATGCACCAGCAGCCTATCCACGAGAATAAAGCCATGTAGTAACGTGTGCAAAAGCGGCAAGATGGCTGCCAAGCATACACCAACAAATGCTAACTTAGCAATGTCCGTAGTTAATCCCATGACCTCACTACAATGACTGATAATGAATGCAGTTGATCTTTTATGAAGTGAAGACATTTCTGAAGAATGTGGGGGCACATGCATCATTTGAACTTGCGGTCACAATTTCTGCATTTGGGATGCATCACCCGAATGCAAAAATCGCAATTTGCAATTGCATTTAAGGAATCACAAATTGTAATGCCTTAAATGCAATGCAAGATTGCATTTAAAATAGCGATTTCGCTACTAAAGACCGCTACATACTGATTTTTTTCAACCATATGGTATTTAGCAAAAACTTTGAAAAATGCACTAAACTTAATTTTTCAAAGTTTCAGGTTACACACATACATGCCCTTGGGGCATGTGTGTGTGCAACATGGGTGCACATCAAAATTTCAGGGTTGCAACAGGGTGTCCATTTGACACCCTTGTACCCTTGAAATTGCATGAACAATTTGCGAGTACCTATTGGTACTCGCAAATTGCCCATGCAATTTCCCATTCATTCCCATGGGTCTGTAGGCCCATAGGAATGAATGGGAAGCCTTTCCTTATTCGTGACTCGCAATTTTTGACTCGCAATTAAGGAATGTTCAGGAATTTGCTATTTTTATAGTGATTCCTACATGCATAGGCTTTTGCGAGTCCTTAATTGCGATTCCATAATAATCGCAATTAGGACTTGCAAAAGCATATCTTAATGCATGTGCCCTGTAGTGTCAAACCTTCCGCAGTCGTGAGCCAATACATAGCCATCAAGCAAATAGAGTGGCTTAGTGTGTAGGTAGATTAGTAAAGGGTGCCATGAATAAGGCCATAAGGAGCTGGGTGGATGTGGAGAGGGTAGTTCAGGATGTGATATGGACTTTCTCCACCGCTGTAAATGAGGTAAAGAGACACACCTTTTTTCTCTGATGAGGAGAAGAGAGTCTGGCACTAAGCTGATTCTGCCATGGTTGAGAGAGTTGATGGAAAAGGATGGACAAGATATGGGCCAGTTCAAAAGTGTGGTGGATTGGATATACTAGGGCTTCCGGATGTAGGTGCAGCTGGGCCATGTAGAAGAAGTGGATCTTTCCAAATTTAGAGAAGGGATTAAGATTGAGGAGGTGAAAGAATGTTATGTGGGGTTAAAGAATGGTCAGAGGTCGAATTATAGGAGTGGAGCGGTGTTTCAGAGGAGAAGAAAAAAGACTATTAGAAAGAGGAATGGTTATAGTAGAGTTATGCTAGTGAGTGAGAGTGAGCTGAAGTATATCAGAGAATCAGAACAGAAGGGGTGTTGCTCAAAGCAGGTGAAGAGATGGAAGCAGAGTGTGGTGAGTGCGGAGTGCACTTTTAACGAACAATAGACGGTGGTAGGGTGAGAAAGGCTTCCATTAGGTTGGTAGATTGGTAGACTGTGTTTGGACTTGAACACTATACTTTGTGGATATTCAGAACCCTGAAATGTTCTCTTGGAATATATCAGTAGTGTTATTTCAGTTTTAACCTTCCTTGTTTCAATCTAGTTTAATATTATGATATGAATGAAAGAAGAAAAGTTATAACTCTAAGGAAAGTCAGAATCCTGCAGGGGTGAGTGCTGGTCATCTGTTCTCTGACGTTGTTCTCAAATGGTCAGTTAATGAGCTGACTGGTCTCCGAGACCTCATGCTTTGGTTGCTTCATAAAATAAAGCTCATTAACTCATCTCACTGTCTCTTGACCTCGTCACTAATGTTTGCCTTCAACAAGCAAAGATTTTTCGTTATGGAAACAATATTTCTTCAGTGAGCTAATTTTCACTTTAAAATAATTATTCGAAGGTGAAAAGGTTTACAGAATGTTTCTCTTCAGCATACATTTTGCAAAGCTGTTCTATACACAATGGCAAACGTTTGCAAAATGTTCTTTGCATCAAGGCATTGCAGAGGAAAAGAACACAGGGCTCCGATTCACTAAATATTTACATGGGTATTTGCATGACACTAAACAGCTCTCCTTGATGGAAGTTTGCGCAAACTGCAGTATTGATCAGTTTTCACGCCCAAATATATTTTGACTTTTAGGAGTACTAAACTTGGTGTTGGAGTCCATCAACTTCCATTTTATCCCTGTAAAGTGGGCAAAACAGGGCTAAAATGTTTCTATTCTGGGTTTTTTGCAAACTATATCTTATGCAGAATCATGTAGTTAGTGTTATGTGGTGCAAAAATTGTCACACAAGCCACAAATTTCACAGCAAAAGTGTTGCAACCATCATAAAGTTGCATAGTTTTATATAGACCTTTAGGGAGGTTGACAAAGAAACTCACAAATTTGCACGCCCCTTGCAAAAATGACAAATTTGCAGTTCTGACCTGTCCATGCAGCCGTTTCTTTCACAACCTGCAAGATGGACTTTATGAAAGCATTTCAAAGTTTTAGAATGCAAGTGATGGCCATGAAGACTGATAAGAAAAAGAAATGTGCAAGTTATTCCTTTACATTTACTGAGATAATTTTAGGAAATGAAACACTTGATTAAACCCTGATGACTATTCCTGTTGCCAGCTGTAGCAGGCCCTGACATGAAAATTCTATGCATTGTAGAATGAATTCAAAGAGGTGAAACAAAGTAAGCCATATGGAAAGGCACTTTTGCTCTAATATCATATAATTCTCTCTGAACGATTTAGCAAACCCCTGAGCAGAAAACTGCGCCGATAACCATTACCATAAGCACATTATTCTGCATAATCGGTAACATCAGGTTTTGATAGAGGATTTGTCCTCTTAGTAATTTATCAGAAAGGTTTGATCCTTAACTTCAGCAAATGTGTAATTTTAAAGTTAAATCCTCATTTGATAAGTCTGGCACATGCCACCAGGCACATGGGGCCAGATGTACGACCCTAAATTGTATGCACAAACGGGTTAGCAACACTTTTGCGCATGCAAAAACGAATAGGGCCATGTACATTTCCTATTTAGCGAGTTGTAATTTTTTTGCGACTCGCTAAATAGGAATTGCGACTCGCTATTAGGAAGGGGCGTTTCAAGGGCATCCTTTCCTAATGGCGACTCTCTACCCCATGTATGAATGTTTTGCGTCCGCAATCAGGTCGCAAAACACTCACAATTTACCGCCCTCTTCAAGAGGGTGCTAATGTGCTCACAAATGGGAAGGGGTCTCCAGGGGACCCCTTCCCCTTTGCAAATGTAGGAGAAAATATGTTTAGGGGTAGGCAGTGGTCCCAGGGACCACTACCTTCCCTTAAAAATAAAACAAAAACGTTTCATTATTTTTTTTAAAAAATGTATCCCGTTTTCCTTTAAGGAAAACGGGCTGCATTTAAAAAAAAACTGCTCTATTTAAAAGCAGTTCCAGACATGGAGGTCTGATGACCCCAGCAGGCCACCATCCCTGGGAGGGCAGGCCTTACCCAATGCGGTTGTAAATTGTGAGTGCCTCATGAATATTGATGAGGCATGCAAATTGTGACCCCATTGGGAATAGCAAACAGTGTCTCAGACACTGTTGAGCATGGCATTTTGCGACTCGCAATTTGTGACTCACAAATTGTCATGGTCATAAACCTGGCTCTTGATGTCATGTTTCTTCCTTTATTTTGCATTGGCAACTAGCTTTACTTTGACTTTCCCCTGCTTTCTCTAAATGTCTTCACCCAAAACTACAAAACAATGATTTTCCAACTCTGTAGTAAATCTCAGTACCTGCAATAAATCAGCAAGCCAGAGTATGCCTCTAGAATATACAAATTAATTGAGAGAGGGAGATAGTATGGAAGGTCCTAAATTGGGAAACCATACATATTAAGATCATTTTCACAAGCATCCTCACTCCTGGTGCTGGAAAAGCTGGAGGGCATCTGGATTCCAGATCCTGCACATTATTGAGCAGCTATGGCTCCTCTGCTATTGCGGAGGAACATCACCCCCACCTGCCAGCAGTCAAATATATGAAAAATAAAAAGACAATAAACCCTTGTTTATTATCGTTTTATTTTTTCTCTCTGAGCCAAGGCTTGGGGCTGGGGCCAGGGTGATAACAGGCTGGCGGAGGAGTGGTTGCACTGCTACTCCGTGCGCATAATGGTTTGGTGGCCATCTCAGGCTTGCCAAACCGTCATGCGCACTCAAGCTCTCTCCAAATCGAGCTCTGTTGCCGGGTTGGAGAGAGCAGGCACAGGCTTCCAGTCTAACTGGGAGCACAAATCATCGGCGCTCAGGCCAATCCTGACGCTGCTTTCAGCAGCATGAAATGATTGTCGGGATTGGTCACAGTAATTATAGGAAAAACAATGGTTTTGGGTGGCCTCAAAGGGTCCTAGTAGAGTAGGGTATAACTATGGTACTAGAATCAATCCTGGGAGAGAGTTTTGTAGGGTAGCATACAAATAGAATACTTTATTTATGTTTTTTAGTACAATTGTATTTTTCAGGTGCTCACACATGTGACAAAGTGCTTATAGTGACTGGGTGATTTAAAAAAAAATAAAACTATATACAAGGTGTCACAAACAAGTGTATTCCCCCAAAATATATACAGTAGGGTAGGGGAGTTTCCTTGAATGGGTCACAGTGCACTCTTGGAGCCTGTGCCAGCAGCAGTGGCCGCTGGTGTTAATGAGCGGAGGGGGCGTTGCCCTACCAGCATCGGGGAAAGGGAGAGAAGGATAAACACCATTGAGCAGCTGTGAAAGAAGTGCTCACTGTTTGGTGCTCCCCGGAGAAACAATGTAAAATATTTTTTGGTGCGCTAAGTCTTCCTGCAGGCTGCACATGCGCTAGCTAGGCGGCGCTGGGCCGGGAGATGACTATTCCTCGCCCTCGAGGCACAAGCGAGGAGGCGGGAACATCAGCTTTGTGGGAGTGTCTGCATAAAGCTGCAGTGTATGGATTTACAATGGGGCGCTTATGAAATAGCCCAGGGCGCGGTCAGTAGATCTTCATTCACAATAATGGGAAAGGGCAGTGCTGGCGTACGGTGCGGGAGTGGTAACAATTGCTGGCACTCCTTTCTAAGTTTCGCCTCTGTAAATTAATAAGCTTCTTAATTGGTTAAGGCAAGCTTGGGGGCGTGACGTATGCATGAGCTTGGCAGCACGTATTTCCGGGACACTGCACAAATCAAGTTGTTGTAAAAAGAAAGGCGCCTGCAGCCGTAAAATCAAAAGAGCGCACACCAGGTTTGTTTTTCTAGTAACAGAGACCTGAATAGGGGCTGGGGCTGGGGGCTAGGGGCTGGGGGCTAGGGGCTGGGCGCTGGGGGCCAGCTCGTCCTTTCGCCTGCTGAAGCTGAGCCGTTGTCCCGGTTGGTTATGTCCTTTCCAGTCTCCCCCCAGGAAGCATAGGGGGGCAGTTAATACGAGCCCTTGCGCGGTCTTAGCGCCATGAGAACAGCAATTAGTTGTAATGTCAGCGCTCTAGCTGACTCACGTTGCGTGATGACGCAACGCGCCCCCCCGGTCATTTTGTGGATGCGCGCGCATCCACAGTAGAGAGAAGCGCGAGTGCCGGAGCCTGGAGTGAATCGGCTCGGCGCTCTCTGATCGCAATTAGATATATTAAACCCCTGAATCATCAGCTTGTTGTCCTGTCATTATTATAGAAAGGGCGAACTTTACAATGGCGACGAGGTCGGGATGAAAAAAAAACGGAAAAATCGAGCAGTGGACCCAAGCAGGTGCAACCATATGACCATCACAAGGTGCCAGAGAGAGCCACAGCCAAGCCACAAAAGAGGTCCAGAGGCAGGACAACGACAGCCAAGCCACACAAAAAGACACCAGGGACATCAGAGAGCGCGGCAGAGCCTACAACACCCCACTCCATGAAGCAGCCATAGGAAACCAGGTATGGGGAGCCCCCCACGCAAACACCCACAGAGGGAGCCATACAGGGCACACAGAAGGACAGAAAGGGCACACAGCTGTGAAGGAACGCAAGGGGCACCCCCACAGTAACTACACACCCGAGGGGCAGGAGCACTGGCGACTTCAGGGAAGTTTGAAGGAGAAGAGACAAAGAGTCCTCAACTTCAACCAAAGAAGCAGGAGGAAGACAGCGCACCAGGCAGTCCCAAGGGCCAAAGTGGGAACGCACCGCCGGAAAGGCCCAAAACCATGTGTGCGCAGGCGTCTTTTGCAACAGCACCTGTACCATTCCTGCCTGAGCCAGGAGAACCCCTTATGAAGTGGGTAGACTGGAGAGATTACATTGATAACTTTATTGAAGTTCTAGAGGATGAAAACGAGGAGAAATTTACAAGTAAAAGGAAGAAACGGATACTGTTACACAACCTGGGTCCGGAGGGTCTCAGAGTATTCAAAAACCTAGTACCTAAACAACGTGATGATACCGACGACGATGTCTATGCCCACGCAATTGAGGAATTAAAACAGCACTACAGACCAGCAGTATGTGTCTCAATTGACCGATACAATTTTCAACAGAGAAAGCAGGAAGCTGGGGAATCGGTTGAAGAGTATGTAGAGGCATTAAGGAAACTAGCATCCAGGTGCAGATACACCGCATTCCAAGATGAGTTCATAAAAGACCAAATCGTAATGCACACCACAAGTAAGGCCGTGCAGGATAAATTATGGGCAAGCGGGGATGCCTCGCTGAAGGAAGTCATGACAATAGTAAGAAAAGCGGAATTGGCACGACGATGCGCGGAGGTGGCGAAGAAAGAGACGTTGGCCAGACCTATGGTGAACAGAATAGAAGAGGAGGAGCCCAGAAGAGACAACAGGAACAAGGGAACCCCACAGAAAGGCCTGAATAGGTGTCGAGGAAATCCAGGCCCACCGGGAAAACAAACGGGGGGTGGCAAGAATGCCTGTTACCGATGTGGAAGCACGGCACACAAGGCCTATGACAGTAAATGTCCAGCGTTTCGCGCCAAATGTATGTTCTGTGGGATTGTAGGGCAATACGAGAAGGTGTGCCGTAGGAAGTCAGCCAGGAGTACGATAAAATATGTCGACCAAGGACAAGAAGACCCAGAGCAGAGCAACCATGAGGAAGAGGACACGGTACTCTGCATTTACGACCAGGTGCTATGCGTGGATACCAAGAGATCTAGCAAGCCGGTGCTTGACATGACGATTGGTGGCGTGCCAATAAACATAGTGCAAGATACGGCTTCGCCCTGCACGATAGTCCAGAGGGTGGTGTGGAACGAGACATTTAGACCACATTTGGGCTCAGAGTTAGAGCGGTTGGACATAAGTCCTGTCACATACAATGGAGACCGCATACCATTGGTGGGGTTCAGACTATTAAAATTTGAAGTTAGAGGACGCAGGGCGAACTGCAAGCTGTACGTCTCAGAAAAAGGACCATCGGTACTGGGGTGGATGGACCAGGGTGACCTGGGAGGAGAGGTTCAGGTTTTACTCACCGAACCAGAACGATGGCCGGACCTGGACAGATGGAAAAGGGAATACCCTAAGGTGTTCGGAGGCAAGGTGGGGAAACTAGAGAAGTTTGCGCACAAGATTTTACTCAAAGCAGGAGCGGAACCAGTGTCCCACAGGGCGAGGAATGTGCCCCTCGCGGTGAGAGACGCGGTGCAGGCAGAACTACAAGAGTTGGAGAAAAAGGGCATAATCGAACCAATCACGTGTGCCGAATGGCTGGCACCACTGGTAGTGGTGATGAAACCCAGTGGGAAGGTCAGGCTATGCGTGGACCTGCGGGAGTTAAACAAGAACATCGTAGTGGAGAAGTTCCCCTTGCCACGGATTGAAGAGATGTTGGCCAAAACAAGAGGAATAAAGTGGTACTCCACCATTGACCTAACCTCAGAATACCACCAGATCGCATTGCACCCGGAGAGTAGGAGGCTGATGTCCTTCATCACCCCCTTCGGATGCTACCAGTTCCACCGTATGCCATTTGGACTGGCATCAGCCGCAGCGGTGTTTCAAAAACTGATGCACCAATTGTTTAAGAACGTGGACGGCATCCAGTATTTTCAGGATGATATCCTAGTGATGGGACGAGACAAGATAGACCACAACGCAAAACTTTCTAAAGTGCTGAGGGTGCTGGAGGAAAAAGGCCTAACTGCAGAGTGGGAGAAGTGCCGCCTCGGTATGGAGTCAGTGACCTACTTGGGACATGAAATTGGGGTGCAAGGAATCACGCCCAAGACTGAGAACGTGAAAGCGATTTGCGACGCGCCACCCCCCACCAGCAAGGAGGATGTCAGGTCCTTTTTAGGCATGGTAGAATATTATAGTAAATTTGTTCAACATTTCGCAACAAAAACCCACCACATGAGACAATTAATGAGAGAAAAATCAATCTTCAGTTGGACGGAAGAGGCACAAAGGGAGTTTGAAAGTATAAAGATGGACTTGGTAAGTGCTGTACTCCTGCAAGGTTACAACCCCCAAGGGAGAACAGTGCTCACGACAGATGCCAGTGACAAGGGACTAGGTGCTGTGTTGATGCAGGACAGAGGACAAGGAGTGGTCGAGACATTGAGCTTTGCATCTCGCACACTGAGTGACACGGAGAAAAAGTTCTGCGTCATAGAAAAGGAGATGTTGGCCGTGGTGTGGGCAATGACAAGGTTCCGACAATTTCTATGGGGAACACGTTTCCAGTTAAAGACTGATCACAAACCGTTGGTGAAAGTACTCACCTCAAGTGGGCATGCCAGTGCAACACCCAGAATTTCAAAGATGACTCTGAAGCTTTTAGAGTACAGAAACGATGTGGAATATATTCCGGGCAGTCGGAATATTGTGGCAGACTACTTGAGTAGGGCGGCAGCCATGGAGACGGAAGAAGAAGACAAGGAAGCTGGAGAGGAAATGGTAGCCTTGCCGGATGACCGGGAGAGGGTCATTAGCAACCAAGAGTAGGACGAAGCCTATAAGGAAGACCAGGACATACAGGAGGTGAAGGTGTGCATAGTGAATGGTTGGCCAGAAAAGAAACACCTCAGCGAGAAGTATTATGAGGTCAGGGAGGAACTGTCAGTGGATGATAAGGGAGTGTTCGTATACAGGGGAGATAAGGTCATCCCCCCAGCAGGAATTGTTCCGAGATTACTGGCGATACTCCACGAAGGACATCTGGGGATCGGGAAAACAAAACTACGGACCAAACAGGGATACTGGTGGCCAGGCATGGACTTGCAAGCCGAACGATACGTCAGGGAATGCATCCAGTGCCAAGGAGCGGACAAAACGCTTCAGCCTTTTAGACCTGTGTTGGGAAAATTTGACTCCCCGAAGATCCCGTGGGAAGAGCTATCTATTGATATCTTGGGCCCGATCTTGGATGGACAAGGAACCCAGAAATATGTGCGTCCTCATAGACAAGTATTCCAAATGGCCAGAAGTGAAGGTGGAAGAAGTAATGGACACAGAGACAATTCTAAGGTTTCTGGATGATACGTTCAGGAGAGAAGGCATTCCCAAATCCATACTGAGCGACAATGGTCCTCAGTTCACCTCAGAAAGATGGACTAAATTCATGGAGAGAAATGGCATCCTATCCATACACACCTCCATATATCACCCGGCTGGTAATGGTCTAGTTGAACGCTTTAACTGAGTGGTGATGGGATCGGTACAGGCAGCTATAATGAGTAACAAGGATTGGGAGAAAGGAATATGGCAAATGATCTGGGCGTACTGAATCACCCCTACGGGAGCAGGGTACAGCCCCTTCCAAATTCTGAGGGGCCAAGATCCTTTCACGAAGGACAACCGAGTGTGGAAGGAGAAAACAGTAACCAGCAAATGGTCCCCGGCAGTGGTTCAGGTGAACTTAGAGAGAGCACAAGCTGTCTACGCCAAGTACTATAACTTACGAAGGAACGTGAGAGACACTGGATTAGAGGAAGGTGAATGGGTGAGAGTCAAGTTGGTGGTAAGGCAAAGGAAGGGGGACAGCAAATATAGTAGACCCTTTCAAGTCAAGGAGGTGTATGATAGAGCTGCTCTTTCAAGCGATGGCAATGTATGGTCGCAAGACAGCATGGCAAGATGCAATAAAATAATACAGTGGAACTATGGTGAGCAGGAGCTGGAAGGGTCAGCGGAGCCCAATGAAGGAAATGAACTCTCCAACTTGGAGGTGGACATGGAAGATGGAGACTCGAACGAGGAGCAGGGCAGCAGAGGTACCCCCAGAATAGAGATGGAGAGGAGTGCAAGGAGGTCGACGGGGAGCCCAGCTGAACCGAGCCAGAGAGAAGGTAGTGGAGAGACTCAGGCGAGAGAAGTTACAGATACCCCGGTAAGACATACCCGAGGGGGGAGAGCAGTGGTGAGACCATCCAGGTTCCAGGACTATGATATGAGGGATGGACTATAAATTTTCATGGTTGTTTCAGTGGTGGAAAAATAGGGGAGATATGTAATGTCAGCGCTCTAGCTGACTCACGTTGCTTGATGACGCAACGCGCCCACCGGCCATTTTGTTGATGCGTGCGCATCCACAGTTGAGAGAAGCGCGAGTGCCGGAGCCTGGAGTGAATCGGCTCGGCGCTCTCTGATCGCAATTAGATATAATAAACCTCTGAATCATCAGCTTGTTGTCCTGTCATTATTATATAAAGGGAGAACTTTACATCAGTCTAGTCCTAAACAACACTCTTTGCACATGAAAGTGCCGCAGTACTGGGAATGCCACCAGCCATAAATTAAAGCGCTAGCACCGGCAGGACAGGCTTCACTTGCAGCCCTAGCTATTCACAATTAAAATATGTGCCTTTTTAATGACGGTGCGTGCATGCTGTGAAATCCAGCCTAGTTGCTTAACTCACAGCGCAATATTAACGGCCCTCATTTCATCTTGCTTTAATTGTATCTCTGGGGGCAAGATTACAACGTGAGTCCGGCAAGGGGCCTATTACTTCCAATTGTTTTAAACGTGCTTTCCCCTGCTAACAGGCCTATATTACAAGATGATAAATGTACCCCTGTGTTACAGAGTGGACTCCTCTCACCTTCATACTTGTCACATATTAGGCTGTTGCATCCCGTCTTGAGGGGGTTGCCTGGCCAGAAACAAATGCTACAGCCCTCCAACAGTGACAGACACTTTTGCAATCAGGGACACACTAAAGACAATTCAGAATATACTCCTCCGATAGGTATTCTTGCACTTTTCTCAGTGACAGACACTCCAGCACTTCACTCCGTGACAGTGCACTACTCCCCTTAATGACACTGCCTCAATTCACTCAAATGCTGTCATGCTTCACTCCGTGGCACTCGCTGTGGTGTTTCGCTTAGTGACTAACTGTTGTGCTTTAGGCAACAATAGAGGATACAAGTTGTGCCTAGATTTCTACTGCATGTGGATTAACCATTCAAGTATTGTGAATACTTAGATGGTATTGAGAATTAAGTTGAGGAGGTGCATGTCAGTGGAAGTGTCTGGTAATTACATTGGTTTCAGTGTTCACAACATCTGGTACATAAATACAACTGTCACATAACGAGTTACTTGGTCTGGGAAGCTAAAATCGTCATAGGTAATCAGCAATGCATTGTATCTCGAAGTCAATTCAATTTCAATTTCAAAATGCTTTATTCGGTATGTATGAATACAACCATATAGCAACAAACATAGAAATAAAGATAAATACAGCATACATTTGTATCAATTTTGGTTTGCCAAATGCCTTAATTACTTGAATACGATATACATTTAACACCACATATCCGACAGTCTTTAAAGTGCTTTTTAGTGCATTTGTCTACTAATGTATGTGCAAATTTAGCATATTAAAGTGCAAAATGAATTATATCATCCTTACAGATGTACAGCTTACATTAGAGCAAACTTCTACTAATACATGTGCAAAGTGGCAAGATAAAGTGCGAAGCAGCAATACTGTTCTTATAGCAGCACATGTCTGGCGTTTAAGGTGCCTATTTAGTGCATACGTTTGGTAGTAGATGTGCAAACTAGCATAATAAAGTGCAAAGTGACTGTACCATCCTTCCTAAAGTGCAGTATACATTTAGCAGCAGGTATCCGGATGCTCTAGGAATGTTTCTCACTACATTCAACTAACAGGGCATGTGCAAATTCACAGTATAAAGTGCTGTAAGTGATTTAAGTGGTGGAGGTACTCGATTTCTACAAATGCTAAACTGTCATAGAAGTACATAATTGGTTGAGTTCATACAATAATTGATTTCCGTGCAAATATACATTTTAAAATATAAGTGGCCACATAGAAACATACATCTGGGGTCTCTAGATTAAACATCAATTGCATCGCTGTTTTTATACTACGCATATTATATTTAAAAAAGATTGGTTTCAGATAAAATTTCCTAAAAGGGGTATAAAAGTTACAGAATAACAAAAAGTGACAAGTGCTCTGTTTGGATTTGCCATCACAGGGACAAAAACATGTACCAGGTTTCTTAATTGTAGGGAATGCCACAAGGTGGTGCACAATTCCCAACCGTAAACAGGTTAGTACAAAACGGTGGGAATTGGTACTAACAATAGTAAGGTAAATTTGGAAGCCTTCATTGATGTTATATTCCAGATACAGATTAAACGTACTTTGTTTTACATATTTTTCCATTCTAATCCCATCTGAATGTTTAAGGAATGAAACTTTAAGCTCCCGCTTCGACAACACGGACCCCGTTGTTAAATCTTTAAAGATGTTGTGACCATACAGTGTCTTATACCAGTGTTGTATGTGACATGACCAGAGGATATTTGAGCAGCGATCGAGCTTTAAACAATCAGAAATTACATCCTGAGTAAATTTTGCCTCTTCCTTTGCCCAGATTGAGCGCCATAGGGACAGAGGTCGTAAAGCAATTAAATCATTAACATAATTCATGTCAAGTTCCCTATGTAATATCTCGATTGAGGCCGTAGCCGGGGTACAAATTAATCGTTTTAAAAACACATTTTCCTCGCGCTGAATCAGGTTAGCACTCTGTTCATTATATCCCCATATCCCGGCCCAGTATATGGCTGATGTTATACATCTTGAATTATATATTGACAACATTTCATGTATTCTACGACCCCCTAGTTTAGCAGCAAATCTAAAAATGCAGCTTGTATTCCTAGCCATTTTAAAAAGGACACTTTCTTGTTCACTAGCCCATCTCCCATCTCCTGAAAAAGTGATGCCTAGGTAGCAAAAACTCTTAACGGATTCTAATCTCTCCCCTTCTAAAAGAAAGGACCTACATTTTTTTGGTTTCTTGCCACATATCATTGTGACAGTCTTTCCTTTATTAATTTTCAGCTTCCTACTTTCAGTAAATATGTGGAACCTATTGATCAGACGTTGCAATCCTTTTTGGGTCCTGGAGAGAAGGACCGCGTCATCCGCATATAAAAGGATTGGGATTAGGTTGCCATTAATGATAGGTGCATCTGCATTAGTTTGTCTTAAAATTTGATCTACTTGATTTATAAAAAGGGAGAACAGGAGTGGGGCAAGTACGCATCCCTGTCGGATTCCTCTCTTGATTTTAAAAAAGGGGGTGCACTCTCCATCTGTTCCAAATCTGACTTTGCTGGACAGGTTGTCATACAGTCTGGCAAGGAGATGGATAATTTCAGTAGGGGCACCCATTTCCAGCAAGATAGGCCAGAGCAGTGCGTGTTTCACCAGATCGAATGCTGAACTCAAGTCAGCGAAGCACAAGAATAGATTACCGTCTTTAGCTTTAGTGTACTTGCTGACTATTAGTTCCAGGTTCACGCACTGCTCCATTGTTCCCATGCCCTTGCGGAACCCATACTGCACTGGGGATAAGATTTCATTTTCCTCAGCCCAGGCTTCCAGTCTCACTAATAGGACATGACTAAGGATTTTGACTGTTGAGTCTAAAAGTGAAATGGGACGATAATTTCGTGCTTCAGACCTGGAGCCTTTTTTATAAAGCGGCACAATGATTGACTGCCCCCATGTTGTTGGTAGACTATCTTCTACGGCCGCGTTAAAGTAACGTGTCAATATTGGTGCCCATAGAGTCATTTCGTGTTTATAAAAGTCCATGGGCACCCCGTCAGGCCCAGGTGCTTTGCTACTCTTACTATTTTTGATTGCCTCTGTAACTTCATTTAAAGTTAAAAATAACTGCATTTTCTGCCATTTAGGGCATGGTACTGTATCAACACTTAAAATAGACCCATCTGGATTAAAATCAGAATTACAAATCCCAGTAAAATGGGCAATCCATGCGTGGCAACTAACATGCAAACTGATTTCTGGGATATTATCATTCTTTAAAAAGGGACCATTTACAATTTCCCAGAATAATTTGTGGTCTTTTGTTTCAGCAGCCATATCCAATTTCAGCCATGCTTCATTTTGCAACTCTTTTTTTCTAGATGCTAAGGTAGTCTTATAGTTAAGTCGCTGTTCTCTAATTTTATCTTTATCTCTCGGCTTGACATTGAGCGCTGTTTTTAGCTTTTTTAGTGACTGGGCACAGTGCTTATCAAACCATGCATCTTTATTTCTCTTAGGCTTTCTATTTCTTACTACCAGGGAATTCTCAATAGTGTTAGTTATTTGCAAAAAATTAGAAAGTAAAGTGGACGCGATTACATTAGGTGCTAAGCAATAGCCAACCTCTCTACTACATTTGCGGATAATATCCACCATTAATTTATTGGGGTCTATTTTGATCCACTTGATCCTCATGCCATTTGGTCTCTCAGCCACAATCCCTTGGACGGGTCTACCATGCACATTTGTTTTTGGGCCCCAGCCCATTAATTCCATTGATATACTATTGTGATCACTCACTGGCTGTTCTATTACCCAAACATTGGAATAGACAGAACCATTGGACACCAGGATATGATCAATGTTTGAGTGAGCATCTCTCCCTCTAAATGTTGGGCACTTCTCGTTATTTTTATTCTTTGTACATTCTAGTAGTTCCAGGTCTAATTTTGCTACCAGATTGTTCAGTGCACTCCCGTAATTATTGTGGGGGAAATGATTAAAGATAATACTATCACCACCTGGGTACTCCTCTTGATGTCCACAGATCCCCGTCTGAGCGTAACTACATGCTCGGGTATTGAAGTCTCCTGCCCAGAGTATTACAGGGCCTTTGCTTGATAATGCAAGTGTTTCTTCTATTGCCCGCTCGACGTCCGATACAATCATACCCCGGTTGGGCCCCACAATGTTATTATAAAAATTCACAATAACTAAATCCCTACATTCGCTATGTGTCAATCGCAGAACTGATGCATGCTGACCCACCTCCACATATCCGCCAGTACTAAATTCCGTTAATTTAGTGGATACCAAAGTCAATAAACCGCCTTTTGCTCTACCTGCCTTAGATGCTACTGCTGTCACACTGTAGGAGGTATATCCTTCAACTTGTATTTGATCTCTATGTCACGTCTCTTGCAGACATATTATGTCGTAGCCCTGTATGATGAAATTATCCCAGAACGAAGTAGTTAGTTTAGCAGCAATTCCCGCTATATTCCAAGTAGTGACCTTTAGAAAGTCAACAGGGTTGCCTTGTGTAACATCAGGATACTCGATCAGTGACGATGTTTCTAGACTCACGTTCAGGTTTATATCTGTAAGGGTGGTTACATTTGGCATAATTGCATCGATATTTTTACATTGTTCAGTGCTAATGGTATTTAACACAGTTACATCTTCTACCCCTGTTTGACCCCCTAGCCCTTGTTCAATTGTAGCTATTTCACCAGATACAATAGATTCACAATGTGGGATCGTAGATGGTACATTCAGTCAGTCGTTCTCCTCTAGTGAGTTAAACACCTGGAATCTGTTGCAGATCGGAATTGTGAAATTGTCATATACATTATACAATGGTGCTGGTACAGAGGGTACATTGGGGTGGTTAAGATGTACAGCTCTCGGGTGCTTAAAAGTCTGCGTTGTAATTTGTCTTCCTAACTGGTTTCTATTGAAGTAGTCAAGTGGGACCAACGTGGTGTTATATTCATGATTAGATGGCATAGGTGCATTTAAAATCGAGTCTCTTGCCTATTCAGTAGCCCTGTAGTTTATGACTATACAGTCCCCATTTATCTCCTTTTTACTTGGTCCCACCCATCCAACTCTCTGTGTGGAAATAATCTGATTTGCCCCTCGTGTTGGAAATCCACAGTTTTTCACAAGCCAGTGCAAGGTTTTGTTTTTCAGGGTTTCCTGATTTTCAAATTGGGTAGGCTTCAGTTTAGGGACATTAACGAGGATAGCTACATAGGGTCTACATTCCGGTGGAAGGTTAATTGTAGAAGGAATGGTATTATTAGTGTGGCGCCTGGGTGCTGGTAAGTTTGTGTTGTTGTGACTGGGGCCACCTGTCTCCCTTTGTCCCACAGCAACTTTCTGGTCCGTTGTTACATTTGGGGTGATGGTGGGTAACATTTTCGCTCCACTTGTGGTTGCTACCGGGGTCGCTACCATAGTGGGTGTACTAGGACTCTGGTTGCACTGCTTGTCGTGTTTTTGTTCAGTCTCCCAGTAGGTACATTAGTTATAGTTGACTTGACTTGCGTGCCCAGATGTTCTAGAATATCTACGTTGGCTATGCCCAGCTTTTCCAAGTTCTCCACTTTTTTACTTAGGGATTCTAAAATTTCAGTCACTGGTATAATGTAGGTTTTTATCATATTCTCTAGATGTTGCGTCAGTCCCTCTATAATAATTGGGGTTAGTTTCTCCTTTGAGCTATGTTGCAGTACCTCTCCCTCCCTTCCATGGTCTATTGAAGTTTGGGTTGCTTTCTTTCTTTTGCATATATATCTCTTGCCCAGTTTATTAACTAACAACAATTTCCTGCTGTGAGTGGGTTTCCATTTGGGCCGAGTAGACCCATGGTCAATCACACTACTTAACAGACTAGTGTTAGTTGAATCAGCGATAGGGATAATGTCATTGATGTCGCAACCATCCATCTCCCCTGTATCATTAGGCACACCATTCAATGTTGGGGGTTGGGGTATATCACTTGTTATCAGATTGGGTGTTAATGATAATCTACTCTACCTAGCAGAAAACACAGTAGGTTCTAGAGGTTGCGGTGCAACGACCTGGTTGGGATCATTCCCTGGCAGACCTGCAAAAGATTGTGATAAAATCGAGTCAGTGTTGTTACATTAGTAGTATTTGCAGGTGAGTTTACTGCTTGAGGCGATTTAGTAAATAGGCACATACTAGGTGGCAAGGATAGTCTTCTTTCAGTATTTTCAATCGCATTCACAACAACCCCAATTGTTTGCTGCAACATTCTATCAATTGCAGTTAGGGTAGGTAGTGGGGTTTGTGCCAAAGTTAATTTCCTGGTTGCTGATCGTGTATGCATTGGAGTCTTTTTGGCCGCAGCCTTACGTTTAGCCTCCATCAGAGCTATCGCTGACCACTACCTGTTACACTCAAGCGTGAGAGGTGGTTACCTTAGTTGGTGTGTTAACAAAGCCAAGGGGGGTGGCCCAGTCCAGTCTCTTTCGGTCTCTGAGGGCCTCAGAGGGCCCGCCCTTTGCCCGGGCTTAGCCCGGCGCGTCCCGCGTGCGTCCTCGCAGGACGAGGAAGCGGGCGTAGCTTTATGCGCCTCCTGGCGCTGCAAGATGATGGGGGAGGCGTCCTGGCGTGAAGGCTGCTGGGGGCTGTAGTTCACTTGTTTTCCCGACCGGCGGAGCCAAGCCCGGCCAGTCGAAAGTGCAGGAAGATGGACTGAGGCGGAGCAAAGCCCGGCCGCCCCACAGCCACGAAGGACAGACAGCACGCCTCAGCGGAGCCAAAGGGAGGCTCGGCCGGCATGGTAACCCTCCCGGAAACTGCCACCAGGTCCTCGGCAGTGGGCGTAGCTTTATGCGCCTCCTGGCGCTGCAAGATGATGGGGGAGGCGTCCTGGCGTGAAGGCTGCTGGGGGCTGTAGTTCACTTGTTTTCCCGACCGGCGGAGCCAAGCCCGGCCAGTCGGAAGTGCAGGAAGATGGACTGCGGCGGAGCAAAGCCCGGCCGCCCCACAGCCACGAAGGACAGACAGCATGCCTCAGCGGAGCAAAAGGTAGGCTCGGCCGGCGTGGTAACACTTCCGGAAAGTCGAAGTCTCTTATGAAGCTCTGTGGTTATACTGAATAAGCAGCTACCTATGTTACATGACATCTCTTTTTTAATGGAATAAATGCACTTTCACAATTGCTTTATTAACCTTCCTGCTTTCTCAAATGTTCTTGAAAACGCACCATTTGTCCACTCTTTTTTCAAATTTTTCTCGGGGGAGGTTGTTTGGGGGAGGTTGTGCGGTGCAGTACGACAATTTTACGCCCCACCACTTTCAATTGTCACCAGAGAGGGGCACAAGGTGATGATGCGGCAGGTAGGTGTTTTTAAAAAAAACATAATTGTCTCTTCTATCTCCCCCCATTCCCCCTAACCCGCCACTCTATCACCAAAACAGCAGCTGCTGTTACTGAGCGACATTCGGATTTGACTGGTCCCTCAGCGAACTGTCTGACTTTGCCCCAGTGCAATTTGCTAACACCAGGACACATTCAGCAGTGTTGAACTAGGTATACTTCTTATTCAGTGCAGCAACCTGCAAGTGGTGAGAGGCATGTTTTTTTTTAAATTCCAGCTGGGCCCTCCAAAAAAATGGCTCTGTCAGTTTCTAAATGTTTGCTTTATAGTCTACATGCAGCTCCTGGATTTAGAGGAATAACTCAATACCCTGCATTACAAGGATTGTAAATTATGACACACATGAAACACAAATATTTTTTAACGAATTCAATAACCCACTGAACAATCTACTTAAAATACAAATATGTGACTTGCTTGTTACTCGCAGCGCTCTTCAGCAGGAAGTTTACTTCTCTGCGCTGCTTTATGATGAGTCAAACCTGTGACTGAAGTGCACACAGATCTCTCCAGCAAGTGCATAACCAGCCAGATATATCATGCTTCTTTCATGCCCTGGAACTTGCTGGGTGCAAAATATTTCTGTAGCAAAATATCTCTGCAGTTGTTGCCTTAACATTATGATATAGTTTAAAATGCAGTCTGTGTGTGACCAATTAAGTAAACTAGAACAAATCGCCCATCACATTATATCTTGCTGCCAAGTGCTTTGGGGGCAGAGTTTAAAAAAATGAATGTATAAAGTTGACTATCATACTATGCTCCTTATGTCTTCCCCCTTCAAAACTCAACCATTTTTTGTTGCTACCCACTGATCCATAATTCATGGTATCCCAGGACAGATTGTTTCATTGACCAGCATTGCTCAATCCCATAGTCATTGCGCGTGGGCTTGTGATGCCTTGTGTAAGTTTGCAGTACAGTTGTGCTTCAGATATCAGTTCATTAAATGTTATGGAACACTGCAAGGCTTAACATTCTACTGGAGTTGCCAACAAATCACGTTGATGAATACTCGACCAAAACAAACTTCTGTAACACAGAATTCCTGCTCCCCAAAGAGGGTAGGAAGTCTGGATTGGAGTGTTTTTGGACACACTGCCTGCCAGTGCAGTACAGTCACTTGCTAGCTATATGAGTATGTAGAATGATTTTCATTTATATTTATTGGGTATAAATTTCACTTATGGATGTAAAGTCATGGGCTCTAGGCCCACATACTTTGTAAATGAATCACACAGACACAGTGCTTACTATGGAATGGAATGGAATGGAAAGAGAATTTATATAGTGCGATGGCTACCCACGGGCGTCCCAGCGCTGCAGAGGAAAGTAGGTTGAGCAGGAGAGTCTAGATTTTGTGGAGCTGAGGGAAGATTTAGATAGAAGTGTTATTGAAAAGCCAGGTCTTAAGAAGCTTTCGGAAAGTGAGTAGATTGGATTCTGATCTGATTGGGAGAAAGTTCCAAGTCTTGGCTAGATTGTAGGAGATTGTAGGAGAGCGATCGGCCTCCGCATCTGGCTCTTCTGATGCGTGGTACTGAGGTGAGGTGGGAGGTCGCGGATCTGAGGGGGCGAGTGGGATGATAGGCTTTCACCAAGGGGTGATTGATGGAAGGGCCTGTTCCCCAGTAAATTCGATTCTAGCTCTCACAGGGAGCCAGTGGAGATCCTTCAATCTGGCTTTGACTGAGTTCGGCGAGTGATGTCGAGAAGGATTCTTGCCGCGCAGTTTTGAATGATTTGAAGTTTGTTGAGTGTGGACTGTGGGGCCCCAAGATATAGGGCGTTGCCACAGTCGAGACGGGTAAGAATTAGTCCTTGGACCATGATCCGTGTTGAGTGGAACGGGAGGAGAGGGAGAATTTTTCGAAGTAGTCTCATTAGCCCGAAGCAGGTGGCGGCGAGCTTGGTTGCTTGGTGGTTGAAGGTAAGAGTTTGGTCAAGCCAGATGCCTAGACTCTTGATTTGTTCCTTGGGCTGCGGGGGGCTGCCTAAACAGAGGGGCCAGATGGAATCAATGGATTTCATGATGTTATTTCCAAGGAGCATTACCTCTGTTTTATCCCCGTTTAGTTTTAAACAGGAACCTGACATCCAGGCGGCAACAGCTTCCAAGCATTTGTGTAAGCTGTGGTGGGAATTGAGGGGAGGGTCCAGTGCTACCACTAGCTGTGTGTCGTCCGCATAGGTGACAATTTTCACACCGAAGGGGCGGACGACATCAGATAGAGGACTAAGATAAACATTAAAAAGGGTGGGACTCAGGGAGGAGCCCTGAGGCACTCCGCAATTAAGAGGTTTACTGGAGGAGGTGAAGTCCCCCTCAAATACTTGGCAGGATCTGTCTGTGAGAAAGGATCTCATCCAGGTGAGTGCTGTTCCTGAGACTCCTATCATACCAAGGCGGTGGAGTAGAATGTTATGATTTACAGTGTCGAAGGCGGCACTTAGGTCGAGTAGGACGATGGCCGTAGACCCGCCACCGTCCAGGATCCTTCTTGCCTCCTCCGTCACTGCTATCAGGGCAGTCTCCGTTCCATGACAAGGCCTAAAACCCATCTGGGAGGGGTCCAGTATGTTATTAGATTTCAGGAAGTCGGTCAAAACAGAATTGACGTGCTTCTCAAGAAGTTTGCTGAGCCAAGGTAGAAGGGAGATGGGTCGGTAGTTAGAAGGATTGGATTGATCGAGGCTGGGTTTCTTTAATAAAGCTTTGACCATAGCTCTTTTCCATAGGGGCGGGACGATGCCAGTATGGAGGGAGGAGTTGAGTAGGTCTTGGATGGTGGGTGAGATATGATTGGTTATCGGGGTGAGAACCCTAGGGGGGGCTGGATCGGTGGGTGATCCAGATTTGACCTGTCCCATGATCTTTTCTAGGTTGATTAGGTCTAGTGACGGAAAGCTATTGAGAACATTAAGTCGGACTGTTGTGGGGCCTATGTCGGCGGTATCTCTGGGCGAGGTGGTGGAGTGAGAGAAAGAGTAGTTGATGACTTCTATTTTATGGTGAAGAACTCCGCTATTTCCTCACAATGGGTCTGGGTATTGTTGTGATCCTTTGGGGTCTCGGGAAGTTGCAGGAGGGATTTAGCTATCCGGTAGATCTCCTTGGGTTTAGAGGCTGCCTTATCGATCTTTTGTTCGCAGTATTTGGCCTGCGCTAGTTGTATATCTGCTTTGTAGATTTTAATAGCTGCTCTATAGTTCGCTTTGTCTGCTGGGAGATAATCAAGGCGCCATTTCCTCTCGATTCGTTTGCAGGCGCGTTTGGCCTCCCGTAGATCAGTCGTGTACCATGGGGCTGTTGGGTTGCCCCGCTTGGGATGGATACTTTTTAGTGGGAGTACTAGGTCTAAGGAGCTGGTAATCCATCTGTTGTAATTCTCGTTGACCTGGATGGGATTAGATGTGTTAATAGGTTTGGTGCGCTGTAAAATATCCTGCCACTCAGGTAGGGGGATTTTTGACCAGTTGCGTGACTGTTGAATCGTCAGGGGTTTAGGAGGGGGGTGATAGGGGAGGGTCCAGGTGAATGGAACTGGCCATGAGCATGTGCATTCCGGCTCATTTATTGACAGGGTCCCCTGACCTGTGACACCTGTGTTGGATGGGTGTCTGGTGGGTATAAAGACCTGACCTCGTGGGAGAGGCTGAAAAAACACTAGATTGTGTCCGGCAGCACACAAGATTGGGGCTATCCATAAAACGTTACATGCAGAAGGTCCCTCTAGATGTGCATTGGACATCCCTGGGCTAGGCAAAGTCTGGCGAGAATACATGCAACTACGCACAGAAATGCGCTGTCTGCAAACCTCTTAGACATGGGTTTTAGGCTTCCCCAGCGCTTTTAGTGGGCCGGGTCTCTCTTTTGCTGAGCACCGGCAGTTTTTAGGGCTCGCGCCCTGCATTCCAGGGCGCAGCACTGCTCGCGCAGGAGAGAGCCCTTTTGTCCGAGGTTTGAAAATGGACCCTGGAATCGCACACTCTCGTGCGTGTGCTTTTCCTTTTGGGCTCCGCTATTTGGCTTTGATTGCGTGTTTTATAAAAAAAATAACAGAGCACGCAATAGGCCAAAGGCGGGCGCATTGCTCCGCCCGTGGCCTATTGGTGTCTGTTACGCGCACCAAAGCCCATGTGGTTTCCATTATCGTGCCCACACACGGGCGCGATAATGGAAAGCACATGTCTCACTGTGGCACTCGCACCACTTGCGGGTTTCAGTGTTCTGCTTTAGCGATCGCAAAAGTGAAAGAGATCGCTTTCACTGCTGCTTGTTTCTACTTACATGCAACATGCCTCACCCCCTTCGGCCCTGGAGAGCTGGCGAGATCCCGCACCCCATATGCTTTCACTGCACGCAACCTAATGCTGACTTTTTTCACCTGGTCTGGCGATTACCTACGATAGTTAGTTACTGGTGCAAGATCAGGCTCGCCCTTGCCCGAAAGATCGAGCTGATGCCTCACATTGCACTGTTGGGCGTCATGGAGGCTCTTGGGAGTTTCGGCGGAGACCGGACAATGGTGAGTGTGGGACTCTGTATGCGATTCTTCTCCATGTAGCAACTATGAATTCATATTCACTAGATTAATGTAAAAATCCTTATAGGGCTTGTAAATAAGTCTTTGAGTTCACCCCAGTGATCATGCAATAGTGAGACTAGAGATTAAGGAGAACTTGCACCAGTAAAAATCCAGTTATGACAACAGCAGCTTTTGATATGGTATAAGCAAGTGAATTAACGACTAACACCTCTTCCACATGTCACGCATACCCTCCGCGTTGTATATTTTACAGACCCACCCTGCCCCCCTCCGCGTGTTTCCATTACGGCCCGGGTGGTTCTGTCCATTTTCCTCACCTTGATGGAGCAGAAGCAGAACAGCAGCGAGGGTGGGCGCAAGACCCAACTCCAATCTCGGTGTCCAAGTGGGGGTTCCCTCTTGGTGGCACTCCTCGATTATGTCCCCCTCAAAACAGAAGAGCTTTCAAACTTTCCGGGCGTAAAAAAACACAAAGGGGACTTCGCTGGCTTTTTTTTAGGTGGAAAACTAATTGGTCGCCTTCGATCTTCTAAGCAGTAGTCCTCCTGGCTGACGGGAAGGGTGATAAATTCAAGGAGAAAACAACAAATGCAAATATTAAAAATACAAAACAGTTAAAGGATTGCTCTTCTGCGTAAGGAGGAGTCCTGGGTGAGTGCCTGGTCTAGCACTGAGAGCATGAACAGGTGGAATGAGGGCAGGGTGGAGCCTGATACCTAAGGTACCGGTCCCAACGGCAGCCACCCCGCCCAGAGTCACGCCCCTCCTGGCGTCTGACCCTCCACATTCCTGCCCCCTCTTGGGATATATGACGTTACCACGCGCGCGTTACAACGACCTACCATTACAACGCAGTCGTAACAACGCAAGTCGTTACAACGACTTGCGTTGGGGGGGCGCAAATTTAAAACATTTAATTTACTATTCCAACACCAGTCCCCGTGGATAGTAGGGAAGGTGTTGGGATAGTAAATTAAATGATTTACTATCCTCGAGCGCCCCCAGCGCAATTCGTTGTAACAGCTTTCGTTGTTACAACCGCGTGGTAATGGTAGGTCGTGGTAACGCGCGCGTTGTAAATGTTGCATACCCCCTCTTGGAACGGCCGATGTTCCTCTTAATGTGCCATTTTACCTCAGCCCACAGGTGCGGAGGGATTGGGTGCCATAGCAGGCAATCTAACTCCTAACAACCTATAAGTAGTGGAATGCATAGTATCACAGTATACTGCACAACAGGGCGTAGGGTGGCATGGGTAACACTTTTAGTAGTGCGTCACAGCTACCTACCATGACAGTGATGCAACAGAAAAAACAAAACTCCTCTAGCACGCCTGCCTTTTCATACAGAGAACACACAGCAAACCTCCTACCGGGTCTTATTTTTTTCTCAGGAGTCTGCCATGCTCGGCTGTATGCCAGGGGTGTTAAAGTCCAAGGCTGCCAAGTTTAATTCCACCTCATGCTACTTTCTTCCACTCTAAACTTCCTGACTGTTTCTCAAATGCTCCTGCTCTTTTTCATCCCTGGTTTTATTAGCGCTCAAATAAGACCCTATCACTAAGCACAATAGCTTGGAAAGAATAACCCTAATGATTTAACTGTGTCGCCTTCAGATCTGCAGCTCCTCATCCTGCTGAGCTATTTTATCTGTTTGCTAGTCGATGTAATATGTTTTTCATGCACTGTTGGCAATTTTAGGGCATTTTGTTAAATACTGAAACGATGGCGGTTCAGCATGAAAGCTCATGTGCTGTAATTTCACTCACTAGTTTACCGCCTGTGCTAGGAAAGCAACCAGTGCCTAGATACGCCTGTGTCGTATTGCACTAGAAAAGTGTTATCATTCTGCAATCATCCGTTGATTTGGCATGTACGTCTTACAGACAATCCACATATCCTGAGGGGAACGTCTTTGTCAAGAGCGTTACGACATTTACTCTATCTAAACACTCATTACTTACCTGTGGGCCATCTGGCGGTCAAAAGTTTAAATTCAGGCAAAGCCAACCCAGCCTTACATACTCAAGCGGTTGCGTGAATGACTGCCAGTAAAACAAGTGGTCACATACTTACTTCCATTATTTTCACGTACTGTGATCAGTATTGTGGCTAATTTTAAGAACTGTGGCCTGTTTTATGTTGTATAGTTAGTTTGAGAGAATCAGGTGCTAGCATTATTATTTGCAATGCCAACTGCTCAAACTTTTATAATGCGAGACCTATTGCATTGCAATGCTTGTTTAAAGGAGGCCTTGAAACGGGTCTCTATTGGGCTCTGTTTTGTGCCCTAGCAGGCGGTCCGTTTTTTTACGGACTGCACTGACAGCAGGCACATGTATTTGCGTGTGCTCACACTTCTCACTTGTGGAGAAGTTGCAGCAGGCATGACGTCATGACAGGTGTGCATTGTAGGGGAAGGGAAATCCTATAAATAAAGTCATTTTCTTTCTGGATTTTCCTTCTCTTTTTGAAACTCAGAAGCAACAACATTGTTGTGGTGTCACCAGGGCTATAAGTGAAAGCGTTATCAATATTATATACAAGCCATGGTTGCTGCTTATTTATCTTATGCAACTAACAACCATTGACAAAGCCAATAGTTCTGACTTGTTGTAGGTATGATATTACTTGTTGTATCAAATATCTAGATGCAATGGCAGGAACAGCAAAATACAAGTCGGGCGGCACAGTATGCTAGGCACAGATTTTTAGCTTACGGCCCTTAATTACATTACAATTAATTAATTAATTTATTTATTTATTACAGGCCCTTAATTAAATTGGCCATGCCCCTTCGAGAGACCCTCCAGTTTTTTCATCCCACTTAAAGCCCTGGACTTCCCCTGCAAAGTATGTGTGCCCTGCCAAAATCTCATGGATGCTCTCACCTTAAGGGTGCCTTTTGTGTACCCACCCAATACGCTGTGAACTTCAACAGCGGGCGCCATATACAGCCAGACTCAAGTTAGGGAGTTATGTCAGTTGTACTAACGCCATTATTAACTTGCATTTATTCTATTCCAGACGAGTTTTGTTGCTAGCCTTCACTCTGGTCGGATCTCCAGCTCCGAGAACAGCACCTCGTTCAGCAACCTACAGTCTAACTTCAAGCAGCCATGCAATATGACACGCATGGGGAGGAGCCAATGCATTGATCCCCTCAAAGACAGAGAATCGGGGATGTCATTCTTCATCCCGCAGGGGCGGCCTTAGGCATGTGCAAGCTGTGCACCTGCACAGGGCCACCAAACCCCAGGGGCCGCCACGCCAATATATATCCTTCATATCATAATCCTCTGAGGATGGATACATATTTGAGTGGCGCCCCCTGGCAGGGATTTGGCGGCCTCTGGCTCCGTTCCACTTCCAAACACCTTGCCCCCCCCCCCCCCCCCCCACCCCTTCTTCATTGGCCATGAGCCTAGAGCCGCCCCTGCATCCCGCCAGTCAAAGCAAAGCTTTGAACAAAAATTCACAGCTGCAGCACAGTAATAATAGCGACCTCGACCTCGAAGCACCAGGCCAGAGGGACCGCTGAAGAGCAGACAGGCCGAACTTTTGCACGCAGGGCCAAGGATGCGCACCTGAGAACGGCGAGAGAGCCATCTCATGGCACAATTAGCATTTGTGGGCCTGTGCCATGGTTTCTGTTAATTATAAACCGACAGCGGCACATTGTGTACCACTGGTGCCTGCTGCCTGAGTAATCTTCCAGTTAAGCGCACTTACCTGAATATTCATGGTCGCCTGGGCTGCTGTCAGGCATTCAGAGGTTCATCCGATCCATTTAATTTGTGAAACCTGTACTTGTGTATTTTCTGCTTCGTGTGATGTTCTCCTGATCATAGGGACAGAGGTAAGAACATCAGCCATTTGCAGGGTTTGTACTCATTATAAAGTTAGCGCCATGCATTTTGTTTGCATTACTATAGGATCGACTGCCTAATGTTACTTGTTAGGACATCATTGCCAGTAGCCACGGGACGATCTTCTTTTTTTATTTGTGGGACTTGTCAAGTCATTTCATTTCATTTCCTTCTTTTTTTAGGCCAGAAATATGACTATAAAAGTGCAATAGATAAAAAGGCAGTGCATATCAAGTTGAAAATGCATCGCAAATTAGATACAATTTTGTTATTAAAAAGGAAGACAATTAGTGACCTTACTAGCTCTAAAGTTCATATATCTTGTAGCCCCACAGCTGATTAGCCAGATAAGGACAACTATAAACCACAATAAAATAAACAGACAAGGCCATGGTGCTGCTATCAATGCTTAAAAATTGCTCAGACATAAAAAAACGGCAAAAACAACGAGTGCCACCTTTTTTATGGCACATTTTAAATAACTCACTTCGAAGGGGACTCTGTGGGTTGCAGATATTCCAAAGCAGCCAAAGTGGTCCGAAAGCCCCGGTTCTTAACAATGGGAAGCAGGTACATCTTGCTAAATTCCTGGTAACATTCACAAAAAAAGCTAAGTGTTACAGACTTTGAGATGACACTTCATCCATGGGCATGTCGCAATACTGGCCACCTCATTCTACCACATTGGGATGCTCAAGTGCCAATTTACAGATCTTAAATGAATTGTGTGAGCAACATTCTCTCCCAAGAAGAGCCAAACCAACCCAGATATATATCTATACTACTATTATAAAGGAAGAACTTTGAACCTTTGAGGCGGGTAAACTCGGGAACCACAGCGCCAATCCACACACCCGATACATCGTTGTAATTGTCATGGTGTGCAGTGGACATAGGCTATATAAATTAAAAAATATATAAGTTATTTTAAAAAGTTACGAGAAAAAAAAAGTAGTCCCATGGAAGTAGCGCCGGCCGCGACGTGTGGGCTGACATCAGGAGCATGGGGAGGAGCGGCGTCCAGGAGCGCGAGGAGGAACGGCGGACAGGTGGGGAGGAGCGGTGAGGAGCGGCGGACAGGCTGGGAGGAGCGGAGAGGAGCGGTGGACAGGCGGGGAGGAGTGGCGAGGAGCGGCGGACTGGTGAACTCAGGAGCGCGGGGAGGTACGGCGGATGAGGTAAAGCTCCGGGGGACCCACGGACAATGTCGGGGCGGGCGGGGGCCCTGAAGACAAGGTCGGGACGGGCTGCTACTCCGGGGGACCCATGGACAATGTCGGGACGGGCGGGGACTGTGGCGGGCGGGGGCCCTGAAGCCTGATTGCTCCCGGACAAGGTCGGGACGGGCTGCTAGTATATATATATATATATATATATATATATATATATATATATATAAAAAAAAATAATTTGATGCTATTCCCAGAGTCGCAAGCAGAGTAGCGTGCTCTCTGACCGTGGTTTTGGGGGATTCGGTTATTTCTGTAGCGGTTTGTCTAATTGCTTAAACAAACATTCTACCCCGGTCTTGTCTTGCTTTATCATCCTTTCAGGCTGATAGAAAAGTTGCGAATCTACCAGGTCACACAATCCGTCCAGACTTCACATATTGGAGCCATGGGATAGTCAACATCCGGTCACATTTCAAGCAATCCTGCTCAATTTCTCTGCTAAAAGAGGCATGCAGGCTTGCCCATAGGGTGCACCACAACTGAGGGGCTACATTGATGGCACCCTCTACATATTCCATGCCTAGGTCCTGGGAAATATATAGGTGGAGCAGGTCAGAGGAACACCCAAAAGTCTCCATAGAATTCTGTTTTGAACACTTTGAATGGGCTTAGGGTTTATGTAGCCCAACAGGTCAGCGCCGTACATGAAAATAGGGACACATTTTTTCTTGTAGATCTCCAAAAGGGGGATCACAGGCTTTTCCCCAGGACTTTGGGCCAAACAAAAAACACACTCAATAGAACCAGTAAATATTCACCTTACACCAGAGGTACAAGGTCCCCAGTTTTCCTTCGAATTGAAGACCACTTCCAGATAGGAGAATTAAGGGGTGAGAGCCACAGGTTGGCCTTGTAACTTGATATCCCTCAACTTAGTTTGTCCTAGGCTACACATCATTATATATGTTTTAGAGCGATTTGTTGTCAGACCCAGGGATCCCATTAATAGAACAAATTCATCAATTAAAATCTTTAAACCATTGGGGGTTCGGACCAGCAAAACCGCCTTATCAACGTACACTCAATACAGGGACCTTTGTCCCAGCTGAGGAGGGGTCGACAGTGACCCTGGCAGACAAGACTGGACTGAGACCATTAATATAAATTAGGAATAGTAGGGGTGATAAAAAGCACCCGTTGTGTTCCCCATGTCTGATCTTGAATCCCTCTGTACTCTCGCCTGAAAGACCAGACTGAACTGAGGCAGAGAGGTGATAATGAAGGGCTCTCAAGAATAGGACCACATTGCTGTCAACCCCTAGATCAGTCAATGTCCCCCAGAGCTTTGATCTCACCACACTGTCAAAGGTACAGGATAGGTCCATGAAAGCCATGCACATGGAGCCCTGCTTGACAATGGTATACTTGCTTAACCACATGGCTGCTAGGCGTTTTCCCCTCCTGTGCTGGGAATTGTTGTTTTACATTATTTCATGACGAGCTGGCCTTGTCATCCGCGCACGGCAGGTAAGCGCCATGACGAGCCCAGCTCGTCATTAGCTTCGAAGGGGTTAACGGTAAGTGCAAGTTTAAACATTGCCCCTCATAAAATCCGTACTGCACCTCTGACATGATACCAGTTGTTCTGACCCAGTCCAAAAGGCGACCCAGAACCACTCTTTCCACCATCTTAACAGCCGAGTCCTGAGGTTCCGTGACGATTTTAACCCGTGTTTTCAATATTGTCGTAAATACATAATTTTGGTATCAGTGAACCGCAAATGATCCATTTTGTATATCCTGGTGTTTTCGCTATGCTACGAACAAGAGCACCCCTGTTATGAACACATTTCTGATCCACCCATGGCATCCATCTTAGATTACGGCAGCCATTTTGTATTCCTTGCCCTCACATAGTCAATAGACACGCAGTGACCTCTTTCACCTAAGGACACGTAAGCTTTAGCCGGCGATTCACCTTGCTAGTGACACGTGCACCTTAGAACAGAACATGACATGGCCGCATGACTCGACAGAAGCTGCCTCCTCTGCCTGAGGCCAATCCTGCTATACTGGTTCTCGTGTTCGTTGGCTTGATCATGATTAGGCGGGCGAAGCTGGTAGCCTTGCCCATTTACGATCCACAAACATCTCTTATCCTGCTTTTCTATCTTCTGCACCTGGCTCTGCTCCTTTCCTTCTGGGCCTTTATTAGGGGGAGGTAACGAAATTTACGATGAGGCGGACCGGCTCTTGAATGAAAAGTTGACATGGGATTATGATGGAATAGTGGGAACCCCTTGTTCGTAATGTTTTGACATCAGATATTGTTGACGATTCCTGTGCAACGCCAAATATTTATTGTTTAGGATGCAAAGGTTTAGAAATGTACTAAGCATGTAAAGAATTTGCCCCAAGCCTAAAATTTAGTATTTAAGGAGCAACCCACTATGTACAAATCGAACAGGCTCCTAGATACTGCCCGTGTGTAGTTTCTGTGACTTCTGTGTCCCTGCAGTAATAAACCTTTGGTCTTTGACGCCACCATCGAGAAGCCCGTGTTTCTGTTTATTTGTGCACCGAGGCAGGTAGAACTCCGGGGTCTTCGGGTGTTATCCCTGACACCTCTGGACGGAACCAAAAAAGTCCAGAACTCCAATTGGCGCCCAACGTGGGGCGACGTCATTCGGTACCGGTCCAAAAGCCTGAAGAGTTCGAGAAGCTTTGTGTGAAGATTCCTGAGGGAGGCGCCCCACTTCATCGATCCCGGTATATCGCAAAAGTGGCCCGACGTTCTCTTCCACGAGGGTTCCCGTTCGGACGGTTGCAGTGGTCCGTTGCCTTGACCGTCGCCCTGTCTTGGACCCGAGGTGCAGACCTTAGTACGGCGAGACGTAGACGGGTTTCTCCTTGGTGACGTCTTCAGTGCCTCAGTTAAGTATTAAGTGGTTGCTAGTTGGTTACTTCGTAAGGGTTGCTCCGGTTTGGATAATCCTTTTAGTTCTTGGTTTGGTTTGGTTTCGTAAGATTATCACTGGTTGTTCTAGTTACGATAATATTTTGGTTTAGTTTGGGTATCGATACATTTGTTCGCTTTGGTAGGCCTAAGTTCTTGGTTCGAGCGCGCACCTTTGTTTGTGTTTTGTCTGTTCTGTGTTCCGGATTATAAAATGGTAAGTCGGAAAAATTGTATGTTGTCGTGTTTTGGTTGCAACAGTGATTCCCGGTTGGAGGACTCATGTCTGGTTCCTCCGATTGGAACTCCTCTTTATGATCTGTACTGTAAGTTTGGTGTGGGTCCTATATCTTATAATGAGGTGTGGATCCGATATACAGAGAAAGACGGTGTCCTTAGTTGGCCACTGCATGGTAGTTTCGAACCTGAAATTCTTGATAATTTGGAAGTGAAATTATTTAAGAAGAAAGCCCGTCCGGCAATGTTTGATTCTTTCCGTTATTGGCGAAGAGAATCTAAACAGAGAGAAATTAAAAAGTTAAAGAAAGAACAGAAAGAGCAAGAGTTGACTTTAGAACAGTCTGCTAAGCAGCTGCAACTCAACGAATCTGAGAAAGCAATGGAGGTGGCCAATAGAGAGCGTAATCTAGCGATAGACAAGTGCTATCCTGCCTTGCCATCGAGTACAGCTAAGATCGTAGAGGACCCCGAAAAGGATCCCCTGCTGTCTTACTTGTTAAGGTCACCCCCACCGTATGCACAGGGTGCTACGGCTCCACCTTTACCGAATGTTCAATTACCGGCTGCTGGACAGCCTGGTATTCCTGCTCCTGCTCCCCTGAATCAAGCTCCTGTACCTCCTGTGGTCAATGTTAATGTTCCTCCGGCACCCCCTCTTCCAGGGTTGCCGGCTTCTTTGCCTGTGCCTGTACCACTCACACCTGTTGTTTCACAAGCTACTTTGCCTGCTATTCCTACTGTTCCTGTTTTATCTGTTCCAACTGCTACTTTACTTGCAGCTTCTGCTAGCATTATGACTCCGCTTTCTGTTCGACGGAGAATCACTGATTCTATCTCTAATATTCTATCTCCTTTCTATAAAACTTTAATTAAGACTCCTGCCTCTGACTCTGTTCAGAGACGCAATCAGCTTCCCAGTACTGAAGAACGGGGAATATTAGATTCCACAGCTCTTAGATGGATTTCAAAAAGTGGAAGATATAGTACTAGAGATGTATTAGATACATTTATGCAATGGAATGAACCAACACAGCGATATGTGTTCGATGAAATGTGCTCCCTTTTGCATGAGGAATTGGAGGAGGATGACTCTGAATCAAATTTAGAAGAACTAATTCAAGTCCAGAAAGAATTTGCTGCAGGTATGATGGTTGGTCAGAGTATAAAGGAAGCGATGGAACTGATTTTAAGTTATAGGAATGATCCATCCCTTCGTTCACCGAGGGAGTTAGAGAAACGTAGCACGAAGCAGAATCGCCAATATCCTATGAGGGAGGTTCCTCCAATTTGGCGCGAAGCTGTGCAAGCTGATGCAGCAAATGGTATTGCTGCCGCTCCGGCCCAATTCCAGAGAGTGTGGATACACATCCCGTGGAAGCGAGCCGAAGTGTTAGCAGTGAAACAGGCCTTACCTGATCCGCGTAAGAATCCCGCCGGATACTACAAAGAATTAGCGCAGACAGTTGAAGCTTGCGTAATGAATTTAGCGGACATTGACATGTTATTTGGTAATGTAGTACCGCAGCCAATTTGGGCTAAAATTCGTAAAGAGAATCATCCAGTTGCCCTAGGTGGTGATTGGGCAGCTATAATAGCAGCAGATGGTCAACAAATAGGTGGTTCCAAACCCGAACCTCTAATTGATGATTTACCGGGTAGAATAATCGATTTAATGAAGACTCTGATGCCAGCATTGCGCGTTAACTGGGACAAGTTGTCCGCATGCAGGCAGAAGAAAGACGAAAGTGTCTCCGACTTTTTCACAAGGTTTGAAGAGACTTTCGTAGATCACAGTGGTCCGGATATGAGCACGGAAGGAGGACAGAGATTATTTGTTGATAAATTTGTGCACAATCTGTTACCAGAACTCAGTAATAAATTAAAAGATTCTGAAAGTGCGTGGGCTGTCTCTACGACTGCGCAAATACTTGCAACTGCCCAGTATTATGAAAATAGGGATAAAGAAGAGAAGGAAAAGTCAGATAAGAAAACGAAAGATTTAAAAACTAAAGTCCTTTTGCAGCAAGTATATCCGCCTCGCACGAATCAAACTATTACACAGCAAGGGTCATATCAGAGGACAGATTATTGTTCCCAAAGACCGCAATATCAATGGAATCAGTGTGCTTACTGCAAGAAGGAAGGTCATTACAAGAATGAGTGTCCGGTATTAGCACAGAGTAATGCTGCAGCAGCTCAGAGAGGTCGTGGTGGTTCCATGCAAAATTCTAGAGGTCGAGGACGAGGTGCGATGCCTCCACAGACGAATGATCGCCCTTCTAGTTATTTTGATCAGCGAAATGGACAGTCTGCCCAACAAAATAGATCTCAACAGTATCACGTTGAAGACTACTGTGAAGCTAGTGAGGAATTTCAGCAAAGTGAGTACTAGGACAGCCATGGACAAAGAGAGGGAGTAGTATCAGTTCCAGTAGATCAGAGTGGGCCTTATGTCGCAGTAGCAACATCAGGTGTAGTCGAACCGTTTCTGTTGGATACTGGTGCAGCAAAAAGCTCTATCATTCATGCGAAACTCCCTGGCGCACCTTTGTCTGGCTTAACAAATGTTTCTGTAGGTTTTTCAGGCGCCCCTGTTTACAACCCCGTCTTCTGGTCCTTTGTCTATTTCTGTTGGACCTCGTCAATTGAAAGCACCCTTGATTTTGACAACCGGTTGTAATGAAAATCTGCTTGGTTTAGACTTGTTAAAACGCCTGTATGCGACATTGTACTGTTCTCCGGCAGGAGTACAGCTTACATTGGGTAAAAGAATCATCTCTCCGATGTACTTGTCGATGGATGCGCTCCCACCAGAGCAGCGTTCTCTCCCTGATTCTCTTTGGGCGACTGGTCCTAACGATGTAGGTCTTTTAGAAATTCCACCATATGTAGTCACTTTGAAAGCGAATGTCAAATTTCCACGAATCCCACAATACAAGATCTCTAGTGAAGGTGAACGTGCGCTTTTATTGATTGTGCAAGATTTGATCAAGAAAGACGTAGTAGAAGAAACTAGAGGAAATGTCTGTAACAGTCCTGTATTGCCAATTCTGAAACGTACTGATCCTTCAAAGCCTCCAGTCTATAGGTTTGTAATCGATCTTAGAGAGGTTAACAAAATTGTGGTTCCGCAGTTTCCTGTAGTTCCAGACATCACTGCATTGTTAACGTTGATTCCTGCTACAGCCACATGGTTTTCAGTTATCGACTTGAAGAATGCCTTTTTCAGCATTCCGATAGCCGAGGAAAGCAGAGATATTTTCGGCTTCTCCCTAGGAGGTCGAAGCTTCAGGTTTAAACGTGCTCCACAAGGCTATTGTGAGAGCCCGTCCATTTACAGCCAGGCATTAAAAAGTCAGTTAGATTCCTTTGTACTTACTCCCGGTTCTGCTTTAGTGCAATATGTCGATGATCTTCTAGTGGCTGCCGATGACAAGGAAACTTGCAAAGCAGCTACAATTTCCTTATTGCATCATTTGTCCAGTTTGAATCACAAGGTGTCACCTTCGAAAATGCAATACTGTTGCCAAGAAGTGACCTACCTAGGTCATCTCTTGTCAAAGGAGGGAAGAAAGTTGACCCCAGAGAGAATAAAAGCAATTACGCAGATGAATGTTCCTAGCACACAGAGAGAAGTGCGTGCCTTTTTAGGTATTACTTCATACTGCAGGCAATGGATCCCAAATTTTTCTCTTTTGGCAAAACCATCGGTAGCTTTGACTGGGAAAAATGTTCCGAGTCCGGTGCCATGGTCTGCCGAATGTCAGCAGAGTTTTTCTGAGTTACGAAATGCACTGTGTTCAGCTCCGGTGTTGGGTACACCTGACTACAGTAAGCCATTTACGCTCTATGTTCACGAGAGGGAAGGTTGCGCATTAAGTGTTCTGACACAGAGATTTGGTGATAAACAACGCCCTTGTGCGTATTTTTCATCAACATTAGATCCGGTAGCCAGAGCGTTGCCTAGTTGCTTGAGAGCTACAGCAGCAGCTGCAGCGTCCATTCGACAATCTGCTGGTTTGGTCATGAACAACATGCTAGTGGTTATGGTTCCTCATGCCGTGGATACACTCATGAACCGAACCAAGACACAGCACCTTACCAGTGCTAGATTATCAGGCTACGAGCTGACACTGCTAGCGAGTCATATTCAGATCAAAAGATGCAATGTATTGAATCCAGCAACATTGTTGCCGACTAATCAGGAGTCGAGTGATTCGGAACCACACGACTGTTGTTTCAGAACCGAGGAAGAGACAAAAGGACGAACTGATCTTAAAGACACTCCGTTGTCAGATCCAGATGGCACGTTGTATGTTGATGGGTCTTGCTTTAAATTGGAGAATGGTGATGTGACTGCTGCTTATGCAGTAACGACTTAGAGTACGATTGTGGAGACTGCAAGAGTGAGTCAGAATTCTGCCCAAGCTGCAGAATTGATCGCACTAACGAGAGCGTGTGTTTTAGCTAAGGGAAAGAGAGTGAATGTGTTCACAGATAGTCAGTACGCGTTCGGCGTGGCCCATAGTTTTGGCCGTTTGTGGAAAGAGAGAGGTTTCATTACGTCCCATGGGACTAAGATTCAACATGGTCAGCTAGTTAATGACTTGTTGGAATCTCTAACCTTGCCGACTGAAGTTGCGATTGTGAAATGCAGTGCTCATAAAGCAATCACGGATGATGTTGGTCGTGGGAATGCTTTTGCTGATGAGACCGCTAAACAGACAGCTAGGGATATGATGAGTAGAATGTATGTTGCAACGTCTGCAAGATGGATTTCTGAGTCTGGAATGTGTGAGGATACAGTGGAAAGTGTGAAAGAGATTCAGAAAGAGGCGACTGAGGAGGAAAAGCTTGCATGGAAAGAGAATACAGGTAAATTGGACTCGAGTGGGTGTTGGATTGATTTGTCAGAACAACAGCGTTGGATGTTGCCTGATGCGTATGTGCTTGCAGTAGTAACGATGGCGCATGGAGCAGCGCACATCAGTTCTAAAGGGATTTGTAAGATGTTGGCTCCAGTCTGGAAGAATGATGGGATTAGCAAGTGTGCAGAGAGAGTGGTGAGAAATTGCATGGTATGCCTGATGCATAATCCTGGCAAGGGAATCCCCACACCCGCTGGTCATTTCGCTCCTCCTTCTTGCCCCTTTGAAGTGATTCAGCTAGACTTCATTCACATGGATCGTTGCAACAATCTAAAGTACGTCCTAGTGGTAGTCTGTGCTTTTTCCAGATGGATCAAAGCATATCCACTGAAGGACAATACTGCCTTGTCCACTGCCAAAATCCTTCTCAAAGAATACTTCCCCAGATTTGGAATGCCACGGATTGTATGGTCAGATAATGGAAGTGAGTTCGTAGGGAAAGTTATGCAGAGTGTGTGTGTCGGCTTAGGGATAAAACAGAAGTTCCACAGTGCAAATCATCCCCAGTCTGCTGGTTTAGTTGAGGGTTACAATGGCACCCTCAAACTGAAACTTGCTAAGATACAAGCATCCACAGGTTTGTCCTGGCCAGATGCACTACCTTTGGCTCTGTTATCCACAAGAGCGACTGTGCATTCTAGAGTAGGGCTTAGTCTGTATGAAATTGTTTTTGGTCGTCCTGCAAACGTTTGGGGGGTACCTAGGCCGAAGGAGTTTAAACAGCTGGAATACCCAATGTTAATTGATTACCTTTTCGACTTGACTGCTAAATTGAGTCTTATTCACCAACAGGTTTTCAATGCATTGCCAAAGCCACCGGAGAGTCCAGGTCATCAGCTGAAACCAGGTGACCAAGTGGTCATACGAAATTTTGCACGGACAAGAAATCTCCAACCCAGATTCGTCGGACCATTTCAAGTGTTGTTAGCAACGAGAACTGCTATTCGTGTGGCTGGTCGAAAGAAATGGATCCATACAACGCATGTCAAGCGTGTACCTCTGCCGCTTCCTTATGATAACTGGGTGAAGAAAGGAATCGGTGTCTCTGAAACTGAACAAGTCCCCAGGTTCGTCCCTTTCAGCGATGCAGAATTGATCACTGATTCACCGAATTCTGACTCTCCTTCTGAAGCTGCTCCTTTGAACTCTGAACATTTGTCCTCTGCATCAAAAGAACATTTGCCATCTGCAAACTTGAACATTGCAACCCCTGCTGAAAATACACTGTTCCCGGATCAAACAGCTACTGGAAAATTGAGATACAACGTACGATCTCGCAATATGGACAAATAAAGCAGGAAACTGCCTATTTTACACATTTTAATCTCGATACATTGCCTCCAGCCAGGAAGTTTGCTAATACTTTGTATTGTTATGTTGTTTTAAAATTGCCTTGCCGTCTGGGTAGCCGTAGGGTCGTGGCTGTGTGCCTAGTTGAATCTGCGGGGGTCAGACACAAGGTCGATCTTTCTGTTAGTTCTGGGAACTCCCAGGGCTGATAGAGGCATTTTCATCTACGTACACATCATCAGTGGTCGCGAGCGGATTGTAGAAGATGGAGCTTCCTGAGCTGCAACGAGAAAATGTAATTTATGTTCGCAGAAATAGACTTTACAAGATTCTTCATAGCAAATGCTTTCTAATGCAATGTGCAATTACGTTATTGATTGTTTTAATAACGTTGGTGGGTGGAATCGTCTTTGATGTGCATCTAATTTTTACACCGGTAACAACTACAGTACCTCCCCTTGATCCTGTTTCTTCTACTGTTGCTTCTTATCATTCTTTTCACTCGTTTCCTGAACATGAACAAGCTCGACGTTCAGAATTCATTAATAACACTTTTGTACAGCTCTTGCATCAACACCAACTGGTAGTTAACACAACAGACTGCTGGGTGTGTGGTTTGATACCCCACACTATGGATAAAGGCATCCCTTACCTAGTCTTGCCTTTTAGCTATAATGGATCATTTCAGGCCTTTCAGACCATTTTTGCCTATGCCCTCGAGACCTATCCTCCGCGTCCACCACGTTCCACTAAATACAACTCTGCCAATAAAGCTTTAGTCCAGGGAATTATTGACATGATTAAAGACGTCAATAATACTCCATCTTACCCTAGAGATGAATTACGGGTATATTTGAGTTGGAACTCTACAGAGTATCGCCTTAGTTTGGGAGAAAGCAAGCGTAAGAGCTCCACTCCAGTCTGGGTCGTACCGCACCGAGGTCAAGTCTGTTTGCAAGGAAATGGGAGAAATCCGAGAGCTCAGCTAGGGAAGAGTGAGTGCGTTGAAACTTACGTGTTTCCGTCTCACTCTTCCCCTGCCTTCCTTACTGCTAGGGGTACCTACTTCATTTGTCAAGATAGAGCGTATACATGGTTGCCTGCTGACTTTTCAGGTTCATGCTATATTGCTCGTCTGTTGCCTCCAACGTACACTGCTTCTTCAGATTATCACAAGACCAGAGTAGCCAGAGGTGTTTTCAGCAAGGAAGATACCGCTGGTCAGGAAGCTGGAGACTTCTTCAAAGGTTTCCTTCCGTTCTGGGGGCCTATGGCCAATAGTAGAAATCTACGTCAGCTAACACGGGTAGTTGAATCTACTATTACAGAAACTGCTGGTGCCCTTAGTAACTTAACAGCTGAGCTTCAGGCGGATCGTCTCATGACGTTGCAGAACCGTATGGTTCTAGACGTAATACTTGCAGATCGAGGTGGGGTATGCAGAATGATCCAATTGAGCTGCTGTGTTTTTATTCCCAATAATGCACCGACTGTCTATGAAGCGATCTCAAAGCTACACAAGATTTCCGACTCTATTCACGTAGACAAGGGAAACTGGTCCTTTATGGAGTGGTTTTGGACTCTATTATCAGCGTGGGGATGGAAGGTTCTGATGGTCATTGGTATCATCCTAGTATTCCTGTTCTCGTGTTGCCTTATTATCCAATGTGGTCCCGCTTTGTGTAGTCTCTGTGCTGCAACCTGTTTCAGAAAACCACCTAGGTTTGGAGAAAAGGTACGGGAAAGGATGATGATGCAACAACATGTCACTGACCTGATGAGCATAGAGATAGACTCTGACATAGACTGAGTAATTGCCTATGTAAGGGCAAAAGGAGGGACTGAGGTTCCGTGACGATTTGAACCCGTGTTTTCAATATTGTCGTAAATACATAATTTTGGTATCAGTGAACCGCAATTGATCCATTTAGCATATCCTGGTGTTTTCGCTATGCTACAAACAAGAGCACCCCTGTTATGAACACATTTCTGATCCACCCATGGCATCCATCTTAGATTACGGCAGCCATTTTGTATTCCTTGCCCTCGCATAGTCAATAGACACGCAGTGACCTCTTTCACCTAAGGACACGTAAGCTTTAGCCGGCGATTCACATTGCTAGTGACACGTGCACCTTAGAACAGAACATGCCATGGCCGCATGACTCGACAGAAGCTGCCTCCTCTGCCTGAGGCCAGTCCTGCTATACTGGTTCTCGTGTTCATTGGCCTGATCATGATTAGGCGGCCGAAGCTGGTAGCCTTGCCCATTTACGACCCACAAACATCTCTTATCCTGCTTTTCTATCTTCTGCACCTGGCTCTGATCCTTTCCTTCTGGGCCTTTATTAGGGGGAGGTAACGAAATTTACGATGAGGCGGACCGGCTCTTGAATGAAAAGTTGACATGGGATTATGATGGAATAGTGGGAACCCCTCGTTCGTAATGTTTTGACATCAGATATTGTTGACGATTTCTGTGCAACGCCAAATATTTATTGTTTAGGATGCAAAGGTTTAGAAATGTACTAAGCATGTAAAGAATTTGCCCCAAGCCTAAAATTTAGTATTTAAGGAGCAACCCACTATGTACAAATCGAACAGGCTCCTAGATACTGCCCGTGTGTAGTTTCTGTGACTTCTGTGTCCCTGCAGTAATAAACCTTTGGTCTTTGACGCCACCATCGAGAAGCCCGTGTTTCTGTTTATTTGTGCACCGAGGCAGGTAGAACTCCGGGGTCTTCCGGTGTTATCCCTGACACCTCTGGACGGAACCAAAAAAGTCCAGAACTCCAATCCAATAATGAGATTGGGTGATAGCGTTCACGCAAATAAGGATTGCCCTATTTAAAGACAGGGACGATGACTACTGTGCACCAAAATTGAGATAAGCCAGTCTTACATAAGGTATTAAAGCCATTACAGAGTAAAGGGGCCCATAGGTCCAGGACAATGTTATATAAATCCCTTGGCACCCCGCCTGTACCTGGTGCCTTCATACACAGACTTTTGTTAATGGCCACCCTTACTTCCTAGACAGAGAATTCCAGTGACAAGAAAAATTCTACCTCCTCTTCAGCCACCCCATGTGGCTTCTGGGCCGTAAACTGTTTTAAAGTGTTCAACTCAAGCATGCTGGCCTGTAGTGGTAATTACATTGTTCGAATGTGCCCCCATTGACTTAATATTTCTAGTTACAGACCAGAAGGTTCTGCAATTTTTCAGCCTACAGGCCCCCTCCAACTCTCCCTAGGTCTCATCTTGCAATAGCTTCTGTCTGATCTTTAGCACATCCCTGTAGGCCTGTCTACATTGATGCACCTTCTGCACATCACTCGAGTTCCCCTTCAGGGCCTCATGCAAGGTCTTGGAGGCCTTCTGCAAACCAAGTAATGCCATCTGGCCTAGATCTGCAGGGTTTCATTAGCATGCCCCTTACCACTAGTCCTAAATCCACAAAATGGGAGGGCACTGAAAGGGAGCAATCTGGTGGCTAGAGATAGGAAAGTACCAGAGGGAGATAGTTAGAGCATATTTTACCTAGGATGGCAGTCATAATAAAACAGTCCAGATTTCGTTTATTAGAACCTAATTGTGCGTAGACCCATTTGAAACAAATTACAAGATGGCTGCCCATTGCTCAATTATGTACGGGTTACAACTACAAGCATTTACCACATGCAAACACAGGTGTATGCAAATACGGAATGAGGTCATATGGATTGGGGTTTAAAAGGAGACCCAGAACAAGCCACACTGTCATATGCTGATGGTGGGACAGCGCGATTGATGGTCGTTCCCTGAGACGGTTTTTAAGGTAAGAGAACTTCCTGAATATAGGATAAAGCCATAACCATGCTAAAATTGGGAAGATCAGTGGTTTATGGACCCAGGAGTCCCAGCTTAGTTTTTAATTTAAACAGAAGGCTGATATATAAAATTGCTGTTTTTCCAGGAATGCATCATAGAATATGCATACATTGTAGGTGAATCTGTAAACCTTTATCTTTCTGGTTCTACCACCATGGTCCCATATTCAAAGAATCTCGTTTTGAGAGTCTGCAGAAGGACAGTATATTTGTGACATTTTGCCAATATGTAACATAATGTATAAAAAAGGGGACATCACATAATTTAACAAATGGGGGAACAAAAAGGAATCTCGAGAGCCCTCGATATTAATAAGGGGTTTATTTACCCTAGAAAAAATATCATTCAGAGTTGCATTGAACTGGATTCTACAAACTGACAGATATTGCGGTTTGATCTATCTACACACAACTGAGGAAAGAAAAAGCAATTTTTTACTAGAAACACTTAGTGCAATTACAAAACAAACCTCGAAGAAATCCCTATATACAGTCTCTAAGTGAGGGTTCTTAATATTTCTTTATAGCGTAATGGTAACAGTGTTATAGAATCAGACTGACACACCATGATTTAGAGACCAAGACACCATGCAGGTGGGCAAAGGTATTTTTATTCTTATATGTTTACGGTGGTAGTCTTACAATACAATGTAAATGTAAATGTGTGTGTCTTGTAAAGCGCACTGCTACTCGGAGGCGTCCTGGTGCTATAGATCACTGGGGAACCCGTCCTGGCTTTCCCTGTGAGATGTTCCCTCCTGGGTATCTCCAAGGTGAAACCAGGCATCCCCGGCGTTTGTGGGGGGCCGTTGTGGAGATGAGGCAAGCTAATGCCCAGAGTTGCCGAGTGTGATCCCTGGTTAGAGTATGCAACGAGGCGAGAATTATCGAGTCCGCTGACCCTGGTTCACGACCCTGCCGTGTCGGGGATTGAACCCTGGTCCCAGGCCATTCTCTGTTTCCGGGTCTCCCGCCTCTAACCAGTGAGCCACACCACTCCACTTGCCCCTATACTCATTCATTTTTTTAGATAGAAAAATATCCAGAATCATTATGGCCTGGAAGTGGCAACTCATCAAATACTGCGTGTTTGCCCTAGCCATAATCTTTTAAGGTGAGAAACTATAGGCTTTATTGATCAAAAAGTGTATTGGATGGCTTGTTTGTAATAAAAACCCAATCTGCAATTCTAAAGCCTAGCTTGTTTTATTTTCGTTTTATTTTCATTTGATAGTGCAATTAGAATATAGATAAAAGACTACAAAAATTAAATCAAGATATAGTCACAATTTCAGAAACAGATGGGACATTGTAATTTTAATTTTCCATATTGTCACTGAACGTAAAATAATAATGAATCTTCTATACAAAGATGTTTCATTAAAGCTCCGTTATACATCTCTTGTAGAATTTTAAATAACAACAAGTCTATCAAGGAGCACAATAGACTAATTACACGGACCCTGGGAAACTAAAACAGCCAGATCACACAGGTGAGTTGCAAAGAGGACCTTTCCGCCCGTGTATAGCATGACAACATGATCTGAGGTTTTGACTCTAATTCCATGTCCCCATTTTTATAACCAACTAGAGTGCCCCCAATATTAAAAAGGGAAGACATGCGGGAGATTCATCCCTTCTGATAGCTAATTGAAAGGGCTACATTATCAAGAATTAAAGTATGTTGCCTTTATATCTGTCTTCTAGTGATTAGACAGAATACAGGAGATTAGCCCATTTTTCTGGTCAGTAATAGTGTAGAAATGTTGTCGATTTTATGTTGTTTTAATGAAAACAATTAACAGAACTACCAGATATTTTGGATTACCGTATAATAGGAAAAGAAGATTTATTTCTAAGTTGTTAAATGTTATTGTGAATTATGAATCATGTTAAATGGAATGCTTTTTTTGTATTTTCATTTTGTCTATTCAGATTTTTAATATTGAACTATGGTCCTGAAGAAGGTGCCGAACCACCTTAACACCGAAACGCTGCGTCGACAGTTTGTTCTTTGTTTTATAAATAATGTATTTTAAAATGTTAAAATATTGACTAATGATTTTAAACTCTGACACATTTTGTGCTCTACCATTGTATGCAGAATAACAAAGACAAGTTTTTTGTAACAAACATTGATTCACATAGGATTCCTTTTGAAATAGTATGATTTGTTTATATACACTTTTTTATATTGTTTTATTCAATAGATATGTTTTGAAATTTAGCAACCCGGAAATTGAGTATTTCAGATTTCATCAAGGTACTATTATATCTGGTTTGTAAGCTGAATCACAGCCTTTTTAATTACCTTTTTGTTATTTAAGTTATATATCCTCATTTCTCCACACCAGACATTGCTCTTGTGTTTTAGTGTCTAGAGATTGTGGGGACACGTTCGCCGATTCTCCTTCTCTCCTTGAATCGCCTAGTTCAAGGCTCGAGGGCGTCTGATCTCTAAACGTACGAAGATCAATTTTAGCCCCAGGTGCAAATTCCTGATCTATGACAATGTAATCAATCACAGAGGAGCTCTCCCCCCTCAAAGGTTACTTTAGTTGGATATAGAGGATTGAATGCCTAAGTGGCATTCTGCAGGTTAAATCATTTGATAAATTGAAACAGAATTCGGCCCCCCTTGTCTCTAGCTAAGCTGACACATGTGATAGAAGAAATATCAAGCAGATATTGGACATTCTCCACTTGTGTGGGCCCCAGTTTGGCATACAAATCACCCTATATGATAATATTAAAGCAGGCGCTCCTCCAAACCTGATATAAAATCCATCAGCTCTTCAAGGTCGGTAACATGATCTGCTTCGAAAAAGGCATTTTAAAAATGTATTAAAATAATACACATACCATTTAGCCACTTGGTTGAAAATGCTTGAATTGGGAAGCTATATGCAGGGATCACTGATATGGTGAAATCCAATATAACATTAAACCATACTGTTGACCCTTTTTTGGCCTGGCCTGCGATAGAACAAACTCGGGGGTGCTGAATACGACGGATAGCCGTCAAATACAATTTCCTTGGTAGCCCAGGTCTCCTGAAACAGTACAATATTATGTTCACGTATATAATGCCCCCAGTCTTCACAAGCCAATTTGCTGACTAGACCCGCTAATTTCCAAAACTGAATGCTCACCCCGTGTTTCAGGGTCCCAGAATACCTTGAGTTGGACTCATTTGGCAACATGATTCCCTCACTAGCCTTCACAGGAACATAAATGGGGGTCATGATGGATTGGATAACCAGAGTAGCAGAAGGGCCTGCGAGCTTCTTAGTAGGACAGGATGTTAACACGCTGGGGGATCTGAGTCAGACATGTCACCAAGGAGGTAAAATCATTAGGTTAGAGACAGGTAAGCCAAAGTGGGATGTCATTGAGGGAATCTAATGTGACCTCTCAGCCAAGTCCCTGTCTTACTTTGATGGGAGGGTACATGCCTTGCTTGTTCTAATAGGTGCCTGGCCAGCATAAGATTCCTAAAGGTAATGATGACACATCTCCCTCTGCTACTTACACATTTTCCCAACCCAGCCCACCCTTCTAGCCATAAGAATGTCTGTCAATGGGTTACCTTTAAGCTCCCCCTAATCCAGTGGTTCACTTTATTGATCAATTCTATTATGGTCTTGCTTGCTTTATGGTGCAGTTTGGGAACATCTGCCAATATGACCATATAAGGGCAAACCAGTGGAGGGCATTCACATCTACAGGAGTCCTTGGGGTAACCCTATACCCTCCATTGAATCAGGGAATTTTCCTGCTGTGCGAGGACCTGGGGCAGGCATTTCCTGCCCTAATATGTTTACTAGTGCAACTTCTTTAGAACCCTTTGCAGAAAAGGCTGTTTAAAGATACTGGGTTTTTTTTCTGGACACATTGGGAATACATTAGGCCCTCTCATCCAGCCCGTGTTCGCACAGATCATAGATCTTGGTACCACTAATGGAGGCAGTCCTAGGGAGCTGCAGGGCATCAACACATGGCTTACCACAGGCATTAACACAGGTAACCTGCCTGTAGTCTTTCTCCCTGCTATCATCCCATCTACACTGAATAGTAGAAAGTTTAATCACTCCAAACATTTTTGAGTTAATGGCTTTCACAAGTTCTTTGCCGAGCTGAATACGCAAATTCTCCATAGCCTCTTTGCAGGAATGAGGACTGGGTAGTAATTGGTCCTGCAGGGCAGGCATAAAATTTTTAGGGTCCCTAGATGAATTTAAATTCTTTTTCAGGGCAGAAGTAGTTTTCTTCTTCTCTAAGGAAGGTGAACATTGGACAACAGCATATGCAGAGGCAGGTGAGGCTGGATTGCGACAAAGGGCACTATCCTCATGAGCTGCCCTCTTGGAGATATCAAGAGCAATTGGGTCAGATTGTAACAGAGCTGATGATACGCGTATCTCCACCAGAGATATTTCTTTATCAAGTGCACCCACCGCCTTTTCTATGTACCCATCAAGGGAGCCAGTTTTCTTTGCTGCAACACCTTCCAGGCTTCGGCCTAGCTTCCGCTTCCCCAGCATTATCAATTGGCCCCCACTGGGGCGGACAACAGGCCCCTTGCAGAAGGACAGTTTATTAAGTGGTGGGGAGACGACAGGCAAGAACGATTGGAAACAACAGTATTTAAACTGTTAGCATGGATGGCAATCCCAATTCAAATAAATTAAAAATGTTTGGATGAAGAGACGATTGGAGGATGATCAACATGCAGCGAAAAGTCTTACCTGGGGCAGAGGATGAATAGCCCGCTGCAGGCCACAAAAACCAAGAGGAGTGGCCCTGCCACAGCTCCTCCTACCACTTATGGGCACCGGATGGGCCCGAACTTAGACCGTGCTTTCCCTGGGTGTATCCCTCGTGCCTCCTGCACAGCGGGTCTCGACTTCGTGCTTTATGGCGCTTGTGACCAGGTGACAAGCAGCAGATGTGTGCAGAGTGATGTGGGGCCACCTTCAGCCCCCCGCAGTTTCCTGGGACACAGAGTCTATTGGCCACACTCTCCCTGGTCCAGTCCCGAGGGGAGATTCAGTAGATTTGAAGGGCATGTGACGTAAATGGTGAAGAAAGTAGAAGCACCTAGAATTTTATTATATGTAAAGTGTTGCATAAAGCACAATACAATTTAAGATGACTTGATGAAATTTGACCCCTGAATAAGTTGTCTGTCAGAATACTGAAATCTTAATGGACTTACAAGAATATCGATTGTAGAAAATCGACTACTACTTCATCACCATAGTTAGTTAATTTAGATAAGTGTAGATTTGCTACTCTTAACTTCACATCTGTTTATCTTGTCAGTATATTTGTTGTCATGGTAAGTAGAAGTGAAATTCAGAAAAGCAAATGTACTCTTACCTATATGTACTTAGGTTGACAATAGAGTCCATATTCGTGTAGCTCAATATCATAAATTCGATGCTCTGATAGGAAGTCCTTAAATCTGACTTCACAACTGCATGTATAAAAATAGCATTTTGTTTGCATGTAATCTGGAGAAGACAGATTTATTGGTCAAATCATATCTAACTCAAACGATAAAAATGTTCAGGTGTTCAATGAATCTTGACTCGCCCCGAATACTAAACTTTCTTCAGAGACAGCTTGCCAATGAACGTCCATTGGCAAATGCAACACAGGCAAATGTGGTTCAGAGAGGGCCATATCCACCCGAATGCCTCCTCCTCAGCTGAGTAATTCGTCTGAGAAATGATCTAAAAGAGCATGAGAGCATGTAGGCAGACCATAAAGATGGGCATTCAGAAGGAAGCAATATAACTGCATGAAATACAGCGGGGTTTGAGTTGTTTTGAAAGGAAAAGAACAACTCAAAGTAAAAAAGGACAACAACTAGAGAAATGTAAAAGAGTTAAAGTAGATTTGCAAAAAGGTGAAGTATTAAGATAAGGACCTACGGTGAGAGTGTCAGGAATGTACCTGTTCTTGGAAAGGAGAGCAACAACCTGGACTCAGACTTTAATTCACCAATCTCCCTTTAGGGACTACCCAAGTGGTGGAATGGTAACACAACCTCCTCGATCAGCCTGGATAAGGGAATGAGGTTAATAGTGGCATGGTAGGTAAGAAAGATACACACCACACCAGTGACGACCCGACACATGAGGTTCCGTCTACATGCCCGGAATGGATGCAGAATTTGTTTTCCGGAAACACCTTTAAAAAAGTCATGGGACCCACATGACTATGAAATATATAGCATTCTAGCAATAACAACACAAAATGACATAACACAAGTGCCGTTCTAAGAAGCTGTACTATAAATAATATTCTGAGGAGATCAATTTTAGAAAGAAGATAAGCATCAGTGAGGACTGAGGAGCAATCTGATTTTTGCAAGAAGTTTGTAAAGGACCATGGTCATGAATTAGATATTGACAGGTCAGGAAAGGCAGAAAAATCCAGGTGGTGATAGATGAGTATCAACTGGATATTTTACAAATTAAGAGCTTATTAGGTTATGAAGCTGTTTATTGTTATTTTGGTGGTTGTATGGTATCTTTTAAAGTAAATGCCATATATTTAAAGTGACCACAACTTTTTTGTCATCATTCTGACACAGGGTGATACTATGACTTTAGTATACTGTTAATTGGATCTGACACAAGACAAAAAGGGAGGTGCAAAAGTGAGATGGTGAGATACTATAGTTGTCACTTTGAAAAATGTGATAGCAACTAAGAACGCACACTTATAAACAATCTGATATTGGCAGCTAATCTGAGGACTGGGTAAGTGCACAACAAAAAAATCGTCCCTCTACCAAGTAAGAATGATAGCCAGTGGATTCCAAAAAGCTCTGAACTGCTTTAACAGTCGGAAAAACAATGGGGCATATTATCAAGGGGGTTTATCTCCGCTTTTTTGGCTTTAAAAGCCAAGAAAGCGGAGATAAAATTATCTCCCTATTACCTAGCTGTCGCTAACACCAGTTAGCGACAGCTAGTAGGAGATAGCGACCATCTTGGGCCCCGCTTTGCATGTCAGTGATATTTATCACTAATGACATGCAAAGTGGGCGTGCCAAGATGTTAGCGACTGGAAACAGTCGCTAACACCGGTATCTCCTATTACCAACTTTTGGAGATATTCGCGCTAAGCGCAAATATCTCCAAAAGCTAACACCTGCCCTGAGCAGTTCTTAGCCATGTTATCCAATGGGAGGTGGATAACATGGCTAAGAGCATTAGCTCGGTAATGCATGAGTATCGCTGACTTTTCAGCGATATTCATGCATTGCGGCTGTTTTTTATCACATTTGCGATAAACCTTGGTAATACCAAGGTTTATTTGCGATAAAAATCGCCGCAGGTCAGCGGTAATTTTTTGTCTCTAACCAAGCAATAGCGATAATGTAATATGCCCCAATAGCGGTTCACTCTGGACTTTTTTAGATGATAAGTAAGGAGTTAGTGGCTGTATCAATCATCGAGAATAGACTAACATCAACATACAAATTAGCCTGGCCAACAACTGTATGTTAGATGCATGCACTTAAATACATTCTTAAAGTATTCATTCAATAACAAAAATGGAGAGCTCAAAAAAATGATTACAAAGTGCAGTGAACGTGCATGAGTGATGTGTGTGTATACAGCTGAACAAATAACTTAGTACTCAGTAAGATATATAAGAAGGCATGGTGAACAAGCCTAAATGTATAAGGGCCAAGAATGCTTCAACCTCTCTTATGAATTAAAGATCTTCTTCAGGACCAGGAAACAATTATGAGCACTTGTGGGATGGAAATAAATTAGACAACCAAATTATAATAAAAGCAATCAAAGGTTGGTCGATATATGCCCCTACCACTGAAACCTAAGACTCAGCACACACCCACCCAACTAGTAATTCAAATGTAGGGCTTGATTTAGATCTTGGCAGATGGGTTACGAGATTTATTTTTTGGCGGACAAGATATTCATATCCGTTGTGACAGAGGAACCCATCTGCCAAGATTTAAATCAGTCCCATAGTCTTTACTAAATACATCCAGCACACTGTCACTCACATTTCACTTCAGATGTCCTTCTCTCAATATTCACCAGCACTTTCCAGTCAATATCATTACAAACTGATGTTCCAGAATCACATAACATTTTCATCCTCCTGCCATCATACACCACACCAATGTACACCTCAGAGCCACTCCACCCCATCCTCATCCAATGCCTACACAACATCCGAATCCATGGACATGCACTTGGAGCAGTGTAATTTATTCCCACCCTGCTTACATCATGTACATACATTTATGCACGTATATATGACATTTATATTCAAAGTGTGGTCTAATTTTATTAATGTGTGTGGCACATTTAACAGAATAATAACAAAATGTAACCATTATGATTGCTAGATGTCTACATATAACTGGATTAAGCTAGTTTATAGATTGATATAATCATGTTGAACCTATATTCACATTTGATATTGATTCTTTGACTTTCCTTGAATTATAATACAGTACTGTGCATTCATGTTGATTCTCAAGTTAAGTTAGCCTGATATTAGGCCTTAGCTGAAATTGTTTGTTTAACGTTGCCAGTATGCTGTCTTCCCTTCCCTGCAGGTGTGTTATAGTGCTTCTCATCAGCTAGTGACGGCTTATTGTTATGTATTAGACTGCTGATAGTGAGGCTTGGGAAAAGAAAATTGGCAGCAATTGATGATGAAGGGAAACCTTCTCTTCACAGTATACTGAGAGGAAGCAACATTCAAGGTTAACAGCTGCGTACCTAATTATTTGGAGATAGGAACTTAGGGAGTATGTCAACTCCCCTCTAATGTGGTTACCCAATTGTCTCTCCGTAGTGGTAGCAAGTTATGGATGTTCTAGAAACTGCTGGCAGTATTTTTAACTGACTTTTCATAGTTAGTTAAGCAGACTTCCTCCTGGCTTTGAGGAGAAACGAATCTCTCTGCTGGGCTTGCTGAGTGTATCTCAATAAAACAATAGTGATCTTACAGGTTGTGTGGTGTCTTTAGGGTGTCAGTTATCTACCTGAAACCCTCAACTCTTCCAGAGTGTAAATGTAAGTTCATGTTGAACACTTGTCCTATTTCTCAGAACTTCTACTGAAGATCGACCTTATACTGAAACCTTCTATGTTCCCCCTTAAGCATTTTGTTTAGGGTTTTCGTCTTAGAATATGTTTAGATTAGGAAGGGAATGTTTCATTATGAAACAACTTATTATGACAATCTGCTTCTTTTGTATTGTGGCTGTCACTATTTTGTACATCATTTTATTACAACTTAATTTACTGGCACATTTTGGTCTTCAAACCATATTGTTATACCTTTTTAATATATTCCAGTTTAGCATTTATACGGGCTCTAGTAATGATGTAAAAGAAACTTTAATATTTGAATTATTTGATTCTTTGCTTTCATTGTGGAGTTACACTGGTGACACAAAACTGGAAATGTAATTGTTCACTCTCTTTCAATGCTTTAAATTGACTAACAAAGGTCCATACAGCCAATGGGGAAATATATCACACTCCAAACGATCTGCTCCTTCCTGACTGGAAGGACCCAGTCAGTCAGCCTGGTACCGTACACCTCGAATTCCTGCGACCTCATCTGCAAAGTTCCGAAAGGCTCCTCCTTGAGCTCAACCCTCTTTATGGCATACATAATCTCTCTAGCCAGCATCATCCACTGTTGTGACATCAATATTCTCACCTATGCTGATGACACACAACTCATTTGCTCCCTTGCAGACAAGACACCCAGTATCCAAATCAAATTCAATGCCTGTATAACTAAAACAGCCCACTAGATGAAAGCCAGACATCCCATTACAACGATAAATAAGGAGGGAAGAAACTGTTGCTAAGCATGATACTAATCTTTGCAGAAAGTTATAAGTCTAATATGCATAGAAATTATATTTTACTACCTACTGAGTATGACATTTTATTGATATAGTGAATGATGATTCAGATTTTAGTGGATTACATTCTTATTTAATGTTATAAATGTTTGGTTTCTGTAGATGGTATTTGCTTTCAACTTCATATTTTCTAATTACTCAGGTCATATTATGCTCCTAATAACTGTCAAGAAATAGATTAGAGAGCATAGCCTGCTCCAACTAAATGCTTCAAAAACAGAGGTTCTGTTAGGAGTTTTCAGAACCATAAGATGATAATGTTAGGAGCCATTTTTATTGAAAAATGATCCATGCTTAGGAGGAGAAAAGGTTGGAAATCATCGTTAGACAAGCTGCTGGCATTGAAACAAGGAGGTAACCTGAGCATTCGCAGAGTAGTCTACCAGGTTTAGAGACTGACACAGATATTCCTCTCACTGCACCTAATGACAGATTCATTGCAGTAAGTGTTTCTGCTGGCACTTGGTGGGATTATTGCAATGATTATATGCAAGTCTGTCAGATAAATTACTAAAACACCTTCAGCGAGCTCATAATACAAGAAGACCAACCATATAAATCAATGCTGAAGATGACTTCACTAGCTCCTTTTTACTCATCAGATTTAAAATTGTGTAGCTGGGTCATAGGAACCTACACAAATGAGTAACCGCCCGATGGAGATTTAGGCCAGCCATTTCATGCCACAACACTAACTGACCACAGGGGTTGCAGCATAAGTACTATTGTCTTTTTAGCCTATGAAATTGCTATGTGAATGCTTTTTCTGACATGACTGGGAAGCAGTAAGTTGGAATATGTGTTATGCAAGGGAGTTTCAGTGACTCAGCAATGAATATGTGAGATTCTGGTCTTATCAGCATTTGAAACTACCAGTTTTTTCACTACAGCATCAAGTGAGCACTAGACATGGAAAGATTGTATGACATGAACATTTAATGCGTGATGTAAGCCCCTATGATCAACATTAATCCACTCTACACCACTACACTATATGTCACTCTTCTTTACAGCACTCCATGCTACGCCACTACAGTCTATGCTGAACCACTCTACATGACTCCACTCTACGCCACTCCATTCAAAGACACTCCACTTTACAACACTCCACTATATGACCCCCCACGTATGCTACTCCACTGTACACTATCCCACTATGTGCAACTCCATTTAGCAGCACTACACTCTACGCTATTCCATTCTATGACACTCTATTCTGACACTGCGCTCTATGCTACTCACCAGTATGCAGTTCCACTGTACACCACTACACTGTACCTCAATCCACTCTAATCTACTTCACTCTGTGTCATTTGAGTCTACCCAACTCCACTGTAAGCTATTCCACACTACGCAACTGCATTCTACATAACTCCACTCTACCCCACTCCACTATATGCTATTCCACTGCATGCTACTACACTCTACCACACCCCAATCTATGCCACTCACCTCTACACCACTCCACTATACGCTATTCCACACTATGTCACTCCACTGTACCCTAGTACAGTTTAAGCTACTCGACTGTCTGCTATTGCACTGAATGCAACTCCACTCTACAACACTCCACTCTACACCACTCCTCTGCATGCCACTCCATTATATATTATATTATAATCTAAATGATCCAGCATACCCCTGCATGAAGATAATTGTAATTATATTCTCAGAGAGTGAAGCACTTCTTTGTTTCTAAGGGTAACTGTATAAAATAGTGGATACTAAACCCCATATTACTCTTCATTGGGTGCAGAGTAAAAACAAAGGATAATTTATTAGTGAACAGTTTCAAATAACCACAATCTAGTATGCTCTGAAAAAGCAGAAGTCGGATGAACACAGGCATCTCCAAAAGGAAATTACAATGGCATTGGTAGAAGACAGGAATTGATAAAGCTGCAATGTGCCATGTGCCCACATCAAAAGTGTCCTGCTATCACATGTGGCTCTAAACACAAAGACAACACTAAAGTAATTACAAATTAAAACCAAAACACTGGCATTGAAGGGAACTACCTTGTGTGAGAATTTGCACCCTGCCATATGCAGTAAAGCAAATTTAAGTTAACCAGTTGTTCAAGTTGCTGACCCATTGCCCATGCAGTATGCTGAAGCAGTCGGAAGAAAAATGTTAATGACACAGCAACAGACTAATGGATGAAAAGAGGTGACTGAAAGTCCCATTTAGTATATTATCCTGGCAATTTTAGTGAAATCAAAAGTTTTTGGCTAACACAAGACCTAACAATGCATTTATTTTTGTTAGAAAATGACAAAAAGGCCTGGGGGAGCCTCTGTAAGTTGAACTGTGAAGAATATTCGCAGGTCTCCACTGAAAATTTCAGGTAACTCCCAAACATTTGCAAGCCCATATGTGATCCCACATCCACCATAAAAATCTGAGGGTGAGAGCCTGTTTCTGGAAGCCAATCAAACTTTGCCTTTTAAAAAAAGAAAATGTAATGCCCCATGAGGCAGGGATGGCCACTGCAGAATAATGCAATTTTTTTACTATTCAAGGGGGGCCAGGGCCACGCAGGAAGAATGTACCACTTGCTTTAGTTTTGATAGAGCGATTACAGCACTCTAAACTATATGGGTGCATTATATTAATGGTTTAAATGCACCCATCTACAATTGTATTGTGTGCAGTGTGTTATGTTTATCAAGCACATTTATTCAACATCCTAAACATAGAATTGTAATGTTTATCTTTAATTAGGATTTATATGTATTAAAGAGACTATTATTCCTGTATGCATAACGTGCAGGATGACATTATATTCATATCAATGTAACTGTATGTTGTTTAAGTTGCCTGCATGCTAGGCCGCAGAGCTGCAAGTTGTGGACAGTTTTGAAATCCTTGGTAGCAAAAGAAATAATTAAAAGAATTGTGTGTTTGAAACAGAACAGTGTGCTCTCATCCCACTGCAGGTAGAGGAATTCGACCTTGTTATTCTGAGTTTAAGGAGATAACCAGAATGTCTTTGAAGAGCCTGGGAAGTAAGAAGGGAGGATACCTTCTGTGCCTGGCCTATCTGAACTTCAAGGCCACTCGAACAAAAGAAGAAGTTATTTAAAGAAGCAATGGAAAATAACTGCAGACCTTTGAAAGTGAAATAACTCGTCATGTGATACATTTAGGGGGGCTGAGTGTTGTCTTGTTGTATTATGCGCAGGGACAGAAAACGAGACTTCTAGATTTTCGGAGGAGAAGGAGCATCCTAAGAGTGAGCTCCATTGCTTTAAGTTATTTTGACCCAATTCGGCCGTTTGCGATTCCTAAATAGGTTTCTGGGCTGCATCAAGCATTTTTGGTAAAATTGCTATTTTTGGCGAATTCCAAAAATGCGATTGCTTTTAAGGAATCGCAAATTTGCGATTCCTTAAAAGCAATGCATGATTACTTTTAAAATTGCGAATTCGCAATTAGGGGGTGCAAATTACCACGAGGTTGCGAAAATGTGTCAAAATGCTAACAATTGCATTTTAAAACACTGTCATGTTACAGACACACATGTCCTTGGGACATGTGTGTGTGAAACATGCACTTAAAAATACATTTCAGGGGTGCAGGGGGGGTCCTTTGGAATACATTAACATTTTGCAAATTCCAATTTGCGAATTCGCAATTCCCATTGATTCCTATGGGCCTTTTGGCCCATAGGAATCAATGGGAATTGCGAAATCCCAAATTGGAATTTGCATAATATTTGCGATTCAGTAAAAATTGCGATTTTTAAAGAATCGCAAATTTTATGCGATTTACATCATGCATCCCATTTTGCGATTCCTTATTTGCGATTCCCTAAAAATCGCAAATAAGGAATCGCAAAACCGGACTTTGATGCATTTGGCCCTATATCCGCTAATTCTTAGATGCGTGTATATCCAATTATTTTTGTCCCTATATTAAAATCCATGAATTAAAATTCAGAGTCTGGCGTCTTTTAAACATGACTAAATTGTAAGTTTAATTTGTAAGGACAAAATTTTGCGTAATCAATTTATTTTGTGAGTGACTACGCTGCATGGCTACTCATAAACACTATAGGCATAAAAGGAAGGCTATTGTATGCTACTATGTCTATATTATGTAGACCTCTAATTTAGTCATTTTTTCATGTTTATAGCATAGAAGAAGCAAAACCTCTCCTATTAGATTATGTATATAGCAGAAAGACGATAATCGTTTTATGGAAGAAGAAACCAAGCAGTGTGACATTTTAGAAAACGAAAAAAATGCTGCATTGCACTGAGGTGGATTATCCTGTCCCATGGGATTTTTACAAATAAGTGCAGTGCCCTACAGGGATCTGCAAACCCTGCAGAGTTTACAAATTAAAAAGCACACTGCAATTTAGGGTACTTCTTTTCCCGAGGGTTCAACATAAAATGAAAAAAATGAAACAGTCACACATACCAAGAAATGTATTATGGCTTCCAGTGCATAATAACTTTATTACAACCATAAAAGATTATGCACCCCCCAAAAACAAAAAACCTTATTGTTAGCAGAGTAGTGATTATTATTGATTCATATAACATGCATGTCACAGGAGTAAGCTCATATCAAGGACAAGGGAAAAAACATTTAACATTTCAAAAACAAATATTGTCACAAGCACATTAATATATATTAGCCCATTGTCCGTCTTTGTCATCCCAGTTCCTACACAATAAGTAAATATCCCATGTCACAGACATAGTTTACGTACCCAATCTAAAACCAAGACCAAAACACTTTTCCAGTGCAGCATCCTTCTTGTACTATCTTGGGCTCCACCAAGAATTCAAAAGGAGTAAGCAGTCACCAGAACTTCCTGAAATGATATAGCTATAGAGAAAAAAGTGTGGTCAAAAATATGTTCTTCTTAAAAGGTGGTGTAGAAAAGGACTTTGATGAGGAAGACCCCGACTCTGATTAATAGAATTACTGGGTCATTACGTCCTCGATCATCATCCTTATCCAAAATGAAGTAGTACCCAAGCAGACATAATACAACCCAATTGGATTTTTTCCATCACATATGAAAAAATAAAAAATGAAACCTCTACATACTACAACTGACAAATATACTGGCAAACTAAAAATAAATCACAACATATTTTCTTGTACTGCAGATAGTAAACTCAACCAAATTCCGCAAACAAAGTACCCCCGCTGAAGACAATAATCATTCATTAACCCTTTCACTGTGGCGGCTATTCCGCCTCAGTGCTAAGGGGTGGGGGGGCGCTCGGCGCTCCCGCGCTGGTGACGGAACCGCTCCGTCACGCCCCTCGGGTGAGCTATGCTTGTGACGGAACGGTTCCATCATGGCCCCGCCCACTCAACAGACTGCGCCGCGCAGGCGCGGCGAGCGGGCCGTGGCAGAACCGTTCCGTCACCAGCACAGTCCACCCGAGGGGCGAGGCAGAACGGTTCCGTCACAAGCGTGGGAGGGGTTAAAATGCAGCAGGATGACCATTTTGCCACATTTCAAACATCCTTCATAAATGCCACCTTATAGGCAACCCAACATATTGCTAGTCCTCTTGTTAATCTTCCTATACCCAACCAGATAGCTCAGATCCCAAAGGGCAATAGGATAGAGAAATAGCTAATTTGTACCACCATGAAATAGTAGAAGAGGAAGGCCTCCGTGGTGATGCGCCAGGATGCCCTTGGAGCGACAGGACCGCGCTATATAAGTACACCTACAATACAATACAATACAATGGCAAGAGGGGAGGTGCACATGGGGGGTACCTGTGGTACCCCCCTGCATTTGCATACACGCGGTGCCTGCAGCTTTGTGTATGCAAATGCATGCCTGCATTTTTAACATTGCGGCTTTCAGCACCGCCCGCCACAATGTTAAAAATGCATAATGCGCCTGCCAGTGTGGCACATCATAATTGTTATGGCGGGACCGCCGCTCACGTCGTGGACGGTCCCGTTTTCCACATGGATGGTGGGCAGGCAAAGTCGGTCCGCCATCCTAATCGGCCCCTTAGTTTCCTGCATTGTAGCAGAAATAATTCTGCCAAGTTTGTCCAAATACAGTTATTACTAACTGGAGATTTTAGGATGGCAGTACTGGGACCTATTGTGATTTAGACGGAAACATTGACTCCAAGGTGCCCCACCGACCTAATGGACCTCTTTGGAGCCCTTAAATAAAGAAGAAAACCAATTGGTCAATTTTCCAAGTAGAGGTATTCGCTGGGGATGAATTTTACCCACTGTCGTGAACACAGTGACGGTTCCTGTTCAGACTTTTCTATTTCCATTTTTTTATTCTTAAGTCTCTACTATTTCAATGCTTTGCTTTATTAAGATGTTTCTATTTCTCTCATAAAAAATTGTGAAGTTTTAAAGATGCATTGAAATGCTGAAACATCTGCGCCCTATGGACCTGTTTTTATTATTATGATAATCAATTTGACACATCTATCAACATGATTGCTTTGCCTTGTCGCTGGTTTATTGCCTGCTAGTCCCACTATTATTTGCAAAATATAAAATATGGTCAATATTCAGTTATTATAAAAATAAAAACAGGTATCAGAACATATTTTAGAGAGGTACTTTGAGCTGTGGCTATCGAGACAGAGGTCACTCTAGTTTGCAGCCTCAACTTTAGTCAGGGGCAACAGCAGAGACAAGGGGCCTACAACCGATCACTCAATCAACCAATCAATCAGGGCATTTATAGGGTATGCTACTCACCCGTGAGGGTCTCAAGGTGCTGGGAGGGGGGTGCAACTCCGGTTCAGTCAAAGAGCTAGGTCTTGAGGTCCTTCCTGTAAATGTGCATGGTAGAGGAGCGTTGGATGCTCACCGGGAGCTCATTCCAGGTCTTGGCTGCGATGTAGGAGAAGGCTCTGCCGCCTGCTCTGTTTCTGCAGATGCGGGGGACCTCTGTCAGCGCGAGGTCAGCGGAGCCAAGGTTCCTCTTGGGTGCGTGGAAGGAGACTGTCTAGTTGATGTATTTGGGTCTGATGTTTTTGAGGGATTTGTAAGCGTGGGTGACGAGTTTAAAGGTGATCCTCTTCTCGATGGGGATCCAGTGGAGATCTCATAGGTGTTGGGTCATGTGTTCATGGTGCGGTGTCTCGAGGACGAGTCTGGCTGCGGAGTTCTGGATGGTTTGGAGTTTATGTAGAAGAGTTCTGTTGATCCCGACATAGAGGGCGTTGCCGTAGTCCAGTCTGCTGGTTATGAGCACGTTGGTGACGGTCCTTCTGCAGTCGGGGGGGATCAATTTGAAAGTCTTGCGGAGGATGTACAGGCAGTTGAAACTAGCAGAAGCTACGGCTCTGGCGGTTCTTGGAGAGGGAGGAGTCGAGGATGATACCAAGGTTTCGTGTGTGGTCTGTAGGTGTAGGTGGAGGCCCGAGGGTGGGGGGGCCACCAGGTGTTGTCCCAGGCAGAGATGCTGGGTCCGAGGATGAGGACCTCGGTCTTCTCTGAGTTGAGCTTCAGGCAGCTGTCTTTCATCAAGGCTGTGATGTCCTTCATTTCTTTTAGGAAGCGGAGTCTGGTATCTTCGGGATTCTTTGTGAGGGAGAGGATAAGCTGGGTGTCGTCTGCATAAGAAACTATGCTGAGCCCATGCTGTCTGACGATGGCGGAGAGGGGGTCCATGTAGATGTTGAAGAGCGTGGGGCTGAGCGATGATCCTTGTGGTACTCTGCAGTTGATCTTGGTGGGTTCGGAGAGGAAGGATGGAGTCTGATCCTTTGTGTTCTGCCTGAGAGAAAGGATTGGATCCAGCCGAGGGCGGCTCCTCATATCCCTGCGCTGTGAAGTCTGGCTGCTAACGTGCGATGTGAGACGGTGTAGAAGGCAGAGGAGAGGTCTAGCAGGATGAGGGCCGCAGTGTGTCCCTGGACTAATAGCATGCAGATGTCGTCATTGGCGGCGTGGAGGGCGGTCTCTGTGCTGTGGTTGTTGAGGAATCCTGTCTGGGAGTCATCTAGGATGGAGTTCTCTTCAATGAAGGCAGTCAGCTGAGCGTTTATGAGCCTCTCTGTGACTTTGGCCACGAAGGGGAGGAGAGAGATGGGCCGGTAGTTTTTTAGGTCTGTTGGGTCAGCCATAGATTTTGCAAATGATTGCTGTTCATTTTGCATCCTAGAAAATGCTGTAATTAACCCTGGGCGGAGCTGGCGGAGTTGCTCTACAGGGAGTTCCATGGAGTTGGGCAAAAACTCAGTGGAATTGCGCTCCATGACTGCACTCCCCCCTTAATTAAATATATCTTTTTTTACAATAAATAAGATATAAATAAATAAATACACTTACCTTATATGCAGCGTCACCGTGCTGCCCTGCTCCTCCTCACCGTCCTAGCAGGAAGTAGTATGACGTAGGGGTTTGCAGAGACCACGGCAAGAATGAGGAGGGCAGCCCGGAAATGCCGCATGCATTTCTGCATATCTTATTTATTGTAAAAAATATATATATTTAATTAGGGGGGTGGAGGCGAGGGCCCAGGGCTCAGAACTCCGCTCGGCTCAGCTGCGGAGTGGGAGTTTTGTCTATACTCCACGGAACGCAGAGTAGGCAAAAATCTGCAGACTCTGCACACCCTTAGCTGTAACAAGAAATAGCTAGCTTGCTATTTCACGATGAAAACATGGCTATGCTGTGCAAATTATTTCTGAAACTCGAGAACAGACTTGCTATATTTTGCTTCAGCTAACAAATAGAATAGCTCTTAAATATAGCTTGAGTGTGTTGGGATGAAAGCAGCTCTTTAACAATGTTAGAATTTTTCCTGTTGTTTTTATTCTCCATGGCATGTCTTGCTGCATTACTTTTCATATTCTTTCTGGTTACCATTCATATTTAATTTACTAGTTTAGGCTTTTTAAAAAATACATTTTAAAATACATGTAATATTTCTTAGTGCTGTTCATTAACAAGGAGGGTTTGGAGTTCCACTGAGTCCTTGGGCTTATCTTGGGGGACTGATCGTTAACAAGAAACACTTCCTACACCGTATTGCTCAGTGGGTAGTGTCTGGGTTGCAGTCCAGCCAGATTTCTAATTTGTATTGCCATATTGACTAATTGCCTGATTACAACTCTAGCAGTGTGGCAGCGGGCTGCCACACCAGGGCCCCGCTGCAACACCACCAAAGCTGACCACCTGAAATATTAGGAGGTTTCTCCTGGTCTGGCGGGCAGTGCTTTGGCAGTCCCAGGTGGCGAGTCTTAGAAAGGCACCGCAATGGGACCGCCAAAGCACATTCCTGCACGAAGCAAAATGCACAATGTTGTTCATTTCGTTCTGTGCAGGAACATTGGGGTTCATACACTATGTGCCCCCCTGCCTGGACCCCCGTGCACAGAGGCACGAGGGGGCCCTGAAGGGTCCCCTTCATTTCCTCCTCACCACCCTTTTCATGGCGGGCCCACTGCCATAAAAAGGAGGGCAGTGAGGAAACTCTGCACTGCCAGCACATTATGGCCTCTGACAGCTGCACCACTGTCACTGGATCAAGGATCTGGCATTTGTTGTGGTCCTGTGGCGGGTCCACATCCATAGTTTTAAAATGGTGGGTGGAGCGCCAGTCTGGCGGTCCAGGGACGACCACTGCAGGTTCGGCAGTGCCATGGACTGCCAAATTCATTATTAGGCAACAAGGGCCAGATGTATGAGCCACCAATTGGCGACTCGCAAATTGCATTGCATTTGCAACTGTCAATGTGTGACTCCTAATGGGGTCGTAAATTGCATGCCTCATTAATATTATTGAGGCTGGCGCAATTTGCGACCCCATTAGGTATGACTAGCACTCACAGGGATAGTGGCCTCATGGGGTCAGCAGACCACCATGTTTGTGACTGCATTTTAAATAAAGCAGTTTAAAAAAAATTCAACCCCCTTTCCTTAAAGGAAAATGGGATGCATTAGAAAAGAAAAGTGAAACTTTTCAGTTTAATTTTTTTTAAGGCAGGCAGTGGTCCCTGGGGCCTGCTCTTAAAAAAATATTTTCTCACATACTCACAAGGAGGAAGGGGTCTTTTTGTGAGTGGTTTACCACCTACTTGGAGTAGGTGGTAAACTGCAAGTTTTTTGCGACCACAAATGTGGTCGCAAAACAATAGTACATGGCATAGTGACTCGCTGTTAGGAAGGGTCGCCCCTTCCTAATAGCAAGAGTAGCAAATGCTATTTTACGAGTCAGTGACTCGCAAAATAGTATTTGTATATGCCATTACCCTTTTTTGCAGTCGCAAACGAGAGGATCTCCATGTGCAAAATGAAAGGTGGGGTAGACAAAAATGTTCTTATGGATTGTGCAGGAAAGAAATTCAATATCCAGTTTTTACAATCTCTAAAGGCCAGGAATCAGCGATTGACGCTGTTTCGATTTCCAGAAACCACTGGATCATTGTCTTGAGGGGCTGGAAGTGGTAAGAAAGTGAAAATCTAGAACTGGGACTTGCTGGTAATGAGCCAAACCATGAAAGGGCTAATTAGATGACTTCATCATTGCAGCAGGTCTGAATGTTCTTCTTGTATCAAAGCCACAACCTCTTTCAAAGGCATACTTTTTACTAACTTCAAAGAGACCCAAAAAACTTGGAATCCATTGTGGGGTTGGTGCATCAGCAGTGAGGAGAATGAGAAGACAATGTTTTGCGATGTGTCAGGTAGGGAGAAAGCTGGGCAGTTGAAAGGGGCAAAGGCAGGGTCACTGGAATTATGCAGTTCTATGGCCACCGCGTTTTCTGCATAATTATGGCTTTGTCACATTTACCACATAATCCATTATCTGCTACATGATCTGCAGATTTTAACAAAATGCATTTTTGTTCCTAACTCAAATTGACCAAACCTTACTAAAAACGTCAAAACATGTAGTCTTGCACAGTGGAAGGCCCTTTTCAAAAGTTGACTGGTCATCTTTTAGCTGTTTATTGCTGAATTTGGTTGTTAAACTGATACCAGTGAATTGAAATCTTTTCCCAGCCAGTGTTACCATGAGTGAAACAAGAAAGCATTGGCAAAGCCAATAGGTATCTCCTATCGGTGAGCTACTGGTTTTGCCATTCTGGTGGGTAATGTGGGGTCTGGTTAGGGGTGGGGTTGACAGAATTTTTTTTAAAGTGCTATGAAGAACTAGTGTTGGCCGCTTCATAGCATTCGATTTTTTTACGTCTTTTTACGTCTGGACGTGGACGGAGAGACAAGAAACACGGATGGGATGGGGTAGAAGAAACAGCATGAGTTGGTGGGGGAGGGTTAAAAAAACACTATGACGTAGCCCGCGTTGACCAAGACATACTGGGCCTCATTTATGACTTTTTGCCGTAGGGAAGCACAGCAGGCCTTCCTGCTGCGCTTCCCTACGGCAAAAGCGAAGGGCAGGAATGCGCCGTATCTATAAGATATGGCTCATTCCTGTCCTTTTCCCCTGCGCCGGCGCACAATGGGCAGCCTGCGCCAGCGCAGGCACCCTTGCACAATGGTGCAAGGGTGACTGCGTTGCGGGGAAGATTATTTTTGTACAGGAAGGGAAACCTTTCTGTACAAAAATAATCACAAGAGGCTTTTCCTCTTTCTATGTGTGCTGCAGAATGCAGCACACATAGAAAAAGGAAATACGAGGAGAAATAAAGACATTTCTCCCTGTTGCGCCTCCCTTACGCCTCCCCTGGGGAGGCGTAAGCTTTTGGCACTGCTTCAGAGTTACGATTTCTCGTAAATCTGGGGCAGTGTCAAAAGGCCATGGATGTTGCTGGGAACGCCCCCAGCAACACCCATTGCACGCCCCTTTAACGCAGAACACTGCGTTAAAGGGACTGATATTTATCAGGCAGCAGTACGCCACAAAAACTGGCGTACTGCTGCCTGATAAATACCACGCAGGCTTCTGCGCCACGGAACTTCATGAAAAGTGAAGTTCCGATGGAGCAAGGGGCCTCATAAATGAGGCCCACTGTTTTTTTCAACATGTTTGATTCACCTCGGAGAAGCCTGTAAAGTAAGTGTTCTAGTCGTTTTTAAAAGTTTATGTCTGTAAAGGTGCCTGGTCTTAAAATTAATAAGCGAGAAAATACACTTGCTTGTTGTAGATTTTAAAAACTGTTCCGTTTAGAATGGAAGGATATATTCTATTGCTGGATATGTCCCCTCTCTAACTATTCCTAAACATTGAAAGGATATTTAAAAAAGCCACAAGGTGGTGCTGCCGAGAAAAATTGAAGTCTCTTTAAGGACCGCTTTGGTTGCGATGAAAATTTACTGATTTGCATTTGTACCATAGTCTACATAACTCATGGAATTGTGTGATGGAGCACCTTAATATGGTAAAAAAAGATACTACAGATATCTGGATTTTTAGAATCAACATAATAAAGAAGTAGTAGCTAGAAAGTTTGAACCTGTAACCCCTGTAGGGTGAGGATGTGCTTAGGTCAGAGCTGCCGACTTTGGAACTGGGGAACAGGGTTCTATTCTCGGTGTCAGCTGAACAGCCTATGGTTCTGGACAAATCACTTAATCTTCCCGTGCTGAAAAAAGCCCCCCAAAAAACTGATCTTGTGTAACATAACTGTTGTTCATGTAAATCTCTCTAATCTGACAATAGTGCCTGAATCAGATTGCTAGCGGAGGGACACTAATTAAACTTAAATTAACTGTGCTTGGTCCCTGCACAACTAAAGGACAAGATAGTGACACATGGGCATGAGCTGCCCAATCAAGATACAGCACCGAAGAGGTAACACACTAGTACATGCTCACGCAGGTGAGACCTAAAAAAACAAAAATCATGTCTAACAAAGTGGTAGGTGACGGTCATACAAAAAAAAATGGCGATTTGGGAAAAATGCTGATCTGGAAAAAGGTAGAACAACAAACACATGCAGTCATACGAGCTGCTTTAATAATGTGTGCCATTGAAAATTGTCACCTAGAATAAGGTAAAACTTTGGGATAAAAATAGCTGACCTGAAATAAATGTAAAAAAAAAAGTTTTCAGAAGCACAGCACAAGTAGCAGGAGACAAATTCAAATAAATGAATTACTCCCCTGTCCATGCCCTGGAAAAATAAAAGGAACGGACATCCGACATATGGTGGCCAATTAGGAGGCAGCTACAAAGAGTGACAATCAAGCCTGCAAATGGTAAGTGATGGTGGAGCTCCAAGCTCTTTACTGTATACAATACCACTGGCAGCAACAGCGCATGTGAGCTGTTATGCGAGATCTAAAAATGACAAAAAGTGCCACATTACGCTGCATAATTTTCATTTCCTTGACACATTATTTAGTCAACTCTGCCATATGGCCGAGATACCCGCCACCCCCTCTCAACACAATCCCCAAAAGGAGGGAAACCGGAAACAGTTCTTGAAGTTTTTGGAAGTGGGATGGAGTGACCATCCCGGCCGTATTTATTAAAACAAAATTAAAACATTAAACGTTTCATGTTATGTACAATTTCATTACCATATTGCGATGTTTGGCTAACCTTAACAGATTCTCTAATACAGAGGTTCTCCTAGCCGAACTAGCATCCTACAAAACATTTCTTGACATATTGAAATTGTACAACCTAACGTTTAAGGGCCAACGGCAAGGTCATAACCGGTGTCAAGATCCCTAACCAGACTTACCCCTCCCACTTGGGCTGGGCGACAGCACGGAGGCGTACCTCAAGTGCAACTATTACCAATTTCCCTTGACTTGACGGGGGCACCTAAAGACTCGACGCCAGTTAAAGGTCGTTCGAATACTCGTGTGAGGTATCTAGAAGGTACCGTAGACCTTATCCCAACCCCACACAACTTACCGCATCTGCCGTCGCAGATGTCACTGGCCCCGGGAAATTCCCCAGGAGGGGGCTGTAACCCCTCCTACAAAGGAAGGGGCCTTGACCGCCTTTCCTTTACTTCCGGCGACCCATCCTTAGAAGGGACCGCCTCCCCATTGAGGGGCCAATGGCCACCTCTCCCGAGCGCTCCCATCCGTGTTGGGTGACGCCCACTCATAGGGATCTACTAATTAGTGCTCACCGATCATGACCTTACCGCCTACCAAAATAAATACGACAGTGCAAATTAACCTACGAATACATTGGCCACTATGACCAAAAGAACATGCATTAAAAATTCAACACTAAACTGAATATCTTTAATGGCAAACATTCTCAAAACGACCATTCTTTATTAACTCATCAACATGGCACTACAACCTGTATACGAAAACCGAAGCAAAGTTAATCAGCTTTATTATACACAACTGGCTGTCTTCAGGGGCTGGTGGGTGGGTCAAAATTGGCTCTTCGTTCTGTCCCGAGCTCACGTGCAGCGAGGAGGTGCAGCTTCAGAGCACAAGAACAAGAGGATGTCTTCTGGTCTTGCGTCCCTTTTTATCCGTCTTCAGGGCGGGCGTATACCCGCCCCTGCCTGCCCCGAGGGCGTGGCTGGCTGCGTCGGTGTCTAGGCCAGCCCACTCTAGGGCGGGAACGAGCGTGCCCCAGCTACGCCGCTTCGGGCATACCAGCTGAGACGCGCCTCCCGCCCAAAAATGGCTTCCCGGGGGGATCGAGGCACTCGGCCATACGTTCGGGGGGACCGAGTTGGTCGCCCCTTTCCATATGGCCGAGATACCCGCCACCCCCTCTCAACACAATCCCCAAAAGGAGGGAAACCGGAAACAGTTCTTGAAGTTTTTGGAAGTGGGATGGAGTGACCATCCCGGCCGTATTTATTAAAACAAAATTAAAACATTAAACGTTTCATGTTATGTACAATTTCATTACCATATTGCGATGTTTGGCTAACCTTAACAGATTCTCTAATACAGAGGTTCTCCTAGCCGAACTAGCATCCTACAAAACATTTCTTGACATATTGAAATTGTACAACCTAACGTTTAAGGGCCAACGGCAAGGTCATAACCGGTGTCAAGATCCCTAACCAGACTTACCCCTCCCACTTGGGCTGGGCGACAGCACGGAGGCGTACCTCAAGTGCAACTATTACCAATTTCCCTTGACTTGACGGGGGCACCTAAAGACTCGACGCCAGTTAAAGGTCGTTCGAATACTCGTGTGAGGTATCTAGAAGGTACCGTAGACCTTATCCCAACCCCACACAACTTACCGCATCTGCCGTCGCAGATGTCACTGGCCCCGGGAAATTCCCCAGGAGGGGGCTGTAACCCCTCCTACAAAGGAAGGGGCCTTGACCGCCTTTCCTTTACTTCCGGCGACCCATCCTTAGAAGGGACCGCCTCCCCATTGAGGGGCCAATGGCCACCTCTCCCGAGCGCTCCCATCCGTGTTGGGTGACGCCCACTCATAGGGATCTACTAATTAGTGCTCACCGATCATGACCTTACCGCCACAGGCCCGGATAGTTGACCGGCTATCCGGGCCCCCCACAAAAACTCCTAGCTAAAGGTCATGTTCCAACGTTTTTAACCATGCTAAGAAGTCTCCTATGAGTAACTCATTTCCCACCCGAGACAAATGCACACCATCCCCTAGATACATACCGTCATCATTAATACAACCGTGCGAGATAGAATGCAATGTCCTGGAACGAAACAACCTACTCACTTTGTTATTAAGTTTTCTAACAGAATGGTTCAAAGCAGGGATCGAAACAGCCCCCCGCCACACTTTTCGTGGGATCATATGAGACCAGGCAATTATGCACCCCGGAACTTTCCTCGCCAACCAACTTACAGTGGAAAGCATTGCCTCCAGGAGAAGTCGTCTACCGGTGGTGACCAAATCATTGCCCCCTAAATGTACTATGACTATAGACGGCGGTGACCTCGTCCGCCCTAACAAACCCTCAAAGAATGCCTGAAACTGGTCAATACAGAGACCGCCCCTTCCGTAGAAGGACATCCTGTACCCGTATTCCCCAGCTACGTGAATCATGTCACCTGCTTCGAATACGTCAGCGGCACGCCTCACGTATGAGTGGCCCACGACCCACACCTCCTTTCTCACAGCCGGTGATGTCTGACCGCTGGCCTGGTGTTGGGTCGACTGCATAGTCCGCCCCGCCTCGAAGGCTTGCGTAACTGAAAACCAAACAAAAGACAAGAAGCGTGAGTACATTATTACAGCTTCACAACATGTGCAACCGCACATACCTCTTATAACAATTGGAGGACCAACGCCCCACTCGTTTTACTTGTTCCACATTAAGACCCCTGGCTGTAGCTTCAGTGGCAGCCCCTATCCGAAAGGAATGGGTCCCAAACTCACCCGGGTCCAAGCCCGCTGCGGTAATTGACATCGCGAGCACCCGCTGAAACTGAAACTTCGTCAGTGGGGTGGCGTCCGCGTGTCTCAACAATGTCCCCCCCCATGATGCCACCCTTCGTGCTAGGTAATCTTCTAAACACTTCACCGGACACATGGAAGACCCTGAAATCCTGCGAATGACTATGCAGTCTCCCACCCCACCTTGATCGGTTTTTGACTTGACAAAGGATACAGTCATCGTCTCACCCCTGATCTGAACGTGTTCCCGGCACAAACCCCCCACCACATCCCGCTTGTTCCTTGCTACCAGCTCACTTATCCTCATTGCCCCGTGAAATGCAAGCGTAAAAGCAGCTCGGAACAAACAGGCCTCGAACTGAGACGAGCATGTGGCGGGGAGTGTGGCCAGCAACTGGGACAACCTATCCAGACCTATCGGGCGCCTCTCATCTACTTTGCGACCCTCAAGGCGTTGCCACCCACGCAGCGCTTTCTGTACCACAAAAGACGCTGTCGGGTCCTGGATATTATGCGCCCTGGCAACAAAGGAAATGGCAGCACGATGCCTCTGGGCTGTGGCCACCGACTTCCCAGCCTTACGCAAGGACATCAGAAAATGTACTACCCAATCCTCATGCCCCCAAAGCCCCCCTCTCTCAGTCCCCAAAAAGGCTAAATAAGCCCGAAACGCCCCTTCGTATGCCTTCCTCGTCCTTGGTGCTAGACTCTCTCCCACGAGGTAACGAAGTTCGGGGCACCGAGAGACCAGAGAGCTTCGGGAAAGGGTGCTGGCTCTGGGTCCGCTGAGGGAAGGAAACCCAAGAAAGCCTGCATTTGAAAACGAGACAGTGCATCAGCAGCCTGATTCATCACCCCTGGGACATGTTTTGCTCTGAATACCACGTTCAGTTGCATACACAGTAAGACAATTTCTTTAAGCAGCCTTAAAATCATTTTACAACGTGCTGCCTGACTATTGATGCATTCTACAACGGTCATATTGTCAGACCAAAATATGACAGAGTGATTTTTGAATCCATCGGGCCAGGTTCTGAGGGCCACCAAAATGGGAAACAGTTCAAGGAAAGCAATATTACTCGTCAGCCCCTCTTCATGCCACCATGTTGGCCACCTTTGTGCCGACCATTTTGTGCCGAAGATGGCGCCGAAACCCATGCTTCCCGCTGAATCCGTCCATAGACCAAGCTCTTCAGAGGACAAGGCCGGTTTGTTCCAGACGACTCGACCATTGAAATCCGCCAAAAATGCTAACCAAATACGCATGTCTTGGCGGACCTCGGCCGATAATCTCGTGCGATGATGACCCTCTTTTAGGCCGACCATCGCCTGGGCAATTGAACGGGAGAAGGGGCGGGCCATCGGGATCACCCTTAGGGCAAAATTCAACTTCCCCACCAATTGCTGCAATTGATGCAGCGTAACTTTAGATGCAATAATACACATTTGCAGGGCTGCCCTGAATTTCGACACTTTGGCAGCTGGTAAACGAAAACAACCCTCACTAGAGTCCAACTCGATCCAAGGCAAGTCGTGGGACCCACAGTTTTACCTGGTGCCAATGGCACGCCAAATTGATTCATTAAAACACAAAATTCAGTCAAGGCCCGGGCACATTCGTCATCCCCAGCGGCCCCAAGGAACAGAAAGTCATCGAGGTAATGCATCACATTTCGAAAACCCGTTTTCTTCGTGTAAACCCATTGTAGAAAACTACTGAATTTCTCGAAATATGCACAAGATATAGAGCACCCCATCGGCATACACCTATCCATGTAATACGAACCTTGAAACATGAATCCCAAAAGACGTTGGTCTTCCGGGTATACCGGGAGCAAACGGAACGCTGACTCGATATCTGATTTCGCCATCAGCGTCCCGGGCCCCAGGCGATTCAAAATGGCTACGGCCTCATCGAATGATGCGTACCGCACCGAACATATCTCTGGATCAATTGCGTCGTTTACAGAAAGGCCATGAGGCGCTGATAAATTGTGAATCAATCGAAACTCACCTGGGTCCCCACCGGGATGCGGAAACCATATGAAAAACCGTTTCGTAGCACCCCAGCAGAAGTACGATCTGGGTATTCGCTGAGCCAGGGAATCATCGCCAGGGTATCAATCGGGGTTGGTAAAGGCGCCCCTCGGACTATATTAGACCTGTTTGGCGCCCCCTCTACCCCCATTTTCACCCGATTTGGCTCTGCACGAGGACTCAGGATGGGGTGCCCCACAACCACTACATTCGTGTTTGAATTTACAAGATCCCGGGGGCCTAGTACATTTACTTCTGTTGAAATTAAAACAGAAACCCCTCTTCCCTGTATTGCCGGCGGGTCTCGGGTAATCGTCTGTACCCGTACCCGACCGAAAGGGCGTCCCCCCATTTTGGCGGGAGGACTCACCAACAGTACTCCCCACCAACGGCACTTTCAACATCCCCAACTCTTTCATTTTATTCCATGTCAAAGAATCGTAACAGTCCCAGGTTAAACTTTTGTTATGCTCCATCGCTTTCCTGAAAAGGTTGTCATAACAGAACCATTGGTTACCTTGGTGCGATGTCGAGTACCCCATAATTCGTGACTGATATACTGGAAATTCAGGGAGCAATTCAGGCCTACGTTCCCCCAAAATTGACGTAAAAATTCCCCAAGCATTACCCCAGTTGCCAATATTCTCATTCACTTTAAAGGCGGCCATTTTTGCGCGCCAAACACTTGGATGCATCAGATCCTTTTGGCCCTTAACAGTTTCAACCTCATAATGATCAACGAGCAAGGAGAAAATGTTTACGTATTCCCCCGCCCAAATCTTTTCCTTTATTGCCAAAGGAACATGTTGCCCCAACTTTTCTCTACGAGAGGGTGTTGACTCATCCCTTGCGATCGGCAATGGCCGCTTACCTGCACCGGAGGCTGCCTCCGCCACTCGTGGCTTGTCTATCACCGCATCCGACGCGGGCACCTTGGCTGTATCACGTTTCTCGCGCAACTGTTTAATGAGTGCTTGCGCTTCGGCAGCCGTGGCGCCCTTGCTACTGTCCCCCAACCACGCCGCTAACTGTGCCGCCAACTCGGGAGGCATATCTTCAGTGGATGTCGGGGTGACTACTACGGGGATCGGATTCCCCTCCTTCGGTACCGGGGCCGGTACCGGGGCTGGCGCCTCGAGCGGGGAACAGGGAACCGGGACGTCTCCCCCGACTGGCCCCCTTCTCGGCCTCTTTGGCTTCCCTCCGGCCGGTGGACGCCCCGATCCCTCCTCGCCGTCTCGCTCCGCCAACCGTTTCTTAATTTCGGACATGTCCTTCATGAGGGCCCGAACCAACTGGCCAGTCGACATTCTCTTCGCGCCTTTCTTGGGCATCTTTTTCAGACGAAGTATCTAGAAGACAAAAGAGAGATTAAAACGCTCAAAATTGGCTCTTCGTTCTGTCCCGAGCTCACGTGCAGCGAGGAGGTGCAGCTTCAGAGCACAAGAACAAGAGGATGTCTTCTGGTCTTGCGTCCCTTTTTATCCGTCTTCAGGGCGGGCGTATACCCGCCCCTGCCTGCCCCGAGGGCGTGGCTGGCTGCGTCGGTGTCTAGGCCAGCCCACTCTAGGGCGGGAACGAGCGTGCCCCAGCTACGCCGCTTCGGGCATACCAGCTGAGACGCGCCTCCCGCCCAAAAATGGCTTCCCGGGGGGATCGAGGCACTCGGCCATACGTTCGGGGGGACCGAGTTGGTCGCCCCTTTCCACAAAATGCTGTCCTCCCATGGCGCATAACTCCATTGGCCCTGGGCAAAGTCAAAGAGGTTGAGAGGAGAACAGTCAGAAAAAATAATGGACAGAAAATGAGTGAAGTGGAAGAAAATATGCAAAAAATGTAGACATAGACAAAATGGAGAAACAGGGTGGAATAAGGAAAGGGTTTCCGCGAAATTGGGAAATGAAACACAATACCCAAGAGAGTGAGGATGAGAGGGGAAGCAGAGCGCATCATGAGCCAGGGAGAGAGGTAAAAAACATCCTGAAACACTTCTTTTGATAATTATAGCATATAAATCCTTCAGGTGTTGTTTGTGGATCCTGCGAAGAGCATAAAGTTGACTTGAAATGTATGCCACTGCTCGAAATATGTATTCTTCTGTAGTTTTACAAGTTCCAAAGAGTAATAAAAACTGTCTAGACAGCTTATGATAAGCGGGGCTGCGAATGTCGACTTTTTCATATACAGGGATTGTTGGCTTGTTAATTACTTGTAGGGTGATGCTTTGGGCCACCTCTATGGTTGCTGCTGGAGAAAATCTAATTAATGTTTCCACTGTGCTATCTGTTTTGAAAAATAACACATTGCTAGGCCCACCACTAAAAATGACCGATCTCCCCCCCCCCCCAAATAAGGACTTTAAGGTAATATAAAAAATGGTAATAGGCCGGGGCATTGTGCATTGTTGTTGGGTGTCGTTTCTCTCAGCATAAGCAACGCCAGAGCATTCCAATTATGATAACATGAAATGATAGTCACTGCTTGTAGCAGAAAATGTACAAAACCGGCCTATCTGCTACAGGCTGATAGCGGCCCTTGCTCAACATTAGTACGAAATAGAAAAAAATAAAGCAGGGTTGCAGCTCTCGCCCTCTCGCCTGTGGGATTTTGGCTTCAAAAAAGTAATGTTAAAAATAAGGGCAGACAGGACTGAATGAAACAGTTTCTGAGTTTTCTTTTACAAACTTCTAGAAATCGTCAACTGCAGATTTGTGAGTTTAGAAATATACAAACTATTTCGTTTGAAGTAAAAAAGTGACAGGAGAAAAGCACACGCTATTGTAGCTCCGAAAGGAAAACTGAAAACACAATAATAATACATATGAAAAGTTACATAGTTATAACTTGTTTCTTTGCAAGACTCTTCCAACCACAGTTCTGCTGTTTCTGCTGTTTCTGCTGGCAGTGTACAGTGATCTAACTCTTTACATCTTAACGTATTTAATGGTACTCAGTTTACCAACCTCAGAAGCCGCGAATTCAAAAGAAACTACAAACTGCTTCATGATTTAGTAGATCAAGGTGAAAAATAGACTCCTAGTTAATGCTTTGATCTAGATTGGGAGAATGTATATATCACTAATTACAACCATTAATGAAAGACATCCCATCAATACATATGGGATACAAAGGATATTCTTTTGAAGGTGCAAACCATGTGCTGGGAACAAGATTTCTTTCTGGTAATCATAGACTCTTTCTTTTCGAATAATCTTCTGGGTCACATCATTATTTCCTTGTTGACTAATAATGCTGTAAAACTTGGAAACCCGTTTTTTTGGGTATTGCCTTTTGTGTCAATGCTGTTCACCCTATGTGGGAAGGGTATGCCCAGACGTGGGTCCCTTGCTCACTAAGCCACTTGGGTCAAGCTATCCTGGCTGAATACGGCTGATAGCCAGAAACCGTCTCCTAGGATGCTTGATTCCAGTCCAGGAAAGACATGGCTTGCAGTTCAGGCTGGACTGTTCCCATGAGGCACAGGGTCAAGACTGATTTGCATATGGCCATGTCTGAACTGGGGTGGCTTGGTGAGCAAAATAAAGATGGATTAAACCCAGATCTGTCACTGGGGATGAATGTTTTGCCATTGTGCAACATTCCGTCCATCATCTTGTGTGTTTTGCTGTTCACCATATGTGGAAATGGTATGCCCAGACGTGGGTCCCTTGCTCACTAAGCCACTGGAGTCAAGCTATCCTGGCTGAAGACGGCTGATAGCCAGAAACCGGTCCTAGGATGCTTGATTCCGGTCCAGGAAAGATATGGCTTGGCAGTTCGTGCTGGACTGTTCCCATGAGGCACAGGGTCAAGACTGATTTGCATATGGCCATGTCTGAACTGGGGTGGCTTGGTGAGCAAAATAACGATGGAACCCAGATCTGTGACTGGGGGTGAATGTTTTGCCATTGTGCAACATTCCATCCTTCATCTTGTGAATGGGTCACTGATCACTTACCAATAATCTCATGAGGTAATCATTTATGTACAATTCAGTATTTCTCTTTATTCATGTACTTTTTCTCTGAATCTATAACAATGATAGTATGTTATGATGATTTAATGGAATAGAATTTATATGATGCTTTTTTGATTATTCTGACTTACCCCATTATTGTGATATATATATATATATATATATATATATATATATATATATATATATATATATATATATATATATATATATATATATATATATATATATATATATATATATATATATATATATATATTCCAATGTAACCCAGTTTAGGAAAATAAATAAATCCACTGGTGCCGTGGCCACATTTCATAAACGGTTTTTATTTTAGGCTTTCGGGTAGACCCGACGCGTTTCGCAGTTACCTCACTGCTTTGTCAAGGGTGATTCAATAAAGTGCAATACACACATTTAAAGGTGCAGGGTTCAAACTTGATAAACATAGTAAAAATACTTCCGTTTTTAGTTTCAAGCAGAGTAAGCATACTTAGTTTCCCTTGTTGCCCGTTAATACATTGTAGTTATTCATTAGCTGTGATTCTTCAAACAAATTTCGCCCAAGTGGGCTGGTGTCATAATGTTGTTGATAACAAATCAGAAAAAATTATTACATACAAATAATACGTTTCGACATTATATCTGTCGTGGCTTTCAAGATAGTCTCTTTGTGATGTAGCTCTAGTGAGCAAGTACACCGCTCAGGGCAAAACATCTTTGGAAATTACGTCTTTTTGTCTGCAAAGAAACAAATGGAAAACTGACTTTAAAACTAGTTTGAACCCATGGTGTCCAAAACATACAAAGCTTCAAACTTTAAAATCAAACAAAGATATGCAGTACGAACGAGGTAAGAATACAGAACATGATTCATCTCAGGTGTATAGAAATCTCATTATCCACATTCAGACCATAAGGAATCACGGTGTTGTATTTTATAATTGTCTTTGACTCAAGTTTTCTTAATTCATTTAAGCAGATTGGGGTTTTGGTTGTGTTTTTCAAAAAAGTGTCGAGCAACCGGGTATTGCCTGTCATTCTTAGTGATTGCCCGCATATGCTCTAAGATGCGCATTTTTGCCTTTTTGATCGTACTGCCTATATAAAATAGGTCGCATGGGCATCTCAGGGCATAAATGGCAAATTCTGTTTCACAGGATAGGTGTTTCCATATTTGAAATGCAGCAAGGTCTTTGTTTAGTTTCACAGTTTTACAGTTCTGGCTAAAGCGACAGGCTTTACACTTAGAACATGTAAAGAATCCTTGTACTGGGTTTCTTTTCTTAGTTTCTCTAATCTCACTTGTCATAAGTATATCCTTCAATGATTTATTTCGTCTGAACGTTATAGATGGCTGATCAGACAGGTTTTCTCTCAAATCTTCATCGGTTCTAAGAACCTCCCAGAACTTTTTCAAACTCCTACGTACCTCCCATGCCTGGTTATGGTATATAGTGATGAATCTCATCTTATTGTCACTTGTCAGTTCTTTCTCTTTGTGAATGAGCAAATCCTCTCTTTTCACTAAGGCAACTTTGTCAACAGCAGTTTGAATAGTTGAAGAGCTATATCCCCTCTCTTTAAATCTAGATACCATCACTTGTTGTTCTGTTTCAAAATCCCCGGAAGAGCTGCAATTGCGTTTAGCACGCAGCAATTCCCCATAGGGGATGCTATTGATAAGGTTTCTCGGGTGGCAGCTCTGAGCTAGCAGTAAACTGTTGCCAGCTGTCTTTTTTCTGTACAATTTACTACAGATCGTGTTGTTGACAATAGTGAGTTCTAAACCAAGAAATTCAATTTTCTTGCTCATTTCACAAGTAAATTGCAAATTACAATCGTTTTGATTCAGTTTGATAACAAACTCTTCTGCCTGTTGTTGCTCACCATCCCAGAGGCAGAATACATCGTCAATGTACCTTACCCAGAGGGCGACATGATCTTGGTACTGATCGATCTTCCGGGCAACCTGCTCCTCCCACCAGCCGAGGTAAAGACCTGCAAAGCTGGGGGAGAAGCAGGTTCCCATTGCCGTCCCCTGGGTCTGTTTGTACAAAAACTTTATTGAAAATAAAGGAGTTATTCTTCAAACACAGTGCGATCATTTCAAGCACCATGTCTGTATGTAACACAAATGATAATGACCTTTCTCTTAGAAAATATCTACATGCATCTACACCAGCCGCCTGAGGGATGCTGGTTTAGAGACTGCACACATCCAAACTCATAAGGAGATAACTCTCCTTCCATTCAATTCCGTTAATTTTTTTCAGAAAATCTCCCGTGTCTTTGACATATGCCGGTAGACCTTGCACGTACGGTTGAAGAAAATAATCTACGTACTTTGATACATTCTCCAATGCACTACCCCTTGAAGATACTATAGGTCTCCCTGGTGGTATAGTGGCATGTTTATGGATTTTCGGCAAGAGATACAGAATTGGGATTTTGGGATCTTTACATTGCAAAAACAGATATTCATTTTGTTCTAAAATACCATTATCCCTCCAACTCATCAATCTTTTAGACACTTCATCAATGGTGTTATCATATTCTTTTCTAGTAGCTACATTGTATTTAGTACAATCTGATAGTTGCTTCAAACCTTCATCCAAATACATTTGTAACGGCCAGACAACCCCGTTTCCCCCCTTATCCGCCTTTTTAATTACTATGTCTCTGCGATCTTCCAGTGATTTAATTGCATGTCTTTGATTCTTCGACAGATTTTGTTTGCTTATACAGCCTTTTTTCTCAATATTTCTGAGGTCTTCAATCATGCCTCTCTCAAAACAATTGATCGCATCGTTATTAATCTGCGGGACAAAAGTGGATTTGGGTTTGAAACTAGTTCCACCACTCATCCCGATGTCGATGTCTGTGTTTATAAGGTTCAAAAAGGGATCATCAATGAAATTTTCTGCATCGCCCAATTCATGTATCACATGTAATGTTTCTATGTCAGATATATTCAAATTGGTTGGAGTTTGGTTAGAGTTATTTGTTTGTCTATTTTTGTGATTAGCAAACCATTTTTTTAACTTCAACTTTCTAGTAAAATTAAAAAGGTCAATTCTAGTCTCTGTATAGTTAAACTTGGAAGAAGGGCAAAATGACAGTCCTTTTGCTAGTACATCAAGTTCATCATCAGTCAATAAATAATTAGAGAGATTTACCACAGTTTGATTCCTCATTTCTTTGATGCCTCTCTCCCCCTGGTCACCATTCCCACTGGGGTTCCTCCTGTGTTGTTTGTGGCGTAATTCTTCCCTCTTCCTCCTCTGCCTCCTCGACCACGTCCTCTTATTGGGCTTTCGCTGTTGACTTGAAGATTCTGGACTCTTCCTTTTGTCATTAGCGTAACTTCTTTTATAGTGTCTCACTAAATATAGTGGATAGTGACTAAACTGTTTGAATATCTGTATCACTTTGTCAGTTGTAGTGTAAACGGGTTCTCCAGTTGGTTACTAGCTATGTGAAAGTCTATATTAGTTATTGATTAGTTAACTGAGTATTTGTATGGGATAGTGAATGTGTGTGTTGTTCGGTGGGGGGTTTGTGACTGCCCAAAGATGTGTGAATAGTTGATTCACTAGATATATGAAGTTAAAACTACATGTTCTAACAGTTGTTTGGGTGAGTGAATATCTTTATGGGTGTGGTGATGAGCAAATATATTTCTCAATGGTACATGTCCAACAAACTAGAAAAATAAAAGGCAGTGTATGTGTCAGTTGTTGTATATAAATAGGTATACATAAGACTCAATGATTGTGTGAGTGACTGTATGGATAACTTTATACTTGTAATAATGATTTTATAATTCACTAAGTATGACTTACTATCTAAATGAATAGATGAAGATGTGTTTTTATAAGTGTGTAGCTAAGTAAATATGTAAGTATGATTCATTGTTTGCATAAGTGAGAAGGATGACTTCATATGTGAATAGGATGTGTGCTGGTGTGTAATGTCGATTTAGGTGTATAAGTATTTTCGATAGTGTTTTATTGTTCATTGACAGCATGTATGAGTTAATCTACAGGTAAGTGATTAGATGTGTGTATACATCTATGAATCACTGAGTGGGTTTTTAGATACTTGTATTGCTGTAACAATGGATTCAAATATGATACTCTGTATTTTACAAAAAGTGATGAAAGATTTCACTAGTGTCTGAAAAGGTGTATGTTATTGTCGCGTGGATGATGTAATCAGTGATGTCATTTGAGATGTCATCAGTGATGTCACTCACCATGTCATGAATGATGTAATATGTGACATCATCAGCAGTGGATTGGGGGTGCGCGAAATATAGTTAGTACAACTAACTATATAGGAGCAATTTCAATGGTTTTGTATGAGTGAAATGTCCAGATAACTATAACAACCCTAAAAGTTATACTTTTTGGAGTGAATTTTAAATGTTTTTTAAATGCTAATTCCTAACTAGGTAGGGCCTGAAACCTATGGTTTTTTCAGTGAATTTCAAAGTTTTTTAAGATGCTAATTCCTAACTATATAAGGCCTGAAACCTACATTTTTTTCAGGGAATTAGCAATGTTTTTAAATGCTAATTCCTAACTATATAAGGCCTGAAACCTATGTTTTTTTCTGTGAATTTCAAAGGTTTTTTTAATGCTAATTCCTAACTATATAAGACCTGAAAGTCCACCAGGAATCTCCAGTATGCGCCAGGGGACTGCATTGCAGAGAGGTGTAATGAAGCCACGCCCCTTTTTACACCTCTCTGCAACGCAGCCCCCGTGCATGTTTGAAGAGGGGGGACTAATTCCCCTTGCACCCTGCGGGCCCCTGGGGGCCAACTAGCCCACCAGGAGCCTCCAGTATGCGCCAGGGGGCTGCATTGCAGAGAGGTGTAATGAGACCACACCCTTTTTTACACCTCTCTGTAATGCAGCCCCCGTGCTTGTTTGAAGAGTGGGAACTAATTCCCCTTGCATACTTGGGGGTCCCGGGGGGCCAACTAGCCCACCTGTAACCTCCAGCATGCGCCAGGGGGCTGCATTGCACAGAGGTGTAATGAGGCTATGCCCCTTTTTACACCTCTCTGCAACGCAGGCCACTGGCGTGTTTGCAAAGGGGGGACTAATTCCCCTTGCATACTGGGGGTCCGTGGGTCATATCTGCCCAAACGCCAATATTCCGAACTATTGAAAATGACTTTTCTTGAGAAACATTTGGATTATCATGTCCTATACTTTGGAATTTTTGAAAGACTGACTTTGAGGATGCTATAAATTACTCAAGTCTGCCCGAATTGTGTGGGTAAAATTGATACCTAGTCACTTTGAATAAGAATGTACTTACGTCTCGTCTAACATTTGGAAGAAATATCTAGTTATATGACAACAGGGTACCGACTTAACTTGAAGGAAATAACAACTCCCTGAAGAAGTTCTGTTGTACAGAACGAAACGCGTCGGCTGACTGTGGTACATAAACTTAAGGAAAATAAAAGCATTTGAATATACACCAAGATTCAGCGCTTCAATAAGGACTCTAAATGATATGATTTGATTGGACTTATTGTGCAAGTGGTGCTGTGCCAAACTTTGGAATATTCTCCACTACTCTCTACTACTTGCTCTCTACTACTCCACTACTCTCTAGTACTCACTCTCTACTACTCATTCTCTACTACTCTACTACTCCCTACTACTCACTATCTACTACTCTCTACTACTCACTCTCTACTACTCACTCTCTACTACTCACTCTTTACTACTCACTCTCTACTACTTTCTACTACTCTCTCTCTCTACTACTCTCTCTCTACTACTCTCTACTACTCACTCTCTACTACTCACTCTACTACTCACTCTCTACTACTCTCTACTACTCACTCTCTACTACTCTCTCTACTACTCTCTACTACACTCTACTACTCACTCTCTACTACTCTCTACTATTCTCTCTCTGCTACTCACTCTCTACTACTCTCTTCTACTCTCTACTACTCACTCTCTACTACTCACTCTCTACTACTCACTCTTTACTACTCTCTACTACTCACTCTCTACTGCTCTCTACTACTCACTCTACTACTTACTCTCCACTACTCTCTACTACTCACTCTCTACTACTCACTCTATACTACTCTCTACTACTCACTCTACTATTCACTCTACTACTCACTCTCTGCTACTCTCTCTACTGCTCTCTACTACTCTCTACTACTCACTCTCTACTCTCTATTACTCACTCTACCCTCTACCTCTCTACCTCTTTCTACTTCTCTCTCTACTAGTCTCTACCTCTCTACCCCTACCTCTCTACCTCTACACCTCTACCTCTCTACCTCTCTCTACACGCACACATGTATACACCGCCAGTAGGTAATATACATCTCTATCTCTCTCTCTCTCTCTATATATATATATATATATATATATATTCACTGAAAAAACCATAGGTTATAGACCATATATAGTTAGGAATTAGCATTTACAAAACCTTATTTTACTCACACAAAACCATTGAAATTCCATATATAGTTAGTTGCACTAACTATATATCGCGCACCCGCAATCCACTGCTGATGATGTCACATATTACATCATTCATGACATGGTCAGTGACATCACTGATGACATCTCAAATGACATCACTGATGACATCACTGATGACAACATCCAGTGACTGTATGTTTCTGTAAAGTTAAAATATGTCTTACATATTGAAGAATGAGTGGATGTATAAGTGTCTAGATGAAGGATTTAGTAGGTGCATGACTGACTGTATGAGTGAGTGATTAAATGTGTCTCACTGAGTGCATGGGTTAGTGACTAAACTGTCTTAATTTGTGCATCATTATGTCTGTTGTTCTGTAAACTGTTGCATGTGTTGATCAGTAGCTATATGAGTAACTATATGGGTTATTGATTGGTTGCCCAAGTATTTGTATGGGAGACTGAGTGTGTGTGTGGGTGGCTGGGAGGTGTATGACTCTGTGCATTGATGTGTGAGCAGTTGATTCACTAGATGTATGGGTTCAAAAGTGCATGTGGAAACAGCTGTATGAGCGGTTGACTGTGTGCATGAGTGTATTGGGGAGTGAATGGATATCTCAGTGCTACATGTCAAAGTAAGTACATATGTAAAACACAATACATGTGAGAGTTGACATATATAAATAACTGTGCATAAGAGCCAGTGAATGTGTGAGTGGCTGTATGGATCATTGTGAACTTGTATCAGGGATTGTATAAGAGAGTAAATATGTGTTAGTATATGTTTGAATAAGTAAGGTGTGTATAACTGTATAGTTGAGGAAATGGAGGTGTGATTGATTCTTTGCATGACTGACTAGGTGTGTGAGTAACTCCATGGATGAGTGACAGTCTGTGAGTGTCTGTTTACACTGATTGTATCTAAGGTTATATTAGATTCATAAGAGGTTCATCATATTATCACATGAATGATATCATCAGTGATGTGATCAGTAATGTCACATGAGATGTCATCAGTGATGTCATCAGTGATGTCATTTGAGATGCCATCAGTGATGTCATCAGTGATGTCACTGACCATGTCATGAATGATGTAATATGTGACATCATCAGCAGTGGATTGCGGGTGCGCGATATATAGTTAGTGCAACTAACTATATATGGAATTTCAATGGTTTTGTGTGAGTAAAATAAGGTTTTGTAAATGCTAATTCCTAACTATATATGGTCTATAACCTATGGTTTTTTCAGTGAATTTTCAAGGTTTTGTAAATGCTAATTCCTAACTATATATGGTCTATAACCTATGGTTTTTTCAGTGAATTTCATTGGTTTTTTAAAAGCTAATATCTGTAGCTGTAAAATGTATTCTTCTTTAAATCTCAAAATATATTTTACATGTTTTTGATGCAATTTTTTTTTAAATTATTTTTTTGTTTCGCTCCCTGTCCGCCAACCGGTTAGCTTCCCGTTAGCTCAATTTAAAGCCGCGACTCGGTCCGCGAACCGGTAAACGTTCCTTTAGCGTAACTGTTACGTTAGCATGACGTTTTGCGTTGTCGCGTAATACGTCATTTGACGCGCCAAGTTAGCGGACCCGGAAGCGGACCGGAAAGCGGAGCAAAGCGCGAAACGTAAACACAGCAGGTCATGTGACTCGGTAATAACACTTTTCATTGGTTCATTTCACTTTTGGTTTCCTAATGATGTAACACTAGGTCATGTGACCTAAAAATAACACTTTTCATTGGTTTAGAACTATTTCTTTTCCCAAATGATGAAAGCTCCCACCTTTTTTCTCACTCTGACTTTCAACTTTGAGAAAGGAAGACCTGAACATTTTCTCTGATGGCTTCAATAGTAGCTTCAGCTTCAGCACCCCCACCACCACCACCACCATCTCCTAATAGGAAGAGAGGACCCCCAGCACAATTTATTGGAAACATAGAGGAGGAAGAGGAAGAAGAAGACGGAGAGGAAGAAGAGGGACCACAATTTGTCCAAGAGTTACCTCGGGTATCTCATCGGAAAGAAAGCTTTATCTGGCAATTTTTTAGCATTCCTCCTGGAGAAAAAAAAGTCAATGCATGCCATGCTTCGTGCCTTATCTGCAAAGAAAAGTTATCCAGGGGAACTAATAAAAAATACAGCTTTGGAAATCACACGATGCACCGACATATGCAGAGGTGGCATCCAATCAACTATAGTCGTGCAGAGATGCGTGAACTACAACAGAACCCCCCAACTTCGGTGGCTAGAACATCTTCTGATCTCTCTCTCTCAGTGGCAGAGGCGAACGAAACAGTGCCAAACATACAAAAAAAATTTGTGCATCTGAAGCTGACATGCTTGTATTGTGGAACACTAATTTCATGCGCTAACATGAGTGTGAAATTGATTAATCTGGCTTTCGAGAAACACCAATGTTCCAAACGCAAGAAGTTTTAATTTTTTTTTTTGCTCCTGTTGAGCCATTTTCAATGCCTCTTTCTGTTCTTTCCCTTTGAAAAAAAAACAAAAAAAACAAAAAAGTGTTAAAAAAATACAAAAAAATGAAATAATGTTCAAAAAAGAAAAAAAAATATTAAAAAAAAAAAAAAAAAGTTCTTTTCAGAACTACCTCCCCTTTTTACAAAAATTGCTAGAAAATGTAACACTCTGGCAAGCTGTTTTTTTTTTAGTTCGCTTTCCGGTTCGCGAACCGGTACGCGAACCGGGAGCTAACCCCAAATTTAAAAAAATAAATAAATAAAAGAGTAAGTACAAGAGAAGAAAACAGAGAGTGATGTAAAAAGAAAGACAGCTATAGGGTTTAAACCAGAAATGGTGTTTAATAGATTTATTTACCTAAGAAAAGAAGTAAGAGGAAATAAAGAATAAAGAAAACAAAAAAAAATCAACAAAAACAACAAACAATTAACATACAGTATTAGAAAAGTCTATCATTCTTTTATCCTTATAGTACGCTGCCCAGAACGCTTTCCGGTTCGCGTACTAGGCGCTCACCATGCAAAAAAAAAAAAAATTTTTTTTTTTGCCCTGCTGGGCCCTTTTAAAACCTCCACATAAAACCTAGGGGTCAAGGAGGATCTACTATGCCCCCTTATGGTAATTTCCTCCTTTGTTTTGGCCTCCTCTTGTCTCTCGATCCTACCGAGAGACAAGATGGCGGCCGCTCCGGACTGTTTAGAATGTTGACAGACACCAGAGAGCCAATCAGCTTCGCATCGCAAAGTTCCGTTACGCGAAGAGTACGCGAACCGGAGCGCTACCCGGAGCGCTGTTACAGATATATATCTTATTTTGAACGTTAATTTCTCAAAATCCACTGGAGCACATATATTGAGACCTAGCAAAGGCACATCGGGCTAACAGTCCCTACAATTTTGCCAAGTTTCGTGCAAATCCATTCAGCCGTTCGGGCTAAAAGTGAGGCCAACCGCCCTATGGAAATTAACATGGGAAAAACGCGTTTTGGGACCCCCCTTTTTTCTCGGCCCCCCCTTGCCGAACCCCCCCCCAAATTTCCAGGGGCTGCTCAGGAACAAAATGTGCCATTTTCCTGAAAATTTCAGCCAATTCCGTCCACAAACGCCAAAGTTATTAGACATAGAATTTTCAGAAATCCCATAGGGAAAAAATCCTAACTATATATACCTACTGGCGACCGCCAGTAGGTAATATATATATATATATATATATTAGAATCCACAATCCTGAAGCGCCGAGGAAACCAAACGGACACAGCCAGGTACAGACCACAAACCAAGGATTTCAAAGGAAATAAAGTGCTTTTATTCCATCAATGGGGATGGCAGCATGACGCGTGTATATATTCACTGAAAAAACCATAGGTTTTACACCAGTTATAGCTAGGAATTAGCATTTAAAAAACCTATTAAATTCAGTGAAAAAACCATAGGTTTCACTCCAGTTATAGTTAGGTGGAAATTTTACTCGCATAAAACCATTGAAATTCCCACGTTATAGTTAGTTGGACTCACTATAACTTGCGCGTGCAATGCACTGCTGATGACGTCACATATTACATCACTCATGACATGGTCAGTGACATCACTCATGACATCACTGATGACATCTCAAATGACATCACTGATGACATCATCCAGTGAATGTGTATCTTTCTGAAAAATAAATATTTTTTTATATATGTATATCTAAAGGTTGATGGAAGAATAAATGGGTAAATAAATGTCTAAATAGATCTTTTGTTTGTGTAAAATTGATTGATTAACTGACTTATTAAATGTATCTTAGTGAATACATATATTAGCGAGTAATGTTTAAATATTTAAATATCTGTATCTGTGTCTCACTTTGTGTATAAGTGGCTGCATGGGTTGGTGAGTAGCTACATGAGTGTGTATATGGGTTATTAGTTGTTTTTTTGAGTATCAGTATCAGTGTCTGTATGGTTCGGTGGGGGATATTACTTAGAGCACAGATGCATGAATGAGTGACTCACTATTTGTATGTATTTTGAAGACAGCATGTGTGCAAGACTGTATGGGTGGATGATTGTGTGTATGGGTGGGTTAGTGAGTATGTGTTTTTAAAATTGATTGTTTAAGAGAGTAAATATGTTTCCTTTTCTATAGAAGTATGTGTAGTGGTGTGCATATAGCAGTATAATCAAGTAAATGGTTTTTTGACAGTTTATTTGCATGTGTGAATTTGTGTGTGAGTAACTATATGGATGAGTATTAGTGTGTAACAGGATGTATAGGTGTATGAGTACATATGATGAGTAAGTACATGCATGAGTGACTATATAGAACTGTTGGTGAATGAGTGGATGTGTGTGTAGATGTTGGAATTACCTAATAAGTTGTTGTAATTGGTATTGGTTTCTCCTTTTTTAAGAAAATGTTAGTTTCTATTTTTGTATGTGTGTGTCAAAGGTTATTTTATGCTGATAGGTGGTCTGCCACTTTGTCACAAGGATGTTGTCATCAGTGATGTCATTTGAGATGTCATCAGTGATGTCATGAGTGATGTCACTGACCATGTCATGAGTGATGTAATATGTGACGTCATCAGCAGTGCATTGCACGCGCAAGTTATAGTGAGTCCAACTAACTATAACGTGTGAATTTCAATGGTTTTATGCAAGTAAAATTGCCACCCAACTATAACTGGTGTGGAACCTATGGTTTTTTCAGTGAATATATATATATATATATCTCTATATCACCTACTGGCAGTCACCAGTAGGTAGTTATAGTTAGGACATAGTTTCCATAGGAAATCCGCAACATTCTATTTGGAATAACTTTGGTGCCGGTCGACGAATCTTCACAAAATTCTTCAAGAAAATGGCCTGCTCCGCTCCGCTCCTTCCCTGAAAGTTTTGGGGGGATTTGTCAAGTGGGGGCCAAGAAAAAAAGGGGGTCTCAAAACGTGTTTTCCCCATGCAATTTTCCGTAGGGTTCTTAAAGTGAGGCTACAGCCCGAACTGCTAAACGGAATTACACCAAATTTGACAAAAACAGTAGAGTTTGGTTCGCAGCTTACGCTTTTTGTTAAATGGTGTAAATCCGTTCAGTAGTTCCTTAGAAAATCAAAAGTAAAATCATAGATACGCGTACCGTCTGAGGACAGTACACCCTTTTTACACCTCTCTGCAACGCAGCCCCCTGGCACATACTGGAGGTTGCTGATGGGCTAGTTGATCCCTAGGGACCCCCAGTATGCAAGGGGAATTAGTTCCCCCTCTGCAAATGCGCCAGGGGGCTGCGTTGAAGAGAGGTGTAATGAGGTCACGACCCTTTTTACACCTCTCTGCAATGCAGCCCCCTGGTGCATTATGGAGGTTGCTGATGGGCTAGTTGGTCCCTAGGGACCCCCAGTATGCAAGGGGAATTAGTTCCCCTCTGCAAACACGCCAGGGGGCTGCGTTGCAGAGAGGTGTAATGAGGCCACGCCCCTTTTTACACCTTTTTCCACTTTTTACACCATTGAAATTTCCCCGTTATAGTTAGTTCAGCTAACTATAACTCGCACGCCCGCAATGCACTGCTGATGACGTCACATATTATATCACTCATGACATGGTCAGTGAGATCACTCATGACATCACTGATGACTTCTCAAATGACATCACTGATGACATGATCCTTGTGAAAGAGTGTCAGACCTCCTCTCAGCGTAATATAACCGTTGATACACTCATTCAAAAATAGAAACGAAAATGTTCAAAATAATGGAGATACCAATACGAGTTACAACAACCTATTCAGTAATTCCACCATCTACATACACATCCACTCATTCACCAACAGTTCTATATAGTCAGTCATACATGTACTCACTCATCATATGTACTCATACGCCTATACATCCTGTTACACACGACATTCATCCATAGAGCTACTCACACACATACTCACACATGCAAATAAACTATCAAACATCCATTTATTTGCAAATACAGCTATACACACACCACTACACTTACTTTTACAGAAACATACACATACTTACTCTCTTAAACAATCACTTATAGAAACACATACTTATTTATACAGGAACTCTTCCAATCTCTCACTCTCACATATAATCACTTATATACATAAATACTCATATATACTAGATTCAAACATATGTAGATACTCATAAAGATACTATTGAGACAGTCATTCACTCACTAACATACCCATACACACACTCATCCACCCATACAGTCCTGCACACATGCTGTCTTCAAAACACATACAAACAGTGAGTCACTCATTCATGCATCTATGCGCTAAGTAATACCCCCCACCGAACCATACTGACACTCATACTAATATTAAAAAAACAACTAATAACTCATATAGACAATCATATAGCTGCTCACCAACCCATGCAGCCACTTATAGACAAAGTGAGACACTGATACAGATATTTACATATTTAAACATTACTCGCTAATACATGTATTCCCTACGATTCACTTAATAAGTCAGTCATTTTTACAAACAAAACTTCAATTTAGACACTTATTTACCCATTTATTCTTCCATCGAACTTTAGATACACATACATAAAAATTATTTTCTTTTCAGAAAAACACACATTCACTGGATGATGTCATCAGTGATGTAATCAGTGATGTCATGAGTGATGTCATTTGAGATGTCATGAGTGATGTCATGAGTGATGTCACTGACCATGTCATGAGTGATGTAATATGTGATGTCATCAGCAGTCCATTGCGGGCGCGCAAGTTATAGTTAGCTGAACTAACTATAACGGGGGAAACACAATGGTTTTGAATTGTGAAATGTCCAGCTAACTATAACATGTGTGAAACCTCTGGTTTTTTCAGTGAAAATATATATATATATATATATATATATATATACTCTCTCCAGGTTGCACCGAAATTGGATCTCTCCTTTATCCCTTTATCCTAAAAAGAGTTCAGGCACTGATGGGAAGAATTTTCGTTGTTTTAGTCACAACAGCAGACAAACGCGTTTCGATATGTCTTCTTCAGTGTCTACTATCGGCATTGATAGAAGCCATTTTTAACCTGGTTGCATGATAGACATAGAAAGCGGCTTTCACGACACAGTGATTATACTTTCGAAAAAGCATCATTTCAAGACACAATTTCAGCTATTCACAATAATACATTATAATTCTCAATGCTCAAATGGTCTTGCTTTTTTATATACAATTATTTACCATTTTGCAATGCAAACCATTTTCTTTTTTTTCCTTTTTTTTATCCTCATTAGCCTTTTCGCCACCCATTTCCGAAACAAACGATACCGGCCATGGGCTTTTATCTCATATACCAGCTCTACAGACAATGGCTCGTGCAATGCTACTTCGAATACAGAGACTCTTATGCAAACCAGCACACGTTTAAGAGTCCATCTCTTAGAGCACCGCTACCTTGTCTATTTGTTTCCTGGCTGCGAGGAAAACAAAACGCCGGTGAGATAGGCCAAAACCTTAATCATTGGATTATTATATTTTCTTTTTTAAACTCGCCTATTCCGTACCAAATTTTCCCTCCCTCACCCAAAGTGTAGCAAAAAAGGTAGCCAAAATGTAAATTTTTTCTTTGTCTGATCCAAAGTATCTAATTTAGCAGTGTGTCTCATGGCTCGTAGCCAGTCCAAAATAGTAGGGGATTAGGGGGACACCCATACTTTACAAATCTCCCTCCGGGCCAACAGAGTCCCATAAAAAAACAATTTTACTTTATCATCCATATCCTTGCTCTGCAAATCGTATCTTCCAGTTATAATTAATTCGGGGTTTTCCTCAATCCTCTGGTCCACAGTTTGTGACAGGCAATTACTTACGGCCTCCCAAAACTCCCTGATATTCGGACAATCCACAAACATATGCAGGTCGTCCTCGTTGGGGCTTCCACATTTGGGCCATTCCACCAAACCGCCAGCCTTAAATTTTGAAAGTTTGCGAGGAGACCAGTATGCCCTGTGAATTGTAAACAGATGATTCCGCCTTAAGTTTGCAGATTTGACTATTTTATATAGCATATCCATAATTACTTGCCATCGATTTTCCGTTGCGATGTTCGGCAAGCAATCACCCCACAGGACCTTTAGGAAGTGAAAACGGTCTGTCCTCCATCTCGGGTATCGACCAGTACCAAAGTGCCACTTCTTTTTTGTAGGATTGGGTTGAAAAAAGCTTTTCTTCTAACTCATTCTCGAGTCCAACAATATTATCTGCTTTGCTTCCCCAGCTGTGGATTTGAAGATACTTAAATTTTGAGAACCCCTGACCCCAGATAGCTTCACCTTGGCCCCAGTCGATCAGCTTTCCATCTGGGAATAAGTCGCCCCATCGCACTAGACCCGATGCTCTCAAAGGAATAGCCAATGCATCCCTAGACCAGAGAGGTGACCCTGGGTCATCCCATATTGGGGCCATATATCCATAATAGGGAATCTTTAGTACTCTCCTTATCCTATACCAGAGCTCCGCCGCGTCACCCAATATCTTGAGCCATACTTTCTTGAAGAACCTTGGATCAGAAAATTTACACAAGAAACCATACTCGTTGTAGTTACAAGTCTTAATGCATTGCATGCAGTAAACATTATTCCGATAGATGAAACCGTCGGAGTATTCAGCAACATTCTAACATTTTTTAACTGAAAAGCCCAAAAATATAACTGAAAGTTAGGGGCTGCCAATCCCCCTTTAACCAGCTTTCGTCTTAATTTTTTCCAGGATAGAAGGGATCCCTTCGAGGCCCATATAAATGAACAAATCTCGCTCTGTAGCCTTTTAAACCAATCCTTTTCTAATGCTAGGGGAATTGTTTCAAACAAAAAAGTAAATTTTGGCAAAATTACCATCTTTACCAGGTTCGTACAGCCATACAGATTGAGTGGTAAGTGTCCCCAACCTCGCAGCATGGCACTTATTTCTCTTTTTATCTTTAGGAAATTTATTTTTATCTCTAATGTTATGTGTTATCCTCACCCCCAGATATCTCATCTCAGCTTTACAGTTTACCCCTCCTGTATCTAAATTCCATGACATAATCTCGGTCTTATCTTCATTTATCTCATAACCTGAGACCAGTCCAAACTCTTTAGTTATTTCTGATAAAGCTTGCATTGATTGTTGCAGATTAGGGGTATAAATAATTATGTCATCCGCATATAGTCCTATTGTCTTAGACCACCCCTCTACAACAAAGGGAGGGATATTTTCTGCATTCCTGATCCTGCAAGCAAGGGGTTCTATATACAAGTTAAATAATAGGGGAGACAATGGACATCCATGTCGTGTACCACGCATCACCTTAATGGACTGAGTTAAAATCCCGTTAATCAATACCTTAGAGGTAGGTGTATTTTATAGAGCTAACAGTGAGTTGGTGAAACATATCCCTAATTCAAGATGACCCAAAAGAGCCTTTAAAAAAGACCAATTTACTCAGTCGAAAGCCTTGGCAGCATCAAGTGCTATTACCGCAAAGGGAAATTTATAGGCCGTAGCCATGTCTATTGCACCTAATAAAGAAAAAGTAAGCTCCTTTAAAAATCTGCCCTTGATAAACCCCCTTTGGTCATCATGGACCAATTTAGGGATGACCAGACTCAACCTATCAGCCATTATTTTTGCAAAAAGTTTATAATCGCAATTTAATAGCGAGATAGGTCTGTAGGAATCCAAGTATTTAGGTGATTTCCCTGGTTTTGGAATTAAAACAATAGTCACCTCATTCCAACGCCGCCTCCCCCTGAAAAATGCTATTAAATAGTTGAAGGATTATAGGAGCAATATTTCCCCTCAAAGTTTTGTACACCTCAGCCGGGAGACCATCGGGCCCCGGAGCCTTACCTCTCTTTCCCGACTTCATAGCCCTTTCAACTTCAAGTATGGAAAGGGGCGACCACTCGGTCCCCCCGAACGTATGGTTGGGTGCCCCGATCCCCCCGGGAAACCATTTTGGGCGGGGGGCGTGGCTCGGCTGGTATGCCCGAAGTGGCGTAGCCGGGGCGCGCCCTTTCCCGCCCAGGAGGGGTTGTCCTAGACACCCACACGGAAGACCACGCCCAGTAGGCGTACCAGAGGAGGGTCCCCGCCGTCCCGCAGATGGATAAATAGAGCGGAAATCCGAAGAAGCGTCCTCTTGTTCCTGTGCTCTGAAGGCTGCACCAACTCGTTGCTCGTGAGCCCTCGACGGAACAAGCGGCAATTTTGAGAACTTGTAATCTTGTTGTTTCTCTTTCAGTTATTTGGAGTACGAAGGATCCAGGACCTCGTTGATCAGCTAGAGCGGAGTATTCGAAACCATGGCCGGCAAGAAAGCAGGAAAGGGCTCCGAGATGGAGAAGGTATTGCGCCATTTGTCGAACCGAATGGCGAGCATGGACCGAAAGCTCGGAAAAGTTGACTCGATCGGTCGAGGTTAGGCGGAGGTTAAGAAACAGTTAGCGGCCCAGAACAACTCAGGCTGTCCTAAGAAGGTAATAGGCCCGGCCTTGCCGGGAGTCGTCCCTGAGGTTAGGGGGAAACGTGTTAAGAGGAGGACGGTTTCCGGGGAGGTTCCGGTTCCTGAGGTACCCCCAGTCGCCCCCATCACACCGGCAGACAACCCGGTACCAAACCAGATATAGGTTTGCCGATCCCGGTTGTAATTACTCCTGTTAACGATGAGGAGATGCCCCCCGGATTGGCCATCCAGTTAGCGGCGGTGTTGCCATGGCTCAAGAAGAAAGCAGGGGGGCAGTGGCCGCGGGGGACCCGGCCGAGGAGGCCAGACTAATAATCGAGCAATTGCGGCAGTCAAGAGAGGCCGCAACGGCGAATGTTCCTCTTGTTCCCCCACAGGTGGCGCCGGGAGGACCTGCGGTTAGCCGGGAAAAGGCGGCAGACACAACGGCCGAACCTGGTAAGCACACATTGCCAATGGCAGGGGAGGGTTCATTACCTTCAAGGCGCGAAAGGGTGGCACAGCACATCCCTATGGCCACAAAAGAACTGATATGGGGGGAGAAATATATGAATATGTTTTCATTATTGACTGACCATCGCGAGATGGAATATGCAAAATCCCAGAAAGATTTATGGCATCCCAGTGTATGGCGCGCCAAGATGGCGGAATTCAGGGTTGATGAGACGGTAGCAAATTGGGTTAAGGCCTTTTCCATATTTATTGCAGTCATGGGGGAATGGAAGCCCGAAATTATGACCGAGTTGACCTGTTATCAGAATAGGATTATGGATTTTTATACCATGTATGAAGGGGATGAATGGAAAGGTTACGATATGAAATTTCGGAAAGCAAAAGAGTTTGATGCTACCTTGACTTGGGATTGCCTCGACTCGGTGTCATGGCACAAGCAGCTCTTGCCTGGGGCGGCAGGTACGTCCTTGCCGGGCGGGAGCGGGTCGGGGTTAGTTCACCAAAAGCCCGCGGTGCCCTTTCCAGCGGGCGCCGGTGGGGACTATCAGTCCAAGACCGGCGGGAATGGCGGCAAGCGGGGGGTTTGTTGGGGCTTCAATAGAGGCAACTGTAACAGGCCCCAGGGAACATGTAGGTTTAGGCATGCATGTGCGGGCTGTGGGAACTCCTCACACCCGGAGAGTAGCTGTAGATCTAAAAACAGCGGAACGGGAGGAAAAGGGGGGTCTAAGCAAGAGTGAGGTGATACTTTGTAACCGATTGCCTACACCTGTCGATATCATGGCTCTGACTCCTTGGTTGAACAAATACCCTGATCATGTATCCGCCGGGGTGTTGAGGAAGGGATTCCTATATGGCTTCAACATCCCGGCGGGGGATTTTCTGGGGGACTCCTTTTGTAAAAATCAGTTATCTGTCCAACACAACCCAAGCGTTGCGGCAAAGAAGATTGCAAAAGAAATCAGCTTTGGGCGGGTGGCGGGGCCTTTTCATCGCCCACCGATGGTGGATTTCGTGTGTTCCCCGTTAGGGGTGGTCCCGAAAAAAGACCCGGGGGAGTTCAGACTCATTCACAACTTGTCTGCCCCAAGGGGTTCTTCGGTGAACGAAGCCATTGACCCAGACATTTGTTCAGTGCGGTACGCATCCTTCGATGATGCCGTGGCCATGTTAAATCACCTGGGCCCCGGAGCGCTGATGGCGAAATCAGACATCGAATCGGCGTTCCGGTTGCTCCAGGTGCACCCACAGGATCAGCGCTTGCTAGGGTTTGCATTTCAGCGGAGTTACTACATGGATAAATGCATGCCGATGGGTTGCTCCATTTCTTGTACGTATTTTGAAATGTTCAGCTGTTTTTTACAGTGGGTATTCACCAAGGCCACGGGCCATAAGCATGTGATGCACTATCTAGATGACTTCTTGTTTTTGGGTGCAGCCGGTGATATGAGATGTTCGCAGGTGCTACGGGACTTCTGCATCCTCATGCGGGAATTCGGAGTCCCACTGGCGCCAGGTAAGATGGTCGGACCATCTACTTCACTGGAGTTTCTGGGAATTGAGCTCGATTCGGTGGAAGGATGTTTCCGTTTACCGATGGAAAAGGTGGCCAAATTTAGGGCTTCCCTGATACAATGCCTGGGCAAGGAGAAAGTGACCCTGCACCAGTTACAGCAAACAGTTGGTCAGCTTAACTTTGCCTTGAGGGTGATACCAATGGCCCGCCCCTTCTCGCGCTCTATTGCACAAGCTATGGTTGGTCTCAAGGAGGGACACCACCGTACGAGACTGTCAGCAGAGGTTCGCCAGGATATGCGCATTTGGTTGGCATTTCTGGCGGACTTCAACGTTCGAGTTGTGTGGAACAAGCCGCCAGCATCTTCGGATGAACTAGGTTTGTGGACCGACTCAGCTGGGAGCGTGGGATTTGGCGCCATTTTTGGTAACCATTGGTCGGCGCAAGTATGGCCGACGTGGTGGCACTCCGGCGGTCTAACAGGTAACATTGGGTTCTTGGAGCTATTCCCTATTTGGGTTGCTCTGATGGCATGGCCAGACGACTTCAGGGACCACTTGGTGGTGTTTTGGTCTGATAATATGACTGTGGTTGAGTGCATTAACCAGCAGGCTCCCCGCTGCAAGTTGATCTTGAGATTATTGAAAGAAATCGTATTACGTTGCATGAAATTGAATGTACAGTTCAGGGCAAAACATGTGCCAGGCGTACTGAATTATGCAGCTGATGCACTCTCTCGTTCACACATGCAGGCTTTCAGGGGCTATCTACCCACAGAGGACCTTGTGGCGGCACCGTTCCCCGAAGCACTATGGCTAATCGATGCCCCGGATTACAAGACCTCGTGGCAGCCAGCTTAGCGCCCAGAACAAGGAAGGCATACGAAGGAGCGTTTCGTTCCTACTGCACATTTTTGGGTCCATTAGGGAGACAGAGCTGGGGTCAGGAGGAATCCTTCCTGGGGTTCCTGGTTGCGCTGCACAGAGGAGGCCGATCAGCGGCAACGGCCAATAGACATAGGGCGGCCATTTCGTTCATGGCACAGGTGCATGACATAAGAGATCAGACGGATTCCTTTTTGGTTAGGAAGGCATGCCGCGGCTGGCAACGCCTCGAGGGTCGCAAGCAGGATACGAGGCACCCGATTGGTTTAGATAGATTGTCTCTACTCTTAGCGAACCTAGATGAGACGTGCTCCTCCAGTTACGAAGCAGTTCTGTTCCGGGCAGCTTTCGCCTTGGCATTCCACGGGGCTATGCGGGTGAGCGAACTGGCCGCAAGGAACAAGAAGGATATAGAGGGAGGCCTGGGCAGGGATCACATCCAAATAAGGGGTGATTCGATGGTAATCTCGATAGCCAGGTCCAAGACTGACCAGGGAGCCATGGGTGATAGTGTTATCGTGCAGCGCGCACAAGGGTCCCCCACTTGTCCGATAAAATGCGTAGAGGAGTACTTGGCATTGAGGACAGCTACGTGGGGGGGGAGCTTGCTGAGGCACATGGATGGCACCCCACTGATGAGGTTTCAGCTTCAGAGGGTGTTAGCACTGTCAATCGCTGCCGCGGGCATGGACCCGTGCGATTTTGGGACCCACTCATTTAGGATAGGGGCTGCTACTGAGGCTACAGCCCGGAGTCAGAGTGCAGAGGAAGTAAAACAGCTGGGCCGTTGGTCCTCGAATTGCTTCAAAAGGTATGTGCGATTGCACATGTTGTAAAGATCAATTGACTTGCACTCACGCTTCTTGTCTTTTGTTTGCATTGCAGTTTCACAAGCCTGTCACGCGGGGCGGAATTGGAAGTCGACCCAGCACCAAGAGACCAGCGGTCGAGGATCACCGACTGGAGAAAGATTGATATGGGTCGTGGCCACTCATATGTGAGGCGCGCGGGGGTGTATTCAAGGCAGGTGACACGACTCACGCCTCTGGTGAATACGGGTTCGGAGTGACCTTCCATGGGAAGGGCGGGCTCTGTTTTGACCAATTTCAATCGTTCTTTGAGGGTCTTTTAGGGCGGCAAAGGTCACCGCCATCTGTAGTCATAGTACACCTGGGTGGCAACGACTTAGTGAAGCTGGGAAGACAAGTGTTATTGGAACACATCCTGTCGGCAGTTAGCTGGTTGGCCAAGAAACTCCCGGGGTGCACGATTGCCTGGTCCCACATGATCCCCAGGAAGAGTTGGCGGGGGGCATTTCAGTGTCAGCATTGAACCACTCTGTAAAAAGGGTTAACAATAAAGTAGGGAAATTGTTTCGCTCAGCGCAGTTGCATAGCATTCCTCACGGGTGTATTCGGGGTGATCACATGTATCTGAATGATGGGGTTCACCTGTCCAGGGAGGGAAATGATTTACTCATAGGCGACTTCGTAGCATGGCTAAGGGGTTTGAGGAAGCATGACCTTTAGGAGGATTGGGGGGGCCGGATAGTCAGTCAACTATCCGGCCTGTGGCGGTAAGGTCATGATCGGTGAGCAGTAATTTCAAGGTCCCTAGAGGGGGGCGCCACCCAGAATGGATGGGAGCGCCCGGGGAGGCGGCCATTGGCCCCTTCCACGGGGAGGCGGCACCCACTAAGGATGGCTAGATGTCCCTCCGACGAATTTCCCGGGGGCCGGATATCCGCGACGGCGGATAGAGAGTGTGGGATGGGGGGGATCCACGCTGTCCTTCCTACAGATACCTCACACGGGAACTCGGACGACCTTTAAGATGGCGTCGAGTGAAAAGGGGGCCTCCACGACAAGGGAAGTTACAGGTGGCAATGAGGGTAAAGTCCTCTGCGCATGCGCCACTCACACCGTAAGGGCGGGATTTTGGTAGTAGGGATCTGACACCGGTTAAGACCTTGCCGTTGGCCCTTAATGCTAGGATGTACAATTTTAATTTAGAATGTATGCATTTTCAGGATGCTAGACTCAGCTAGGAAACCTTTGTATTAGAGATCTGTTAAGGTTAGCCAAAGAACATGTCTTCATCGAAAAGTAATAAATGTAAAATTGTACATAATTTATGAAACTTTTTATTTAATATTTTAAATTTTGTTTCATATTTTAATAAATACGGCCGGGGGGGTAACCCCCCCCTTCCAAAAGTTCAAACCTGTGTCTGTCTACTCCCATTGGGAATTGGTGTTGGGAGGGCCATAAAGATACTTCCCGGATATTTCCCGGCCATAAAGATATTTCACCATTTAAAACTTGCTTAGGCTCAGCTGGAAGTGGATCTACCAGCTGTAACCAGCTCCAGATTGCTGAAGATTCAGGATTTAAATCTTCCCTATAAACTTTCGAGAAGTTGTAAAAAAAAGCATCTGCTATTCCTTTGCTTTCTGTAATAGTAGTGTTTGTCTCTGCCGACTTCACTTCCTTGATAAAATTGTGAACCTGATCTTTCTTCACCTTCCATGCCAATAGCTTGCCACAGCCCTCTCCATAACTAAAATGGGCCAATTGACTAGCTACCCACTTTTCCTTAATTCTATGGGTGAGGACTGCCATTAAATCTGATTTCAACTCTTCCAAGTCATGTAAAGCCTGCTGCCCTGTTGTAGGTTGTAAAGTGTTGATGATCCTAGCCTCACACAGACAAATCTTTCCTTCCAACTCTGAGACTTTATTGTAATAAGATCTGCGCTTCTTTGCTCTCAAAGCTCCCGGTCTACCTCTCAAAAAAGCTTTACAGGTTTCCCTGACAGTCTCAATCTTTGCCATGCCAATATTTTTTCCCAGAAAAACCTCTAGCTCTTCGTTTACTGCTTTCAGGTTTTCTTGATCTAAGAGGACTGTTTGATCTAGCCACCAGGTTGAATCTGGTCCTCCTGTTTTTAACTTCATACTCAGTATAATAGCCGAGTGATCTGAGATATGAACACCTACATGTCCCACCGCCGTCACAAAATCTTTTAGTCTATAATCCAACAAAAAATAATCAATTCGGGATCTATGTTTATATTTTTTATTATAATACGTATATCCTAGCTGCTGACCTGACTTTACCCTCCAAATATCGCACAACCCGAACTGAGTCATCAACAACCTGACTCTATTAGACATTTTAGAATTCATCATCCCTTGCGATTTCTCTGAGCGATCTAAATTACAATCCATTACTGTATTAAAGTCTCCTGCCATGATTATTTTCCCTGCAAGAACTAATACCTCCCTAGCTAAAATATCTAGGGGTCCATCATCATCCTGGTTAGGACCATAATAGCCAATTATAATTAGTGGTTCCCCTGCCACTTTTGCTTTCAAAATCAACCATCTACCTTTTGGATCTGCCACTGTAGATTCTACACAAACATGTACTCCTTGCCTAACTAAAACTGCCACCCCTTTTGTAACTATGGTTTGGGGCGTAAACAAAACGAATGAGCAACTCACTTTTGGGTCAACAAAATTTCCTTACATTCAGTGGCAGTTAAATGAGTTTCTTGTAGAATAATATTGTGGGCCAGTGAATCCTCTAGATACTTCAATATTACGCGTCTCCTGGATTTTACACGGAAACCGTTAACATTCCATGACAAAAATTTCAATTCCATTATGCTGGCCACCTGGTGGCAAATAAACTTCTGAGGATATTTTTTGCTATTTTCTCCCGTGCTCTTACTCTCCCTCAACCCCAACCCCAAACCCCTCCTACCCTCCTACGACCCTCTCCCCACCCCACCCTACCCTGGAAAACCCTACCAACCTTCCTATGGCCTCGGCCCTTAGGGTGCCTACAGTGGTAGTGCTAAATAACTCAAGTGCAATGATAAAATAATATGTGCAAGCTTCAATCTGAGAACTAAGAATTAAACCATTTTCAATTGTAAATTCATCATGCGCTTAATACTATTTATTTTTGGCAGCTTAGCGTAGCCTCATAAAGCTGGATCCGCATAATTCGGCTTTCCAAACCATTTGTTTGTCATAACGCGCTATCGCGAGACCTCTAAACACACTCTAACGTTATTTAGCCGTGTATCGGCAGATCTCACTGTGTCTCACTAACAACATCATGCCATGTATTGGCGATTTCACCTCCTGTCTAAATTCTACTCTATCTAGGAGCAACAAGGATTCCTGATGTTCTCAATCTATTTCATTATTTCCTCAAGTGTACTGCCAGCTCCTCGTTTCTATTCAGTCCCTGCGTGCTTGTCTCAAGATCAAAAATCTATCGAGACGCTAATCTCCGCAGCTTTCGCATCCGATCACCACCTCTAAAATCTACAGGTACATGATCTAAGGCAAAATATTGCAGAAGATCTCTGTTGCTGTTATGTTTTATGGCGAAGTGTCTGGCCACTGGGTAATTTAAGTCTTTGTTTCCAATTGCATGCTGGTGCTCTAAGATCCTGATTTTAACATTATGTACAGTGCTGCCCACATATCTCAGCCCACATGGGCATGTAAGACAGTAGACAGCATGTGTGGTGTGACATGTGAGAAATTTAGTTATTTTCTTCCTTTCTTTAAGTTCTGGTATCGCATAGGATGTTACCCTTTTACTTTTTACACACGCCTTGCATTTCCCGCAGGGATAAAAGCCTTGCATATCTCTGATCATCCCTGTTCTGGCTGGAATTTTTTTGCAAATGGCTGTGTACAAGTATGTCCCGCATTGATCTAGCTTTTTTAAAAGTGATCAGGAGGACTCAAGGGACATCCTTACCAATAATAGTGTCAGTTTTCAAGATGTGCCATTTTTTTTCAACATGTTTCTTAAAAAGTTGGCATCATTTAAGAATGTCGTAATTAGTCTGAACTTTCCTTCATCATTCTCTTTAGTTATGATCTTTTTCTCTTTTTCTTCTAGTAACTTCTTTCTTGGGATTGTCATAACCTTTTCCATAGTGGTATCTAGGAGATCCCTACTGTACTCTCTTGCTGTACACCTGGTGATGCCACTACTAGAAAATCGCAGTCCCTGGAACAATTTCTTTTCAGTCTGAGGAGCTCTCCGTATGGTATGATCTTAACCAATTTGGGCGGATGGTTACTTCCAGCATGTAAGATAGAGTGGTCGGCTGTCTGTTTTCTAAACAGCTCAGTTTCTAACTTGCCGTTTTTCTCAAGTACCTTTAAATCCAAGTAGTTCACTGCCACTGAACCTATATCTGAGATAAATTTTAGATTTATATCATTTTGGTTTAAATGACTCACAAATTCCTCAGCCGAAGTAGGCGACCCCTTCCATACAAGGAAGAGGCTGTCAATGTATCTGTACCAAACTATGATGTGATCCCTCCACTTGGAGTTCTCTGAAGCCCGGGATACCTGCTCCTCCCACCAGCCTACGAACAGGTTCGCATAGCTAGGGGCGAAGCAGGTACCCATGGCAGTACCAGAGATTTGTCTGTACAGATTACCCTCAAATAAGAAAATGTTGTTCAATAGACAGACTTCCCGTGAGTGCCTGAACTCTTTTTAGGATAGAGCGAGGAGCAGTAATATCTATCTATCTATCTATCTATCTATCTATCTATCTATCTATCTATCTATCTATCTATCTATCTATCTATCTATCTATCTATATATCTATCTATCTATCTATCTATTCACTGAAAAAACATAGGTTTCACACATGTTATAGTTAGCTGGACATTTCACTCATACAAAACCATTGAAATTCCCCCGTTATAGTTCGTTCAGCTAACTATAACTCCAGCGTCCGCAACACACTGCACATATTACATCATTCATGACATGATCAGTAACATCACTCATGACATCAAGGTCTTTTAAAAGTGAATTCCTAACTATAACGTGGCGGAAACCTATGTTTTTTTCAGTGAATTTCAAATGTTTTGTAAATGATAATTTTTAAATGTATTAATTGTTATTTTTATACTAATTTACTACATTGTTTTAAAGTATTTATTTTTAGATATTTCATTTTTAAACTTACATCACATATTTTTAATCTAAATTGAATTTTTTTAAAAAAAAATATTGAAATTGTAATATTTATATTTTAAATTTAATATTTTTTTGATTTATATATATTTTATGTAGCAGGCAATGATATCCTATGGAAGGAAATTCAAGTTACTGGTAAGTACAGTAAAATTTACTTTTCAGGAATAGTAGTGAGCTGAAAGATGCAGCACTGAGGTATCTCGTGATAACAGGTGAGTAAATTGGAATTCGTAGTTCGACTGATTTTTGAGGATTTTTGAGCCATCTTGTACTGAGGCACAAGATGGCTGCCAACACTTCCTGGTTTGGAGTGTTGACAGACAGTTGACAGCCAATCAGCATGCAGCTTGTGCTCGGGAAGGTACAGAGTACAGTACAGAGTACTGAACTCTGTCTCTAGATATCGCTTTTGATTTTCTCAGAAACTACTGAACGGATTTACACCATTTAACAAAAACACAATCTGCAAACCGAACTCTACCTCTCTGCCACATTTGGTGTAATTCCTTTCAGGCGTTCAGGCTGCATGCGGAAAACACATTTTGGGACCCCACTTTTTTCTCAGCCCCCACTTGACGAATAACCCCAAAACTTCCGGGGAAGGAGCAGAGCGGAGCAGGCCCTTTTCTTGGAGAAATTTGCAAAGATTCGTCCACCGGCGCCAAAGTTATTACAAATAGAATGTTGTGGATTTCCTATGGAATCTAGGTTTTAAAATATAACTATCTACTGGCGACCGCCAATAGGTAATATATATATATATACTGTCTCCCAGAATGCCGGTTGGCCACGCCCATTGGGGCGGGAGTAGTACAAGAGTCTGAAATTGCCAAAACACGCCTCCCTCTGCCCTTCCCAAGAAGCCACTGATGAGGGACTTACTCCTGAAACGCGTCTGGCTTGCAAGATGTCTACATTGTTTTTAACCTACCTGAAGAGTTTGTGTCAGCAAGCTGCCATTAAATGATAGTTGAGCTGAAGTGTTGGTGTCCGTGTGGCTCACTCCGAAAGTTGGGAACTGCTAGTTTTGGATTCACAATGGCCTTCCTGGGTCGTGGAGAGAGCCTACTGCCTTTGTCAGTGGGTCCGCAGCGGTGCCACAAAGCATTGCATCGAGCGGAACGGAACAGAGCCGACACCTTTGCAGAGTGGTGTCAGCTCACAGCGCGTGTGGCGGCTGCAAAGCGGGGCATTTACTTGAAGGAAGGTTGCCTGTATTTAGGACACTTGAGCATCGAGAAGCACCCACGGAGGTAAAATTGGCGTGAACTCTGTCTCCCAGAATGCCGGTTGGCCACGCCCATTGGGGCGGGAGTAGTACAAGAGTCCGAAATTGCCAAAACACGCTTCCCCCTGCCCTTCCCAAGAAGCCACTGATGAGGGACTTACTCCTGAAACACGTCTGGCTTGCAAGATGGCTACATTGTTTTTAACCTACCTGAAGAGTTTGTGTCAGCAAGCTGCCATTAAATGATAGTTGAGCTGAAGTGTTGGTGTCCGTGTGGCTCACTCCGAAAGTTGGGAACTGCTAGTTTTGGATTTACAACGGCCTCCCTGGGTCGTGGAGAGAGCCTACTGCCTTTGTCAGCGGGTCAGCAGCGGTGCCACTAAGCATCGCATCGAGCGGAACGGAACAGAGCCGACACCTTTGCAGAGTGGTGTCAGCTCACAGCGTGTGTGGCGGCTGCAAAGCGGGGCATTTACTTGAAGGAAGGTTGCCTGTATTTAGGACACTTGAGCATCGAGAAGCACCCACGGAGGTAAAATTGGCGTGAACTCTGTCTCCCAGAATGCCGGTTGGCCACGCCCATTGGGGCGGGAGTAGTACAAGAGTCCGAAATTGCCAAAACACGCTTCCCCCTGCCCTGCCCAAGAAGCCACTGATGAGGGACTTACTCCTGAAACGCGTCTGGCTTGCAAGATGGCTACATTGTTTTTAACCTACCTGAAGAGTTTGTGTCAGCAAGCTGCCATTAAATGATAGTTGAGCTGAAGTGCTGGTGTCCGTGTGGCTCACTCCGAAAGTTGGGAACTGCTAGTTTTGTATTTACAACGACCTCCCTGGGTCGTGGAGAGAGCCTACTGCCTTTTTCAGCGGGTCCGCAGCGGTGCCACAAAGCATTGCATCGAGCGGAACGGAACAGAGCCGACACCTTTGCAGAGTGGTGTCAGCTCACAGCGTGTGTGGCGGCTGCAAAGCGGGGCATTTACTTGAAGGAAGGTTGCCTGTATTTAGGACACTTGAGCATCGAGAAGCACCCACGGAGGTAAAATTGGCGTGAACTCTGTCTCCCAGAATGCCGGTTGGCCACGCCCATTGGGGCGGGAGAGGTACAAGAGTCCGAAATTGCCAAAACACGCTTCCCCCTGCCCTTCCCAAGAAGCCACTGATGAGGGACTTACTCCTGAAACGCATCTGGCTTGCAAGATGGCTACATTGTTTTTAACCTACCTGAAGAGTTTGTGTCAGCAAGCTGCCATTAAATGATAGTTGAGCTGAAGTGTTGGTGTCCGTGTGGCTCACTCCGAAAGTTGGGAACTGCTAGTTTTGGATTTACAACGGCCTCCCTGGGTCGTGGAGAGAGCCTACTGCCTTTGTCAGCGGGTCCGCAGCGGTGCCACAAAGCATCGCATTGAGCGGAACGGAACAGAGCCGACACCTTTGCAGAGAATGTCAGCTCACCGCGTGTGTGGCGGCTGCAAAGCGGTGCATTTACTTGAAGGAAGGTTGCCTGTATTTAGGACACTTGAGCATCGAGAAGCACCCACGGAGGTAAAATTGGCGTGAACTCTGTCTCCCAGAATGCTGGTTGGCCACGCCCATTGGGGCGGGAGTAGTACAAGAGTCCGAAATTGCCAAAACACGCTTCCCCCTGCCCTTCCCAAGAAGCCACTGATGAGGGACTTACTCCTCAAACGCGTCTGGCTTGCAAGATGGCTACATTGTTTTTAACCTACCTGAAGAGTTTGTGTCAGCAAGCTGCCATTAAATGATAGTTGAGCTGAAGTGTTGGTGTCCGTGTGGCTCACTCCGAAAGTTGGGAACTGCTAGTTTTGGATATATATATATATATATTTATATCTTTTTACAAACACTCGTTTAGCGTTTGCTCCAGCCTCTCTCCGCAGCGGGCTTCCCGGCGGAATCGCCACTCCCCTTATTATCCGCACACTCCTGGCAGTCAAAAGCTAATAAATCAGCAATACACCAGAGCCGGGGCCCAAATGTTAGTTCAAGTGCTAAATATTTTTTGGCACACGGACAAAACCCTACGCGTTTCGAGGCTTGCAAGAGCCAGGAGTGTGCGGATATATTTATATCTATCTATATATATATATCTATCTATATATCTATCTATATATATATATATAAATATATATATATATATATATATAGATATATATATATATATAGATATATATATATATAGATATACATCAACTCCACAGTTTCCTAGTGCCTTGGCGCACTCAAACAGGAACACGGACTCTATGATTAGCCAAAATCAGATTGTTTTATTTCATTTTTTCAAATGCGTGGAACGGTGCATACCTCAGACGTGTTTCGGACATGAGGCTGTGTCCTTGCTCACTTAACAAATGAGGAGGCTCAACAGTGAAATTTAAAACACCCAATGGCGCCAAACACAGCAGTATGATCACAGAAAGCGGACAGGAGTTAGAATACATCAAGTAATGTCTGGCGCCGCCATCTTGTAGTGTCTGCATAAAGCAATACTAATAAATACACTGCCTGCTTGTACATTGAATCATGACAATAAATGTTTATAATAATCCCTCTCTATATAGTTTTATTGTTTGCTCTTAAAATACAATTTCTGTTTGTTATATAACATTATTCCTTTTAGTGCATTATTTTTCTTCCCTGGGTTGATCGTAAACCCCTACTTACATTAAAGTGCAACGTGCAGAAATTCATATATATACATATTTCTATATACAATTTCAAATATTATACACAACATGGGCAAGCTCTTTGATAACGTAAATCATAGGGTATTTAAACATATAGATCTGTAAAAGCAGTGCAAAAGGTATCAAAAATAGGCTATGTCCGACAAATATAGTGTGCAAATACACTTTGTTATCGACCTAGGGGATTGGCATTGTAAATATTTTGTTATATGTATCTTAACTACCCCAAAAATCATTCCATAAACATGACTGTACAAATACAATGATAAAATGATAAAATCGGAGGCAATAATATTCTGGTATTTACAAAACTATCTGCCTTCCCCTGTGCTAATACACAGCACAATATCTGAAAATCATGTTGTGTAGCTCACTGCTATGCTATTCCTTTGGCTTTACCCTATAGATCACCCTATGGTGAAATAAAGTGCTGTTCAAAAACATTTATAATGTATCTATGTGCATGCGAAGCCTGAATATGTACAAAATGCTGCAATCAGCCGATTACTGTTATATCTACATGCCTATATTGGTGCAGGAAGGAAGTACCATGAGTACATTGAGCGAAAATGGAAGCATGCAGATCGCTTTGTGTAATTGGCACTTGCCTATTAGGACAGAACGTTTGGAAAGTGTAATTGACTATTGTGTGCCAAGCTGTCCAATAGCGTTGGACTGGCATAATATGATATTATAGGAAATTATATAGGTCTTCCCCTAGATTCAAGCCTGCCAGTGCTTTGTTGTTCAAATTAACTATGGACTCAAGTTGTCTAAGACTTTTCTCTCTGTTACATCCCTTCTTGTTGTTTACTACAGCATCAATGACGAAATATTGCAGATGGCTCAAATCATTTTTGTGGGCGATCTTAAAATGCAGAGCCACCGGATATGCTGGATCCAAATTCACTATAGCTCTTAAGTGTTGCAATATTTGCATATGTGCTTGTAGTGTGGTGCTGCCTACATAATACAAATTGCAGCTTCACTTTACATGCAAGGAATGTTTTGGTTTATATCTGTTTTTCTACCCAATTTATATTTATGCCTATGTTTTACCCATGTTTCTGTTGATATATCTGCCTTGAAATAGCCCCAGGCTAGTATGCCAGAAGGGGTGAAACAAGTGTTGGCTTGTTTGATTCTGATCCTGAAGAATCACTTATTGAATTTGGGATTCAGAACTAATACATTAACTATTCAAATATCATTACATTGAATTCTCAGATTAATTATGAATCTGTTTTTCGCCTTGATCCATTAAATTATTTCACTATATGAATGGGGTCTCCCATTCTTCAAGGCAAAATGTCCAAAGATATATCCTTAATTAACTAGGATGCACTGAGAGAAAGGATCATACACCCCTCCCACTCCTGCATTACAAACTGCTTCATCCCTGCCAGCTTGAAGAACAATGCCACCATGTGAGGAGAGGGCGGAGCCTTGAACGGGTGAGGTCTCATACCTAGAAGTACCAACGAGGCTCTTTTGAAACCCCCTCTGCCCTCAACCCCGCCCCGCAAAAATAGCTTGCAGGGGCTCGTGCCGATGTCCTGGTGTGTTTTAACACCTCTTAATGGGTGTCAGTAGTTCAAAACCTCAGAAAAGAATCTGAAAAAACACTATTTACAGTATTTTTACCTTGCTTTCCTTGCCACCATGTGATTTCAGCTCTTCTCTGGGAAACCGTGTGATGGGATACAATATTGTGTGTCACATAGTGGTACCCTGTGAGTTGGCAGTATGCTGCTTTTTTTCCAACAATAGATTTATGCAACTGAGGTTATAATGTGGATATCTATCCTTCTTTTAGGGGTACACTGGTGCAGGGTCACCCTTTTGTTCACTGGTTCAAAGACCAACAGTAGAGATCGACGCAGCTGGGCTTATGAGGGCATGCGGCATGGAATCACCAGGCCAGAGATCATGGCATTCACCCTGCAACCTGTCTAGAGGAACTCCCCTTACCAAGCTATCAGTTAACTGGGACAAATAGTCACTCATCAACACATGAGGTACATCATGTATAGGGCAGGGCTTAGGGATTCTCCAAATATTCATAGGCCTGCCAAACACAACCTCATATGGCATAAGGCCAGATTGTGTATGTGATATTGATCTGATAGAAGGTAGTGCTAGGGGCAGGGCATCAGGCCATTTCAAAGATGTGGAAGCCTGTATTCTAGCCAATTTCAATTTCAGGGTGGAGTTATAATGTTCCACCAAGCCTGTTGATTGTGGATGAAAAGCTGCAGGAAATTTCTGCTTAATCCCCAACCCTTTCCTGACATATTCAGCAACTTGCCCAATGACATGAGGTCCGTTGTCACTCCATAAGACCCGACAAATGTCGAATAGTGGGAAGAGCTCCTTTAGGAGTACTTTCGTAGCATCTTTTGTAGCATACGCCTCCACCCAATTACTGAAGGCACAAACTACTAACAAGACATATTTTAAGTTATTACAGCGCTCAAAATGAATGTAGTCCATTTGCAGGACCCCAAAAGGTTGGTGTCGCAAACCCTCCTGTTGAAGTTTACGTTCCCTTTCCAGGACTATACCGAAGACAGACCAAACAAGACTGGACAATCTTTTTAGCAGCGCCAGTGCCAGCAATATCAGGATGATCCCAAACTTGCATGAGATGTTTTGCCATTGAGGATGCACCAACATGGGCCTGCCCATGTGCCATGTGAATCATGGGGTATAAGTAAGCTGTGGGTAACTTCCGTTTGGCCATATCTTTATTCCTCCAACAGCCTTCATCATTCAGTGCTCCCTCCTTAGACCATTTGTCTAGTTATTTAGCGGAAGCAGATTGTTGCATGTCCAGCACCTCTTGCCTGGCATCATGCCAACATTCAGCTTGTGACTTCACTACATACATGGATATGGTACTTCGCTGTATTGCAGTCTCACGGGCTGTGTGATCCGCAAATGCATTTACCTGCTCCTATTTCATCAGTCACTTTCTTGTGTGCAATACATTTAACAATTGCCACTTTCTTAGGATAGGTTAGGGCAATAAGGAGATTATGTACTAATTCTCCATGTACTATCTGTGTCCCATAGGAGGTGAGGAAAACCCTTTCTTTCAAAAGCGACCAAAATTATATGCCACCCTGAATACGTACTGGCTGTCGGTAAAAATATTGACAAGCAAGTCTGTACTAAGCTCACTCGCCCTCGTTAGTGCAATCAATTCGGCAGCTGGAGCTGAGTTCTGTGGGATGCGAACTGTTTTAACTACTGTCTGAAGTGTTGTAATCGCATAGGTAGCAGATGTGGTGCCATCAGGCAATTTTAGACAAGAGCCGCCAACCCACAAATCCCCATCAACACTAGAGAGAGGTGTATCTTGTAAGTCAATACGGCCTTTTGTTTGCTCCTCAGTAAGGAATATACAATTGTGTACCTCTTGTGACTGTGGCTGAGTAGATGGAAATGGCAACAATGTGGTAGGGCTTAGTGTCAAACATCTTTTCAGTGTAATATGAGGGGCCAAAAGTGTCAATTCATATCCTGTCAAGCGAGCACTAGTCAAATGCTGTGTTTTCGTTTGATTTAGCAAAGCATCAAAAGAATGGGGTACTAACACAAGCAGTTCATATGACAAAACTATTCCTTCTTCCTGACATATTGATACAGCCGTTGCTGCCACTGCTCAAAAATATCCAGGCAGCGCACGGGCAACTGGGTCAAAGACAGCGGAGAAATATGCACCAGACATTGCTTATCACCATGTGTTTGTGTTAAAACAGAGAGGGCACAACCTTCCCTCTCGGGGACATAGAGTGCGAAAGTCTTAGTGTAGCCTGGAGTTTCTAATACTGGTGCAGAGCAAAGAGCTTGACGTGACAGTTAGAAGACATTCTGCCACTCAGTAGTCCATGGGAGGGGCATTGGAATGTCTTTAGTCAAAAGGACCAACAAAGGTTTATTAATGTGTGAAAAACTAGGGATCCACTGCCTTAAAAAAAAAGTGAGGCCAATCAGTGCACGAACATCCTTCTGAGTACGGGGCACAGGAGTCTCTAAAATAGTCTGGTGTAAGTGCACGTCCCTCTGTAGACATGAGGTGACCTAAATAGGTAACCTGCTGTCTACAAAATTGAAATTTCTTTCTAGAGACTTTGTGATGGTAGAGAGACAAAATATCGAAATTAAAATATCGATATACAATAATATCGATGTTTTAATTTCGATGGTATAGAATATCGATGTGCAATAATATTGAAAGACAGAATATCGATATTAAGGTATATATGTTACTAATATCGAAATTTTGTTTAGTGTTATGTATTTTATGTTGTTTATATGTTTGTTAAATATGTTTTTTAATGTATGTTTAGAAATTAGTAATTTTGTTTACATTTTGCGTTTTAGTATCAGAGCGGGTTGTGGGTTTATAGGGGAATAGGGTGGGAAGTAATTTAACTATAATTAATTAATAAATATGTTTTTATATTTTTTATTAATAAATAATTATTAATTATTAATTAATTGGTAATTAATTATTATTAATTAGTTAAATAAATCAATTAGAGTTAATGCAGTAATATTTATTATTTTTTGTTATTGTTAATTAATAATTAATTGTTAATTAATTAATATTAACCCCTTCCGCGCTGATGACGAGCTCAGCTCGTCATGAGGCTTACCTGCCGTGCGCTCATGACGAGCTGAGCTCGTCATGTAACGCGGTATTTACAAAACCGCCACGCACAGCGGGAAAAGCCGCCGCAGTGATGCGGTTAAGTGATTAAATGGCAATTACATTTTTTATGTGATTTATTTATGTTTATTGGGTTGTGTGTTTATAGGGGAATAGGGTGTGACATAATTAAATTAAATGAATTAAAGAGATTGTATTTATTTATTGATATTTATAGTTAATTAATTGTTAATTAATTAGTTGGTTCATTTTTTTTAAATATTTCATAACATTAATTATAAACAATGTATTAATAAATATTGTTTATTCTTGTAAATATCTTGTTAATTAATTATTCATTGGTAATTAATTAATAATTGGTAATTATTTTTGTGTTAATTAGTTAATTTATAATTACATCAATGTAATAATATTAATTGTTATTAATTGATTAATTTATATTTATATTAATTGTGTTTTTTGTATGTGTAGTGTGTTGTGTGTTAAAGGGGGAGTAGTGTGGGAAATAATTTTTACCCTCATGCTATCCAACGCTTTCCCTACTATTGCACCCTCTGGAGTGGGAATAGTAATTTTTACCCCTACGTTATCCATCGCTTTCCCTACTGTTGCACCCTTTGGAGTGGGAATAGTAATTTATACCCCTACGCTGTCCAACGCTTTCCCTATTGTTGCACTCTCTGGAGTGGGAATAGTAATTTTTACCCCTATGCTATCCAATGCTTTCACTACTGTTGCACTCTCTGGAGTGGGAATAGTAATTTTTACCGCTACGCTATTGAACGCTTTCCCTACTGTTGCACCCTCTGGAGTGGGAATAGTAATTTTTACCCCTACGCTATCCAACGCTTTCTCTACTGTTGTACTCTCTGGAGTGGGAATAGTCATTTTTACCCCTACGCTATTCAACGCTTTCCCTACTGTTGCACCCTCTGGAGTGGGAATAGTAATTTTTACCCCTACGCTATCCAACGCTTTTCCTACTGTTGCAATATGTGGAGTTAGTATATATATATTAATTTATATGTAAAGTTTTTAATTTATTTTAAATGTATATGTATTAGTTATTTATAATATGTTTTAATGTTTATATTTATAATTTGTTAAATTATTTGTATTTTTAAATTATTTTGACATTATTATTAATACATTTAAAAAAACAATATTTTTAACTTCGATATTTTTGTACTACGATATTTTTCTTTTGATATTTTTTTAGTTACCTTTATGTAGATAGAATTCCGATATTTTTGATGTCAATATTTTTGTGTCAATATTTTTGTATGCTATATTTGGTCTGTCGATATTATGTCATAGATTCCTTTGTCATGATGGGAGGCAAGAAATGATAACAATAACAGTGTTCCTTCTTTATACTAGGTAAGGACGCCAAAGTGGCATCCTCATTGACAAGACAGGATCTCTCAACCATGCACACCTTCCTGAGAACATCGTTTTGTAGCACGAAAATATTGAAGAAAATCGATACCCACAATGTTGTCCAGCGTGTTAGGGGAAAACAAAAATGGACATGATGCAGTGAATTTGTCAAGCCTGACTACAAGTGGCTGTGAAAGTGGGCTAGGTATAGGTGTCCCATCGAATCCTATCAATGTTATCTTTGTGCCCGACAGGGGAGCCCTTGGAACCAATGTTTTAGACAGAGCACTACGAGTAACCCCTGTATCAACCAGCAACTGATCAGAAGATCCCAAGATGTTTGCATTAGCATAAGGACCCATTTGATCTAGTAGCACCTCAACCGGTTCCTTACCCCGTCCTCGGCATCCCCATGCATAATCAAAATCTGCAAGGGCCTCATCACAATAATCATTTGATATTGATTTTGTCTATCAAAAGCGTTAGTGCAATTTGGTCCTTGTCCAACTGCTTCAAATCTGGGGCAAGCTCCTGTACCTCTCCTGTTTCCTAAAATTCCCTGGTGGTCTTCTCACACTACCCCATCCCCGTTAGTACTGCTGACTTCGCAAAAGAGGGCACTCAGAACGCCAATGCCCAGTCTCCTTACAATAAGCACACTGACCAGAGGACAAATTTGCTCAAGGGAGAGGGGGTGCTCCAGATGTACACATTGCACGCCCACCTTTTCCACCTCCCCTAAACAGTGGAACATATACTTGAGCCAACATAACTTTTGTCTTTAACTCCTTAACCTTCTTATCCTCCCTGCCTTTTGCTTCCTGTTCCTGCCGCTCATAATATTGCAGAACCAAAGGGGATGATGGACAGAGTGATGAACCTTGCAAGCACTCACCCCCAGTCAACTGATCTGGGTTTAATCCATCATCATTCTTTAGCTCACTCCGCCACCCCAGTTCAGACATGGCCATATGCAATACAGTCTGACCCAGTGCCTCATGGGAACAGTCCAGCCCGAACTGCCAAGCCATGTCTTCCCTGGACCGGAAACAAGCATCCTGGGACCGGTTTCTGGCTAATCAGCCATCATCAGCCAGGCTAGCTTGAATCTAGTGGCATAATATTGGCCATAGTCAACAGAGAAACAGGGGAAGACGTGGTCCAAAAACTCTCTCTGGCCTTTAAGCAGCTAGATATTTCTGGTAACATAGTAGCGAAAAATTTATCAACAAACAAATGCTTACCCGTATCATCAGCCAATGACTGACCACTAAAATGATGGAATGTTTCTTCAAACCTTGAAAAGAAGTCAGAAACGGACTCATCTGTTTTCTGTTTACAGGATGCTAACGTAGTCCAATCTATTTTCTTAGGGGGTATGAAAATCTTTAACTTAGTCACAATAGCTTTAGAAAGATCTAATATCTCCTTCTGAGGTTTCTGCGCAGGCTCCTTTTCCACATCTATTTGTTCTAAATGTTCCCAGGTATCACCATATGCTACACTGTCATCTATTTTACGTATTGTTCTCCACATATCAGGAGGCAAAATAAGCCCAAAGAACATATCAATATCTGGCAAGGGCATAGTGCAGGAGCTAATGGTTCCTTCCACCTCCTCATAGAAGATGGCAGGATTTTTCCGGGGGTCGGCAAAGCAGCTTTATGAGCCATCACATCTGCTCTACTCCAAGGAGTATGAACCCATTTATACATAAAATATCCCTTTGCATCATCCGAAGTTCTATCATCATTTGTTCACGCACCCTTAGGAGGAATATACAGGGGCGCAGCTTCACTCATAGATTTTACAGTAACTGTAGTACTACTGTGTGTAGCCTCTTCCACCGGAACATTTTCATTCTGTGCTTGAGATTGAACTACTTTCATACCTCTCTGTTTTCTACCTAATTCTTGCTCCTTTCGTAAACGCAATGTTGCATCTTGTATTTTAACCACTCGTCTAATCAAATCAGATAAGGCCAAAAAAGGGAAAGTCACATCTGTTAATCATTTATAATCAGTATTTAAACCCTTTGGCTCTAATTCCTGAGAAATTTGTCTATAATCAAACATTACCTCCCAAACACATTTTTCTACAAAATAAAATTGCTCTGCAATGTTCCACTGTTGAACCATAGTTAGAATGAGCGATGCCGCGTGAAATCGACGAGCCTTCTCCCTAGCATCGGTTTTTAATTCATCTTTGTCTGCTTTAATCAAAGTAGAGCGAGTCTGTCGCCCATCTTGCTTATGTTGTTTTTTGCCGTCTGAAGACAAGCGCTCTTCATCAGAAACCTTAACAGGGGCACTTGGAGTGGGAAATTTCTATAGGGGGCCTAATAGGATACTGGCCATTTACCTCTAATCGTCGTTCCCTATCTTTTTTTCTATGTTTCCCTTCTTTTCTTTATTTTTTAACTCTAGCGCTTTTTGATACATCGTCTTTTGTTGTTCTTTTTCTGCTATACCTTCTGCTCTTTTCGCTCTTTCTTGCACTTCTTTCTCCCACATATGCACACAATCAAACATATCCTGTCTACTTTTTGTTTTAAATAAACACTGCTCTACATATTGAACCGGGAAACATCGTTTACAATGCGGGGATTACATTGCGATCATATTATGTTGCGGTTTTTACAACGCAAGTCGCTATAGGACAAGGAATAGTAGAATTTGCTATCCAACACCTTCCCTACCTGTAACGACTTGCGTAGTAAAAACCACAATGTAATGTACTGCGTTGTAAATGTATACATTGTAACGTTACACATCTTATTGAACCTTTTTCAAATCAAATGACCCATTCACTGGCCATTGCAGATCAGAATCTTTCTTTGTGTATTTGTTCCACAGTGGACCGTACATTATGGAAGAAATACCATATTTGACATACATATCTCGATTAGGCATTCCCTCTGGGGGAGCCAACTGACTTTGTTCTAGACTAGTTTTGGTACCACAAGAGCAGCAACACCACCTACAGAATGTGCTGAGAGCAGACATGTTCTACAAATATTAGTAAAATATGACTACTAAAAATACTTTTAACGGAGAAAAATCTCCACATTACCTGCCTTCAATTTTTGCAAAAATTAAATAACAAATTCAAACAAAAAGCCCAGCTTAACAAATCAAAGTGCCGATTTAGCGACCTTACCAAACAGAAGACTCCAACTCCCACCTGCTGATCTCCGGTCGACCTAATGGTCTCTTCAAAATTACACCACAAAAAACCCCAGTTGAATCCTGCTACCACCTGGAGGGTTAAATTGGAAAAGCCGGAAAATTCACATTGGCCACAAAGACAAAGGTCTCCTCTTGCAGTGTGCTTCCTCAGCAAAATTCCAATCCTCTCCCAAGACCACTCCTTTAGCTGGCCGTGTCTCCAATGGGGCCCCACGAGTCGGGCGCCAACTGTGGAAATGTACCCCTTTATTAGGGGTACACTGGTGCAGGGTCCCCCTTTTGTCCATGGGTGCAAAGACTAACAAAGTGGAGATCAGCACTGGAGTTAGGAATAAATAACAAGTTTATTAATCACTCATGAGTGGGACCACATCTACACAGCACTCTCAAGTGCTGCCTGAGGTAGTACACTGGCTTCACAAACCAGTGTCCTCTTTATACAGGTTTTGTGCAGTGTAAGCATTTGGACAGAAATGGAAAGAACAGTTTTAGAAATAGTTATCAGCAAACAAGGGCAGATAAAAGTTACATGGTCAGGAAAGTGGGAGATAGAGCAGGAGTGCTATCGCAACAGAAATGATTGACAGACAACAGATGTACTGGCAGCTACAAACTGACAGCACGTACATTACTTTTAGCTGAGTCAGGAAGTCAACTAAAATAGATAGCACAGGCAGAAAAAGATAAAAGAATTACGAAGGAAATGGACACCCCAGCCAAAATGGCAGCAGCTTATGCCAAATAAAATAGTACACGTTTTCCACAGTAACATCTCAGACAATGCTTAACAAGTTGTAGTCTCAGCAGTGTACTGTGCCTTCTTTATCGCCATCATTTGAAATCCCAGCAGGAATGTTCACCTTGTGCGAGTGGTTGGCCATGTATGGGAGATTGTTTGCCACAGGACATTTTTTATTCACTATTTAATGTTTTGTTGGAATAATGCACTAGACACAAAGGATATTGTTTGTTCTGCAATTTTGGGTGTTGGTCTTTATAATTAATAAAACCTATTAAATTAGATACTTCTTTCCAAAATTAAGAATAAGGTGTTCATGATTCAAGGTACTCAGGCCTCACTGTATATGTTGCTAAAGGATTTGCCTCTCTTCCAACATGTAAATCGGCTACATAGTGTGTCTTCTCCTGTGCCCTAAAATTATTGAGTCACACATGATATATGACCTAAGACCCAACGTGACAGTGCAGCATTTTGAGAGTAAAAGAAATCTGTCAGGTGTCTCTCACCGAGTTATGTCTTGTGGACAAAGTTTTGGAAATCAGACAAACTTGTCAGAAATCACTCATTTGTATGTAAAAACATGGATTCCTACCCAACCCCCCCAAATTAGTACTGTTGGAAATGGCCCTTTTGCAGGGTTATCCCCAAACTTTTTGCTTCTTCCTCCTATTTTTTCCTTGCCTGTTTGTGTTGGTTTGCAGGACTCTGGGCACTTTACCACTGCTAATCAGTGCTAAAGTGCATATGTTCTCTGTGTAAATTGTGTTTTGGATTAGTGTTTTCACGATTGGATATTTGATTTACTTGTTACTCCCTAGTAAAGTGCACTGAGAGTGCCAGGACCTGTTAATCAAATGCTACTAGTGGGTCTGCAACACTGATTGTGCCACCCACATGAGTAGCCCTGAAAAGGTAACACAGACCTGCCATTGCAGAGTCTGTGCGCAGTTTGTAACTGCCATTTCAACTTGACCAGTGCACATACTTGCCAGTCACTAACCTTCCCTTTTCATACATGTCATGCATCCCTAAGGTAGGCCCAAGGTACTCCTGTGGGCAGGGTGTAGTGTATGTGAAAGGTAGGACATGCCCTGGTGTGTGTGGCATGTCCTGATTGTGAATTACGGCCACTTTTGTTTTTCACATTTGCAAGGCTACCTGTTCCCCATATGACAAAATGGGGAGTTTGTTCATAACATCTTATAAACATAACTAACCCGGGGAACTAGGTATGGAAATAAAGTTTAGTAAGCCGGAACTCAGAATCTAAATATGCATCTTTTAGTCAGGGTGATTTTTACATTCTGTGTTTGAAAACACCACTTTTAGAAAGTAGGTATTTTCTTGCTCAGTCAACCAGTGTGCCTCTGCTGGAATGTGGATTGACTGTCTGGGTTTTGGATGACAGAAAGCTAGGGAGCAAGAGTGGCTCCAGATAGTCTAGGTGGGTCAGGAAAGGGCTGAAAATACCTGGACTGCAATTGGGGAAGGGGGAGGAGATTTCCTTGCACCTCAAAGGGCCTGGTCTGCCTCTGACAATGCTGTTTCTACCTCCTGCCAGGAAGTCACATCGGAGAAGGCAGAACTGGTTCTGGCTGGGCACAGACACTCTCTGCCTAAGAGATCAAAGGATTTTGGGATATAAATATTGGGGGACCCCTGAACTTTAAAACTCTTTCGGACCAAGAAGACTGCCAATTGAAGAGCTGGAGAAGCTGTGCGGAGGAACTACCACTTGGCTGTGTTGGCCTGCAGTTGCTGCTTCTGCCTTGGGCAGTGAAGGACTGGACTGAGCCTTCTGCAATCTACTTTTGTGAGTTTCTTGCTTGAGATAGAGCTTGCCTGTTCAAGAAGCCTCAGAGACTGCAAAGACTTCAAGCTCTTCTCCCCTCAGCACTGGGGACTGTGTGTTTTGTGTTGCAACAGAAGAAAAAGCAACCCAACACCGTCTATGACGCCGCTGCCGACTCCGTGTCCTGAAGGCACCGGAGAGGGCACCGCCGCAACGCCGCACCGTGACCCTGGTCTCACCGACGATGTCTTCTGACACCGCCGCCAAGCTGCTGCTCGCACCGAGACATGTGGGTACCACTGTTAAAGATTGGAGGGATTTGTTACCAGGAGCTGAAAGCCATTTTGTATTTCGGACAGCCATCTTGTTTGCCATGTGCTGCCACGTGCTCGCCATGTGCTCTGTCCTCCCTCAGTGTTGACTGATAATGTAATATGCCTAGAAACGAACTATATTTAGCATCTTCCACCTTCACACATGGTCAGTTGAGCTTGCAGCTGTTTCTAGTCTGTAAATGTCAGGATGTGTTCACCAGAATTAGCAACTGTTAGCTCCTCCCACTTTGTTGAGCAAGCAGATCTTGTATGCCCATATTGGTAATTTTCATTGCTTACATGAGCCATGACTGCCCCTTGGTCTTATGCTGACTATGTAACCCTAAACATATATAAGGCCCCTGTTTCCTGCACTCCTTAGACTGCCTCATTCAGTCTCCCTCATCTGAGGTGAATAAATGCAATCTTTTTATATTTCAGCTTCTGTACCAATTTCTTCTTTGTTGGTTCAAAAGGACCAAGTATCAGTGAGACCCCCTCAGAAGGTTTCTATGTTCTACATCACACCCCGCACCGCCTTGCTTCATGACGGCGCCTTGGTACCGCTGACGAAAACGCTCAACACCGAAATCTATGCCGCTGCTTGCACCGTGGTTCCAGGGCACCAGTCGTAAACTTACACGACGCACCGCCCTCATCCCACACCTCAGCCTTGGCCTACCGACGCCGGCTCTATCAACTCCAGTTCATCAGCCGACAACAGCGCATCAGCAATGGCGCCGCTGCCGCTTGCACCGCGACCTGCCAGTACTGCACCCACTTTGCACCGCAAACCTGGTCTCAACGACAAAGCCATCTGACGCCGCCACCGAGCCACTGCTCGCACCGTGACCTGAGGGCACCGCACGACGCACTGCTGCACCCGACGCCAGCACTCCTGACTTCAACAGAGAGGAGTTTGATCTACACCGTGTGTGACTTCGAGGCCCCCGACGACTACTGAACTGACTTCCAGAACTGACACCTGCGACGCCGTGATTTCTGATGCTCAACCAGAGGCTGCCGGTACCCTGCATTTCTAAAAGGTACTGTTTGCGGGCTTCCCGACACCACAGCGGGCCCGCAACGCCGGGGTTGGCCAGAACTGTTTGGATTTGGTTTCTCACGACGCAGTGATAGGCCCGGATGGATCTAGCAACATCAAGGAACTGTATTTCAAGCATAATTTGATAACTGAAGATTTCTAAGTACTGTATTGTGTTTTTTTTTTTAATAGTTTGTGGTCTTGCCTTAAGTATATAAAAGTATTGGATATTTTTCTAAACTGGTGTGGTGTCCTTTCGTACTGCTTACACTGTATTACTGTTGGGTATGTGCAAATGCTTTACACACTGCCTCTAAGATAAGTCTGACTGATCGTGGCAAGCTATCAAGGAGGTGAGCAGGGGTTATTTTAAGAATGTAACTCCCTTATCCTGATTAGAGTGGTGGTTTCTGCCTGGCTTTGGCGCATGCCCTAGCCTACCAAGAATCCCATTTCTAACAAGTACACCCACACAAATATTGATATTTACAATATTTATTACGTTCTGTGCTATTCTCCTTCAAATAATGAGTAATAATATTACCATAATTATTAATAACTTACCAAACACAATTTATAGAATGATAAACGCTGAATATACCTCACTCATATTTCATCAAACATCCTTTTCAATTACACTTTACCTTTGTTATAGTTAGCTGGTGTAAGAAATTGAGTAATTAGTTCAGAGGGGTGAAAGGGTCGCTCAAATAGGAAACACAATCCCTGTCAGGGTGAATCCCAAAAGTCACTAATTAAACCTGTATTTAACCCTCTGGTAGCTTTGGCACAAAATCAGTCAGGCTTAACTTAGAGGCAGTATGTAAAATATTTATGCAGCACTCCAACAGTAAAAAGTCAAAATTAAAATGCAAGTAAAATTAAAAATCAATTAGAAAAAAGAGTAAATTGTGATAAACACAATGTCTGCAAAACAACAACAATCCAGTCAGTAGACCTGGAGTTATGAGATTTTAAAGTTTCTAGTAAAAATAGCCTAAAAAAACCACAAGAGGTCCCGGACTTGTACAGTGATTGATATATAGTAAGGAGCATAGAATGAAAAAGAAATCAGAAAGAAACAAACAAATGAGGTTACAATGTTTTAATTCACAAAGTACCTGTATCAACCACTTTATGGTTAGGCTATTTTCTATAAAGTTATTTACGCTTCATAAAACAATTGTGCCCACACGGGGTAGGGGGGGGGGAAAGTGCTGTGAGGGAATTGAATGAACAGAAGTGAAATGCATAAACATTAGTCAATTGTACATCATTGATCAGTAGTTTAGGTTTAAAGTATTTTATTGAAGCAGGGTGGGGTAGGACACAAGGGGGCAGGGAACAAATGAACCACAGGAACCGCACATCAGTTCGCATTATACAGCAAGTACAACAATGCAGTCACAATTTTGCAAGGGGCTCCATCCGACTCGGGAGCATAGCTTTCGCACCTGTGGGCACATACAGACAACGAGGGGGGTGGGGGGGGGAGAAAGGGAGGGAGGGACGGGATGGGGGGAAGGAAAGAAAGTCAGGAGGGGAGGGACAAAGGAGAGAACGAATGGAAGAAAAGGGGGGGGTAAGGAAAAAAAGGGGGGGGGAAGGGAAGGGAAGAGAGAAAAGGAGAGAAAAAAAAAGGGGGGGGGAGGGGTGAAGGGAGGAGAAACAACCCCGCTCCAAAAACCTACCTAACCAAACAGAACCCCCAACTACCATATCCCAACCCACCCCCTGTACTGTGCCAATGTCTACAGTCTCCACTACTGCGAACTCTCCATGAATCTCTGCTATACAATACCGACCCCACCCAATCAAGCAGGCGGGTCCGGTGGCGGCGTCAGCCTCAACAACCGAAGGTATCTAGGGCAGGTGATCTCTCGAAACTCGGAACATAACAGGCAGTGAAAGGGCTCCCACAATTCCTCAAAGGTATCAGTATCCCCCAGGGCTACCAAGGACATCTTCTCCATTCCAAGAACGTGCCATAATCTGTGCAGCCAACCAACTACAGAGGGAAGTGTTGTGGTGCGCCAGTGTATGAGAATATTCTGCACCGCTGACCCCAGCGCAATCGCTATCTGTCTACCTCTCTTAGACCTAAGGGGGTACATCAGCCCATTCGGCAGCCCCAGCAGGACATAGGCCGGGAATCTAGGCAGTTCTATCCCAAAGCATTTGTCCACCTCGCCCAAGACCTCTTCCCAGTAAGGAGCCAGCAGGGGGCATTCCCATAGAATGTGTGTTAGTGTACCAGTGTTGCCACAGTTGCGCCAGCACGTCCCTGGTATTGCCCTGTCCATCTCGTGCAGTTTCTCCGGAGTACGGTACCAGTAGGTCGAGATTTTAGTGAAGGTCTCTGTAAGACCCGTGTGGTAAGCCGAATGGCGTGCGCGGAAGGAGATGTGTTCCCATTCTTTATGGCTCAGCTCGCGCCCGAGCTCTCGCTCCCAACGTTCCCGACCGGGGTTGTGAATATGAAAGGAGGGGGGCTGCAGCATTCTATACAGGTCTGAGATCAGTTTAGCGTCCGACGTGCGAGTAATTAACCAACGCTCATACGCCGTGATTTCCCGGTGTGCCGCGTCGCGCACTTGGGGTTGTAATGCCCAGTGGCGCGCCTGCATGTATCGCATGCGCTCCGTTTCCGGGAGTCCATAATCCTGTCTCAAGTCCTGGAAGGAGACAACCCCCTCAGGGGAGTACAAGTGATACAGAGTGCAGCAGCGGGCCACCCGCCATCGCTCATAGGCACCCGGTTCCATCCCAGGGCCGAAGTCCGGGTTGCCAATGAGCGGCGTAAAGGGAGAGGGGAAGGTGGTAAGCTCGCATCTGGCAGCCACAGAGTCCCACGTCTGGAGCGGGACCCGCGTTACCAAGGATGCATAAAGATTGGGGGGCCGATGGGCCCGCCTCAAGAATGGCACTTCCTGCAGCGTCCTACCCGCCACCGCCTGATCCTGGAACAGCCAATGCTTATCAGACTCCCACCGGCTCCATTCCACGAGATAGCGGAGCTGAGCGGCCTGGAAATATTTCCGCAAGTCCGGTATCCCCAGCCCTCCGGATTCCGGTGACAGCATAGCGATGCCTCTCTTGATCCTCGGCCTGCGGCCCTGCCACACGAACCGTGCAATGGCAGTATGAGTCTCCGCAAGCCACCCCGCGGGGGCTAGAGCGGTAACGCTCTGAAGAGGTAAAGCACCTGAGGCAGGAGGGTCATCTTCACCGCGGCCACCCTACCCAGTAGCGACAGCGTGCCCTTATCCCACCGGCCCAGTTCCTCCCTGATTTTCGCGCCCAGAGCCGCGTAATTGGCCGTGACCATCTCCGGGAGGGAGGGCGCCAACAGGATCCCCAAGTACGGGATACGGTCCCTGGACCAGCACAGAGGGTGAAGCCTCTGCAGTTCCACCCTAGTGGCAGCAGTAAGCGAGATGTCCAGGGCGGCTGACTTACCCAGGTTCACCTTGAAACCCGCCACGTCAGCGAATAAGTTCAGTTCCTCCACACAGGCCGGCAGCGATCTCCGCGGGTCATCCAGCGTCAGAATGACATCATCCGCGTACAGGCTAATCGCATGACGGAACCCACCCATCTGGACGCCGATAATGTCAGGGTTCTGCCTAACCCTCTGGGCAAATGGCTCCATGTACAGGGCAAAGAGCAAAGGGGAGAGCGGGCACCCCTGTCTCGTGCCCCGCTCAATGGGGAAGGGTCGAGAGCTGCCGCCGTTCACCCGGACCACCGCAGATGGGAACCGGTAACAGTTGAAGATCAAATGACGGAACCTCTCCCCTATCCCGAATTTGCTCAGGACTTTCTCCAGGTAGGGCCAATGCACCCTGTCAAAAGCCTTCTCCGCGTCGATGGACAGGAGCATCCTCTCCCCAGGGATCCTGGAAGCCTTCTCGAGAATGTGCGTCACCCTTTTCGTGTTATCTACCGTTTGCCTACCGGGCACGAAGCCCGCTTGGTCCGAGTCAACCATGCCGGGGAGGTGCAACGCCAGGCGTGCGGCTAATATACTGGTGAACACCTTCAAATCAGTGTTCAGCAGCGAAATGGGACGGTAGGACCCACAGGCGGCCCTATCCTTGCCCGGCTTCGGAATCACTGAAACCGTGGCCTGGAGAAATTCAGAGGGGATGGCTCCCGGCTCTGCGAAGGAGTTAAAGAGGCGAGTCAGCAGAGGCGCCAGCTCCTGACAGAAGGTTTTGTAGAACAGCGGGATAAAGCCATCCGGACCCGGGGCCTTGCCCAGTTTGAGCCGGGATATCGCCGTGACCACCTCCTCGATACGTATGTCACGCTCCAGATACTGAGCCTGATCCTGTGTCAGCGACGGGAGCGGGACCGAGTCCAGATAGTCCACCTCAGCCTGGGCCGAAGGGGCCTCCCCGGAGTAGAGGTCAGCATAAAAGCTGCGAAAGACGTCTGCTATCTGCTCATCGGTCGTGACTCTACCTCCGGCCGGGTCCAATAGTTCCTTCACTCGGTGCTGCTGGTGCTGCACCCTAAGTTTGTTAGCCAGGAGCCGCCCACACCGATCGCCCCCTGTGTAATATTTGTGTTTCAGGCGAAGCATCGCATACTCCGCCCGGTCCGTGTCGAGGGCCGCCAGGAGCTTCCGCGCCGCCTTCAGCTGCCTCCACACCCTGGGGGCCCCTGTCCTATGATGAACCTGCTCCAGCTCCCTCACCTGCCGGGTGAGCTCATCCCTCTTGAGTTGTCGGTCCCTATTCTCGGCCGAGGAAATCGCGATAAATTCGCCTCGGAGCACGGCCTTGAGGGCTGCCCACTGTGTCGCACGAGAAGTATCCCCATTATCGTTCACGGTCTGAAAAGCCAAAATGGCCGCCCGGATCTGATCCACCACCGACCGCCTGTGCAAAAGCGTGTCTCGGAGCCTCCAGACCCCTCTCGGCCGAGCCACCGGCGGAAGAGTGAAAACGCCCTCCACGGGGCGTGGTCAGAAAGAGAGAGGACCCCCATGTCCGCACTCGAAGCCAAAAGGAGCATTGGGCCCGACACTAGGAGATGGTCTAAGCGCGCATAAGATCTATGGGCGTGTGAGAAATAAGAGTATGCGCGGGTGGTGGGGTGGAGGCGGCGCCACATGTCATGCAAGTCCAGCTCCTCAAGTCGAGTTCGAATCGAGCCCGAAAGCTCACCCAACTGATGGCGCCGCTGCACAGACCTGTCCAGTGCCGCGTCGAAAACCAGGTTCAGATCACCCCCCAACACTATGTGCCTATCAGAGGTGGATGCAACGTCGTCCAAAGCCCTGTGCAAGAATTGATCCTGATGATCATTGGGGCAATAGACGGTGCCAACAGTCAGTGCCAATCCCCCCATCTTAATCTTGTATACTAGAAGTCTCCCTTTCTGTTCTGCTACCTTGCACACGACCTCCCCCCTGAACCCCCTAGAAAACAAGATGGCCACCCCCGCCGTCTTGGAGGTGCTAGAGGAGAATAGCTGCGTGGGGAACTTAGGGGTACGCATCCGCGAGCAATCCTTAGCCAGCAAATGGGTCTCCTGCAACAGGCAGATATCCGCCTGTGAGTTCTCCAGCAAGGATAACACTGCCCGCCGCTTAACCGGATTGTTCAGCCCTTTCACATTGATAGTAAGCACCTTAAGAGCCATCAAGGAGGGAGTTCAAGGAGCACACATCAAGAAGCAAAGCCCCGCAATCAAACACAAAAGGCACCATTCAAGGCCTCAAAACAGAGCAACTTTGATTCACCCACTGGCACAGTACAGTCCCCGTACCCCAACACCCCACAACTAGAAACCCCCCCCCTGCCCCCACACAACCAAATCTACACCACCCCCCGCTACTGGTCCCCCTTCTAGGTCCCAGAATCAAAACATCTGCCCGCCTGTCCCAACCCCATTCCCCGCTTCCCAAACTTTCCAAAAAAGACATTGTCCCAGTCCGGCCCGAAACGGGCAAGGCCGTGGTAAGTCAATCTAGTGGACGTCCAGCCACCACCACCAGCACTCGCCCTTCCTCCCAGCCCACCCCCCGGATCCCCGCACCTGCAATAAGAATGAGCTAGAGTAGACTCCCCCCGGAGTGAGTTCAGGCCGTCAAGGCCACTTCGCCGTTCGTCGCCACTCTGGAGGCCTCCTGGATGGCAGCCGCCATGTCCGCCCGGATTGCAGGCGAGCCCGGACGCTCCGCCGGAGGAGAGGCCCCCCCCCCAGCTTGTCGCCATCCATTACGAGTGCTGCGCCTCCGCCGTGGGGCCGGGGTGTCTGTGTCCGATGCTGTGAGGCCCAACACCGCGCAGACATCCTGGAGGGACCGAAGCTGATGCAAGACACCGTTCCACCTGAAGATCAGACGGAAGGGGTGTCCCCAGGAATACTGTGTCTCATGCTCTCGAAGGAAGTCCGTGGCGATCTTGAAGGATTTCCTCTTCTGTAGCGTGACTGTGGATAAGTCCTGAAACAGGGTCACAGGGTGGTCCCGGAATCGGAAGGGTTGCTGCCCTCGTGCCTCACGGAGGATCCGCTCCTTCAAGGGAAAGTTCGGGAGGAAGGCCAGAATGTCCGGAGCGGGCGCCGTAGCTCTGCGGGGGCGACCCACCCGGTGTGCCCGGTCTATGCGAATCCGAAAGTCCTCCGACTCCCCCAGGATAGCCCGGAAGAGGGCCACCAGATATGCAGTCACGTCCTCACCCTCCTCACCAGACGGCACACCGCGGACCCGTATGTTGTTTCGCCTGGACCGATTTTCAAGGTCCTCGGCGTGGGCCTGTAACTCAATCTGTTGCTCCCGCAGCCGCAGGACTTCCTGCTGCAGATGGGTGATCTCCTCATCTCTGGAGTGACCCGCTTCCTCCACTGTGTTCACACGGTCCCCCAGGGAGTCCATCTCTCTCCTTACTTCACGGACCTCCCCGGCCACCTCACTCTTGAGCGTTTGAAAGTCCTCCCGAAGGGAGCTAAACAGCGATTCGAGAAACAATCTCGTCACCGGGGGCTCTCCACCATCCGCCCCCCTGGTCGGCACCGGGGAGGTCGCGGCAGGTTGGGCTCCTCCGCTGCGTAGGGAGCCCCGTCCCAGCATTTCCGGCAAGGTCCGGTCGCCCCGTCGCTGTCCCCTAGCATTCGACATTGTAGCTCAATAAAGGACGCTGAGGCTCACTGTCCAGCAAAGAAAGCAGCTATATGCCATCCGGGAACAGTCCTCACAGAGAGCACCGGGAGGCCCGGCCATGCTTCACAAAATGGCCGCTCAGTAAAGTCGAGGGGCCAACGCCCAAGATGGAGATCCCCTCTCCTTCTCCGATCTGAGAGCCAAAAGTCCGGCCAGTGGGCAGAGTCACAGTGCAACGTTCGCCGAGGTCCACGGCTTCAGGGAAAGATCTTCCCCGGGGGTCTCGTTCGTCAGTCCCACACAGACAGCCAGCCGAAGCGATCTCCTCCAGCGGGCCTCCTCAAGCCACGGGCTGGCGTAGTGAGGCGATGCCGACTCTGCCTCCGCTCTGCACCTCCGCTCCGTTCCGCTCCGTACAGCTGCCGTCGGACAACTCCGAGCCGCTCGCGAAGCTGCTGCCGACTCCCACTCTAACAGCTCATGCACCGCTGCGGGCTTCACCCCTCGGAGGCCGGTCGCTCCGTCGCGCGTCGAGGGTCGGGAGACTCGCGGCCTCGGGCTCGCACTCGGGCCGTTCAGCGGGGTCCGACCCGGGCCGTACCAGTCAGAATCTCATCCCCGACGGCGCAAACCAGGCTCAGCAGGCTCTCCACACCTCCACCGTAAGCACCAGGCTCAGTTGCCGCTTGATCCGGGGGGGAATCAGCGGTTACAAGCGGTGCAGGAATTCAGGGGTCCGGGAGCTCTCGGCAAGTGCGACCGCTCAGCCCGCCATCTTGGCCACGCCCTGATCAGTAGTTTAAATACATTCTGAACTGGTCTCTCAAAGTCGGAGCCATAAACGAAATTAAATCACACTTTTTAGAAAATCAATGTCTCCTCTTTCAGGCTGTTAGAATCCCGATTAACCATGGGAGAAAGATTATAGAAAGCTGTCTACGTTTCGACCCTAGCAGGGTGTAGGGTAGTTGGCCCTTACAGAGCGGGTCTTCATCAGGACAGGGGGGTAGTGGGCAAGCCTCCTAGGGTAAAAATGAAGAGGAACTCAGAGGGGTACAGATTACCCAATTACCTAAGCGTTGTAAACGCTTGGTAATGGCATTTAGACAAACACTGTTAAAGGACTACATGATTGCTGAAATTACCTTGGGAGAGGAGGACCGATAGAGTTGCCATCAGGTTGGGTCAATATCGCCTCCAGAAAATTCTGAATGTGAAAAAGACCACGGGTTAGAACAACCCATGCCGAGTGAACTACCTGGTACACAGTGGATAAGGCGCGTGTAAAATTCAGCATTTAAAGATTTACCTCAGGTCCCGTTACGGGCGTCGGGATCGGTGTTTACAGATCGTATCTAGGGAAACAAGTAAAAAAGGGGGTCCTCATAAGTATGTGATCGAAAAGGTTTGTTGGATCATGCCATACTACTTCTTTATACAAAGTATTCCAGTGGGCTTGCCTTGTTAAACACAGTGTCGCCTGAGCGAGGTCTCGAGGCAGTCATTGGATGCAGCTCTCGTAACCAGGAAGTGAGAGTCAGGGGCGTGGCTACGTTTATATAGCGGGTTACTGAAACTGAGAAGGGACTGCCTTCGTCGTTGCCAGGAAACCAAAAGACGCTACGTGGTCATGGACAGCGTGAAAAGGTAGTCTATTGGTATTGGATTTGAATCCAGGTAGTAAAAGGCCCTTTAAATTAAAAGGAGAGAGGTTGGAAACATAGTCAACAAACATTGGGAAAATCGTCTTGGTGTACCTAACCAACATGTTGGTAAAACCAATAAACTTCACTTTGCGTATATGCGTAACTATCATCTTGTAGGTGCATGTACCTGCTGTTCAAGGTGGTATAAATGCATTATCACACAGGATTATTAAAGTTACGTCAGAAAACACGTAATACGTTTCAGAAAAAGGAAGGAGGAAAGTCAAGGTGGTATTTTTAGAGGGTAGCTAGTTGAGCAAAGCTGCTCTCAGACTCGTTCAAACCAGTTTGCACTGAATCACAAAATTGTCCGTGTTACAATTGGTGTGTGATTTCAATTTGACTCGGTGGTGTTTGAAGATGAACTCCTTGGTTTGGATGGTGGACGAACACGCCTTACAGCTTCCACACTTGAAATGTCCCAAGATGGGAGGGAGGTTCTTACAACATTGTAGCCGGGTGAGGTGCAAAGTAACAGGTGCACCTTTAGTTGAACATTGCATGAAAGAGAACCATCCTCCAGAAACCCTAAAATGGGTCGTACTTGAACAAGTAAAACTTGGTCCCAGGGGAGGCAACATTGCCCCTGTCCTCAACGTCAGAGAACTGAAATGGATGCAATTTTTTGATTCAGTGCAAACTGGTTTGAACGAGTCTGAGAGCAGCTTTGCTCAACTATTTCCTCTATGAGCATGCCGCTATGTGTAATTTGCATTACGCTGTGTTTATAAATTATATAAAACACGGTTGATGAACTTATTCTGATGTAATTTAAACATAAACAGGGGACATTTCTCATTGCTTTGGCTTGTATATTGAACACTACCAACAACTGTTAGCCACCTCTACTGCGGCACTGGCAACCTAAACGGAAATTGGCAGACCATCGCCAAACAAGTCAATGCAGTTGGAGTGTTAGAGGAGGTCAATGGAGGACGTCAAGAGGCGCTGGCATGATGTGCAAAGCCAGACCAAACTGAAATTGGCCACCAACAGGAAGGCAGCAATGGCGATTAGAGGTGGAAGTCCAGTGCCAGTGGAGGAGCTGGATGAACTGAAAGGAATGGTGGCCACAGTCACCGGTGTGGAGATGGTGGCAGGAGTCGGGGGTCTGGACACAGCTCGTTATGACCTGAGCCAACAGCAACAGGGTGAGTAACACCCAGGGACTGGGGGGATGAGGGAAGATCGGCACAATGGCAGAGATGCACAATCATGTGTAGCACACTTCACACGCACTATGATTGTGGAACATATCCCTGATACCCTTAGCATACTACACCACACATAAAAACACCAAGTAGGCCCCTGTCCACCAAGTACACATATGGGGCCCTCCCAAATCACTAATGACACAACCTATCCATACACATGTGCATGTGCAGCAGCTGTGTGAGCCACACTGACTATGCAAGTGACACAGCATGACCGATAGAATGGCTGCAGCCAAAATACATGACATGGTGCACGATTTGACATTGAGGTGGCCCAGTGTGGATCACATCTGTAATGGAGCAGCTCACACTCTGACACATCCAAGTGCACCTACAATCCATGAAGTCCAATGCACGCAGCAGACAAACAATGCACAAGACCACAATATCTGTCTAAGAGCACAAAGGACCCAAGTTGCAAACATTTCAGCCCATGACAAGCACACAATTCAAAGGCACACCACCTCAAAGGGAGAAGGGTCCAAGAAATCAGAGCTGCAGGAGTACTCTCCCACATGCAGCACACACACAGAGCAATCATAGAACATCAACAACTACGGCAATGTGGTACAAAGTGCAACCCCTACACCACAGGACAGAGGACACAACAGGTTCCGCTTGTGCGTAGTCACCGGCCACTCACATCTGGCATTGCCTGACACTGTGTGATGGATGAGAATGTACGAGTACAACCACACATTCGTCATGTAGTCAATAATCCCACTGTCTGCCATCGAATAGCCAGCTCCACCAAAACAGTCATAATATACATAGTCAAGTAGTCTGTATGTAAACATCTGCAAAGCGTCAACATACATGGGATAACCTGTTAACCTGCATATTCCCTTAACATTGTAGAGGGACAATCAACACCTACTGCAGAGCAGACCACAAATCTAATCAGTAACGATGAAGAGGACAACCTGCACATATGCTCAGACACCCTCCAACAGATAATGGACAGCCTCCGCACCCCAGCCCCAGGAGCAGGGCAGCCCAGCTGCACAGAGGAGACCCCACCACCTGCACAGACCACACAGCAGGAAACACACACCATAACAGCTGTCTCCTAGGACACCCCTGAACAACATGTGGAACTTCAACGCCTTGTGTTGGGTTGCCAGGTGGTGATGGCTGATCAGCTACGGGTGGGTTTCGAGCTCGTGGCAGCCAAACTCGATGCCATACGTGGGTGCCTGAGTCCCATCAGGGACCACTTACAGTCCCTAACAGACACCCACTGTCCTCACCATGCTCCCTGACAATCCCTGGCTGACATCGCTGGGGCCATTATTCAGATACCAGAAATGTCTAGTAAGACACGCACCAGCGATGACAGCACAGAGTTGGCACAGATGCACAGGACAATGGAGACCATGGAGCAGATGCAGGCTGGAAGCATGGCTGCCACGGCTGAACACCAGCAAGATGTAGCTGGGATCTTTCATGCCTTTCAGTTCCTCATCTTGCTATTGCTGTCACTGAGCGTGTCCTAGATAACTGCTGCGGGAACTTTAACACACAAATCTCCGACCCCTGATGTGCCAGTATCACACAGTGATGCAGCCCTATCACCTTTGCACCCTGATGCGTCAGTGGCACACAGTGATGCCGCCATAACACCACCACTCACACCTGACACACTGGACACAGAAGAAGTATCAGAGGAGTAAGATGTGGATGGTAATTACTGTGTGAGGAAGGAGGCAGTAGCATCCATCACCGCCATATGGCCTGTCCCGGCCTGTTTCAGCCCTACGCATCATGCCCTGGGACAACACCTCCCACTGACTTCCGGAACACTCTGCGACATTGACCTGGACCCCGACATGGACTGCCATATCTTCACTGGTTGACAATTACACAGCTATCCTGCTGCGAACTGCTCTCTCCTTCTTCCAATACACCTTTCAATCCCCAAAGGACTCTGGTTGGCCCACCACTGGGATACCATGTAATGTGGGCTTGGCATGGCTGTGTGCAACTCCAGCACCGGAATCCACCAGAATGTGAATAAAACATTTGAAATCACACATGTATGTCATGACTATGTTCACTCAAGTATGAAAGTATGGATAGGTGTAGGGACAATTATTGCACAAGAAGGTACACCCTGGTAAATTACATCAATTCACATGTTTGACCCTGAGCCACATGCCAATTAGATGACTGTGAAGGTGTGAACTAGCTACGGCCTCATTGAACATGAACAACAATTTTGCAACCCCCCAACGTAGGCATACGTCATTGTCTTAAACAGGACTGTGTGTAGGAATTACCAAATCGGTAGGCCGGAAGTGGTGTCCTACATCACATGTGACAACAGAACTTACCTTTGCATACCTACTCACACACATCTGTGCAGACACATTCTGTTGTGATTCCTAACATTTCTCCACATGGTCAGAGGTTGGACACCATACTCACATTGCTGAAAACACGTAAGTGCACAGGTCTGCAAGCAACTATCCCAAAACAATTTCTGGCTCACAGAGGTAGAGCTGTCAAAAGGGACCCACCCCTATTGTACATGTGTCATGCCAGTCCCTCTCTGTGTAGGGCCGATGCTCATTGTGGCACATGATTTGTCAATCTAATCTACACTCATCACAGTTAGACACCAGTGAAGTTGCATATACTTTATTGGCATGTGCGTGTCAGTATGGTCATTGCCCTGTGTGAGGGGCCATGACTCACAACCCATGGGATTTTCATGTTGCTGTACCTCAGGACTGCGCCAACTGTCTGCTCTGCTGACAGTGATCAGGGGCACGGGTCCAACAAGGTCACATGTCGTGCTACATTGCCATGTATGCACTCTTCCCCCAGCAGTATATCCAAATTTGAGACGTTGCCAAACTACTCTGTGCTGCTCCGCCCATGGAACTGCATCACCTTGCGCAGGTGGGTGTACACACGCGTGGTTCCAGGTACATGCATTCTGAGTCCAGACGAAGGCAGACATGTCAACTGTTGTGATGGGATATGTGAGCATTCCCCACAATGCAACAAGGTATTGGGACCTGTGCTGTGGGTGACAATCTGATGTGGCTGCAGGAACATAGTTTCTCGTCCATAAATGCAAGAGCAGCATCATGGGCAATGTGTTCCAATAGTACGTCGTTGTCGGGTTCAAGGAACACCAGGGTGAGCCAATCCATTAAATGGTCTGAGCAGATGTGCTCAGTCCACGCCTTTTCACCGAGCAGCAACACAGCCCAATAGGGGAGCGCCTCGATGTGGTCACTGCACACGAGGAGTTGGGCAATCTCCTATGCACAACTGTCATCAAATTCGCCAAAGATCAGTACATCCCATGCACGGATATCTCAGTGACACTCCTGTTCGTGTGGGGGCACACTGTCAGGTCATAATCCAATTCAGCTACCATTGCGTTGGATAGGCAGACCTACAGGGGCAACTCGAATTTGCATGATCGACAGTGGAACCAGGACTGGACACAGGTGACATAGGTAAGATGGAAACTCAGATGGAAACTGATTCGCAACACTGCCATTGGCACAGATCCCAACAGATGCAGCATTCGTGCACGGAACAGTTCCACGTGATAGGGGTTGTGCACATGTCCGGAAATGCCTGCCGTTGCATTTGTTGGTCTTGTAGCACTGGCACTCCTCAGACCGACGGCAGTTTGGAGGACGATATGCCACAGCTCTGGGCAATGAGTCGTATGTGTGTGCAACTTTTTGACGTATGGGTAGTTTTTAACCAATGTGTCAAGGGCATCCCTTGCAGGTGTAAGTCGTGCAGGGACAAGTGTGTGTGGGGTGGGGGCATGTTGTTCTTTCATTAGTGCAGTTTGTGTTGTGGGAGTCGGCAGAGGCTGGTATGGTATCTTAATGCAGGGTGTGCCAGCCGCATTCAGGACCAAGGCCCGGGGTTCGGTTGTCCTTCTGCCTTGTGTATTGAGACAAAGGAGCTTTCATACCTAATTTTAGTCTGACTATTGCTTACATTTCTTAACTGTGATGTGGCCTTCGTGCTGACTTTGATGCCAGGCCTGTGATTTGGGGTGTACCAATTTTGAGACACACACAGCTGTTGGCATGTTTGCATGAGTCAAGGGCCCGATTGGCCTTGGGCTCCTTGTTCAGTCTCTCTCTTTCTCTCTCTCTCTCTCTTTCTTTCTCTCTCTCTCTCTCTCTCTCTTTCTCTCTCTCCCTGTCCTTTGATGAGTGCCTGACACACTTCTTATCTCGGATATTGTCTTGCAGGCTGTGACTCACAGCTTGCCCAGGGATGCCCCGCCACGACTCTTCAAAATAGTTGTTTGGGGACAAATTAGCATGTGATATTTTAGTTGGTCCTTCAATGGTGAATTAATGAATCAGGATTTCAGTACTCACATGTATGTTGATTGTTGCAATTGTGCGACATCATGCGGGTGCTTTTGTTCATGTTTTCGTGCCATTGATGTGAAGTGTCTTGGTTCGGGAGAGGTGGGGGGTGTCCGGGATAGGGCCCGGGGGGGTGGGGGGGGGTGGAAGGTGATCCGGGAGGTGGTGGTGGTGGGTGTTGTAGCTCTCTTGGGTGTCCGGGCCGTATGTTGAGTGGCTCCATGGCATCTGTTGTTCAGGTGTGGGTCTGGGCTGGGCTCCCTTTTATGGTGCAGGCTGCTGTCCGACTTTGCACTAGGTCAGAGCAGATGTTAATTTCCTGCTGCTGACATGCCTTATCACATGTTTTGTGATCTTATTGCCAATCTGGCCGGTCGTTGAGAATGTTGTGGAGTGGTGTTGTTGTGGCTTTCTGCATGGGAACACCTACTCTGCATTACATTAGTGATAGTTGCCGGGGTCGTCTGCGGCGATGTTTTTTGCGCCTGCTATTTTGGGTAAACTGGTGATGTCGGTGTGATATTGTTTATTATATCTTTTGCATGTACCTTTAAGTTATGGAACTCCCTGTTCTAGTATTCTGATCTCATGTGAGATTCTAGAATACATGAAGGGATTCCTGGAGTCAGTTGAAGCTTGTTCCTGTGGCTGAAGCTTTAATTAAAGCTTTCTCTCAACTAATTTAATTCAAGCTTGGTTATTTATTATTTGAAGACACCACATAAATTGGCGACGATCGGGTGAACCCTGCACTGCGCCTCAACACAAGACAAGCAAAAGAATGACTCCCCAGCTCCTCCAGCGGCAGATTTGATAAGTAATTAAGGAGGAAGCGAAGTCTTTCCAGCGTCAGAGAAACTAAAAGGAAATAAACGGTGAGGAGTTTGGTGGGCGGAAAAGTTTGACGGTGTTTCTTAAAATATATTAAGGGAATCTTGTCTCAAGCGCATAAATCTGATGAAAGTAACGAGCGCATTTTGTCTCGAGCGCGTTTGAAGAGACATTCTCTCGAGGGAGACGCCTGCGCTGAGTAGACGCGTGCGCTCGATGCCTGTCAAAGCGGCGCATGAAAGGAAACGCGTGTGAAGCATCTTTTAAAAGAAAGAGCGCATGAAAGGAAATGCATTCCCTGCGCGCGTGTAAAAGAATCTTTAAAAAAAAAAAAAAAGAACACATGACTGAGAAAACGCGTGCGCTGTGCGCGTGAAAAGGAATCTTGGAATCTTTGAAGAGAATTAATAGAAAATTCTGCTTTGAAGAATCTATTGAGCATTTCCAGCTAATGTTATAAAGAATCAGAACGTTATGCATGGGAAGAAAGAATCCTTTAAATATTGACAATCAACTTTGGATTCTGGAGATTCTAAATTACATCACAAAGCAGCAAAGTTATTCAGCAAGAAGCTATTCTTTTACATCATAGTGCAGACATTATAAAGAGTCACAACAAAGAAAATAGAACTTAGACAATTCTATTTTATTCATGAAATAAGGAGACAAAAGCCTAGTCAAATTTAAAGACATTCATTTATTTTACAAGGAAAATTCAATTTAAAAGTGACAAATTAATATAATTCAAAAGGACATTTTTTTTAAAAAAAGGAAATAAAATGCAAAACGTAACACAACCTGCCTTCTTCTTGAATACCCCAGGGGAACCAAACATAAAATGGAAAAAGTGGAAGAAAATTTTTGCAAATTATGCCAGAGTGTGTGGCACTAATCTGAGTGCAGAAAGAAAACTTGCTCTTCTCCTTCATTGCTTGGGAGGAGAAGGACAAGACGTCTTAGAACATCTACCTGATTTATCTGCAGGAGAAAAACGTAATTTAAATGAATACGAGATTGCGATTGCTCAACTTGACAAACATTATCTTACAAGGGTCAGTACCATTATGGAGCGTTATCATTTTGGGCTGAGAGAACAAAAGAGGGATGAGACTGTAGAAGATTATGTTTCTTCATTGAGAAAGTTGGCTTCCTCATGTAACTTTGGTATGACACTCGATGAAAGAATCAGAGATCAGTTTGTGCTTAGATGTGCACATGATGAGATCAGAAAAGAACTATGGTTGAAAGACGAACCACCTCTTGAGGAAGTGTTAGCCATAGCGAAACAAGTAGAACATATGACCAAGTGTGTTAGTGAGTTAAGAAAAGAAAAAGAAAAAGGACTCTCAAGTGAGAAGAAAGATGAAACAAAAATTGAAGAAGTTGTTTGTCAAGTTAAGAGAAATGGAAAAGAAGAAACACAAAGTACTTCTGAGAAAGAAAATTTAGGAAATAATTCAGCAAGTCAAAATTCTTTACCAGGGCAGAGTAACAAATTTGCCTGTTTTAGATGTGGACAAATAAGTCACTTAGCAAATTCTCAAATGTGTCCAGCATTAAGAATTCTATGTAATGTATGTGGGAAAAAAGGACATTATGGAAAGTTTTGTAGAACAAAGGTATTTAGACCTGATTTAACAAGGAAGCGATGGAATCAGTCACAACCACAAGTTAGAACCGTCACTTTTGAGATAAAATGTGAGGTGACTGATCATCCAACTCACCTTGTAAAAGTAGGAAATGTGATGATCAACTTTAAATTTGATTCTTGTTCACGCATAACCTTAATTGATGAGGAGTTGTTTGACACACATTTTGCTGGAAAAGTAAAGATGATGAAGTGTGATGTGAGACCACTTGGGTATTCTGATAAACCTATTAAAATGGTTGGATGTTTTATGGCTGAAATAGAACTTGGGAGAAGAATTATAGTAGGAAAAGTTTATGTTGCAAAGAAGGGAGATATATTACTAGGGTGGGTACATCAAGGCCAACTTGGTGCTACTCTGAATCCGAATGCCAATCCCCAAGTACAAATTCAACAAGTGGATACTGATTGTTTAAATGATTGGAAAAAAGATCTGGGTGAGGATTTGGACAATAAATTTCCTAATGTTTTCAGAGAAAGTTTGGGATGTCTGAAAGGATACAAGCATCACATTAGATTGAGAGAGAATGCTATACCTATTGTAGCGAAGGTAAGAAGAATACATTTGATGGAACAAGAGAAAGTAAAAGAAGAAATAGATAAGTTATTGAAGAATGAAGTGATCGAGCAAGTGGAGGCTACTGAGTGGTTGGCTCCTGTGGTTATTGTGAAGAAACCAACTGGAGAAATTAGACTCTGTGTGGATCTTAGAGCATTAAATAAGGAAGTGGTGGTTGACAGATATCCGAATATAGATGAAATGGTGAGTACATTAGAAGGAGCTAAGTTCTTTACCACTCTAGATCTTGCCTCGGCGTATCACCAGATTGTATTGGATGATTCTTCACAAGACTTAACGGCATTTATTACACCCATGGGCACTTATAGATATAAGAGAATGCCGTTTGGTCTTGTGTCCGCAGCTTCAGTATTCCAGAGGATTATGTCTAGAATTCTGAAAGATTTGCCTGGTGTGAGATGCTATCAGGATGATTTGTTAATTTATGGTGATAATATGAAAGAACATTATGTTCGTGTGTGTGCTGTTCTTAAACGTTTGGAAGATGCAGGAATGACTCTCAAGAAAAGTAAGTGTAAATTTTGAGTGAGAGAAGTGAATTATTTGGGTCACAGGATAACTGATCAGGGAATCTTTCCAAAAAAAGAGTTGGTGGATACCATCAATAAAGTAAAAGAGCCTGAAAACAAAGAGGAACTAATTTCCTTTCTTGGTATGGTGGAGTTTTATGGAAAATATATTTATAATTTTGCAGATAAAACTCAGCACTTGAGAAGGTTGACAGCAAGAAATGTTGAGTATGTATGGTCTGAAGAATGTAAAAAAGAATTTGAGGGAATCAAGACTGAACTGAATAAGGCACCTTCTCTTCAAGCGTTTGTACCTGGTTTGCCTACCATTCTATATACTGATGCAAGTGAAAAAGGTCTAGGTGCTGTCTTGGTTCAGAAAAGAGAGGGAAAGGATTATTTGATTTGTTGTTCTTCACGTTGCTTAAGAGGGTCAGAATTAAATTATTCTGTTATAGAAAGAAAGGCTCTTGCCATTTTTTGGGCATTGAGGAAATTGAAGAATTTAATTTGGGGGACGAAATTACTTATTTTTTCGGATCATAAACCCCTAAAGGAGATCTTTGACAAAAAGGGTTTAGATTCAATTTCCTCAAGAATCAGAAGATGGATTGTTTCTCTACAAGAATTTAATTTCTCTGTTGAATATGTTCCTGGTGTGTCAAATAAATCAGCTGATTGTCTTTCAAGAATGGTTGGAAAAGAGAATTTTGATGAAGAGGATGTCTATAGTTTTTGTGATGATTCCATAAATGTTTGTGAGATTACAGAAGGGGCTATTGAAGAGAAAGAATGGAGAGATGAGCTTGAAAAGGATGTAGAGATTAAGAAGGTTATGCTTTCTTTGAGTACTAACTCTCGTCTGGAGAAACCTTGGACTCTTGTTTCTGATGAACTTTCAATAAACTCTGGTTTCTTAACTCGTGGAACAAAAATGGTGCCACCTCTTGGAATCAGAAAGAAACTGCTATCCCATGCACATTCTGGTCATCTTGGAATTGTAAAGACCAAAGAGATTTTACGTTTACAGTTTTGGTGGCCCGGCATGGACTTAGAGATTGAGAGGTTGGTGAGAGATTGTCCAGAGTGCTGTGCTAGTGATAAAATATTGAAAACAAAGCAAATGCCCATGGTTAAGAGGTTATTACCTAAACATCCCTGGGATGAAGTGGCTGTAGATATAGTTGGTCCTCTGTCAGGTGTAAGTGATACACCTTATCTTTTGGTTCTTATTGATCTATATTCAAGGTGGATTGAGGTGTGTGCCATGAGAGAGATTACTTCGGAGGAAGTGATAAAGTTTCTAGATTCTCTCTTTAAGAAAGAAAGTTTTCCAAATAGTCTTCTTTCTGATAACGGCCCACAATTCTGTTCTAGACTCTTTGAGGATTATTTGAGGAAATCTGGTGTAGTACATAAGAAATGTTCTTTATATCATCCAGAAACAAATGGTGCGGTTGAGAGGGTCAATAAAACTTTAAAAGAGGCCATACAGCTAGCTAGGTCATCTGGCTTGAATTGGAAGTCTGTTCTTCAAGAAAGAATAAGTGCGTACCGTTTTGCACCTCATTCCACAACTGGTAGATCTCCGTTTGAATTGTTTAAAGGGAGAGTCCCCAATACTTGGATGTGTCCTGGCTGGATGGATCTGAATAAAGAATTGGTTGATAATGGGATTGGTGACTGGCGTAGGAAAGAAGAAAGAAAACTTGATGAAAGGAAATCTTATTATGATAAAAGTAATCGTGTGAGTGTACAGAAGGTCTTAGTGGGTGATCTTGTTCGAATAAAAGCTCCTGTTGGTTGCAGATCCTGGTCAAAATATACTGATGTAAGAGCTGTGGTGAAAGTCTTTAGAAATGCCATCAAAACAGAAGATGGAAGAATTTGGAATAAGAGCAGAGTGGTTGTAGTTAAGTCAAGGATTCCCGTACGAGATGATGGGAAACAAAATTCACATCTTTCTACTTTTAATGTGGTTAAAGGTTCTAATACATTTTCTTCTTCTCCTAGAAGCCAGAGAGTACGGAGGCTTCCTGTTTATTTAAGAGATTATTCATTAAAATGTTCTCTTTTTGTCTCCTGTTCAATTGAGAATTTATCTTTTCTATAATGTATTGTTTTATGCCTTTCTTTAGGAGGGAGATGTGTGATATTGTTTATTATATCTTTTGCATGTACCTTTAAGTTATGGAACTCCCTGTTCTAGTATTCTGATCTCATGTGAGATTCTAGAATACATGAAGGGATTCCTGGAGTCAGTTGAAGCTTGTTCCTGTGGCTGAGGCTTTAATTAAAGCTTTCTCTCAACTAATCTAATTCAAGCTTGGTTATTTATTATTTGAAGACACCACAGTCGGCTATTAGCACTTGCTTGTGAATGGGGTGATAAATGTATCACAACTTTGGCTGCGATAAAATGCTGTGATAAGTCCTTGAGAATATTCCCCTTTGAAGTTGTAGAGCGTAATTTTTTAAATAATTGTTTATGTGCAGGAAGGGACGCCTTCCTGCACATGAACAATCATTCATGGCAATTGGCTCTTTCTATGTGTGCTGTACAATGAAGCACACATAGAAACAGCAAAAACGAAGAGAAATTAAGCATTTCTCTTCTTTTACCCATTCTATGACCTGGTTTTCCCTAGTCTTAATTTTTCGCACTGCCTCCTATTTACGCCACCCTTGAAAATAGGGGGAAGTGTCAAAATAAATCAGTGTTTTGGCAGAATGCCCACCACAACATCCATTGCATGCCTCTTTTATGCTAAGTGTGGCATGAAAGGGGGCCTTATTTACAAGACGACGTTAAGCCACGATTGTGGCTTTACACTGCCTTGCAAATAAGGCGAAGGGCTTATCACCACAGGAGCATCATAAAAAGTGATGTTCCTGCTGCGATAGTCGATGAAAAACCTGCCCCGAGTTCCCTAGGACCAAATTGTCCAAGGCTATGAGTTCTTCTTTTTGTCCGATTTTAGAGTCTGTATTTGGGAAAGGTTGTTTCACAGAATTTCTAAGAATACAACACTTGATGACTTAAAGACAGAGATCTAGTCTTGAAATCTCTAAAATGTTCCACAGGTATTCCAGCATTAGGAGGACTTGAGCAGGGCCGGACTGTTTTCAAGAAGCACCGCTCCCGCTTTTGTTACAGATAGGTAGGGAAGATGCATTTAAGGATCCTCTGATTGATGCCAGGGCCCTCAAATTTCAGTAGAAGGAAATGCTGGTGGGCTGTATCTAAGAAGCAAAGGAGATACGTTCAGTTATACAAGTGCAGTGACTCCAGTACTGTCTGTGTTGGGCTTCAAGTCGTTAACATGTTTAATTACTTCTGGTTCATTGATAAAAAGGAATGTCATACGATGAAGTGAAATAAACCCGGCATTACTGTTATTATTATTGTTGTTATTATTATTATTAATATTATTGTTGTTATTATTATCATTGTTATAATAATAATTATTATTTTTACTATTATTATCCTCATACACGTACACTATACGGTGTTGAAGAGCACTGTTTTCCTCTACATCAGAACATTTGCAAAGCTAGACTTTCCAATTACGATAGCATGAACAGATAGCCAATGCTTTTAACAAAAAATGTACCACAGGCCTGTCTGGAGCAAGCTGATAGCCGCGTTTACTCAACAAAACTATGAACACAAAAATAATACAAGGCTGCGGCTTGCCCTCTCCCCTTTGCGCTTTTGGTTAGAAATATAGCAATGTTAAAAAAAAGCACAAAAACCTGCACGGGTCTCAATGCATCAGTTTGTGAGTTTTACTTTTAAAACTTCTAGCTTTATTCAGGCAACAAAGTTAGTCAGAGTACCATGTAATCCACGAAATAGCACAAATTGCAGTTTGCACCATAATTCGAGGCATTCTGAATCTGCACAACATGATTTAAGATGAAGAAAGATTTTTTGTTGTAGCTCCAAAAGGGAGGACAATTATCGTAGAATAAATATACATACCAGGGACGAAAGACTTTTCTTTCCAGAAGTAAATTCTTCAAATTGATGCTGTGACCACTGAGAGAAAAGAAAGCTTCATTACTCTAGGTCTGGTCTGTCCTTTATTTGGTCTGGGGAATATGAGCTACCATAGTTATCTGAAAGCCCATCATGGATGCCCACATAGAGAGTTGCTTCTGTAAGGCAGATGTATAGTTGTATGGCATCCTGGGCAATTGCACATCATAAATGTTTTTGGGGTGATCTGAAGTGAGGATCTATGTCTTTGATTTGGGGAGCCTACCAAGTTAGACGTGGATTTTCATAGAAGGAATATGGAGCTGTATGCCTGGGTCAAAGCACTCCATTGTTTCTGATCCAGGCTGTTGAATGGAAATTCTGGCTAAATACCTATAACTTGGTGCTTGGGGTAGACTTAGTCACTCCAGATATACAAAATAGCATGTGTTTTTATTGGAGTGTTTTTGGACCCAGAATTATTGTATTGTTCACAAGTTAGGCCCATCTTCAAGAATACAAATTTCTTCTAATCAGTCCAGAATTCAGATCATGCATCAATAAAATTCTGTATTGGCATCCACTACCTTAGATGATTTAAAGAGATCTTAAAATGTACATACATTCTTCAATCAAGCTACAGACATTGAGTTTTAATCCTGTATGGCAGTAGCTAGGAATGTGTATAAATCAGCATAGAATGTAATTTGAGGCGGGAACATGGAATGGATTATGGACCCCATAACAACCGCTATGAAGGGTTACATGTTTTTCTTCCATGCTTGAGCTGAAACAAGTTCTTTGAAGATAATCATGTTCTTATCTGTATTGTAGCAGCAGTAATCTGTTCAATCGATTGGGCTGCTGGTGTGCTGGACCTCACAATGAAGTTGACATATTCCTTAGCTTCTTTGGATGTTGAACTGTGGCAATGTTGCGGCATTTGTGAAAAGTAATCAGCAGGGTTTTGCCTTTTCCCCAGTTTGTGCACGATTTCATAGTCATACTTTTGCAGTCGCAACCCCCAGCTCTCAATGCGAAGAGAATTTTAGCTTTTGGATTTCCAAAGACAGTGAGCAACACCTGGGGGTCTGTGATAACGGCGAAACGTTTTTCATATAGAAACACATGAAAATGTTTGCATGCCCACACTACAGCCAGAAACTCCTTTCTGGCTGTGAATAGGCAAGCTTTGATTGGAATAGGCCACAACGTGTCTCTGAGCATTTCGATGAGCATTGTGTTGAGCAATGTTGGGCCATAAACACCAGGCTTGCATCTAATGTGATCTCAGTATGTAGTTTGGGGTCAAAATAGGCCATTTCAGTTGCATTTGCAATCGCATGTTTTATTCTTTTGAAACTTTGGTCACATTCAGGAGAACACTGAAATGGACCTTTCACTTTGTTAAATCTCTCAGTGAGACACTCACTGTTCCAAAGTCAAGAATGTACCTTGAGTAGTAACTGGCCATGCCTAAGAAGGAATGCAACATGGTTACATCTAGTGCGGGACAAGTAGATGACAGTGCTTTCACCTAATCTGGATCAGGAGCCCTTCCCCTATCAGGGAATACGTGCCCAAAGAATGTAAGTTTGGTTTTGTGAAACTCACACTGTGCTGTATTCAGAGTGAGGCCTGCATCAGCAAGTAACTGGCACACTTTGTAAGAGCCTTATCATGCTCCTTTCATGTTGTCTCATGCATGCCATCACTGTAGTCAAAAACATGTGTAACAGGTTGAATTACTCGACACATAACATCCAGACATTTTTCTGCACCCAAAGACACTTTAAAACGCAGTCTTTTGTATCTTAACAAACCAACATGAGTTAAAAAAGTAGTAATGTACCTAGAATTCTCTTCCAGCTCAAGTTGATGGTATCCCTTGTCAAGGCAGAAGAAGACTTTGGCTCCATTCAACTGCAGGACCATGTCTGTTATATGGGGACCAGGGTGTATTTTTCTCTTTGTTGCTTTGTTGGCCTGGCACATATCCACACAAATGAGCTCTGCACATCCACTGTCCTTTTTTGGTGGCAACACCACTATGGGTGAGACTCATAGCATAGGAGCAGTGAAGCTTTCAATTATGCCATGCTTCAACAGCGTTTCTAGTTCTATTTCAACGGCTTCCTGTAAATGAAAAGTGACTCTGCCATGCTGCTGTGCAACAGGATGAATGTCCTCATTAGTATGAAGTTGCACTTTCATTGTTTTGGGTTTTCCTAAACCATGAAAAAATGATGGGAACAGACTTACACTTTCAGAATGAGTATGAAGGTTGTAATTGAGAGACATATCAGTCCCATGCCAGCAGCAGCGGCAAAGCTGAGTAGACATGCGCTGGATGAGGTTCTTTGAAGGACATGGATCGCGCTTGCACTGATGTTGTTTTGTGTCACATGGTTGCTGTGAATGACCGTTGGTTTTGAAGTGGTTCAGGAGCAGCCCAAGTGTATACCTTTGTGCCTGATGGAGTGAGATGAGGCACACGGGACAGGCTGGTAAACATTCCACAGGCATAATGTTGATTGAGGCACCACGGTCTGTAATGAAAGTTACTGGTTCATCATTCTCTCTCAGTGTGATTTTGGGACAACGTCCAATTGAAGTTTGCCATTTTGGTTGATGAATTTCTTTTGAACTATGGTATTCTTTGCAAACCAACTAATCCTAAATGTGCACGCTGATCTTTGTTAGCTACCATTAGCAGACACGCATCTTCTTCATCAGTACTCAAAAGCAATGTCAAGGAGCCCTTGTACCATGAGCTGAGTGACATTTGATCTAGCCTTGTTTCTATCTGTCGTAGTTAATGTTGCTTTTTGATTTTGTGGGCAAGCGAGAATATTTCTGGAACCTTCTGCCAACCATTTTATCTTCTCGCTGTGACGCATTTCTTTTCTCTTTAGCTTTGCAGACATTATGAAGTAATTTCTTTTGCCCAACCTTTGCATGTCTGACCTATGGCTGGACACTTACCTTCATGGGTAAATTAAAATCCACGTCGGAAACATAACTTTGGTTTCTTTAAAGATGTCGACGTACTGGCATCTTGTTTTCACTTGTGCTTGCTTTTCATGCTCAGGGCCGATTTGTGATGGGCTGCTTCCATATCGGCAGCTTGTTGATCTGCTTATTCTTCTGCTCCCATAGCCATTAGCATTTTCTCTAGACTTTGTGTTTCTCTCAACATGCACCTTCTAAATGAATCAGAAAGGCAGCGATTAATGATTCTTTGATGAATGGCTTCTTCATGAGTGAAATCACAGAACTTGCAATGCTTAATGAGTGTATCAAGTCTCAACAAACTCATCCATGGTTTCACCAACCTCTTGTCATGCTTAGTTGAAGATGTATCTTCCATAGTTGACATTCGGCATTGGATTAAACTTGGCTTCCAATGCTTCTTTTATCTTTTGGTACAATATTCCTTTAGTTGCCAATACTTTCTTTATTGCTTCTTTCACTCAATCACCAGCAAAGTTCCTTAAGTATTTAATGATCTTCTTATCATCTTCTTCATTTAGTGCTTCTATAAAGTCCTTAAATGTTTCAATCCATGCAGCCCACCTGGCACCCATGTTCTGTTTCTACACTGTGTCGAATGGCGGTGGAGATTACACGAAAACAGCTTGCTGTATATTTCTTGCTCCCTTCTGTCAAAATTGTGTTGGCATCTGCATCTTCTGCAAACACAGCCTTTGTGTTTGTGCTAGGGTCTCCACATCTGATCGGAGGTCGTAAAGTGCTTCACTCGCTTATGTCCGTAAGTAAGTATCTGCTTTCATACCTGGTTATCACTGCCTTTAGTGTTTGCTCTGCATGGATGATGCCTTTGTGTTATGGCGCAGCACAGTATCTCTTTTTCCAGACTACCTGCAGTTTCTGGAGGGCTTTTTGAATATTCTAATCTGTCAGGCCTTCAACTTCTTCTAGGGCCATGTACGGGCTGGAGCGGGGCTTTGACTCCATGTATGCTGACCTCAGAATGCTCCAAATCGATTTGGGGCAGACGTGGCATGCACAAGCAGTTTGCTGTACCATTGCAAACTCTCAGGAAAAGCAGTCTTGTTTCTTTGGGACACGTATCCCCTATTAATGGGCAGTTGTAGCATCCTCCCCAGTCCGTGAGCATGCAAATTAAACCCACCACACAAGGAGCTCTGTAAAAGATGTCTTTATTTTACAGCATACGATGATTAATAACCACTCCTTAACACCTCCCAGCAGCTTGTGTAATTCCTGTTTAAAGACCTTCCAGAAACGTGAGGGTCATAGCATTCATAATCTTAAGGACCCTACACATTCTTTCATTATATATAACATAACATAGTTGACTACAGGTAATATAGCTGTCCTAAGGTCTTCATCTGATCCAACGATGTTCCCTAAAGAGACTAACTATGGTGGAATACCCTTGGTGGTCCTCGTCCTGGAGCTCTGGAACAGCGTTGGACCTCGGCTCTAAGCAGAAGTTCATTACATCCATTGCAGGAAATTCACAAAAACCGGACTGTTCCAATTCAGTTAAGTCTATCGACTTTTTGTGAGTGATAGAAGAATATCATATTCCACATCCGGCTGCCATAACTTTCAATGTAATTTTAGTTTTTCTGTTTCAGCTCTCTGAAGTAGCGTAGGAGAAGTGCAGTCCTTAAAACTAAACCCAAAATTAATGAAAATAAAACACAGGTGGAGTTCTTTTAGTTAGTGGCACAGTAAGGTTGTCATGGGCTAAAATAATATCTTGAAAGATGGCACCTATCACTTTTTGGATCCTAAAACCAAATATAATTGAGGTGCAGAGGGATCTCAAATCAAAGCCTGAGTCCTCGTGCCACTGCACCGGTTGCACCATTGATAGTTGTGATCCTGATTTTAAATCAGATGTTGGTTGATTGTTTAATTGTCTGCCTAGGAAACAGTGGAACACTGACACTACTTTTGTTGTCCTTCTATGCATATCTATATATTCATTATATTTGCACTGTGCTTTGTTGCGTTCTGTGTATAAACAATATATTTGATCCAATAAAATGTAATTACCCACCAACAGAAGTCTCTTCTTTTGTATAAAGATGTATGCCCTTAAAAGAACATGACCTTAGGTTTTGCAATATTTTCTGGCTCTTGCTTATTAGGTCTCGCCTAGGCAGCACACGCGCTGTCTCTTGAGATATGCCGTATCTACTGTATGGGCTTTCAGCATGTCCATATGTTCTCTTTTGTTCCTTCAAGTGCCTTTTGTTTTTGTTCGTGAATAGTTTACATTTGTACCTCCTTTTGCTATTTTGGTCATGTCCTGGAGACTGGCCCTGTTACATGGATTACTTCACTATCAGTAGTTTCGGATCACTAGGTTCTTTTGCCTTGGCATGTTAGGATTTCCGACCGCGCTCAGTTGAGGGCTGCAAATCATGTCCTTATCTTGTTTTCCACTGTCTTTGTTTTCACGAGTGCTTTTTCAGCCAGGTGCTTTTCAGCCGGATGCTATGTTGTTTTTCATTCTATAACATTTTTGATTTCATTAGCTCAAATGTCCAAACCTTAAATAATATACTTAATTAATGGGAGAGTAGTTTAGAAGGTGACATACAGTAGGATCAACCTGTTTACATTGTGGTTTTGACAGCATGATTATTTTGATATGATTAAAGAGGTAAACATGCTGTTATTACTCCATTTTATAAAAATTGAAGCAGCTTTAAGTTGAGCGTTTGCAACTTTTGATGCTTTCGTTTAGGTTCATTACAGCATTAGCACTGAACCACATCAGCACCAGCACAGCATCACCTCAGCACCAGAGCAACACCAACTTAGCATCACTCAGTACCACCTGAGCACCAGTACAGGATAACATGAGTATCACCAAAGCGTCACTCAGAACCACGTCAGCAGCCGTGGCCGCAGCAGGTAACAGCGGTGCCCTTAAGGGAAAAATAAATAAATAATTAATTTTCCCTCGTGGTCATCTCTCGAAATACCCCCCAGCTAGCCCCACCGCTCTGCTGCAGCGGCAGCGGCTGCACCTCAGAATCACTCAGCATCACCTGAGCACCACTTCCTCATCAGTGCACCACCACCAATTCATCACCAGACCAGCACCACCTCAGCACCAGCACAGCACCACCTCAACATAAGCACAGCATCATCTCATCAACCCCTCAGCATCAGTGAAGCACCACCTCTGCACCATCACACCACCACCACCTCAGCATGTTATGTAACGGTATGGGGTTTTTATAGAGTATATGTTCACTGGGAAGGTTTCTGAGCGCTAGCAACAGAGTAAAGCACAGAACAATTACAACAGCTTAAGCATAGGCTTGTTGGAAGAGCCAAGTCTTCAGTAGCTTCCGAAATCTAATGTAATTAGAGGTGAGTCCAATCTCTGCGAAAAAAGAGTTCTAGAAGGGAGGGGCCGAAACACGAAATCTAGAGCCCCCTTTTGGAAATGGGGGTTGTGAGCAAATTCAAGTAGAGGACCTTAGATTGTGGTTGGAGGCATCAGCATAGCACCACCTGAGCATTACCACAGCAACACTTCAGCATCAGCACAGCACCATCTCAGCTGCAGTGCAGCACCACCTCAATACCAGCACAGCACTTTCTCAGCATCAGCACAGCACCATCCCTGCATCAGTGCACCCCCCCACCAGCACAGCCCCACCCCAGCACCAGCGCAGCCCCGTCTCAGCAGCAATTCGGCACCAATGCAGCACCACTTCGTCATCAGCACAGCACCACCTCAGCATTAGCGCAGCATCACCTCAGCAGAGCACAAACACAGCATCACTCAACACCACCTGAGCACCACCTCAGCACCAGTGCAGCACCACCACAGCATCACTCAGCACCACCTCAGCATCACTCACACCACCTGAGCATCACTCAGCACCACCTGAATATCATTCAGCTTTACCTGAGCATCACCTCCACACCAGCACACCACAAACTCAGCACCAGCTCAGCATCACTTAGCACCACCTCAGTCTGCCCTCAGAATCTGGCATCTGTTGATTCTCTCCAGGTGTCCGCCCCCTGCTCGTATTGTTATTCAGGTACTATTTCCCAAACTCCACTCTACCCCACCACCCCCAAACAAAACAAAAAAGCTATAATAAACAAGCATTAGAACAGGCAGGAGAAAGTTACCCACATTGCAAGGACAAAAAAACTAGCAGACATTTTTTATGCTAATTATTTTTTAATAGGATCATTCAGTTGTACATAATGTATTCTTGGTTATATATAATGTAACAGAAATGCTTATAACACTTTTTTAATATAATATGTCAACATGCTGCACAGCAACAACAATAATTATAGACATTGGCAAAGCCAATAGCTCTGCCTAAACACTTATATGGTCCCAAAGGCGAGACGTATTGGCTATACCAATGCTTGTTTTAGGATGCTAGTCAGAGTCCACCATGTCGGTCCATTAACAATGAAAATGTCTGATTTTTAAATGGTGGCAGTATTGTGAAATGCTACGAGAGACTGGACTTATAATGCATTAGCTATTCTTGCCCATCACAAGAAGATGCCTAATAAGCAGAAATTAATATTTCATGCTCTCAGCTCATGCATTGTTGAAGAGGTTTGCTATAAACTAAAAGGGATTTTAGGGCCTGTGAAGCCATGAGAAAACTCCCTGTGCATTTGTCAATCTCTCTAAAGAAATGGCCCTGGCAGCTCGCGTCGAGAATACAGATGCACGGTGAGTGCACACAAACAGTGCGAATTTTATTTTGTAGTTTATAAAGATTTGTACCCACTACGTCATGTTTATGTTGAACAGTGATGCAATGAGGTGCAGTGTTGAAATGAGTACTTCGAGTGAGTAGTTTGAGAACCCCTTTTTGCCATAATCATGCATTCTTTTGTCCCCGTTGAATGCAGAACCTTTCATCAGCAAGAGCAAAAAATGAATTGATACTTAGTAATTTTGTTAGCTTCTCTGTTCAGTGGACTTTCTGCTATAAACGTTTTTTTTCTATGTGCTAGTAGGCGGAGATGACCTATGCTGTCAGCTCTGTAACTTGTAAGTTCTGACACCATGTGAGAATGAAGGGCTAATGTAGACTGCTGCTGTTGTATCTGTTTGATGAATCTGGCTGTGATTTAGCTGCTAGAGCGGGTTCTGTTCTGATCTCACAATATTCTAAAGCTATCTAGTTCCTGCTCGTACTGCCCTTTCGGCGTCTATATCCATTTCCTCTCAAAGCTTTCCCAGTTCACTGGCTCCCATCTACTGCTTTGTTGTTGCTCAGGGCCAGCATGAGCCACTCTGATGTTTCGTTTTCTTTTTGAAAGTTCTCATTTGTGCTAGTGGCAGCAGACAGCGAGTATGCTACCTAAAGAATGGTTCTACATGCCAGACATATTCTCCTATTGTATAGAGGTGCAATGTGCCTGTGTGTTCTCTGACCCTGGGCACAAGAATAGTGGCTTTAAATAACCCTAGTTATAAGAAGTGGGGCAAACTGTAAATAAATGTGTGTGTGTTACATTAAATGTGTGTTTTGGGACCCCCCCCCTTTTTTTCGGCCCCAGCTTGATGAACCACACCAATAACTTTCCATGGACAAACTAGGCAAAAAAGATCACTTTGTTTGAAAACTTTTATGATGATTTGTCAAATGGTGCCAAAGTTATTAGTAACACAAAAAATGCATTTCCTATGGAAAAGCTGACCTAACTATAACTACCTAGTCGTGACCACCACTAGATAATATATTTATTATTATATTATAGTTAAAGTTAACCCATATATCAGCAACGGCTGCCACTAGGGGGTGCCAGGGCACCACCCATGTTGTTTTTCAAGTTATGTGGATGGTAATTGCAAAGAACAATTAACATCCACATACCTTTTTTTTGTAATTAAATAAGGACTTTAAGCCCTTGCAGAGTGCTGCTTAAGTGCCTGGCTGCCTCTCGCACTTGCTGTGATAAATCAGGAAGCCAGGCACTTTCAAGTGGGACACATGCTCTAGGGAGCATATGCCCCTCAGCAGTTCCGTAAAAAATCTATATGCAGGCTAAGGGCTGACCTAGCACAAGCCCTGGCCTGCAAAGTTCGGGGGCCTGAAGAGACCTCCCAATCAGTGGCGTCACTAGGGAGGTGCGGGGGGTGCGGACCGCACCGGGTGACACCATCCACATGGGGTGACACCAATCTGTGCTCTGCAGCGCTGCAGCCTCGCCTCTGCTCTGCTTTATAATCAGAAGGAAGGAACCGGGGCCCTGAGGCACGAGGAGGCAATACAAACAGGTACACCCAGGAGCACAGTCAGACAGGTGAACAATGGAAGGGAACTGGAGCCTGTGATTGCACGCCCCTTCTCGAGCCGGGAGCTTTAGCAGGGCCTCGCAGAGAAATTATACAGCCTAGCGCTCAGATGTGAACTCTGCTAGCGCTATGACGGGCGGCGTTGACAACAACTCATATATGCCACTGATGTTTCAGGTATTACGGAATTACACTTGTTGGCACATAGAATATGAAATGATACATTGTACCATTAGGCACCCTTTGCGAAGGTGTATGCAAAGAGCAAATCGAATCTGTTTTGCGCACGTTCTGCTAATAATCAAGGTACACAAGTTATTTTGTACCGGTGCCTGTTTTTGCAAAAAATGAAAACGGAGGAAACAGAGTATGAAATTAATGCACATAATGTGCATTACTTTTGTGAAATTCGTAGAGCTCCCTAGTTCAGATTTTTTGGCAATTTCAAGAAATTAAACAAAATGATGCTGCACAAACGTAGTTCTGTCTTTCAGATTTGAAGACTGGAAAGTTTAAGTGCTTCCTTTCTGGTTAAACACAGCCAAAATCATGCTCCATCAGCTTGCTCAATTTAACTTTTCGAGGATTTCTTTAGTTCTGGGCTGTTTGTTTGATTCACTAGTATGGAGGAGACAATAAAAATGGTGCAAAATGCATTTGTTCTAACTCTGAAGAGTCCTCTTCTGAGCAGTGTGTGCAGGGGCGCTGACTGTCATGCCTTCCTTGGAGAGGACAGTGGGACAAAAAGGATGCTTAGGGCCTTCGCCCATCCTAGGCAGCGGCATAGCTGGGGGGGGTGGGGGGGGGAGGGGGCAGGGCGGTCACCGTCAGCCCCAGGCGGCTCTATTTTGGAGGCGGCGGCAGCACAGTGCACACATTACGTGCAATTATTAGTGCACTGTGCAAACGCACTGCGCACCTGCTTACAACAAATACTGCAGTGCATGCCAGGCACACACCACCTACTTGCATAGTGGTGATGGTGAGATGCGCAGCGGCGGCGTACCCAGTTTGTGGGTCCTAGGGCCGTCAATCTTATAGCGCTACCAATGACAGCCCTGGACCAGCCCCCACGCTGTGCTCCACTGATGCGCGCCACCACCACACGCTTAGAATGAGTGGAAACAGTCTCGGCAGTGGGGTGGTGCTGGGCGATTTGCAGAACCCCTACGTTACGGGCCCAGCCACCACCACAGTGGAGTCTAAAGAAAGGGTAAGATGTCACTGTGAGTTGAGCAAGAGTTTGGGCACACTCTTTAAAACTTTTCTACAGCAATATGTATACCATGTGGATGGTAATTTATCGGACTTCAGTGCCTTTCATAGGATAGAACCGCCATTTCAGAATGGCAGGTTGCGTGACTGGAAAAATGCCTACGTGATGCAGATTGATACTCTTGAACTGGACTCCTCGTTTTTGTGGCAAATTATTTTGTATAAGCATAATGTTTTTCTCTCAGCAAATATTAGTATTAGTATTTCTCAGTATGGTGCACATACATGGGGCAATAAGATTCCTCCCCTCTTGCACACAACATCTGTCTAGAGTGTGTGGGAAGTTCTCTCTCGCGTGCATGGTACCCCTGCCCCGCCTCCAAGTTTCTGTCCTGGTGCGCTGTGGGGTTCGTTGAAGTTGGGGAGGGGGGCATCCTGGCTCTTTTCAGGATTCTGGTGGCTTGAGCCCTCTGCGCCTTCCCACCCCTCTCTCTCTCTTTGCCCTCTGTAATGCGTGTGGTTTTTTTCTGCACGCAAATACTCAGACAGGGCACCCATTGACTTGCAATTTTTGCAGCACTCCGTGCGATTAGACTATTAGCAGAGTGATTAGAAAAGAAACAGTTTTAGATGGATATTGGTTTCCACAAAGAACGGTTGCCAAGTGTGTGTTTGTGTTCCGCCCGCAGGAAGGGCAGCGCTTTGAAACTCAGGACTTTTTTGCAATGGCTATTTACTGTATTTTTTTTGTTCTCAGTGGGGCACTATGGGCCCTAGTGCAAGCAGGAGGAAATGTGACCACCACCTCCGCTTGCGAGAGCAAAATATTGTGACAATTGACGTGAGATTGGGCACTTTCCACCCCAGGGCCACTGCACCTGCTGTACTAAGAACAACTACGTACCTATTTGCTTTGTCAGTCTCAAGGTACTGTATTAGGAGCTTTCTCAACATTTTAACGTGGCAGTTAGTTTCGCCCAGAGTGTGCCGTGTTGTCAAGCCAGACTGTGTCATCATATTGTCAAGTGTGTTGCTGCCTTGTTGTTCAGTGCAGTATTTTTCAGTCTAGTCTCACGCCTGCCTGTGCAGTGTGGTGCTGTTTTTCTTGACTAGTGCCACATAACATGGGGTGCAGTCTAGGTTATGGTTTAGTGAGGGTTCTTGAGGCCTACTGTGGGTCCTCATTACTTAGTTTTGTACCACACTGTTTAGTCTGGTGCCATATTGACCAGTGTTGCGCCATCGGGGTATCCAGAGTGGTGCCATTTTGTCTAGTGTGGTGTCATGTTGCTAAGCTGGTGTCAAATCATCCATTGCTGGGCCATTGCGGTTTGTGTGGTGACGTTTTTTGTCTATTGTGGTGTCCTTCTCTCTAGTGTGATGCTGTGCTGTTCATTGTGATGCCATGTTAAACAAAGTTGTGCCATGTTGGGTAATATGGTGCCATTACGTTTTCCACTGTGGCTTCATACTTTCTAGTGTAATGTCCATGTTGTGTTGTGCGTAATGGCTCCATGTTTTAAGTTGTCCAAAGCAATGCTATATTTTGGATCTCTGGTGTTGACCTTGGTGGTATGCTGCCAGGTTGTCTAGTGTTGTGTTGTGTTGTCCTGTGGTCCCGTTATTTGCCAACTGTGTCCACTGGCGGACTCGGAGCGGAGGATGTCTATGCGGTAAGTCGTGAGGGGGTGACACCATGAGTTACCCGCACCGGGTGACACCAACCCTAGTGACGCCACTGCTCCCAATCATGACGAAAGCAGCGTTATATTTACAAACAGTCCGGGCATCGAGGCATAAGCTCTCTATTACTTGGGCTCTATATCAATCACTTTCACAAGCTGCAAGCAACACGCCCTTTCCCAACTCATCACCTGTGATGTGTTGGGAAAGTGTGTTGCTTGCAGCCTATGAAGTATTCCAGGCATGTGACTCGAGTTTGCAGAGTCATGAGACTCTGTGATCTCGAGCCATCGGAGACTGAGAGGGCAAGCGTGGCACTCTAAAGTCTGCCATCCTGGAATGGAACAGCAGCCCTGTTGTGTGCCGCCTTGCATGTTCCAGTGCAGGATTTGCAGGTAAGAGGGGATGGGTAATAGAGGCCTTCCAACACACCTGCCAGCCTGTAGTTAGTTTTTACTGTTTTTTAAACAATAAAACCGCTGGCTGGCATAGCAGAGCACACACCCAGAGGTTACAAATTTAATAGTGCTCCCTTTGTGTGATTTTATCGTGAGGGGGTGTTTTACTTTAGTACATCAGTTTATATCACTATATTTAGAGGCATTTATTTAAACGTTTGATAAATGCCTCTCAATATACTGATACAAACTGATGTACTACAGTGACACTCTCCCGCATGTTAAAAGGATTCAAGAGAGCCATTTTAAATATGTGAGTAAAGTATGTGTGCATCGTGAACTCATATATTTAACAGTGATCTAGTACCTTGTATGCTTTTAACATGCAGGAACGTTTTATTTTACAACATCAGTTCATATCACTATATTGAGAGGCATTTATTAACAGTTTTAATAAATGCCTCTCAATACAGTGTTATAAACAGATGTACTAAAGTGAAATGGTTCCACATGTTAAAAGCATACAATAGGTGCACCACCCCTTTCAAATTCCACCAGCAGTCTTTGCCATACATATATACCCAGTGGCTTTAGCCACTGGGTTGGTATTGTTAGAATTGTGTTCCCATAGGAAATGCCCTTTTTGTGTTGCTAATAATGTTGGCACCATTTGACAATCCGCCCCAAAACCGTCCACATAGTGCCACTTTTTGAGTAGTTTGTGCATGGAAAGTTTAAGAGGGATCCATCAGGCGGGGGCCGAGAACACTTTTTCCCCATTCATTTTTCGATAGGAACTTTAGAGACAGCTGCAGCCCAAAACACTGAACGTATTTAGACCAAATTTGGCAGAAAGCTAGATCTTGGTCCAGAATGGGTGCTTTCTGTGAATAAATGCAACTTATAGCACACAAAATTCACAATAAGAACTTGCAGTCCTCTGTCACTGTTCACTGCCTGAAACGTGTCTGTTTAAATTGAACCAGCAATTAACATGCCCGTGAGTTCTCTGTGTTTTCTTTTAGCAGTCTATATTTTGTGATTTCCACCCACACGTTAAAATAAATATATATATATATATATATTCACTGAAAAAACCATAGGTTAGAGACCATATATAGTTAGCTGGACATTTTATTGACATAAAACCAATGAAATTCCATATATAGTTAGTTGCACTAACTATATATCGCGCACCCGCAATCCACTGCTGATGATGTCACATATTACATCATTCATGACATGGTCAGTGACATCACTGATGACATCACTGATGACATCTCAAATGACATCACTGATGACATCACTGATGACATCTCAAATGACATCACTGATGACATCACTGATGACATCTCAAATGACATCACTGATGACATCACTGATGACATCTCAAATGACATCACTGATGACATCATCTAGTGTCTGTGTGTTTTTGTAAAGTTTAAATATGTTTTACATATTGAAGAATGAGTGGATGTATGGAAGACTGAGTGTGTGTTTGGCTGGCTGGGAGGTGTGTGACTCTGTGCATATCAATGTGTACTTGTATCAGTGATTGTATAAGAGAGAAAGTATGTGTTAGTATATGTGTGAAAAGTATGGTGTTCTGTGTTTAACTGTATAGATGAGGAAATCGAAGTGTGATTGATTCTTCACAGGACTGACTAGGTGTATGAGTGCATATGATAGTCTTGTAATAATGAGTGACTGTATGTATGAGTGATTGTATGGGTGAATGAGTGAATGTGTGTGTAGACGTAGGAATCAGTGAGTGCGTATGTAGTAACTGGTATTGGTGTGTCATGATGTCATCAGTGATGTCATTTGAGATGTCATCAGTGATGTCATTTGAGATGTCATCAGTGATGTCATCAGTGATGTCACTGAAGTATGGTGTTCTGTGTTTAACTGTATAGATGAGGAAATGGAAGTGTGATTGATTCTTTACAGGACTGACTAGATGTGTGAGTAACTCCATGGATGAGTGGCAGTGTGTGAGTGTCTGCATAGGTGTATGAGTGCATATGATAGTGTTGTAATAATGAGTGACTGTATGTATGAGTGATTGTATGGGTGAATGAGTGAATGTGTGTGTAGACGTAGGAATCAGTGAGTGCGTATGTAGTAACTGGTATTGGTGTGTCATGACGTCATCAGTGATGTCATTTGAGATGTCATCAGTGATGTCATCAGTGATGTCATTTGAGATGTCATCAGTGATGTCATCAGTGATGTCACTGACCATGTCATGAATGATGTAATATGTGACATCATCAGCAGTGGATTGCGGGTGCGCGATATATAGTTAGTGCAACTAACTATATATGGAATTTCATTGGTTTTATGTCAATAAAATGTCCAGCTAACTATATATGGTCTCTAACCTATGGTTTTTTCAGTGAATTTTCAAGGTTTTGTAAATGCAAATTCCTAACTATATATGGTCTATAACCTATGGTTTTTTCAGTGAATTTCATTGGTTTTTTAAAAGCTAATATCTATAGCTGTAAAATATATTCTTTATTACGTGACGTATCACGTAGCCACGTGAGACGCCTCATGACGTGTCGCATAACCGTGATGTATCGGCTCTGCAGCGCAAACAAAACCCGTAACGTAAGCGTGCCGGAGCACGCTTACAGATATATATATATTTTTTAACCTTAATTAGACAAAATCCACACGTGCACATATCTTGAGGCCTTGCAAAGGCACATCAAACAAACAGTCCCTACAATTTTGTCAAGTTTGCTGGAAATCTATTTCCTTAATTTTTTTTTTACTGTTTCTCTTGGTTTTCCCCTTGTTACGCTTACCGGGACGCTACCCGGTACGCGAACCGGACGCTCCAAAAACACAAGATGGCGGACTCCCGTTACGCTGCCGGTTAGCTGCCCGGTTCACGTACCGGGAAGCGCCTCTACCGCGAAAAATCGCGGGGGACTTTAATATCCCCCTCATCAATCCTAGGGGGTCAGGAGGGGTTTACCTTGCCCCCTTTCCTTCATTTCCCCCTTCTTTTTTCACCACATCTTGTCTCTCGAACCTACTGAGAGACAAAATGGCGGCCGCTCCGGACTGTTTACAATGTTGACAGCTACGCTGCAGGTTAGCTGCCCGGTTAGCTGCCCGGTGAGCTGCCCGGTTCGCGTACCGGGACGCGCCTCTACGGCGTAAAATCGCAAAAAAATAATTTTATTTTTTTTGCCCCACGGGGCACTTTAATATCCCCCTCATCAATCCTAGGGGGTCAGGAGTGGTCTACCTTGCCCACTTTCCTTCATTTCCCCCTTCGTTTTTCACCACATCTTGTCTCTCGATCGTACCGAGAGACAAGATGGCGGCCGCTCCGGACTGTTTAGAATGTTGACAGACACCGGAGAGCCAATCAGCTTCGCTTCGCGAAGTTCCGTTACGCGTCAGGTACGCAAACCGGGGCGCTAACCGGAGCGCTGTCACAGATATATATTTTTTTTTATACGTTAATTTCTCAAAATCCACTGGAGCACATATATTGAGACATAGCAAAGGCACGTCGGGCAAACCACATCTACAATTTTGCCAAGTTTCATGTAAATCTATTCAGCCGTTTGAGCTAAAAGTGAGTCCAACCGCCCTATGGAAAAATGAATGGGAAAAACGTGTTTTGGGACCCCCCTTTTTTCTCGGCCCCCCCCTTGACGAAACCCCCCCCCCAAATTTTCAGGGGCTGCTCAGAAACGAAATGTGCCATTTTCCTGAAAATTTCAGCCAATTCCGTCCACAAACGCCAAAGTTATTAGACATAGAATTTTCAGAAATCCCATAGAGAAAAAATCCTAACTATATATACCCACTGGCTATCGCCAGTAGGTAATATACATATATAAACATATATAATCTGCATATCTATATAAATATAAATGCATGCATACATATACATATATGCATACATATGCATGTTATTTACATGAAAGTTTTAAAAACACTAATAAAAGCAAAGCTAAAAAGCCACCTCATTACAAACAGAATGGCTTTAACTTAAACGAGGGCGAGATCTATTGCATTTTCAATGCTTGTTTACTTTGGTTCTATCAAGAAGGCATTCAGATGTTTCACACATTTGCCATAAATTCTGAATGTTAGCACTCTAGTTGCTCATTAGATCACTGTAGTAAAGCTAGTGCTCACCAGGGAAGTCTGCTGCTAATCATGGTTTGCAGCCATTTTCCCGCATTTTTTATCCCGCAGACTTTCAGTCCGCATACCATTATCCCGCAAGGTCATTGACCTCGCATACCATTATCCCGCATTTTTTCAAAACGCATGTGCATTTATCGCGCATGCCTTTACAAAGAATTACGTTTTAAAGGCATGTATGGTAAATGCATTTGCGTTGTGAAAACCATGATGACGACAGAGGTAAGTGGGTTTGTGTTAATTTTTTCGTGGGTTAGTGATTGTGTAGTGTAGTGTTGTGTAGTGTAGTGTTGTGTTAGTGTAGTGTAGAGTTGTGGTGGTTGTTTAGTGTAGGGTCATGCTGGGGGTAGTGTTTTAGGGTTTAGGGTTGTGTTGTAGTGTTTGCATAGTGTAGGGTCATGCTGGGGGTAGTGTTTTAGGGTTTAGGGTAGTGTTGTAGTGTTTGCGTAGTGTAGGGTCATGCTGGGGGTAGTGTTTTAGGGTTTAGGGTTGTGTTGTAGTGTTTGCGTAGTGTAGGGTCATGCTGGGGCTAGTGTTTTAGGGTTTAGGGTAGTGTTGTAGTGTTTGCGTAGTGTAGGGTCATGCTGGGCGTAGTGTTTTAGGGTTTAAGATAGTGTTGTAGTGTTTGCGTAGTGTAGGGTCATGCTGGGGGTAGTGTTTTAGGGTTTTGGGTAGTGTTGTAGTGTTTGCGTGGTGTAGGGTCATGCTGGGGTGTAGTGTTTTAGGGTTTAGGGTAGTGTTGTAGTGTTTGTGTGGTGTAGGGTCATGCTGGGGGTAGTGTTTTAGGGTTTTGGGTAGTGTTGTAGTGTTTGCGTAGTGTAGGGTCATGCTGGGGGTAGTGTTTTAGGGTTTTGGGTAGTGTTGTAGTGTTTGCGTAGTGTAGGGTCATGCTGGGGTGTAGTGTTTTAGGGTTTTGGGTAGTGTTGTAGTGTTTGCGTAGTGTAGGGTCATGCTGGGGGTAGTGTTTTAGGGTTTAGGGTAGTGTTGCAGTGTTTACGTAGTGTAGGGTCATGCTGGGGGTAGTGTTTTAGGGTTTAGGGTAGTGTTGTAGTGTTTGCGTAGTGTAGGGTCATGCTGGGGTGTAGTGTTTTAGGGTTTTGGGTAGTGTTGTAGTGTTTGCGTAGTGTAGGGTCATGCTGGGGGTAGTGTTTTAGGGTTTAGGGTAGTGTTGTAGTGTTTGCGTAGTGTAGGGTCATGCTGGGGGTAGTGTTTTAGGGTTTAGGGTTGTGTTGTAGTGTTTGCGTAGTGTAGGGTCATGCTGGGGGTAGTGTATTAGGGTTTAGGGTTGTGTTGTAGTGTTTGTGTAGTGTAGGGTCATGCTGGGGGTAGTGTTTTAGGGTTTAGGGTAGTGTTGTAGTGTTTGCGTAGTGCAGGGTCATGCTGGGGTGTAGTGTTTTAGGGTTTTGGGTAGTGTTGTAGTGTTTGCGTAGTGTAGGGTCATGCTGGGGTGTAGTGTTTTAGGGTTTTGGGTAGTGTTGTAGTGTTTGCGTAGTGTAGGGTCATGCTGGGGGTAGTGTTTTAGGGTTTAGGGTAGTGTTGTACTGTTTGTGTAGTGTAGGGTCATGCTGGGGGTAGTGTTTTAGGGTTTAGGGTAGTTTAGTTGTTTAGTGTATGCTAAAGGCATATTCGTTCTAAAAGTTTTCGTTGTTTTAATTTGCGGCCTAATAGTACATGCAGGATTTTTTTTGCGGACTGATGGTATGCGGGATTTCGTCATATATTCGCTAATCATACTTTCTATGGCAAAATGAACCCCCTCATTTTGTTCCTTTTTAAATTAAATGTTTTAAGAGTTACCACTTTATTCCAATCAAGATGGCTTCAGGTGTGCCATACCTTTGTAATAAGTAGGACTGTTAGCACTCTAGTTGTTCTTTAGAACACTCTGGGACATTCTGTCATTGGGCTATAGTTGGGCTACATCTGGCTGATATTTGGGCTACATTTGTTTTTTTGTCTCTGGTGGCCATCTTTGGGCTACATTGGGCTACATTGGGCTACATTTGGGCTCCAACATATATATAGCCCAATGTAGCCCAATATATATTTTTCAAAGTTAATTTTCGTAAAAACCACTGGAGCCTATATCTTGAGACATAGCAAAGGCACATCGGGCTACCAGTCCCTACAATTTTGCCAAGTTTGGTCTAAATCTATTCAGCCGTTCAGGCTAAAAGTGAGGCCAACCGCCCTATGGAAAATTGCATGGGAAAAACACGTTTTGGGACCCCCCTTTTTTCTCGGCCCCCCCTTGACGAAACCCCCCCAAATTTTCAGGGGCTGCTCAGAAACAAAATGTTCCATTTTCCTGAAAATTTCAGCCAATTCTGTCCTCAAACGCCAAAGTTATTCGACATAGAATTTTCAAAAATCCCATAGGAAAAAAATCCTAACTATATATACCTACTGGCTATCGCCAGTAGGTAATATATATATATATATATATATATATATATATATATATATATATATATATATATATATATATATATATATATATATATATATATATATATATATATATATATATATATATATATATATATATATATATATATATATATATATATATATATATATATATATATTACCTACTGGCTATCGCCAGTAGGTATATATAGTTAGAATTTTTTCTCTATGGGACTTTTGAAAATTCTATGTCTAATAACTTTGGCGTTTGTGGACGGAATCGGCTGAAATTTTCAGGAAAATGGCACATTTTGATTCTGAGCAGCCCCTGAAAATTTAGGGGGGTTTCGTCAAGGGGGGGCTGAGAAAAAAGGGGGGTCCCAAAACGCGTTTTTCCCATTCATTTTTCCATAGGGCGGTTGGACTCACTTTTAGCTCGAACGGCTGAATGGATTTGCACGAAACTTGGCAAAATTGTAGGGACTGTTAGCCCGATGTGCCTTTGCTAGGTCTCAATATATGTGCTCCAGTAGTTTTTGAGAAATTAACGTTCAAACCAAGATATATATCTGTAACAGCGCTCTGGGCAGCGATCCGGTCCGCTTACTTTTCGCTTATCGGAACTTTGCGCGCAGAAAGCTGATTGGCTCTCCGGTGTCTGTCAACATTCTAAACAGTCCGGAGCGGCCGCCATCTTGTCTCTCGGTAGGATCGAGAGAGAAGAAGAGGTGAAAAACGAAAGGGGAATTTAATGAAAGGGGGCAAGGTATCCCCCTCTTGACCCCCTAGGAATGTTGTTGGGGTTATTAAAGCGTCCCGTGGGGAAAATAAAAAAAAAAATGATTTTTCACGGTAGAAGCGCGGCCGCGAACTGGTAGCGAAACGGGAATTCGCCATTTTGTGCTTCGTTAATTAAATTACTAGTTATAAGTGGGTGCGGGAGACGTATCCTAATCCCCTATGTTTCCTGAGGGTGGCTGAGGAGGCTGATATATGTTGATACATCTCTTCCAGCGGCTGTGCGTGAGCTTTTTTTTTTTTTTGCTGCGTGACAGTCCGGAGCGGCCGCCATCTTGTCTCTCGGTAGGATCGAGAGAGAAGAAAAGGTGAAAAACTAAGGGGGAATTTAATGAAAGGGGGCAAGGTATCCCCCTCTTGACCCCCTAGGAATGTTGTTGGGGTTATTAAAGGGTCCCGTGGGGAAAATAAAAAAAAAATGATTTTTCACGGTAGAAGCGCTTCACGGGCCGCGAACTGGGCCGCAAACTGGTAGCGAAACGGGAATTCGCCATTTTGTGCTTCGTTAATTAAAGTACTAGGTATAAGGGGGTGCGGGAGATGTATCCTAATCCCCTATGTTTCCTGAGGGTGGCTGAGGAGGCTGATATATGTTGATACATCTCTTCCAGCGGCTGCGCCATCTTGCCTTTTTTCGAATGCCACAATTTTGTTGTGCACGGCAGCCATTTTAGATGCCAGGCTGGTCCCAGGCTATCACCTAACCCTGCGGATGTAGTTTATGGCCCCAGCTGTAGAGAATTCAGACATGCCAATCCTCCTGATTCAGGCGTGTGAGTACTGATTTCAGTGCTAGTCTCCCGCCTCCCGATTTCTGCAAGCAAAAACCCGGGGGCATATTACGAACAACTAGCGATAATTTTTGTCTCTAACTTGTTTAGAGACAAAAATTATCGCCGCACATCGGCGATTTTTATCGCAGATAAACCTTGCTATTATCGCAGAAAAGTCAGCGATATTCATGTATTATCGAGCAAATGCTCTTAGCCATGTTATCCACCTCCCATTGGATAACATGGCTAAGAACTGCTCAGGGCAGGTGAAAAGTCAGCGATATTCATGTATTATTGATCTAATGCTCTTAGCCATGTTATCCACCTCCCATTGGATAACATGGCTAAGAACTGCTCAGGGCAGGTGTTAGATTTTGGAGATATTCGCGCTTAGCGCGAATATCTCCAAAAGTTGGTAATAGAAGGTAGCGATGTTAGGGACTGTTTCCAGTCGCTAACATCTTGGCACGCCACTTTGCATGTCATTAGTGATAAGTATCACTGACATGCAAAGCGGGGCCCAAGATGGTCGCTATCTCCTTTTAGCTGTCACTAACTGGTGTTAGCGACAGCTTGGTAATAGGGAAATAATTTTATCTCCGCTTTCATGGCTTTTAAAGCCAAAAAAGCGGAGATAAACCCCCTTGATAATATGCCCCACGATTCCTTGGGGGTTTCAGCTGACAGGGCTTGGTATTGTGTTACATGGTAATTTTTCCATGAAACGTCAGAGGGTCGATGCAGGGGTTCTAGAAGAGGTGATAAACCATTTAAGCCTCATGAACAAGCGCATGGTCTTTTAAAGATTTGTGAAGTACTCGGGGCGGCGGTGTGTGTGTGCCCTCTTTCAGGAGCGGGCGGGGGGGCACTGCCAGCAAGTTGCCAGGTCAGGTAGTGTTCAACACGTGCATCACCCTTTCTCTGCCTGCTATTGCGCTCCATGCTTCGGAAAGGTAAGAAAAAGAACGTGCATTTGAGTTTGAAATGTCCGATCCTGCAGCAGCACACTTCCAAAGCCCACACATGACAATAACCCGATTCAAGGCCCCATTCACCCGTTTTTAAAAAAATAGATAACACTCCAACAAAGTAAGGTTATAAAACTTTATTAACAACTAACTTTAACGAACGGAACAAAAACTAAAAACATTTAAACATTTCTCAACACAAAAAGCAACAATGGTTAGAAGCTGTCTTTTGTGCGAATAGTCCCAAGGCAGCACAACGAGCAGAGTTCTGGACGGCACCCAGGTGATGTCGCCTGGGTGCCGCACTGGTTTAGGGATCCTACAATGCTGCTCCGAAAATTGGCGTGGGGCGTCCCGGGTGGGGCGGGGGGAAGCCTCGTCAGTAGCGGTCTGTTGTGCGAATAGTCCCAAGGCAGCACAACGTGCAGAGTTCTGGACGGCACCCAGGTGATGTCGCCTGGGTGCCGCACTGGTTTAGGGATCCTACAATGCAGCACAGAAAAACAGCGTGGGGCGTCCCGGGTGGTGCGGGGGGAGGCCTCGTCAGTAGCGGTCTGTGTCCAGTGTCACATGGCTGACACAACATGTACGACAGGCACCCAGGTGATGTCCAGTAAACTGCCGCACTGGTTTTGGTATCCTACAATGCTGCTCCGAAAATTGGCGTGCGGCGGCCCGGGGGGGGGGCGTGGGGGAGCCGGCGTGAACGGGCCTCCCCAGGTGGCGGCCATCTAGCTGAGTTGCGCTCGCTCTTGCGGCCACAGCGTCTCGCTCACCATGTTGTTGAGTTGCTCCCACTCTTGCAGTGCAGCGATAGGCGGCTGCCACATGGCTCTTAAAATGGCGGACAGCTCCTCGGTTTTAGGCCTGGTCCACTGAAATGGTCCTGGGACACTTTGGAACTCGGACGCTTGCCTGCTAGGGCTTGGGCTCCATTCTCGAAAAGCGTCCCCTCAGCCGTGAAGATTGTATAAAAGTCTTGGGGGCCCCCGACTCCCGCAGGCTTCCGGTGGGGAGCGGCTGCCATGATTGCTCGCGGAATGACCACGACGGAGCCACGAGATGGTGGTGCTCTCATGCTGACGCCAGCTTCAGTCTGAATGATCCAGAAACAAGGTGGGGCTTTCATCGTTTGGGAAAAAAAAATGTTCTAAACCAATGAAAAGTGTTATTTTTAGGTCATATGACCAAGCCTTCCATCTTTAGGAAACCAAAAGTAAAATGAACCAATGAAAAGTTTTATAAACAAGTCACATGACCTGTTATGCGGCATAGGGCTACAAAAAGCGTAGAAAATCCGTTGGCACGTGAGGCGGCGTCAGTAGCGGACCGATGTGCGAATAGGCCGAAGGCAGCACAACGCGCCGAGATCCGGATGGCACCGAGGTGGTGTCCAGCAAATTGCCGCACTGGTGTGGCCATCCTACAATGCTGCGCCGAAAGACGGCGTGTCCAGCTGAGTTGCGCTCACTGTTGCGGTACAGTGACTCGAACGCGCCGAGATCCGGATGGCACCGAGGTGGTGTCCAGCAAATTGCCGCACTGGTGTGGCCATCCTACAATGCTGCGCCGAAAGACGGCGTGTCCAGCTGAATTGCGGTCACTGTTGCGGTACAGTGACTCGAACGCGCCGAGATCCGGATGGCACCGAGGTGGTGTCCAGCAAATTGCCGCACTGGTGTGGCCATCCTACAATGCTGCGCCGAAAGACGGCGTGTCCAGCTGAATTGCGGTCACTGTTGCGGTACAGTGACTCGAACGCGCCGAGATCCGGATGGCACCGAGGTGGTGTCCAGCAAATTGCCGCACTGGTGTGGCCATCCTACAATGCTGCGCCGAAAGACGGCGTGTCCAGCTGAGTTGCGGTCACTGTTGCGGTACAGTGAGTCGAACGCGCCGAGATCTGGATGGCCCCGATGTTGTGTCCAGCAAGTTGCCGCACTGGTGTGGCCATCCTACAATGCTGCGCCGAAAGTCGGCGTGGGGTGCCCCGTTGGCTTATGAGGTGATGTCAGTAGTGGACCGATGTGTGAATAGGTCGGAACCAGCACAAGGCACCAAGATCCGAATGGCAAGTCCTGGATGTTGAGTGCCTCAGTTGAGAGTTCTGAGCAGTGCTTGTAAGACTATCTGAAGTTTATTATAAGAATCAGAGTAAGTTGAAGACTGTCTGAAGCTTATTTGCACCTGCTGCAGCTTCACTAGGTCCGGCGGAACTTTTTTCCTTTTCCTTTCTGCTTCTTTTCCTACAATGCGTTTCATCTGAAGACACGACCAGGTCCCTGAATGTGTGCAGGGGGACGCTATTGATTGAATGAAAATGGGGGCTTGACACAAAGCTGACTCAAGCGTTACTGTTGGTGCTATACAGACAAAAATTGGTTTTCAGTTTGTACATTCTTCAGGTTTTTTTTTCCATCCAAGTCTGATTGAGAGTTTGTAGAAAAATGGCTTCAGATTTTCCACATACTACTCTTCAACATTCTTCCTAAATGTAACAATGTGAAACTCACTAGGAGAACGGCTGTTTCTGTTTCCTTTCAAAATGCTGCCACCAATATTTTCTGAATGGAAGACACCATCTTGTAGCATAAAGGGCCGAAAGGGGTTCTGGTCTGGCCGATGGTTGGTGGAGACATTTTGACTATATCTTGGACCTGCCCGGCCTCGCCCAAAATGGCGCCGGTATAAATGGGACTCGTAACTCCTTGCCCGCAAATGTATATCTAGAAAATGTTATTGTAAGTGGCCCTGTCGTATTTTAATTACAAAATGTACGTCCACCGATTCCGCAACTGTTAGACACCTTTGTTCTTGTCACCTAATGGCCCGCTCGTTACGTTCTTCTACAATGTAAATGTCTCCTCATCATATACGATTTCAGTTTGCTCCGTGGCCGGCCCACGTGGTTATAGGCCCGTATTTGTATACTGACATTTTCACAATAAAGGTTTTTAAAACAAAACACGGTAGTAGTATTTACATTTGTAAAGTTTTTACTTTTAGTGACTGTTTTCGAATCAGTAAAAGGCAAGTGAAATAAAGCAGTCCAATTACACGACGGATAAAAGGTATAATATGTAGGAACGCAGTAAAGATAAATGGTCAAGGGCAGTTGTGTTTTTCATGTCTGCAACATAAAGTGATCGATAAGAATCTGATAATCAGGCGTATCGGCGACTAAGACAGCAGGCCGAATCTCTTTTACTCAACGGCTCCGTCATGGAAGGAAGAAACGCCCTTTTTCTCGAAAAAGGAATATATTTTACTTGCAAGACAGTTGTAAATTTTCCGGGAAAGTACATTAGCCTGGAATATTATAACATGTGTTTGAAAAAAAAATATTGTTCGAAAATAATAAAAAGCGTAATTTTTAGGTCATATGACCAAGCTTTTCATCATTAAATTAACAAAAGTAAAATGAACCAATGAAAAGTTTTATTAACAAGTCACATGACCTGTTATGCTTTCGTTACGCGCTGCGCGCCGCGCCTCGGATCACTTCCGGGTGCGCTAACGCGGCGTGTCATAAAACGCATTACGCGACAACGTAGGTCAACAATATAGTCTAAATGTCTCCACCAACCAGCGTTCAGAACACAACCCCTTTCAGCAGTCCAAAAAGTTCTGTTAAATGACAACAGAGGGGACAGGCAACAAGAACCATCAGTCAAAGAGGGGAGGGCAAGTTCTTCTCTTCCGGGTCATGTTGGGGCGCTACCGGAACTGATCGAATTGGTAGTCTATAGTGTTTCTGGATGTTTCAGACTAAAGCTGGCGTCAGCATGAGACCACTACCATCTCGTAGCTCCGTCGTGGCCATTCCACGAGCAATCATGGCAGCCGCTCCCCACCAGAAGCCTGCGGGAGTCGGAGGCCCCCAAGACTTTTGTAGAATCTTCACGGCTGAGGGGACGCTTTTCGAGAATGGGACCCAAGCCCTAGCAGACAAGCGTCCGAGTTCCAAGGTGTCCCAGGGCCATTTTAGTGGACCAGGCCCAAAACCGAAGAGCCGGCCGCCATTTTGAGAGTCCTGTGGCAGCCGCCTATCGCTGCAGCGCAAGAGCGGGCGCATCTCAACTACATGGTGAGCGAGACGCTGTAGTCGCAAGAGCGGGCGGTAAACAGCTGAATGGCGGAAGAGGCACAGTGTAGCAAAAGCGGGCAGAATGGCAACTAAAACGATAAAGGGGCGCCCCACTACAGCTTGTCTTCAGGTCAAACGGATTGTGGGACAAGGTCCAGAATTGAAGAGTCATCAAAAGGCAAAAAGTTCCGCCGGACCCCGGGAGCCGGCCGCCTATGTCGGGGGCGATCTCAGGCTACACCAGTGCTATAAGACTTGGGGAGGGTGTCGGAGACAAGCGTCTTCTCCGAGTCCATGGCCATCACACCGCCCCTCAGGGGCCTCCGTCAAGCTGTTTAGGAAGGTAACATATCACATTGTTTTCTAATGCAGTCAGGTCCACAAACGACACTCACTTACTTTGAGAATAGTGAAGCTGCAGTAGGTGGAAATAAGCTTCAGACAGTGTTACAAGCACTGCTCAGAACTCTTAACTATGGCACCCAACATCCAGAACTTATGCTATTTGAGAATGGTAGTGACATCGAAGCATCTCAGGGACCAAAACCATTAACGTACTTTCACGTATGAAAATCTTACTTGGGGAGGGGGCAGGAGCGAAGCGCCCCCTCCCAGTCAGCGCCACCTCACCGTATGTTGAAAATCTGAAGCCATCGTTCTACAAAGTCAACCAAACTTGGATTGAAAAATCTAGAAAAATGTACAAACTGAAAACCAGTTTTGGTCTGCATAGCATCAGTAGCAACGCTTGAGTCAGCTTTGTGTCAAGCCGCCATTTTGATTCAACAAAGCACAGGCATTGAAAAAGGCTGAAATTCAGAACTCTAAACTATGGCACCCAACATCCAGGAGCTTGCCATCCGGATCTTGGAGCCTTGTGCTGTTTTCGATCTATTCACACATCGGTCCACTACTGACATCATCTTATAAACCAACGTTATGTAAATAGTTTTTTAATAAAATGTTTTACCCTGTTTCTTTGCTGGTGTGTTGTCTATATTTTTAATATTTGCATAGGGTTTGTCGTTATTTTGTGCGGGATGGGTGATGGAGCCGAGCTGTCTTGCAGCCCTCATGGTGTGGAGCTCAGTTCATCTCACTATTTTCGTATTTCTCATGAAGGGTTGTTCCTAATATTTCTATTTTAGCGAGGTCAAAAAGAGATCCAATTAGTGGCCTACTGATTTTGCTCGATTACTTTTATTTTTTTACACGATTTTTCACTATCTGCAAAGACTAAACAGAGTATTGCGACTTTGTGCTTGTTTGTAAATAGAGAATGATCCAAAGAGAACCAATTCTAAAACAGTAAATGCTTGGACAACAATCAATCAAATGGAGAGACAAGCAGGCACGACGGATTACAACGGTGGTAAAGGCCTGCGTTAACTACCCTTCAGTATCTGCAAAGAGAGAGTACTACTAAGACAAAAGAGGGGAGGGGGGGGGTGCAGCGTTCAAAGCACATCAGCGTGCATAAATACGAAAATGTTTTTATCTATCACGTACTTGACATTTTAAAGCTTTTCATATTTGCTATTAAAAAACCAATGAAATTCACAGAAAAAACCATAGGTTATAGTGGATATATAGTTAGGAATTTGCATTTAGAAAACCTTGAAAATTCAATGAAAAAACCATTGGTTTTAGGCCATATATAGTTAGGAATTAGCATTTACAAAACCTTATTTTACTCGCATAAAACCATTGAAATTCCATATATAGTTAGAAGCGCTAACTATATATCGCGCACCCGCAATCCACTGCTGATGATGTCACATATTACATCATTCATGACATGGTCAGTGACATCACTGATGACATCACTGATGACATCTCAAATGACATCACTGATGACAACTCAAATGACATCACTGATGACATCTCAAATGACATCACTGATGACATCACTGATGACAACTCAAATGACATCACTGATGACATCTCATTTGTCATCACTGATCACATCACTTATGTGATAATACAATAAACCTCTTCAGACTCTAATATAACCTTACATACACTCAGTATAAACAGACACTCACAGACTGTCACTCATCCATGGAGTTACTCACACACCTAGTCAGTTATGCAAAGAATCAATCACACCTCCATTTCCTCAACTATAAAGTTATACACATCTTACTTATTCAAACATATAATAACACATATTTATTCTCTTATATAATCCCTGATACAAGCTCACAGTGATCGATACAGCCACTCACACATTCACTGGCTCTTATGTTCAGTTATTTATATATCTCAACTCTCACATGTATTGTGTTTTACATACGTACTTACTTGCACATGTAGCAATGAGAAATCCATTCACTCACCAACACACCCATGCATAGTCAACCGCCCATATAGCTGTTTCCACATGCACTCTTGAACTCATACTCCTAGTGAATCAACTGCTTACACATCTATGCACAGAGTCACGCACCTCCCAGCCACCCACACACACACTCAGCCTCCCATTCAAATACTTGGGCAACCAATCAATAACCCATATCGCCACTCTTATAGCTACTGATCAACACATGCAGCAGCTTACACAACAACAAACATACTGATGCACAAATTAAGACAGTTTAGTCACTAACCCATGCACTCAGTGAGACACATTTAATCACTCACTCATACAGTCAGTCATGCACCTACTAAATTCTTCATCCAGACACTTATACATCCACTCATTCTTCAATATGTGAAACATATTTAAACTTTACAGACACATACAATCACTGGATGTTGTGATCAGTGATGTCATCAGTGATGTCATTTGAGATGTCATCAGTGATGTCATCAGTGATGTCACTGACCATGTCATGAATGATGTAATATGTGACATCATCAGCAGTGGATTGCGGGTGCGCGATATATAGTTAGCGCTTCTAACTATATATGGAATTTCAATGGTTTTATGCGAGTAAAATAAGGTTTTGTAAATGCTAATTCCTAACTATATATGGCCTAAAACCAATGGTTTTTTCATTGAATTTTCAAGGTTTTCTAAATGCAAATTCCTAACTATATATCCACTATAACCTATGGTTTTTTCTGTGATATATATATATATATATATATATATATATATATATATATATATATATATATATATATGTATATAAGTATATATGTATATATAGATTACCTACTAGATAATCATGGTTATGACCAAGTTTCCATAGGAAGAGCATTTTTTGTTTTGCTTATAACTTTGGCATTGTTTGATGAATCTTCATGTAATGTTCAAAACCAATTCTTTGTTCATATCAGCTCCTATGTTGAAAGTTTGAGGTGATTGGTCAAGGGGGGGGCGAGATAAAAGGGGGGTCCAAAACATGTTTTCTCTATGTTAATTTCCATTGGAAACTTTAGACAAGGCAACAGGTGAACGGAATTACCCCAAATTTGGCAGGGAGAAGGGTCTTGGTCTAGAAAGTACACTTTTGTTTATTTGTTGTAAATCCGTTCAGTAGTTTTGGAGAAATATCGAAATTTACAGATATCGATATTTGGGAATTCTGCCATCTGATTGGCTGAGGCGTTACAAGCACAAGTTTGCTGCTTATTAATTGTGGATGCTGTGAGTGGTTGCAACTAGGAAGTGTTGGCCGCCATTTTGTGATTCCGTTGAGTGAGTAAGGGGAAAAAAGGGCGAAAAAAGTAGAAAAGGAGGGTAGGAGCAATGTAAGCTCTGTTGGGGAGTGCGAAGTGAAGTAGCCACTCCTACCTGTCTGAAAGTGCGGTGTTGCTCAGAGTGACATGGTGGTGAGATGATATGCTGCTACACTCGGGTATGAAACCGAGAGCCTAAACCATAAGCTCATTGCTGTAAACTGATGTGTTCTGGTCTTTGTAGCATATATGTGCAAGTAGTGTTAGTAGGCGTTTATACCATACTGGGATTGGAAGGCGAACTACTGACCACTATCGTGTGTTTATACTATACCAGAAGCTGGAAGCGAAGTACTCACGCCTACCGGTGTGAAGACTTGGGGATCAAACCGAGGGGATTGCTGTAAAGGGATGAGCTCTGGGCACTGTAGTATACATGTGCAAGTAGTGTTAGTAGGTGTTTATACCATACAGGGAGTGGGAAGCAAACAACTGACCCCTACCTTGTGATTATAATATACCGGAAGCAAAGTATTCACTCCTACTGGTGTGAAGACTCAGGTATGAAACCAAGCTGATTGCTGTGAAGTGATGGGCTCTGGGCATTGTAGGATACTCGCCACTGTAGTATAACTGTGTAAGTAGTGTTAGTATGCATTTATATTATACTAGCATCCTGTCCCGACGTTGTCCGGGTAGGAATTGCTGCCGGCCAGTAGTATATTGTTTTGTAGGATTTTGTTTTGATAGCATTTCTTATCTGTGACAGGCCTGTGAAACGCTCCGATTCACAGTGCACTGCTGATGCACTTAAGAGTGCGCGTTCAGTAGTGTGTGAACTCGAGTTTTCCTACTTTATTTTTCCTTAAAATATTATATAGCGTGAACTCGACAACATGGCATGAGCACAATTTACATTACAGAAGAACACATTCATTTGTGGTAGGCATGGGGAGAAAAAGCGATTTGACTGGAGTCACAGGATGTTGAGCTGATGCCGAGATTCGAACGTAGCTCCCCAGCTCTAAAGTTCGCAATTCTAGAACTTGTGGCGGGAGGTGTGTGTAAACGTGTATGTCGGTGCTGGCCATCAATGAGAGAGACCTGTGCATTTTTCAAATGGGTGGTGAAAAAATATGAGTATGTTGCTGGAGATGTGGGCCGCCGTGCCACCAATGTACTTACCGGGCGAGGGTAAACACCCATTATTCCACAACTTTCTTTCCGCATACCATCACTCCGCATACTTTCATTACGAAAGTACCATGACTCTGCAATGCCATTATAACGCATGGCATTACATTTTATATGCTTTTACCACGCATACATTTACAACGAAATTCACGGTAAATGCATGAATGGTAAAAGCATGTTTTTTAAATGTTTTGATGAGGTAAGTATGGGTATAGGGGTATATGTTTTGGGGTACTGAGGTATATGTTTTGGGGTGTTTGGGTATTTTAAGGGTTCAGATATATTTTTGGGTTATGGGGTACAGGGGTAGTTTTAGGGTTTAGGGATAGGTATGGGTTTTGGGGTACAGGGGTATTTTTAGCGTTCAGGGCTAGGTTTGGGTTTTGGGGTATAGGGGTATTTTTAGGGTTCAGGGGTAGGTTTGGCTTTTGGGGTGCAGGGGTATTTTAGGGGTTCAGGGCTAGGTTTGGGTTTTGGGTACAGGGGTATTTTTAGGGTTCAGGGGTAGGTTTGGGCTTTGGGGTACAAGGTTATTTTTAGGGTTCAGGGCTAGGTTTGGGTTTTGGGCGACAGGGGTATTTTTAGGGTTCAGGGGTAGGTTTGGGTTTTGGGGTACAGGGGTATTTTAAGGCTTCAGGGCTAGGTTTGGGTTTTGGGGTACAGGGGTATTTTAGGGTTCAGGGGTAGGTTTGGGTTTTGGGGTACAGGGATATTTTTAGGGTTCAGGGCTAGGTTTGGGCTTTGGGGTACAAGGTTATTTTTAGGGTTCAGGGCTAGGTTTGGGTTTTGGGCGACAGGGGTATTTTTAGGGTTCAGGGGTAGGTTTGGGTTTTGGGGTACAGGGGTATTTTAAGGCTTCAGGGCTAGGTTTGGGTTTTGGGGTACAGGGGTATTTTAGGGTTCAGGGGTAGGTTTGGGTTTTGGGGTACAGGGATATTTTTAGGGTTCAGGGCTAGGTTTGGGTTTTGGGGTACAGGGGTATTTTTAGGGTTCAGGGGTAGGTTTGGGTTTTGAGGTACAGGGGTATTTATAGGGTTCAGGGCTAGGTTTGGGTTTTGGGGTACAGGGGTATTTTTAGGGTTTAGGGATATATTTGGGGTACAGGGTATATTTATAGGGTTAAGATGGGTTAGTGTTTAAGGGTGTTGGGGTATTTTAAGGAGTAAGGGTGGGTTATGATTATGGGGTGCAGGGGTATTTAAAGGGATCAGGGTGGGAATCCCACACACTGCACATGCCCACGCCCCCAGCACATGCCCACAGCACACAATATGAGACATGGCATGAAGGGTGGAACGTACCACACGCCTCCAGCATTTGTCACGCCCCCAGCACACACTCACAGCACAACGCAGACACGCCCACATGGGTCAACTTTGCTGGCACGGTTCTTTTATCTTTTAAATGTATATGGTGGGCATCTGCATAGCATATGTCCTTCTGCTGCAACTGCCCTTCCCAACGCTGTATTGGGTGTTGTGATAGGTGATGTGGTTCCTGAGATTACCCGCCTCAAAGGTTTGGGCTCTCTCTTTATTATATATATATATATATTCACTGAAAAAACCATAGGTTATAGACCATATATAGTTAGGGATTAGCATTTACAAAACCTTATTTTACTCGCACAAAACCATTGAAATTCCATATATAGTTAGTTGCACTAACTATATATCGCGCACCCGCAATCCATTGCTAATGATGTCACATATTACATCATTCATGACATGGTCAGTGACATCACTGATGACATCACTGATGACATCTCAAATGACATCACTGATGACATCACTGACATCTCATTTGACATTACTGATCACATCACTGATGATATCATTTATGTGATAATACAATGAACATCTTCAGACTCTAATATAACCTTAGATACAATCAGTATAAACAGACACTCACAGACTGTCACTTATCCATGGAGTTACTCACACACCTACTCAGTCATGCAAAAGATTAATCACACCTCCATTTCCTCAACTATACAGTTATACACACCTTACTTATTCAAACATATACTAACACATATTTACTCTCTTATACAATCCCTGATACAAGTTCACAATGATCGATACAGCCACTCTCACATTCACTAGCTCTTATGTTCAGTTATTTATATATGTCAACTCTCACATGGACTGTGTTTTACATATGTACTTACTTTGACATGTAGCACTGAGATATCCATTCACTCACTAATACACTCATGCAGTCAGTCGACCGCCCATACAGCTGTTTCCACATGCACTTTTGAACCCATACATTTAGTTAATCAACTGCTCACACATCTATGCACAGAGTCATACACCTCCCAGCCACCCACACACATACTCAGTCTCCCATACAAATACTTGGGCAACCATTCAATAACCCATATAGTTACTCATATAGCTACTGATTTAAACATGCAGCAGTTTACAGAACAACATATATAATGATTGCCAAATTAAGACAGTTTAGTCACTAACCCATGCACTCAGTGAGACACATTTAATCACTCACTCATACAGTCAGTCATGCACCTACTAAATCCTTCATCCAGACACTTATACATCCACTCATTCTTCAATATGTAAGACATATTTTAACTTTACAGAAACATACAGTCACTGGGTGTTGTCATCAGTGATGTCATCAGTGAAGTCATTTGAGATGTCATCAGTGATGTCATCAGTGATGTCATTTGAGATGTCATCAGTGATGTCATCAGTGATGTCACTGACCATGTCATGAATGATGTAATATGTGACATCATTAGCAATGGATTGCGGGTGCGCGATATATAGTTAGTGCAACTAACTATATATGGAATTTCAATGGTTTTGTGCGAGTAAAATAAGGTTTTGTAAATGCTAATCCCTAACTATATATGGTCTATAACCTATGGTTTTTTCAGTGAATTTTCAAGGTTTTGTAAATGCAAATTCCTAACTATATATGGTCTATAACCTATGGTTTTTTCAGTGAATTTCATTGGTTTTTTAAAAGCTAATATCTATAGCTGTAAAATATATTCTTTGTTACGTGACGTATCACGTAGCCCGTGAGACGCCTCATGATGCATCGCATAACCGTGACGTATCGTCTCTGCAGCGCAAACCAAACCCGTAACGTAAGCGCGCCAGAGCACGCTTAAAGATATATATATATTTTTTTTACCTTAATTAGACAAAATCCACACGTGCACATATCACAAACGTTCCAAAAACACAATATGTCGGACTCCCATTACGCTGCCAGTTAGCTGCCCGGTTAACGTACCGGAAAGCACCTCTACCGCGAAAAATCGCAATATTTTTTTCTTTTGCCCCGCGGGCAACTTTAATAGCCCCCTCATCAATCCTAGGGGTTCACCTTACCCCTTTCCTTCATTTTCACCTTTTTTTTTTCCACCTCTTGTCTCTCGATCTCCAGACTGTTTACAATGTTAACAGCCAATCAGCTACTCCTCAGACTCCCGTTACGCTGCCGGTTAGCTGCCCGGTTAGCTGCCCGGTTCGCGTACCGGGACGCGTCTCTACGGCGAAAAAATCTGAATTTTTTTAAAAAAATTTTTTTGCCCCGCGTGGCTCTATAATATCCCCCTCATCAATCCTAGGGGGTCAGAAGGGGTCTACCTTGCCCCCTTTCCTTCATTTCCCCCTTTGTTTTGGCCTCCTCTTGTCTCTCGATCCTACCGAGAGACAAGATGGCGGCCGCTCCGGACTGTTTACAATGTTGACAGCCAATCAGCTACTCCTCAGACTCCCGTTACGCTGCCGGTTAGCTGCCCGGTTAGCTGCCCGGTTAGCTGCCCGGTTCGCGTACCGGGACGCGTCTCTACGGCGAAAAAATCGGAATTTTTTAAAAAAAATTGTTTTGCCCCGCGTGGCTCTATAATATCCCCCTCATCAATCCTAGGGGGTCAGAAGGGGTCTACCATGCCCCCTTTCCTTTATTTCCCCCTTTGTTTTGGCCTCCTCTTGTCTCTCGATCCTACCGAGAGACAAGATGGCGGCCGCTCCGGACTGTTTAGAATGTTGACAGACACCAGAGAGCCAATCAGCTTCGCATCGCAAAGTTCCGATACGCGAAAAGTACGCGAACCGGAGCGCTGCCCGGAGCGCTGTTACAGATATATATCTTGTTTAAAACGTTAATTTCTCAAAATTCACTGAAGCACATATATTGAGACCTAGCAAAGGCACATCGGGCTAACAGTCCCTACAATTTTGCCAAGTTTCGTGCAAATCCATTCAGCCGTTCGGGCTAAAAGTGAGTCCAACCGCCCTATGGAAAAATGAATGGGAAAAACGTGTTTTGGGACCCCCCTTTTTTCTCGGCCCCCCCTTGAAGAACCCCCCCCAAATTTTCAGGGGCTGCTCAGAAACAAAATGTGCCATTTTCCTGAAAATTTCAGCCAATTCCGTCCACAAACGCCAAAGTTATTAGACATAGAATTTTCAGAAATCCCATAGGGAAAAAATCCTAACTATATATACCTACTGGCTATCGCCAGTAGGTAATATATATATATATATATATATATATATATATATATATATATATATATATATATATATATATATATAAATATATATATATTACCTACTGGCGGTCGGCAGTAGGTAGTTATAGATAGGACCTAGATTCCATAGGAAATCCACAACATTCTATTTGAAATAACTTTAGCGCCGGTGGACGAATCTTCGCGGATTTCTCCAAGAAAATGGCCTCCTTGGTTCCGCTCCTTCCCTGAAAGTTTGGGGGTGATTCAACAAGTGAAGGCCAAGAAAAAAGAGGGTCCCAAAACGTGTTTTTCCCATGCAATTTTTCATAGGGACCTTTAGCCCGGGCTAAAGCCTGACGGTTGAACGGAATTACACCAAATTTGGCAGAGAGGTAGAGTTTGGTTCGCAGATTGTGCTTTTTGTTAAATGGTGTAAATCCGTTTAGTAGTTTCTGAGAAAATTACAAGTAAAATCATAGCGATATTGAGAGACGAAGTACTGCACGCGTACGGAAACCCGTACAATTAGGAGCACGAGCACAAGCTGCAGGCTGTCAACTGTCTGTCAACACTCCAAACCAGGAAGTGTTGGCAGCCATCTTGTTCGTCACTAGAACCGAGTCACAAGAAAACAGTAAAACAAAGTTGAGAAATAAGGAAAGGGGGCAGGGAAGAAACATCCTAACCCTCTAGGCTTGCTCAGGGGGTCGTACATGGATTTTTAGAAAAAATAGAAAAATCGCGGGGTACGTGTATGGAAATCCGTACAATTACGAGCACGAGCTGCATGTTGATTGGTTGTCAACTGTCTGTCAACGCTCCAAACCAGGAAGTGTTGGCAGCCATCTTTTATTTTGAAGTATGCAGGGGAGGATCACGGCCCTCCTACATGCCCCGGGGACCGCCACCTTCTTGGGGCAGTAACATTTAAAATAGGTGTGTCCGTGACGGCGCAGACCTCCCAGCCCCGGGGACTACCACTTCTCGTGGCTTTTTAATGTTGGGAGGGGGTCGCGCGGCCTCCGTCCTGGAGCTCCTGATGGCTCTGGAGACCACCATTTCTCAGGGCCGACTCCTGCAGTGTCCCGTGGTGCCTACCCCCGGGGCACTGCTGTTTGCTATGGTAGAGCAGGAGCGCCGAGGCTCCCCCTTTAGCACAGCAAACCGTTTTCCTTTTTGAAAGAGAGAGCAAGTTAATCTGCTGTCTCTTTCAAGTAGGAAAGCAGATTGCTTTCGTTAGAGAGAGCAGCATGTAAGCTGCTCTTTCTGTGAAAGCAATGCTGGCTCTTGAAGGATGTGGGGAGACGGCTGGGACCGTGGGGGCATTGGGGTTCCCCCCACGGTCCCCAATGTTATTTTTGGAGTCCCGGGGGATGGGGTCCCTTTCCTTAAACATTCGTACATATAATTTCTGCAAAATCCTTTTTTGTGTTGAGGAACAGAGTATTACTCCAGTGACTTTGTCATCCATGTATCTTTTTTACTTTTTCTTTATTTGAATTCCGTTTTATTTACAGTATGTTTCTACCTCTCTTCAGAATGAGTTCCACAGCGTAGCATCCGTTGCAGTGTTCTTAGTTTTTTTGTTCTTTTGCCTACTTACCAGTTTGTGTTCAAGATTCTGTGTCCTATTTGTGTAGCTTTCCTTTGGGTATCTTTTGTGCAGCCTTCTTTTGTGTATGTTTTTTTGTATCTGACTTTGTTTATTCAGTGCTTCATCCAGTGTTCTGAATATAGCAGTACATCTGTAGACATATAGTTTACTCCTTTCCTTTGCCTCCCTCTACCCTAATTGACAACGTAATGGGGTGAGTCAAACTAAGGCACTGCTGTCGTCACTGTTTTAAGTTTGCAACACAGTAGGTAGGATAAATAAATAAATAAAGCACTTGACACAATGCAGAGTGACACTGTATTTATTGTATTTAATTTTCGAATGTTTACAAAATAAAATACACTCATGTACAAAATATTGTTGCTTTGTTTTAAGATAAATACTTAATATAATTCATATGAATCACCACATATGCTGATATTACAGTAAAAATAAAATGAAGTGTTTATTTTTTTGTACAAGGACCTACAACATGAGAAATTCAGTATGGAAAATCAAAAAAACAATTTGGAAGACAGTTTTGAAATTAGTAACAGTGTCATAGAAGAGCTGAACATACTTTTTACAAGTAGCGAGAATGAAGAGGAAGATATAAATGCTGCAGATATTAGCTGTGACTTCCTAAACTAAACCTTAGATGTTGATTTTCTGGAAACATTAGATTACATCGAGTATGATCATATGACTTTTGAAATTGATAATCAGAAATAAGAAATACAAGATGAAATTATTTTAGAAGCCCTAATAAGTTATAAGATGTTATAAGAATACATTTATTAAAATGGTTTGAGACATTCTTCTTGCAGAATTGCAATCATTCAGCTAGTACTGAAGTACTAATTTTGCAAAGTGGGCCTTAGGGCATGGACTGCTTCAAACCCCTATAGACTATGTTTGCACTCTTCCATGCACCGGCAAATTTGTCTTTTATACCTTCAATTGCCCAGTCTGTTTCCTTACACTTCCAGGAAGCATTATCACAATTCTAGAAAGGCAGCAAGTGTGCAAATTTCTTACTGCCTTCGGCTGGGGTAGTTGTTACAACAAAAAGGCTTGATAACGGGCCTGCAATTTGAATGCGAATATGAAATAGAAGAATACTTAATAACCATAGCCAAGAAAGGCAGCAAGTAGATATGTGTATGTGTGGATGATGTGTTGATTGAGTACAAGATGAATAATGTAATAAATAATAAAGGCTGCAAGTGTGCAAATTACCCAGTGCCTTTAGCTGGGGAAGTAGTTAGAACAAAAAGGCTCGATAAAGGGCCTTGACTTCGAATCAGAATATGAAATAGAAGAATAGTTGATAACTACAGCCAAGAAAGGCAGCAAGTAGGTGTGTGTACGTGTGGATTGATATGTTCATCTAGTATTTCAATTTGTCCAGATGCGGAATCTCTTCTTCTACAGTTATTTCTTCTTCTCCCAAATACACATTTTTATAGTATTGATTATTTTTTACCAGAAACAATGTTGCTTTTTTCACTTTCCTAACATCCAGTAATTCTTGCCAGATTTTCTCACTCTTAGTATGAACGCCATTAACTAAAATACTTGGAGTTTTGTCTTCAACATTTTGTACACCAATTGTTTCAATATTTTTAACTGTTGTATCAATACAGATATTGTTATACATATTATCCAATTAGAATAATAATTGAAATCCCAGTCAGGAATGGCTGCAAGTGGGGAAATTACCCAGTGCCTTCAGCCGGGGAAGTAGTTAGAACAAAAAAAGCTCCATAAAGGGCCATGACTTTGAATCAGAATATGAAATTGAAGAATAATTGACAACCACTGCGAAGAAAGGAAGCAAGTGCGAAAATTTCCAACTGCCTTCTGCTAGGGTAGTATGTACATGAAAAAGGTTCGATAAAGGGCCTTGACTTTGAATCAGAATATGAAATTGAAGAGTAATTGATAACCCCAAACAAGAAAGGCAGCAAGTAAGTGTGTGTATGTGTGGGTGATGTGTTCATTGAATGGAAGATGAATAAGGTAAAAAGTAAGAAAGGCTGCAGACGCGCAAAGTAACCACTGCCTTATCAAGGAAGTAGATCTTTGGATACCCAGCTCATTACACAGACTGTGCGTCGCAAGAAAGGATGCAAGTATGGAAATTACCTACTGCTATTCATGGGAAGTAGTTACCAAGAAGGCTCAAAAAGGGCCTGCACTTTGAATTTGTATTACAAGAATAATAATTGATAACTCCAGTCAAGAAAGGCAGCAAGTGTGCAAATTTCCCACTGCCTTTGGCCGGGGTAGTAGCTACAACAAAAAGGCTTGATAAAGGCCCTTGACTTTAAATCAGAATATGAAATTGAACAATAATTGATAACTCCAGCCAAGAAAGGCAGCAAGTGTGCAAATTTCCTACTGCCTTTGGCCGAGGTAGTAGCTACAACAAAAAGGCTCAATAAAGGGCCTCGACTTTGAATCAGAATGTGAAATTGAAGAGTAATTGATGACCGCAGCCAAGAGAGGCAGCAAGTAAGTGTGTGTACATGTGGATGATGTGTTCATTGAATGGACGAAGAATAAGGTAAAAAGTTAGAAATGTTGAAGGTGCGCAAAGTAACCATTGCCTTATCATGGAAGTAGATATTTTCAATACCAAGCTCATTACACAGACTGTGCATCGAAAGAAAGGATGCAAGTGTGGAAATTACGCACTGCAATTTACGGGAAGTAGTTAACAAGAAGGCTGAATAAAGGGTGTGCACTTTGAATTTGTATTAGAAGAAGAATAATTGATAACCCCAGTCAAGAAAGGCAGCAAGTGTGCATATTTCCAACTGCCTTCGGTTGGAGTAGTTACAACAAAAAAGGTTGATAAATGTCTAATGAGTAATGTTGAGGACAGATATGTTCCTGTTTTTTATAAAGTTGATAGACTGTTTCACGTAACAGAAAGGTTCATCGCAATAAATGTATAAAGATTTAAGTTTACTAAAATCAAGATTAATATGCTTGCCGAAGATGCTGTTGAAGCAGTTTATGTGCTTGATGCAGCAGCAGGTGGGTTGCCCTGCAATTTATGTGTTGCAGCTCAAGGAAAGATGTTGTGGTGCAAGTTCATCACGTGTCGAACTATATTTCCTGTGTCAAAGAAGTCTTTTTTGGATGGATTACCCTTTGAAAGAGTTGTTTGGTAAATTTTACAGATTACTTTTGAAACAACCTTCAGCTGGAGTAGTAGCTACGACAAAAAGGAATGTTAAAGGGCCTTGACGTTCAATCAGAACGTCAAGGCCCTTTATCGAACCTTTTTGTCGTGAAATTGAAGAATAATTGATAATCCCAGTCAAGAAAGGCAGCAAGTGTGCAAATTAAGCACTGCTTTCGGCTGGGGTAGTTGATACCAATTACAAGATAATGTCAAAAAAAGTAATGTTGAGCATAGTGATGCTCCTGCTCCCTGCATTTTATTAGGTCGACAGACTGTTCCCCGTAAGACAAAAGTTCATCACAATAAATGCATAGAATGTTAATTTCACCGAAATCAGGAATAATTTGTGGGTATGGATTGCTTGCTGAATATGCTGCTGCAGCAATCGATGTGATTGGCGCAGCAGCAGTTGGGTTTTCCTGTAACGTCCGTGTTGGAGCTCAAGCAAAGTTACTGGGGTGCAAGTTCTTGATATGTCGCATCCTACTTGGTGTGCCAAAAGAGTATTTTGTGGATGCATCACTCCTTTAAAGAGTTGTTTGGCACATTTTACAGGTTACTAACAGAGCATTAACCTTTTTTTGCCCTTCAGGGATAGTAAATAAGTTCCAAGTTAAAGCTTTTTTCTTCTTCTTTGGAGGGTCTTCAGGAATGAAATCTCTTTTTGAAGAAAAGCTGGAAGATGAGTCCATTGCTGTTATTATGGTGATCTTCTTTCTATTTGACAGGATTCTCAGAAGAGATGGTCCTTCTTAGGAACTCAAAGTAGAATGAACAAAAAGGGAGGGATCTTTGAACGGTTGGAATAGGAAGTGTTATGAACTAATACACTATAATACGTATACTTTCTGGCTTTTTTTCAGTTAAATATTCAATTTCTTGTACAGATTTAAGTACTCGATTTCGTGTTGTATGAAGACTTAGACTCACCCAAATGATTCTTTCAGATTTGGAGTAAAGACTTGCAGATGATAAGCGATCTGAACATTCATAAGCTGCAATTTGTCGATGAGATAACATCTTTAAACTGTAACTATATAATTTTTTTGTTAGACTTTTCTTGTAGGAAATCTCTTCTCACATCTCCTTCATTTCTGTCTTTTCTGATTTTGTTATGTAGGATGTTAGATATCGAGCAACAGCAACGGAATTGTCTGCAATATATTGAATGTCAATGTTAGCGTTCGACATGGACACAATGACTGGGTTGTAGTCATTTATAAATTTTGACTTTTCATTTCTTTTTAAGTTGTATGTATTTTTTGGAGACTTTCTTGTGATAGTATGTAGCAAAGATTACATAAAACTGTTCACTCTTCCTTTCAATATTACAGGACGTGGAAATCCAAAACGGCATTTGGTGTAGAACTTGTTCTTAAATTTGTACTTCGATTACAGTATTTCCCACAACGATGGCTTTGTAATCATAAGACTTGTTGTTTTAAGTCCTTATCTTGTGTACTTTTGGGTATATTACATGTAACATATTTTCCAATAAAAGACAGCACAGTAACATCTGACTCAGTTGTAAATTTGGGAGCATCTTTGATCCATATTAGCATATGTATGTGAGGAGCATCTTTCGGTTGATACTCTTTTCTCCGAAATAAATCCAAAACCTTTCCAAGAGGAAAATATTTTTATTGGTGATAAAATATATTATAGCTTTGAATCTATGATTCAAATACCTGTATACATTAACTGGATCCAAAGAGCACAATTCTCCAGGTGTATTGTATTCAAAATTTAGTATTTTGGATTTGTGTCTTGAAGAAATTGAAGTAAATCATCCCAAGCGGACTCAGCACAGCTCACATACACATTTTTATAATATTGATTAGTTTTTTAACTAGATACGTTGCCCTTTTCACTTTCCTAACATTCACTAATTCTTGCCAGATGTTCTTACTCCTAGTAGGAAAGCCATTAACAAGAATAACTAAAGGTTGATCTTCTACATTTTCTACACCAATTGTTTAAATTGTGTATAAAAAATCTACAGGCAAATATACAACTCTTCCCTTTAATCCTGTTTGTAAATCTGAAGGAGGCAATTTTCCTGTCTTAGGCTCCATACGAACAATAGCCTGAAATGGATGCACACATTGAATAAGAATAGACTGATAGGTATTTAAATCTATCAGTTCAGAAGGAATAATTACCAACTCAAGATTATGTTGCACAGCTCTAGCAGGCATTTTGTTCTCATTTAATTTGTTATAACAATATTTACAAATACGCTGATCAGAACCCAAATCAAAAGAATTCTCTACCAACAAATACTTTGCAAAATGCTTCCGTTCATTATTATTTTCCTTTTTACTTTTTAAATACAGATGAACAGTCCTGGTTTGATTTTTATAATGAGTTCGTTGAAAACAAATAGAAGAGTAATTTGGCGTTTCAAGTGAAATCACCTTAAACTTTGTAATATCTTGCTCAAACTTTTCTACAGTACAACATTGTACATTCTCTTCCACATTTTCTTCTATTAATATCTCAGTTTCTGCACTGTCTTCCTGAGGACCAACATAACTAAGCTGAATTTCATCAGAGACATTCATTACATCTGATACAGGAAAAGAGTACTGTTCAACTTTTTTAACATTAGTACTGGAATTTTTGCGTAATACAATGTTCTGACTAATTTCCTCATTTGAGTATGATGGACTGGTAACATTCTGAATCGGTGAAAAACACTTTGCCATACTTTTTTAGAAAGACAAGCCAGAGAATGACCTTGCAAACTAGTATTTTCTGTGACTTTGCAAAGGTCTTATTCTTGCAACATCTTAATCATTTGTTTAACACTTTGCCTAAGATAGTTATAGAAGAAATTGCATAAAAAAATTAATAGATTCTTGACTTACAGTATAAATACTACTACAATTGCAAGTTTTCACTGGAGCTTTAGGGCGCCTCCCTAAAACTTCCTCAGCTAACACCTCTTTTGCATTTCTAGGAACAATTTTCTCTTTCACAATAGCACAACCATTTCTAAGCTCATAAGCATGACCACTAGTGTCAACTGCATGTAACAAATCATTACTCTGAGGATAACTCTCATCATTAAAAAAAGTCTCAGAACTTGAACTATGGTTCCATTCACCCAAAAAACCTCTGAAAAATTACTTCTATTAGTTACTCTTTTCCACTTACTTTTGGCCTTCATTAAAGGGATTGGTTTATCTAGTGATCGAATTGTATTGATTAGTATAACAAATTTTAAAAAAATTCAATTTGAAAGCCTTCTCAAGTAGACTTTCTATAGTTTTCTTTTTCTTATACAATGAGGTTTTAAAAAAAAAAAATCTTCAATTTCTTAATTAAATTTGTCACAACTGTATTATAAAATTCAAGAATAATTGATAACCCTAGCGAAGAGAGGCAGCAAGTGTACAAATTTCTTACTGCCTTCGGCTGGGGTAGTTGTTACAATAAAAAAGGCTTGATAAAGGGCAGTACTTTGAATACGGATATGAAATAGAAGAATAGTTGATAACTGTAGCCAAGAAAGGTAGCAAGTAGGTATGTGTACGTGTAGATGATGTGTTGATTGAGTGAAAGATGAATTCTGTCAAAAATAAGAAAGGCTGCAGTGTGCAAATTAATCACTACCTTTAGCTGGGGAAGTAGTTACAACAAAAAGGCTAGATAAAGGGCCTTGACTTTGAATCGGAAAATCAAATAGAACAATAGTTTATAACCTCTGCGAAGAAAGGCAGTAAATGCGCAAATTTCGCACTGCCTTCTGCCGGGATAGTATGTATATGAAAAAGGTTTGATAAAGGGCCTGGACTTTGAATCAGAATATCAAATTGAACAATAATTGATAACTCCAGCCAGGAAAAGCAGAAAGTGTGCAAATTTCCCACTGTCTTCGGACGGGGTAGTTCTTACAACAAAAAATCTTGATAAATGTGTAGTGACTGATGTTGACGACAGCGATGCTCCTGTTTATTATTTTTGATGAGGTTGATAGACTATTTCACGTAACACAAAAGTTCATTGCAATAAATGCATAGAAATTTAAGTTTACCACAATCAAGATTAATATGCAAGTATGGACTGGTTGCCGAAGATGCTGTTGCAGCAGTTGACGTGCTTGGTGGAGCAGCAGATGGGTTGCCCTTCAATCTTTGTGTTGCAGCTCAAGCAAAGTTGTTGGGGTGCAAGTTTTCATGTGTTGCCCTATATTTGCTGTGCTAAAGAAGTATTTTTTAAAAGAGTTGTTTGGCAAATTTTATAGATTACTTTTGGAGTATTAACCTTCGGCTGGGGTAGTAGCTATGACAAAAAGGTTCGATAAAGGGCCCTGACGTTCAATCATATAATTGATAATTCTATCCAAGAAAGGCAACAAGTGTGCATCTAAAGCAACGAAGTTCTGTAGAGTGTGCGATGATGCGTGGTCCAAGCAGGACGCATTGGTAGCAAAGTCTTAAAAATTAAGTTTTCTACTAAATATTGGTTGTCCATTCACAGAAGTAAGTTGAAGTATATCTTCAAAAAGTTTGATATATTTTTTCTAAATAAGTCATCTCATTCAATACAGTCACGTGGTGATGATTTGTGGTGCACTGAGTTAGTATTACCTTTGGCGCTGAGCTTGAACGTACCCTGTGATGATGTGTGGTCGGGGGAGGTACAGTAATTGTAGTAATGTCTTTTGTTGGTTGAATTCTGCATCAATTCCATTTAAAAGGACAGTATGTCTCACTGTGACATAAAACTGTTCACTCTTCTTTGTGATGATTTATGGTGCACTGAGTAAGTAGTATCTTTGGCGTTGAGCTTGTACGTTTCCTGTGTAGTGTAGATTGAAGGCAGTTGTTAACAGACATAGACGAATGGTTTTTGTCAATTATTTAAACAAAATGTGAACACATATAGTAGAATTGTGTCTACATTAAATAAATGAAGGCTGAATTTCCTAGTGTTCAAAGTTTAAGAAAATCTGAGGGCCTTGTGCAATTGTCTCTGTTTTAAGTAAATGAAGATTGTATTGAATGTTTTCTGTAGTGCTGGCGCTCCTGGTATCTAGTTGTGAACTCTACTGAGCGCAGAATTGATTGAAGGCACTTCTCAGCACACATACTGAAGAGAAATTTACATGCAAAACTGAATTGAAGTTGTGAACCCTGCTGTCCGCAATGTACATCGAAGGTACTAATTGACACAAACATCGATGAATGCTATGCTATTTTGTACAGTTAACAAAATGTGAGGACACAGTACAATTGTCTCTGCCTTAAGTAAAGCAAGGCTGGATTCAATGCTGTCCTCCATGTAGAAGGAAAGCTGAATTCAAGTTGTGAACTCTGCTGTCCGCAGTGTAGATTGACGGCTCTAGTGAGCACAGTTATAGATGAATGCTGTTTGTGACATCCTTTTACAAAATCGGAAGACATTGAATCCATTAGTCTCTACCAAAAAATAAAGGAAGGCTGGATTGAATGTTTTCTGTAGTAGTGGAGAAAATTTAGTTCCACGCCTGAATTTAAGTTGTGAACCCTGCTGTCCGCAGTGTAGATTGAAGGCAGTTGTAACAAAGATCGATGAATGCTATTTTGTTACGGTTAACAGAATATAAGGACACAGTACAATTGTCTGTCTCAAATAAAGCAAGGCTGGATTCAATGTTGTCCTTAGTGTAGATGGAAAGGTGAATTCAAGTTGTGAACCCTGCTGTTCGCAGTGTAGATTGAAGGCTCTAGTGAGCACAGTTATAGATGAATGCTATTTGTGATATTCTTTTACAAAATCGGAAGACAAAGAATCCATTAGTCTCTACCTTAAATAAAGCAAAGCTGAATTGAATATTTTCTGTAGTAGTGGAGCTCCTGCTATCAAGTTTTGATTTTTACTGACCGCAGAATATATTGAAGGCAGTTGTCAGCACAGATATTGAAGAAAAATTTAGTTCCAAAGCTGAATTCAAGTTGTGAACCCTGCTGTCCGAAGTGTAGATTGAAGGCAGTTGTTGACACAAAGATTGATGAATGCTATTTTGTCACAGTTAACAGAATCTGAGGACACAGTACAATTTTCTGTCCTAAATACAGCAAGGCTGGATTCAATGTTGTCCTTAGTATAGATGGAAAGGTGAATTCAAGTAGTGAAACCTGCTGTCGGCAGTGTAGATTGAAGGGTTTAGTGAGCACAGTTATAGATGAATGCTATTTGTCACATTCTTTTACAAAATTGAAATATATAGAATCCATTATTCTCTACCTTAAATAAAGGAACGCTGGATTCAATGTATTCTGTAGTACTGATGTGCTCGTGGTATGAAGAGGTAAACTCTGTTGTTCGTAGTGTACATTTGTAGGTAGTACTTAGTACAGACATTGAGGAATGTTTCTTGTGCCATCCAATAATAAAATTGTGTCTGCCTTACATAAATGAAGGCTAATTTGAATGCTGTGCATAGAGTAGATGGAAAGCTAAATTCAAGTTGTGAACTCTGCTGTCTGTAGTGTAGATCGAAGGCAGTAGTTGACACAGACATGGAGGAATGCTTTTTGTCACTTATTTAAACAAAAAATGAAGACATACAGTAGAAATATCTCTAAATTAAAGAAATGAAGGCTGAATTTCCTACTGTTTAAACTTTAAGAAAATCTGAGGACATTGTGAAATTGTCTCTGTTTTAAATAAATCAAGATTGTATTGAATGTTTTCTGTAGTGCTGGCGCTGTTGGTATCTAGTTGTCAACTCTACTGAGCACAGAATTGATTGAAGGTAGTTCTCAGTACACAAACTGAAGAGAAATTTACATGCAAAGCTGAATTGAACTTGTGAAGTCTGCTGTTTGCAATGTATATCGAAGGTAGTACTCGACACAAACATCGATGAATGCTATTTTGTTCAGTTAACAGAATCTGAGGACATAGTACAATTGTCTCTGCCTTAAATATTTTGAGACTAATATGTCATACTCTGTTTTAAGAATATGTTGCATTCTTCAATTTACAAAGGCAAGCGTTAAGTTTGATACCATGCTTATGTCATCAATAATGAGAAGTTTCATTTTCTTTAAGAGTCTTCACAACAAGCTTCTCCAGATAGCTTGTGGTATTGCAATTTGTTGTCATGCTCCACAGGTAGTAGAAGTAAAAGATGTAATGTAGCATTGGAAATGTTAACATTTGGTCATATTTTGAATATATAGAATTTATTACAAATATGCAACAAGGAAATGATGCTAATTATAGAACTATTCTATAAGATATAAGAATTGGAAAAATGACTGAACATGGCAAAGAAGCTTTACAGATACAATTACTTTGCAATTTGTTTGCAAATGAAAATATTGTTCCTGAGTTTGTAGATACTTTTAGAATAATTGATAACCCCAGCCAAGAAAGGCAGCAAGTGTGCAAATTTCCCATTGCCTTCTGCCGAGGTAGCAGCTACATTAAAAAGGCTTGATAAAGGGCCTTGACTTTGAATCAGAATATGAAATTCAAGAATAATTGATAACCCCAGCCAAGAAAGGCAGGTGTGTGTAGGTGTGGATGATGTGTTGATTGAGTGGAATATGAATAATGTAAAAAATAAGAAAGGCTGCAAAAGTGTGCAAATTACCCAGTGTGTTTAGTTAGGGCAGTAGTTACAAGAAAAAGGCTTGATAAAGGGCCATGAGTTTGAAATAGAATATGAAATTCAAGAATAATTGAAAACCCCAGCCAAGAAAGGAAGCAAGTGTGCACATTTTCCACTGCCTTCAGCCGGGGTAGTTGATACAACAAAAGGCTCAATAAGGGGCCTGCACTTTGAATCAGAATATGAAATTGAACAATCCTGGATAACCCCAGCGAAGAAATGCAGCAAGTGCGCAAATTTTCCACTGCCTTCTGGCCGGGTAGTACCTACATGAAAAAGGCTCGATAAAGGGTCTTGTCTTTGAATCAGAATATGAAATTGAAGAATAATTAATAACCCCAGCCAAAAAAGGCAGCAAGTAAGTGTGTGTACCTGTGGATGATGTCTTCATCGAGTTGAAGATGAATAAGGTGAAAAATAGGAAAGGCTGCAGATACGCAAACTACCCTCTGCCTTGTCAAGGAAGTGGATCTTTGGATATTCTTTTTATTATACAGACAGGGTGTCGGATTCCACAGTGGGAGGCTGAAAAATGACAACCACATCTAAGGAAGCAAAGCAAGTGTACAAAGTTCCCACTCTGGGCCATAGTGCTGAAAAATAACAACACCAGGCTCTTTCCAGGGCCTCTACTTTGAATTTGAATAATAGTTGGCAAAGACAGTCAAGAAAGGCAGCAGGTAGGTGTGTTTCTGCTAGTGGATGCAGAATAAGGTGAAAATTAAGAAAGGCAGCAGACGTGCAAATTACCCATTGCTTTGTAAAGGAAGTGGATGTTTGGTTTTCCAGTCCATTACACAGACTGTGCGTCGGATTCCGCAGTGGGATCCTGAGAAATGGGTAGCACATCTAAGCAACCAATGCAAGCGGACAAAGTACACACACTGTGCGATAGAAAGGACGCAAGAAAGGATGCAAGTGTGCAAATTACCCACTACTATTCATGCGTAGTAATGGGTATCACATCTAAGCAAACAATGCAAGTGCACAAAGTACACACACTGTGCGGTAGAAAGGATGCAAGTGTGCAAATTACTCACTGCCATTCACGGGTAGTAGTTACCAAGAAGGCTGAATAAAGGGTCTGCATTTTGAATTTGAATTAATTTTAGAATAATTGATAACCCCAGCCAAGAAAGGCAGCAAGTGTGCAAATTTCTCACTGCCTTCAGCTTGGGGTAGTAGGTACAACAAAATGGCTCGAAAAACGGTTTCGACTTTGAACCAGAATATTTAATTCAAGAATAATTTATAACCCCAGCCAAGAAAGGCAGCAAGTGTGCAAATTTCCCACTGCCTTTGGCCGGGGTAGTAGCTAAAACAAAAAGGCTCGATAAAGGGCCTGCTCTTTGAATAGGAATATGAAATTGAACAATAATTGATATCCCCTGTCAAAAAAGGCTTCAAGTAAGTGTGTGTATGTGTGGATGATGTGTTGATTGAGTGGAAGATGAATAAGGTGGAAATTAACAAAGGCAGCTGACCCGCACAATACCCACTGCCTTGTCAGGGAATTGGATGTTTGGATTTCCAGTCCATTACATGGAGTGGGAGTTGGATTCTGCAGTGAGAGTCTTGAGAAACTGCTTCCACATTTAAGTAAGCAAGCAAGTGCATAAAGTACACACTCCCGACACAGGGTGGTAGTGTTGAAAAATAACAATATTGGCCCCTTTCTGAGGTTTGTCATTAGAATTTCAAAATGACTCGGCAACTGCACTAACTCTTGAGTGACTTACACAGATCCAGCAACCAAGACTGTACAAAGTGCTCTAACTCTTGTAGTGGGTGACACGCACCCGGCAACCCAGGTGGCAGACGGTGCACTAACTCTAGGAGTGACTGAGATGCTGCACGCATCCATCAACTCAGGCCGCATACCGTGCACTAACTTTAGGAGTGACTGATGCACCCTGCAACCCAGGTAGCACTCAGTGTACCAATTTCAGGCTTGAGTGACACGCACCTGGCAAACTAGGCTGTACTCGGTGAGGGGCCTGTGTTACACCCCTGCTCTCCCCTGCTGCAGTGTCTACCGGCAGATGCTGGGAGGGAGAGAATGGTCGGGGTAGGTGTGTATAAAGGGCCTGCACTTTGAATTACAATATGAAATATTACAATAATTGATAACCCCAGCAAAAAAGGCAGCACCTAGGTGTGTGTATGTGTAGATGATGTGTTGATTGAGTGGAAGATAAAAAAGGTGAAAAATAAGAAAGGCTGCCGATGCGCAAAGTACCCACTGCCTTGTCAGGGAAGTGGATGTTTGGATTTCCAGTCCATTACACAGACTGTGCGTCAGATTCCACAGTGGGAGACTGAGAAATGGGTACCATATCTAAGCATGCAATGGAAGTACACAAAGTACACACACTGTGCGGTAGAAAGGATGCAAGAAAGGACGCAAGTGTTCAAATTACCAACTGATATTCTTGCAAAGTAGTTACCAAGAAGGCTCAATAAAGGGCCTGCACTTTGAATTTGAATTACTTGAAGAATATTTGATAACCCCAGCCAAAAAAGGCAGCAAGTAAGTATGTGGATGATGTGTTCATTTAATGGAAGATTGATAAGGTAAAAAGTTAGAAAGGGTGCAGACGCGCAAAGTAACCACTGCCTTATCAGGGAAGTAGATCTTTAGATACCCAGCTCATTACACGGACTGAGCGTCACAAGAAAGGATGGGAGTGTGGAAATTACCCTCTGCCATTCACGGGAAGTAGTTACCAATAAGGCTGAATAAAGGGCCTGCATTTTGAATTCCAATAACTTGAAGTATAATTGATAACCCTAGCCAAGAAAGGCAGCAAGTGTGCAAATTTCCCACTGCCTTCAGCCGGGATAGTAGCTACAACAAAAAGGCTCGATAAAGGGCCATGACTTTGAATCAGAATATGAAATTGAACAATAGTTGATAATACCTGCAAAGAAAGGCAGCAAGTGTGTACATTTCCCACTGTCTTTGGACAGGTTAGTAGCTACAACAAAAAGGCTCGATGCAGGGCCTGCACTTTGAATACAGATATGAAATAGAAGAATAGTTGATAACCATAGCCAAGAAAGGCAGTAAGTAGGTGTGTGTACGTGTAGATGATGTGTTGATTGAGTGGTAGATGAATATTGTAAAAAAAAAAAGAAAGGCTGCAAGTGTGCAAATTATCCACTGCCATTCATGGGTAGTAGTTATCAAGAAGGCTCAATAAAGGGCCTGTACTTTGAATTAGAATAACAAACAGAAGATTTTATAACCATAGACTATACTGGCTCTTTTTTAATATTGGTAGAGTTTTGTTAAGCTTTTGTTTATACATGAATGGCAGGAAGTGCGCAAATTACCCACTGCCATTCACAAGTAAAAGTTACCAAGAAGGCTCAATAAAGGGCCTGCACTTTGAATTTGTATTACAAGAAGGATAATTGATAACCCCAGCCAAGAAAGGCAGCAAGTGTGCAAATTTCCCACTGCCTTCAGCCGAGGTAGTAGCTACAACACTGATAATGGGCCTTGACTTTTAATCAGAATATGAAATTCAAGAATAATTGATAACCCCTGCCAAGAAAGGCAGCAAGTGTGCAAATTTCTTATTGCCATCGGCTGGAGTAGTTGTTACAACTAAAAAAGCTTGTTAAAGGGCCTGCACTTTGAATACGAATATGAAATAGAAGAATAGTTCATAACCATAGCCAAGAAAGGCAGCAAGTAGGTGTGTGTTTTTGTAGATGATGTGTTGATTTAGTGGAAGATGAATAATGTAAAAAATAGGTAAGGCTGCAAGTGTGCAAATTAACCACTGCCTTTAGCGCGGAAGTAGTTACAACAAAAAGGCTCGATAAAGGGCCATGACTTTGAATCAGAATATGAAATTCAAGAACAATTGATAACCCCAGCCAAGAAAGGCAGCAAGTGGGTGTGTGTATGTGTAGATGATGTGGTGACTGAGTGGGAGATAAAAAAAGATGAAAAATAAGAAAGGCTACAGATGCGCAAAGTACCCACTGCCTTGTGAGGGAAGTGGATGTTTGGATTTCCAGTCCATTACACAGACTTTCTGTCGGATGCTGCAGTGGGAACCTGAGAAATGGGTAACACATCTATCTAAGCAACCAATGCAAGCGGACAAAGTACACACACTGTGTGATAGAAAGGACGCAAGAAAGGATGCAAGTGTGCAAATTACCCACTACTATTCATGCGTAGTAGTTACCAAGAAGGCTTAATAAAGGGCCTGCATTTTGAATTTAAATTACTTGAAGAATAATTGATAACCCCAGCCAAGAAAGGCAGCAAGTGTGCAAATTTCCCACTGCCTTCTGCCGGGGTAGTATCTAGATGAAAAAGGCTTGATAAAGGGCCTTGACTTTGAATCAGAATATCAAATTGAACAATAATTGATAATTCCAGCCAAGAAAAGCAGCAAATGTGCAAATTTCCCACTGCTTCGGACGGGGTAGTTCTTACAACAAAAAAGCTTAATAAATGTCTAATGACTAATGTTGAGGACAGCGATGCTCCTGTTTCTTGTTTTTGATGAGGTTGATAGACTGTTTCACGTAACAGAAAAGTTCATCGCAATAAATGCAAAGAAATTTAAGTTTACCAAAATCAAGATTTATAAGTGAGTATGGACTGCCTTCTGAAGATGCTGTTGCAGCAGTTGATGTGCTTGGTGCAGCAGGAAGTGGGTTGTCCTGCAATCTCTGTGTTGCAGCTCAAGCAAAGTTGTTGGGGTGCAAGTTGTTTATGTGTTGCACTATATTAGCTGTGCCAAAGGAGTATTTTTCGGATTGAAAGAGTTGTTTGGCAAATTTTATAGGTTACTGTTTCAGTAAGTATGTGTCTGGACTTCGCTGGAATCTTTAAGGGACACATTAGGGCTTCCATAATACAGAAATACTTTGTACTTAGTGACATCCAATTCTATTTTATGATAAATGGTTGAATTCTACATCCGCCTTTAGGACTAGTGGGAGGGTAGCATTTTAAAGTGTTTGACAGGTTACACTACATGTGTCCATGCAGCTAAAGAAAACTTAGCATGGTTATGCATGGGCATCCTCTCATACAAAACGTAGCACTCAGCATTCAGGATTGTAAAAGTTTGCCATAAGAGTGACTGATGAGTTTATATGTGTCAGTGAGAAAAGAAAAGAAAAACAAGTATGCTTGTTTAACATTAGGGATATACGGACCTGAAAGACTATGCATGTACATCCATGAAATCTTTTTTGAAGGTATGGAAGTAAGCAGTGAAAGGGTGTTTAGAAGCAATACTGTCCAGCATAAAAAGTGCATGATTGTTCTTTTTGTTGAGTCTAAACACACCTTTTGGATTATGACCATGGAATAGTGGTGTAACTATATCATTGATTCTATTGTCAGATGCCTACCTTAGTGATAGTGGAATTACCACTACTTTTTAGACTACCATTGAACAATCATGTGTAGAGGAGCGGTATTGCTTCTTGACCTTCAAAGAGGAGGAAGATTTAAATGAATATTTCAACACCTAAACAAAATAATTTCTGAATTTCCAAAAGAAAATTAAATAGGAATCTTAGAGGAAGTCTGGTCCAACTCTAAGAGGATTGTACACATTGTGATAGCTGAAAGAAGTGTGTCTCAACATTAGTTTTTATGATAATTCAGACTCAACACTAGATTGCAGGAGTGTGCAAATATCTAGTTAGACATCTTAAATGCGATCATATGTTACTTAAAAAACATACATTTTGTACATATCTAACCAGTAAAAGGTAAGTAAGATTTACATTTGCTTTTATAAAGTCATGGTGGAGTCATCTGCTGCATTCGAAACATTGGGCCTGTTGGGAGGATAGTGAAAAGTAACTAGTTATTAACATTGCATTGTTTAAAGGTCAATAGCTTTTTGAAATGAAAACTTTATATGTATTTACATGGTAAACATAGTTATCTCTCATCACTTAGTGGAAACGTGGTAATGACTCCATAACTTGAAAGGGTGCATAGCCAGCTTTCCAACATGGTGGACGTAACTCTAAAAAGACCCTTGCAAATGCCTCAGTTATCTGAGTGAGAGTAGCATACTCCCTGTATCAGACAAATGTGAACTGGAGAGTTAATGCCTTCTAAAGACTCCGAGGACTTATATCACTTAATTTTGATATTCTGCATTTACACTCATTGAGGGTACTTACCATTAACTTTGCACGTATGTTGTTGAAGTATCTTGGTTGCAGACAACACAATACTTTTCAACAGACTCTAAATGTAAAAAAAGATGTACATTAGGACATCATAACAGCAATGCTAACAATTAAAAACTTAGTTTGCAATATATTATACATGAGTATAGGTGTTTTTAGATCCAGGATTAGAGACAGTTTCAACTGTTGCAAACATATTCAAATGGCTTCACTGCAAACAATATTGAAAATTCACAGCTATAATGACAATATCTTACTATACTATGTTAAAAAGTAATGATATGTCTTTATCTATGAAAGATCGTGTATGAAAAAACAAAATAAAGAAGAATCCAATGTTCAGGACAACACTAGAGTGTGAGACCCTATTTATCATTGAAATGTTAAATTCAAACGTGATGATTCCATTAGGTTCATTGCAAATTTCAGTCCATAATTCCCCAGACATATTACATTAGTAAAAATCTGGGCTACTGGCTGCTGAGTTGGGTAGCATTCTGCAAACTGAAAACATAATAACAAATGTATATGTTGAGCAAAAGTCGAACCTGAATGTTAAAGCAATCATAGGTTTCAGAGTAGAGAATTTCAGTACACACATTGATGGGAAAATATTACTTAAAGATAACTAACTGTAATAGGAATGAAAATATACATATATTTGGTGTTTAGAGACATATTTTTGAGAGGAAGGCATCGATTACTTGTAAAAATATATGAAAGCACATGAGCTTCTAAAGAGGAACCAATATGTACATCATACGCTATTAGCTATAGAATACACAATTTACATGTAGCAGAACGTGGTGTACCTGGTACAGGTGCTGAAGATGGAATAGGTTGTGAAGATCGAACAGGTTGTGAAGATGGAACAGGTCCTGAAGATGATACAGGTGCTGGTGAAATATCACAGGTTATGCTTCCTGCAAATTAATTTTGAAAAAGTAACATTTCTTAAAGAAGAAATTACTTTAACAACCTACCACAAACACAAAAAGTTCATCAGAAATACCTTTCTTATATTAATGTTGTTTGAAAAATATTTTGTGTGCAGAAAGTTTAAGCAAGGGATATAGAGTACAGTCTATACAAATACAGAGGTAAGGCCTGTCAAATGGATGCAGTTTGAAAACATGACAGTTTAACAAAGGGCGCTCAGGCCCTGCAGTGATATGCTTGATTTTTATATTCAGAGTTTCTTGTGTGGGTGGCACAATTACTGCTGAAGGCCCACTAGTAGCATTTACATGAGCAGCCTTGGTATACATAGTATAGATAACTATCAAGGCTAACATTTTAATCATGGACAAACAATTACCATTACACTTTCAAAAGGAAGCAATTGCACTTAAAGACTGATCATGAAGTGGTGAAGTGTCCAAAACATGTATTTTGGCGAAAGCATGTCATAAAAAGATGTACGATAGAGGGAAAAATGGTTAGGGAACCTAAGCCAAATAAAGGGCCAATACAACACCATAGTGTCAAGGTTATAAATCCAACAATTATTATGAATTAAAACTATGCTAGTCTGAGGAGGCAAAACTTTCGTAGGCCAACTAGAGCGCAGAAAAAAACAACTATAGGTCACGTGAGGAAGCAAGAAATGTTAAGTCAGCGGAGGATTAAAAGGGAGCAAATATGATGATTAGTAGAGAGTATGTATGTTGAAACATAAAGCATGTGGCGTAGCACAAAAATGCAACATATATTTATGACAGCACAATATGTAACAAAGCAGGCCTGGGAAGGCCATGTGAGGCAGTAATAAATATAAAAATTTATGGGAGAAAAAAAAAGCAAAACAGCTGGGAGGGCCACGTGACGCGGTAAAAAAATAATACTAATATGAATACACAAATTGGACCAATACAGGCTAAAGCACGGGCACAGTTCAAAAATACGACACAGAAATTCATGCACGCACAATTTATTTAAAAAAGGCCTAGAACGGTCCTGTGACGCAAAAGGTACTATTATGATCAACCATATACGATCAATAAGAATAGAGGCCTGGGAAGGCCACGTGAGGTAGCAATAAACATTAAAAGTCACAGGAGGATTAAGAGGGGGCAAATACGATGAAGCACAGAGCATGTGCCGCAGAAAAGTAAAGTAAAACGGCTGGGAGGGGCACGTGACGCAGTAAAAAAATAATACTAATATGAATGCACAAATTGGACAAATACAGGCTAAAGCACGGGGCACAGTTCAAAAATACTACACAGAAATTCATGCATGCACAATTTATTTAGAAAAGGCCTAGAAGGGCCCCATGACGCAGAAGGTAATATTACGATCAACCATATACGATCAATAAGAATAGAGGCCTGGGAAGGCCACGTGAGGTAGCAATAAATATTAAAAGTCACTGGAGCATTAGGAGGGAGCAAATACGATGAAGTACAAAGCACGTGGAGCACAAAAATGAAGCAAAACAGAGCTGGGAGGGCCACGTGACGCAGTAAAAAAATAATACTAATATGAATGCACAAATTGGACCAATACAGGCTAAAGCACAGGGCACAGTTCAAACACGACACAGAAATTCCTGCAAACACAATTTATTTAAAAAAGACCTAGGACGGCCCTGTGACGCAGAAGGAAATATTATGATCAACCATATATGATAAATAATAATAGAGACCTGGGAAGGCCACGTGAGGTAGCAATAAATACTAAAAGTTACAGGACGATTTGGAGGGAACAAATACGATAAAGTACAAAGCACATGGAGCAAAAAAATTATGCAAAACAGAACTGGGAGGGGCACATGACGCAGTAAAAAAATAATACTATTATGAACGCACAATTTATAAGAATACAGGCTAAAGCACATGGCACTTCAAAAATACAACACAGAAATTCATGCACGTACAATTTATTTAGAAAAGGCCTAGAAGGGCTTTGTGACGCAGAAGGAAATATCATGATCAATTATATATGATGAATAATAATAGAGGCCTGGGAAGGCCACGTGAGGCCGTAATAAATATTAAAAGTGACGGGAGGATTAGGAGGGAGCAAATACAATGAAATACAAAGTATGTGTCGCACAAAAATAAAGCACACCAGAGCTTGGAGGGCCATGTGACACAGTAAAAAAAAAATACTATGATGCAGGTACAATTTACAGCAGAGGCTGATGTTGTGACGGCTTCTCCTACCTTTGCTTCTGTCGTGTCTTGTCTTGTCTTCAAAGGCTGGGGCTTTGGCTGTCCCTGGGTGGGTGGGCGCAGGCGACGCCTGGCTGGACAGCAGCAGCAGTGACACCACGTCCAGTGTCACGAGTCCTCCTCCGCTCGAGCAAACAGTTCGTAGTACAATCGACGACGATGAGAGTCTGTCTGTCACCGCAGTGCAGGCAAAAGAGAGCGTGCTTAAGTCACTATCCGCTTTATATGGGAACCGCGGGGGCTGACCAAACTAAGTCCAGGGCCGTCATTGGTAGCATTTTCACGGTCTAGAAGAATGACGGCCCTGGTGGACCTCCCATTGGCTAATGTATTGGCTTCCAGGCTTAGTAATAGCAAGAAAGCTACGGGGTGATATGTGGGAAAGTGTGGGCGGGCATGCACTGCGCAAGTGTGAGTGTGTGCACCAATAATTAACAACAGAGAGAGACGGGGGCGGGGTTTTCATTTGCGCAGAGGCAGGCCCAGAATCGGATCTCCAATGAGTTACCACTTGTTACCATTCTCGTACAGCGCCCTGTGCTCTGATTTGACAGTAAGAGAGTGATCGCACCATAGTTTGTACTGCTAATCATTCTCAGCACGTACCCGCGCATACGCTACGCGTCGCATCAAAGCTTCCGTGTGATGTCATGTACGGTGCCCCGTACGCGAAAGGCGCAAATGTTTTTAATTGTTTAAAAACATATATTTATGTATTTAATTAACATACTAATAGAATACCTTATGTAGAGTAGTTATGAAAAAAAAAATGTAAACGTTGAACAATCGTATATTACTTTTAAAAGCAATTATACAAATCGCGGTGGAACGTTATTCATACTCGCATCGTAAGAGCACAGTAAGCTCAGCGTAAGCGTACGGAAAGCCATGTGACTTTAAAAGAAGAGATTTGATTGGTTCATAATAGTTCCTCTTGCAACTGCTGAAAGTTCCGTCCCATTTTAATCATTCTACTTTGACTTTCTAAGAAGAAGCATCTCTTCTGAGAATCCTGTTAAATAGAAGGAAGATCACCATAATATCAGGAATGGACTCATATTCCAGCCATTCTTCAGATGGAGATTTCATTCCTGAAGAACCTCCAAAGAAGAGGAAAGAAGCTGTAATTTGGAAGTTTTTTACTTTTCCAGAAGGGCAAAAAAAGGTTAATGCTCCAAATGTAACCTGTAAAATTTGCCAAACAACTCTTTCAAGGGGTGATACGTCTAAAATATACTCCTTTGGCACAGCAAATATGGTGCGACACGTGAAGAACTTGCGTCCAAACAACTTTGCTCGAGCTGCAAGACAGAGCTTGCAGGACAACCCACCTGCTACTGCACCAAGTACATCCACTGCTGCAGCAGCATTTTCAGCAAGCAGTCCACCCCCACATATTGATCTTGATTTTGGAGAAGTTAAAGTTCTATGCATTTATTGCGATAAACTTTTGTGTTATGGAGAACAGTCTATTGACCTGATAAAACGCAGGAAGCAGGAGCATCGCTGTCCTCAACCTTAGTTTTTTTTTTATTCTTTTGTTCCTGTTGGATACTTTTTGGGTTCCAGTTCAATTTTTTTGGTTTAAAAAAGAAAACTTGTTGACCAAACACAAAAAAATTGAAAACTAAAAACAGAAAAAAAAACAGTTCTTTTTAGAACTACCTTCACTGGTCAAAGAAAGAACTGTATTTCTATGTTAGTGTATAAAAGTTTCTCAGAATTAATGTGTAGTTCAGAAATGAATGAATGAATACATTACTTGTGTATGGTGAATGTGAAAGTGCAGAACTATAAGGAAGTGCTACAGCATTAATCTATAAGCTGTTTACCTATAGTAAACTGTAGTACCTCCGAAGCACTTGAATGTAACATATGCGCATAAATATGTTGCTAGTCTATGCTTGAATTTGCACTGCTGGTGAAACTGCTTGGATGAATTTGTATGTGTTAGGGGTGGAAGTACAACCCCCTTGTGCCTCTTTTACACAGCTGTTGCATCACTTTTGTGATGCACTGGTGGTGCAAAAGATGTGCCATGGTATGTGGTATTTACAATGTGACGCATCTGGAAGGTGAATCACATTATAAAGCCCTGCGCCACAAGGAGGTGATGTCTCAGTACACAATAACTGGCATATCTCTGGGGCTGTAGCAGTTATTGTACATCTGCTGATTAGTGTTTTAATGTATAAATGGATTATTTTAGAACAGTGTATAGATAAACACATAGTGCTGTATGGTCACTACAATACTGAAACTGAGGTATGATAGTGTTTACTGGAAGTGTAAGAATACAGATTGGGAAATTGAAGGTATAAAATACAAGTTTGTCTGTGCATAGAACACTGCATGCATAGTCTATAGGTGTTTGAAGCAGTCCATGCTCTAAGGCACACTTTCACCATGAGTACTTGGGTACTGGCTGAGTGTAACGTCAAAGCGTATCCGTAACGTGTGCACGGGTAGGCGTAGAGGACGATTTACTGTACAATGGACGGTGTGATCACCGTACCCGTCCGGTACAAATACCGAAGAAAAAAAATGAAAAAGGAATTAGATAAAATATATTGGAAAAAAATGTATTAATAAAAAAATATTTTTGAATTTAGTTTTGCTATTATTTTACATTAAGAATATGAAATATATTTAAAAAAAATATATATATAAATATTTATAATAAAAATGTAAGAAATTAGTATAAAAAGAAAGAAATATAATAATTAATGCATTTAAGAATTATCATTTACAAAACCTTTGAAATTCACTGAAAAAAACATAGGTTTCACACACGTAATAATTAGGAATTAACATTTAAAAAACCTTGCAAATTCATTGAAAAAAAACATAGGTTTCACACATGTTATAGTTAGCTGGACATTTCACTCATACAAAACCTTTGAAATTCCCCCGTTATAGTTAGTTCAGCTAACTATAACGCAGGCGCCTGCAATGCACTGTTGATGACGTGACATATTACATCACTCATGACATGGTCAGTGACATCACTCATGACATCACTGATGACATCTCAAATGACATCACTGATGACATCACTGATGACATCATCCTTGTGAGAGAGTGGCAGACCTCCTCTTACCCTAATATAACTTTTGATACACAAATTGAAAAATAGAAACTACAATTTTCAAAACAATGGACATACCAATACCAGTTAGAACAACCTACTCAGTAATTCCAAAATCTACATACACATCCACTCATTCACCAACAGTTCTATAGAGTCACTCATGCATATACTCACTCATCATATGTACTCATACACCTTTACATCCTGTTACATACCTACACTCATATATAGAGTTACTGTGAGGGTGGGCGTTCTGCGGGCCGGAAAAGCAGGCGAGGAGGCCGTATATAGTGGGCTATACTGTAGGTTTATTTAACAGGAAGGCAGATGGAATGTCACAGAACAAGAAAAACAAGGGGGTGTCCAGATTCGCTCTCCACTCCGGGTCTTGGGTGTAGTCCTGGGTCTCGGATACTTCACCGACAGCTCCGATGCAGGGGAGGTCCACGGAGGGCGGTAAGAGAGGAGAAACAAAAGGACCGTTAGTCTTATCCTTGGTTTCCGAGGCTATATACCGAACACCGTCACCCGGGAAGTGATAAAGGGGGGAGAAGAGAGATCGTGAGGAAAGGAAGACACGGGAAGAGAGGAACGGAGGGGGGGGGGGTTGATAGAAAGGGTGTCGGGGTGGGGGTGTGAGGAAGAAGTAAACGGTCGTCACTCAAACAGTGCGTGTGCTATATATTGATATTTACAGTGCAGGGGTCGTGATTGCTAAAGAGAAGGGTTATTTACAGGGCTTTACAGGAACTCCTAGTGAGTGGGGTTTAGCGAAGGCTTAAGACACTCACCCAGTCCGCCGTAACTCCCCAAGTGAGTTACGGCCGCTCTTCAGCCACCTCCTGTGGGCTCCACAACTCTTCCGTCCACTCCTCGTCGTCACCCGTCAGTTCTCCTTCTCCAGCGCCAGTCTGAGCCTCCTGCCACGATACTCCGACCCTGTTCTCTTCTCGTGTCCTGGTTTTATCCTGTGCTGACTCTGCCCCGAGGGCGGGACTTCCGGGGTCGGAGGGATATACTTCCTCCGTGCACGTTGTTCTGGTTGGTCCCTGGGGAAGAGAGAAGGGCGGGGATGCGTTGGTTATGGCTGGCCTGCCGATTCCTGTATGCCTCATGGGGTCTGGCTTGCACGTTCGTAATCCCGGTGGAAAGGACGGAGGTAGGTGCGGGGGAGGGCGGCCTCCGTTGAGGGGCGGCGGGGACGCTGCCTCACATACCCTTCCCCTAGCTGTCCTTCTTGTACAGGTTGGGGTATGAGGGTAGCGTGAAAGGAAATCGGCGTTGCCCTGGTCACTCCCCTTTCGATGTAGTGTTTTGAAATGGAATGGCTGAAGGGAGAGAAACCAGCGGAGGACCCGGTCGTTCTGGCCTTTGTTCCGAGCCATCCACTCCAAGGGGGCATGGTCAGTGTAAAGGATAAAGTCTCTGCCCTCCAAGTAATATCGCAGGTTGTCGATGGCCCACTTTATGGCCAGGGCTTCCTTTTCCACCACTGCGTAATGTTTTTCTCGAGGAAACAGTTTGCGACTCACGTAGAGGATGGGTCGTTCATTCCCTAAGGCATCCTTCTGGGACAGTACGGCCCCCAAACCATGCTCGGAGGCATCTGTTTGCAGAATAAAAGGCAAGGAGTAGTCCGGGGGTACCAATACAGGGCTTGAGGTCAAGGCATCTTTCAGGTCCGTGAATGCATTCCAGGCTTCGGGAGAGGGGTTCCGTAACATCTCATCTGAGCGGTTCGTTTTCTTCAGGAGATCCGTCAAGGCGGCGGCTCTCTGAGAGAAATTAGGCACGAACCGCCGATAATACCCTAGAAGTCCTAAGAATGCTCGGAGGTCTCTTTTTGTTTGGGGAAAGGACAGGGACTGGGTGGCTACGGTTTTACTTTCCTGGGGTCTTATCAAACCCTCCCCCAGTAGATATCCCAGGTATTTGACCATTTTGGCCGCCAGAGTGGTTTTGGCAGGGTTGATGGCGAAACCAAAGGAGCCTAGGGAAGAGACAACATCACAGAGATGCTTCACATGTTGGGGCCAGCTATCGCTAAATATGACAATATCCTCCAGATAGGCACCTGCGTAGAGTGCATGGGGCCTCAGGACATGATTCATAGCCCGCTGAAATGTGGCGGGTGCGCCATGAAGACCAAAGGGCATGACAAGGAATTGGTATAACCCCTCCGGGGTGGAGAAGGCTGTCTTTTTTTGTCTTGTTCCCGGAGAGGTATCTGCCAATACTCTTTGCAAAGATCTAGGGTTGAAATATACTTTGCTTTCCCTATCCTTTCAATCATTTCATCCACCCGGGGCAAGGGATAGGTGTCAAAAGTGGACACTTTATTAACCTCCCAAAAATCTATGCAGAAGCGGACCGACCCATCGGGTTTTGGGACAAGGACGATAGGGGAGTCCAGTCACTGACTGAAGGCTCTATTATACCCATCTTTAGCATGTCGTCTATCTCCTGCTTTATCACTGCCCGACGGGCCTCGGGGACTCTATAGGGTCTTAATCGGACTATTTTTCCTGGTTCGGTTTCGATGGTATGCTCCGTGACACTGGTTCGACCAGGAGTAGAAGAGAAGACCCCATTAAGAGGCCCTAGGGCTTTGCGTAGTTCTTGGGCTTGTATAGGATGCAGTTCAGGGTCAACACACGGGTCAAAAGGAAAGACCAGGGGGTCGTTGGTTCCTGAGAACACCGGACGGGGGCCCTCCCATTTTTTAAGCAGATTCACGTGGAATATCTGGGAGGTACCGCGTGTGGCGTCTAATTCCACCTCATAGGTAACTGGCGTCACCTGCCGGAGAATGGTGTACGGACCTTGCCACCTCCCCAAGAGCTTCTGGTCGGACGAGGGCATCATGAGTAGGACTAGATCGTTGTCAGCAAATACCCGGGGATGAGTGCCCTTGTCGTATTGCTTCTTCTGGCTGGTTTGGGTGCTCTCAAGATTCTGCCGGACTATGTTCCGGATCATGGCTAGGTGAGTTTTTAGGTTTTCCACATATTCCGGGAGTGGCCGTGTTCGATCCGGCTCTGCTTCCCAGGCCTCTTGGGCCATGTCTAGAAGGGTACGAGGAGGACGGCCATACAGGAGCTCATAAGGGGAGTAGCCCGTGCTGCTCTGCTTCTTACAGCGTATGGCGAACAGAGCTAAGGGCAGAATGTCTTCCCATCTTTTGGCTTCTAGGCCCAAGAGTTTTTTTAGAGTCTGTTTTATGGTGGCATTGTAACGCTCTACCAAACCATCCATTTGCGGATGGTAGGCCGAGGTACGGATTTGCTTTATTCCCAGCTCAGCACAGACCCGTTTCATAAGAGCTGAAACAAAGGGGGTACCCTGATCAGTCAGGATTTCCCGGGGAAACCCAACCCGAGAGAACAGGGTGATCAGGGCTTTCGCTATAGTCTGGGTAGTAGGTTGACGTAGGGGAATGGCTTCTGGGAAGCGGGTGGCATAGTCAACTATCACCAAAGCATAGCGACACCCGCTGCGGGAGGGCAGGAGGGGCCCTATGATATCCATACCTATCCTGCTGAAGGGGACATCAATGAGAGGAAGGGGTTGCAATGGAACTCTCGGGGGTCTATGACAACTGTTTTTCTGACAGACCACACATTCGCGACAGTAGGTTTTGATCATCTGATATACTCCCGGCCAATAAAACTTCTCTAAGACTGCTTGACTGGTCTTCTCATCTCCAAAATGGCCTCCTAAAAGATGGCTATGAGCAAGGAAGAGGACTTTGTCTTGGAAGGGACCAGGAATGAGCAACTGTGAGGTCTGTTGGGTCCCCCCTCCCCGGTACAGCAACCCATTTCTCTTGAAAAAATAAGGACCTACTTGTAAGGGGTCTTCGTGGTCAAGGGCCCTTCCCCAAGCTTCCTGTAGGAGAGGGTCCTCCTGTTGTGCCGCCCTGAACTCTCTATCGGTCTGCCATGGGTGTTCCTCTGTTAACGCGGGGTATGCACTGACGTACTCCTTCTTCTCCTTTCTCTTCTGGCTCTTGGGTTTATGTGGTTTGGGCGGTCTATCCGGAGGAGTTTTCCCGGATATGGAGCGTCCTTCCACCACTGGGTCAGGGACTCAGACGTGTCATGAAGGAGCGTAGGTAATCCCGGATAATCACTACCTAGAATAGCCTGCTCAGGTAGTGCGGGGACAAGACCTACGGTTAGGTTCGTTCCGGGGTCCCTCTTATGTTGGACTTGCACTTGAGTAGTAGGATACCGCTTGGTGTCTCCATGTACACATTGGATGGCTACTACTCCCGTAGGGCTACGGACAGGTTGGGCCAGATCTTGTGGTCTTATTACGCTCTGGCGACACCCGGAGTCAGCAAGGGCCATGAGTCTCTGTCCGTTCACAGTCACCGGACAGTGGAACGGCGGGGGAGTGGACCCGGGAGGGTTGCACAGGTAGTTCCTTACAAAGCCAATGTCCATGGGTTCCTCCTTCTGGGGACACATCCGGGCGATGTGGCCGAACCCACCACAGGAGTAACACTGGGGTCCAGGGTTGGGGGGCCGGAACAGGACCGGAGGGCCCAAAAGGGGAGATGGTTCCGATCTTCGCACCAGCTGGGGCCGAGGAGGACGTGTGGTCATAGGGTTCGAATTCCTGGTTGAATGTTCCTCTTTTCCCCGCTGGAGCTCGTGAGCCCTGCTGTAGGCGGAGGCTATCTCTGTAGCAGTTTCGAGAGTGAGCCTGGAGTGTTGCCTCACCCAGCGCGGGGTGGCCGGGTGCAAGGAGTTCAGAAATTGCTCCAGATAAATTTTCTCTAGGATATTGTCTTTGGTAGCCGTCTCGGGTCGGAGCCATCTGTTGGCGAGATCCCTGATTCGAAAGGAGAGGGCCCTTGGGTTTTCCTGGGGCCTCTCCTTGGCTTGTCGCAATTTAACTCTATAGGTGTCGTCATCAATGCCAAGGCGTTCTAGGATGCACCGTTTGATGTCCGCATAAGGGGTGGTGCCTTGTATGTTGGCCTGCTGGTAGGCCGCCTGCAAATCGCCGGTCAAAAGGGGACCCAAGTATTGACCCCAACGATCCACAGGCCAATTGGCGGCTTGGGCTAGCCTTTCAAAATTGGTGAAAAAGTAGTCCGGGTCCTCTCCCGGGACGTACTTCTGCAGGACAACTGACGGGAATGATGTGACCGGCCTTGGTTGTCCTAGGGTAGTTGTCAGCTTTTCCATTGTTTGTTCATGGGTCGCCCCCTGACCCTTTAGGACGTCGTGGAGCTGTCCCCTGTCGTTTTCAGCGGTCTTTAGGAATTGTTCCATAAGCTTGCCAAACTGCTCCTGGGATTCCGCCATCTGTTTAACCACGGCCTCCATGCTTCCAGCTGATCCCACTTCTGACACCAGATGTGAGGGTGGGCGTTCTGCGGGCCGGAAAAGCAGGCAAGGAGGCCGTATATAGTGGGCTATACTGTAGGTTTATTTAACAGGAAGGCAGATGGAATGTCACAGAACAAGAAAAACAAGGGGGTGTCCAGATTCGCTCTCCACTCCGGGTCTTGGGTGTAGTCCTGGGTCTCGGATACTTCACCGACAGCTCCGATGCAGGGGAGGTCCACGGAGGGCGGTAAGAGAGGAGAAACAAAAGGACCGTTAGTCTTATCCTTGGTTTCCGAGGCTATATACCGAACACCGTCACCCGGGAAGTGATAAAGGGGGGAGAAGAGAGATCGTGAGGAAAGGAAGACACAGGAAGAGAGGAACGGAGGGGGGGGGTTGATAGAAAGGGTGTCGGGGTGGGGGTGTGAGAAAGAAGTAAACGGTCGTCACTCAAACAGTGCGTGTGCTATATATTGATATTCACAGTGCAGGGGTCGTGATTGCTAAAGAGAAGGGTTATTTACAGGGCTTTACAGGAACTCCTAGTGAGTGGGGTTTAGCGAAGGCTTAAGACACTCACCCGGTCCGCCGTAACTCTCCAAGTGAGTTACGGCCGCTCTTCAGCCACCTCCTGTGGGCTCCACCACTCTTCCGTCCACTCCTCGTCGTCACCCGTCAGTTCTCCTTCTCCAGCACCAGTCTGAGCCTCCTGCCACGATACTCCGACCCTGTTCTCTTCTCGTGTCCTGGTTTTATCCTGTGCTGACTCTGCCCCAAGGGCGGGACTTCCGGGGTCGGAGGGATATACTTCCTCCGGGCACGTTGTTCTGGTTGGTCCCTGGGGAAGAGAGAAGGGCGGGGATGCGTTGGTTATGGCTGGCCTGCCGATTCCTGTATGCCTCATGGGGTCTGGCTTGCACGTTCGTAATCCCGGTGGAAAGGACGGAGGTAGGTGCGGGGTAGGGCGGCCTCCGTTGAGGGGCGGCGGGGACGCTGCCTCACAGTTACTCACACACACACTCACACATACAAATAAACTATCAAACAACCATTTACTTGATCAAGTTAGTGGGGAGCTAACGAAACGCGTTGTTTTTTTTTGCTGTGAATATGCTGCAATGGATTTAAGAATAAATTAAGTGTTGTCTCATGTAAACTTCGAGTGGCTGGAGTGTCGGCTTCCTTTTGTTTCCCATGGGATACTGTGTTCTACGGGATACTCAGTTGTAATACGAAGCGGTTTGGTTCCACCGCAAGAAGCTACGCACCTGCAAGCAGCGCCAAAACGGAGACCTGAACCCACAGTTGTTGAATATATATATATATCTATATATATACACACACATGTATAAATAAGTAGAAAAATGTGTGCAGGATAACAGTGAATGAAAAGTCCATATACTATTTCTACAATCATACATGATTCAAGTTGGCTGAACATTTTCTCTTTATTCCCTCCTCGTCTTAATGTCAGTATGGCATTAATCACAAAATATTTGAGGCATTTCAAATCATTTTGATGCTCAGATTTGAAATGTCTTGCCACTGGGTATGTTGACTCTGAGTTTACTATTGCTCGTAGGTGCTGGAGAATTCTTACATGCACCTGCAGCTTTGTACTCCTCACATAGTGAAAGCTGCAGGTGCACTCCAAAACGTAAACTGCAAACTCAGTCCTACAGTTGTAATTTTCTTTAATTGCCACAGGGGTTGGATTGAATGGTTTAGAATAGTATGCTGTGGTAATGCCAAATTTGTATGCCCTGTATGATGAACATTTCAAAAACCCATTTTTTGGTCTTAGCCATGTAGTAGGTTTGCCAATCTCTGGGCTGCTTTTGCCGAGGGTGCTCGCCTAAATGTGAGTGTTGGTTTTGCTGGCAATCTACGTGCCAACACCCCATCTGTCAGTACAATCGACCAATTGTTCTTGAATATAGATCTCAGCTGTCTTTCCTGATGATTGTAGGTAGTTATAAGTCTAACTGTAGGGTTACCTGTCTCAGTAGGTGGGTTGAGTACCTGATCTTTATCACTTCTATTCTTTTTCGTAAAAGGAGGGTCTCTCTATGTTTCTCATTTGCTTTCTTTAGTGCTTATTTTAATGTTTTATCATCATAGCCCTGTTGTGAGAATCTTTCCCTAGCTTCCTGTTGGCATTTATTGAGGTCTTCAGTGGTACTACAAATTTGACAAAGTCTAAGGAATTCAACGTAAGGGATGCTATTTATTAGATGTTTCGGATGAAAGCTCCTTGCATGTATCAGAGAGTTACCTGCTGTGTGTTTTCAATGCAGTTTGGTCTCTAATTTATTGTTAGAGACAAAGAACTTAACATCCATGAATTCTATAGATTGATCACTAATGGAACCTCATTCTTGTTGATATCCTTGATGAAATTTAGTGTACTATCTTTGTTGCCTTTCCTTTTAATAAAAACCTCATCTATATATCCCAGCCTGTGAATACCATGTGCATTGTCTAGCTCAGAATGTATTTTCCTCAGATCCTGTTCCTCCCACCAGCCCACATCTAAACATGTGTAGCTAGGGGAGACACAGGCTCCCATCACTACTCCCCTCTTTTGTCTGAAAATCTCTTTACCAAAAGAGAAAAAGTTATATTGTAGACACCACTTGATAAGATCTATAAGCATAGAGTTATGGCTGTACATATTGATCGGTTTAGTGGTTAAAAAATGCTTCACAGCTGTCAACCCCACATGGTGTTCAATACTAGTATATAAAGATGTTATATCTGGTGTTGTAAGCAATAACGTTTTTGTCCATTTGACTCTCTTCTCCACAGGGAGCCAGTGGAGTCTACGCAGGTGTTGGCTATTTTGTTCGTGCTCTGGGATGCTCCGATGGGTCTGGCTGTGGTATTCTGTATTATCTGGAGTTTGCGGAGTAGGGACTTGTTGATGCCGGCGTAGAGAGCGTTTCCATAGTCTAGTCTGCTGGTGATGAGTGCTTGGGTGACTGCCTTCCTTCAGGGCGGATCCATTGGAAGGTATTGCGAAGGATGAGGAGGGTGTTAAAACAGCTGAAGGTGACAACGTTGACCTGTCGGTTCATGGCAAATGAAGAGTCGAGTACGATGCCAAGGTTTTTGGCATGGTCTGAGGGAGTGGGCTGGCTACCGAGGGTGGTGCGCCACCAGGTGTTGTCCCAAACTGAATGGGTGGTTTCAAGGACGAGTACTTCTATCATCTCGGCGTTGAGTTTTAGGCAGCTGTTGGTCATCCAGATTGCAACATCTTGCATTCCTCTCTGGAAGTTTAGTTTTGCAGTGGTTAGGGAGTGGATGAGCTGGGTGTTATGGCAGAGGATGCGATGCTGAGGCGGTGTTGTCAGACAATGGCTGCAAGGGGAGCCATGTAGAGGTTGAAGAGGGTAGGGCTCAGAGATGAGCAGGTAATTTCCGTGGAGGCTGAGAGGAATGGAGGAGAGGAAGGGAGGTAGTCTGATCCTTTGGCTTATTCCGGTGAGGAACGATCGTATCCAGTCCAGGGCAGTTCCATGTATGCCGGCGTCATGCAGTCTGGCGACTAGTGTATGGTGAGAGACGGTGTTGAAGGCTGCAGACAGGTCGAGGAGGATCAGGGCTGTGGAGTGGCTTTGGTCCAGGAGGGTGTGTGTTATAATTGGGGGTCTCTAGTTGGCAGAGGTAGGTACCAGGGGCCAAATAGGGACCCTTGCTTCTAGTCAGGGCAAGGAGGAAACCCTCTGAGATAACCCCTGCTCATCCTCTAGGTAGCTTGGCACGAGCAGTCAAGGCTAATCAGAAGGCAATGTGTAAAGTATTTGTACCAACACTCACAGTAACACAATGAAAACAGCACAAACTGACTCCACAACAGTTTAGAAAAATAAAGGTATTTAATCTAAACTACACAAGACCAAAAACGACAAAAATCCAACATACACAGTTCAAGAAAATGGTTTCAAAAGACTTCTTAAGGTTGCAATAAAAGTTCTTTAGGTTGCGATAAAATAATCCACAGTTGCGTGAAAAGTTCACAGTTGCGTCACGTTTCAGACACAGTACCTTTAGTTGCGACAAAGTTTCAAAAGCAGAAGCTGGTGCGGTGGGAAACAAGCGATGCGTTGCTCCTGAGACCCTGGGGATGCATTTGTGACAGCCCCGCTGCAGCAGCGGGCGTGTTGCGACAAATCCGGTCTGTATGGGGAGGAAGGCCACTTGGCTGGATTCCGGTGCGTAGATTTCGTAGGAAGTTTGTTCTCACAAAGGCACGATGCGACGATCTCGTAGGGGCTGCAACGATCTCCGGGGCGACGATGCGTGATCCAGCGGCGATCTCTCTCTCGCAGCTCCTCGATGTGATGGTTCTGCGACGATGCTCGCAGTGATTTGATGCGGTCCGCAAGCAAGCGGTGCGGCGATCTCACCCAGCGGCGACAGGCTCTGCGATGACACTCGCAGCGATGTTAGTCTTCCCGCACCGGTCTGGTGCGTCCCGCAAACAAAGGTTGCAATGGCTCTGGCAGCGGCAACAAGCGCTGCAACGATCTCGGCCTTCGTAGCGGCTGGAATTTCCTTGCACTGTCGGGGATGCACTCCGCAGCGAGCGATGCGATAACTTTTCTGTAGCCAAGTCTCTCAAATCTATGTTTCCAGCTTCCCAGCACAGGTACAACTTCCAGAGGCTCCACACATGGGCCACGCACTCCAGGAAGGACATAACTCTCTCAGTGGAGCTCGGGGGAAGCTTGGGGTGAAGTCCTTTTGTTCCTGGGACTTCAGAACAGGGAGCCAGCTCTTCTCAGGCCCTTGAAGATTCCTTCAAGCAAGGGGACACAGCACAGCAAAGTCCTTCCCCTCTCCTTGGCAGCAAAGCAACAGCAGGGCAATCCAGCAGAGCAACAGCTGGACAATCTTCCTTCTTCAGTTTCAGCTTTCTCCTTGGCAGAGGTTCCTTCTTGATTCCAGGATGATCTAATTTTCTGTTGTCAGGGGTCCTGTACTTATACCCCTAAAAGTTTTTGTTCTCTTTGTGCAAGTGGGCCCTGAGCCCGGTCTGAACCAGTTCTGGGTGTTTCTTGAGCACTTTGTTTTCCTGGCTTCTCCTTTCCTTTCAGAGTGAGGGGCATTGTCGTAAGCCGCCCAGCAGGAGGTGGAGCCAGCATTGTGGAAGGCAGGCACAGCCCTATTCAGGCCCAGGTGCTATCTCCTCCCACCACTCAAGTTGCAAATGCAGTCATTGAGCCTAGGGCTGCCTCAGCCAGCCTCCTGGGGAATCCCCAGCCCCTGTCACTCTCAAACCAAACAGTCAATACACAAACAGGCCAAGGCACACATAAGGGTCAGACAAGAGAAAAGCAACTTTCTAAAATTGCTGTTCTCAAACACAGGATTTAAAAACAACCTTTCTTAAAAGATGTCTTATTAAATTCTGAGTTCAGGGATACAAGACTCTTATGTCCTATCTTGTTCCTATGGGAAGAAATGCTGGTAGCCACTGTAACCAGCATCCCCCATGTTAACCTATGGAGCAAGATAGCCTTACAATAGTGAAAAACAAAAATGGCTGTAATTCACTACCAGAGCATGTCACTTGCACCAGTACATGCTCTACCTTTCACATCCACTGCACCCTGCCCAGGGGGGTACCTTGGGCCTTCCATAGGGGTGACCAATGTGCACAAAAAGGGAAGGGTTAGGCCTGGTCAGTGGGGACACCGACCAGGAGGACATGGCAGTTCACAGACTGCACTCAGGCACTGCGGTGGCAGGCCTGAGACACCATTTTAGGGCTACTCATGTGGGTGGCACAATCAGTGCTGCAGGCCCACTAGTAGCATTTGTCATCACCAGCCCTGGCACGCCAAGTGCACTTTACTAGGGACTTCATAGTGATACAAATATGCCAACCATGTACATCCAATCATAATAACAATTTACACAGGGAGCACTTACATTCTGGCACTGATCAGCACTGGCAGAGTGTCCAAAGCATCTAAACCAGCAAAAACAAAATCCAGCACAGCATCAAAAAGACAGGAGGTAGAGGCGAAAAAGGCAGGGGAAACCACGCCAAAGATGCCAGGTCTAACAGTGTGGATGTCATCTGTGGTGGCGAGTAGGGCTGTCTCGGTGCTGTGGTTGCTTCGGAATCCAGATTGGGACGGGTCGAGGATGACATTCTTGAATCATGTCAGTTTCCTGTTGACTGCTTTCTCTGCCACTTTGGCTGCAAAGGGGAGGAGCGAGATTGGCCGGTAGTTCTTGAGGTCGGTGGGCTCAGCTGTGGGCTTCTTGAGAAGGGGCCTGACCTCTGCACGCTTCCAGTCATCTGGGAAAGTGCCTGTTGTGAAGGTGGTGTTGATGGTGCGTTGCAGTTCAGGTGCGATGGTGACCGTGGCTCTGTGGTAGATGTGCTGGGCAGGGTTTGGTGGGGGCTCCCGAGTGGATGCCTTTCATGGTTGTGGCAATGTCATTGGTCGTGATAGGTGCTCAGTTGGAGATGGTGGGCTGGCTGGTGTCTCTGGGGGGTGGGGGGGTGGGCCGACTGCAGCATCTTGTGGGTGGTTGACAAAGTTGTCTTAGAGTGTTCTGATCTTGAGGTGGAAGTAGGTTCCATGCTTGTCTAGAGGTCTTGGGTCGGGTTGACGTCTGTGGCTTCGCTGCGATGGTTGGTGAATTCGTGGATGACACTGAAGAGTTCCTTGGAGTTGGTGGGGTTGGCGAGGATTTTTTTGTGGAGGAAGTTCCTTTTGGTTGTTCTGATTTGGTTTTGGTAGTCCGTCATGGCATGCCTGTAGGTGGAGTAGTTATCAGTTGTCTTGGTGTTCCTCCAGTTCTTTTCTAGGCATCTGCAGGTGCGCCTTGACGATCATTGGTGAACCAGGCTGCTTTGATGGGGCACTGTTTGCCAGGGTTCCGTAGCGGGCAAGATCGTCTGCGCATTTGGAGATCCAAGTGTGGAGTCCACTGGCTGCAATTTTTGCATTAGGTGCCCAGCTGTGGTTGTCTCGGGTGAGGGTGAAGTTCAGTTGCTCGTCTGTAACCTTGCTCCAATTCCTTTGTGGTGGACTGGGGCTGGTTTTGGTGCCTTTGGTTTGTAGACGTGTGGTGCAAGCTGCAGTGGCTTCCTGATGATAGCCCTGGCATTTATTTTTTCCCAAATTACGCACTGTCTCTCACTCTCAGCAGTCTTTCTATAATGTTTCTTCTCTGCTTTGCCCTTTTGACCTTCTCCTGGCTGCTGATCTCCTGATCTTCTTTCTTGAATCTCTTGGTAATTTTCACAGAGAAACACTGGCTTATGTTTCCTTCCAGAACTAGTTACACTTGCACAAAACAAAAGTTAAAAATTACAACTTTGTTTGACCATTTCTATCTGAGATTTCACCATACTAGCACTTGTCAAAAGAACCACTGAATTTAAACAGCACATTGCACTCACTACAGCTGGGTTGAGGCAGCCCAATCTAGTGTGGAGAAGCCCATGGGCCCACACACTGCAGAGGCTGTGGGTGGGGAGGTGGGAGTGTTAAACCCCTGATGGTAGATTACACTAATACTTACACAGATATCAGTCAAAAGAAAGTTGACTAGAAGAGAATCTGTCTTGTTGCCCTGTTTAGGTGTGACAGCCACCTAGTTCATGCTGGTGGCTATCCTAAAGCAATAAATGTCCCGTATTAAACAATGTCATGTATGTAAAAATTAGAAAATGTTGAGATCTTAGGCGTTACTTGTCCCTCCTTGTGCCCCTGGTTGTTTGTGCTTCTTCTTTTCTGAGCCCTCTGGCAGCCTGCGCTGAATAACCAATGAGCAGGGCGGAGCCTGGGTAGGAGCAACCAGGAAACCTTTGAGCCGAGGGCCTCCTTTCACCAGCGGAAGGATACAACTAATTCATTCAGGTAATTGTGAAAACGAAAGGCTCTTGGGCAGGACAAAGACTTGAATGGAGAGGAAGGACATTGAATTAAGTGAGGTAAGCAACAACATCATCAAACAGTGAGCATTGGGTTAATCCAATGCCCATCCTAAGTGTATGTATGTATTGGAAACAATAGGCCTGCCTGCAAACAGCTACAATTACCTGTAGACAAGACCTAAAGACCAGCTTGCATTACGAAACAACATTCAGGGACCTCCTGCAATACAAGTGGAGCTTTTCTGTTTGTTGGAAAACAATTGAATTAAGCGCTGAAGATAATCCTTTTAAAGGGAGAGAACGTGGTTTCAAAAGATACTAGACCCTGGGACCTAAATTAAAACACAATTATAATGGCCTTGCTTTCAACTGGGCAGTGAATTGTGAAATCAAGACGTGATGTTTCTTTAAATCTTTCTGATCTTGGCTAGCTAGGGTCAGAAATAATTTTCCAGAGATCGAAAAAAGACCCATATACTTGCACATGATAAGGAAGACCATCAGCCTTTTGAGTTTTTCTTTACTTGAAGACACTGATAGTAGTAGTAGTAGTAGTTATGTATTCCATCATTTTAGGACCATTCACATAAAATACCGAACAATTCGAATACACAGTAAAAACTTTACAAAAGAGAGTAAAATGTTAAAATGTTAAAACACATCGTAATAGCAGCACCATGACAGTTTGATAACAAAAATAAAAGAAAACATATTTTGGGTGAGAAGTTTCAATTAATTCCAAATTCAGGGAGGAATTAATGTAAATTTCATCATAAGGAGCCACCATATATGGGAGGATTGATATGATCCTTTTTACAACATGTCAAGAACTGGCCACTCGTTGCCACAGACATAGATCATATTGGTTCCTACATAGCAGCCTAATCCTTATACGTCAGGCATAAAGCAAATATCTCGTTATTATTGGACAATTAGTGGTAATAGTCCACTGAGAAGCCCAACAAATCCCGCTTTGAGATCCACAAACACGACATACAGATGTCCCTTTTCAATTGTCACTTGCTTCATGTAAGCAGAAGGAAGCAAAACACCTGATCCAGGTGCTTTTAGATGTCCTGAAACTGTGGGGCAAAATTGCAAGTGGGTCAACATTATTTTACAGAACAATTTCTGTGTTACATCTATGAGGCTGATGGACCTACAGTTGGAGGGATCCCCTTTATCTCCTTTTTTGAACATTGGGATTATTTCAGCAACCCGACAGGTCCCAGGGATACCCCTTTCCCTTGCGCAATAACATTAAAAACTATGTGAAATAATACTCGAAGACACTATATGATCTCAAAGATCACCTTTCTTCGCTCAGTGCTACAGTATGTCATTTCTATCCTAGGCTTAAACTGAAACTTCACCTGAGAGAAAGAGTTCACCATGTGTTCATCTCCACCTGCAGCAGTGCACCTCTATTCCGCCACTTTAATAGGCCAGGAGCACAAGAGCTTCTATGCTGCTTTCGAAGTTCTGAAGCACCTAAACCCTTTCTATGGCATGCAGGTCCCCACCTTCTCTACCCTCTATCAAAAGACTATGGAAGATCAGATAGCCGCTCTCTTCTCCCCTTCTGCATGGCTGCCTACACCAGGGTAATCCACGAGTGAGATTTGAGTAAGTATGGCCATTGGGACCGGCCAATACTGGCAATAGCCATCGACCCTACAGACCTATGGTGCTATGTAGCATAATATTGCATATTGTATCACTGTGCTATTTCGCTTCATTTATTGTGTGCAGTAAATACTGCTGTTTTGCAGCGGCAAAACTCATTTTATTTTGACATTGCGCAAAATAGAATAATTTCTTTCCCGAAACCGCAATGACCGCCCAAAAATGAAGTGGCAGATAATAGCATCGCATTACACTACGGCACTAAATGGCACCCTGATGTACAATAAACCTGCAAAGGCAGTGAATGAATAGTGGCCCATTGACTCATTTTCGGATGACACACTGGACCCAGGGGAAATTTAGTTTACGCCAGTGTGATCTCACATAATTTCTGCCATTTGCTTGTTATGTGAAATGCAAGAGCGCATGCTATTATGCGATGTCACGTAAATTGAGATATCTTTCAGATAAAAATCCTGTTGCTGGCAGAGATACGACCACGAGAGAAAATCAATTATTTATTTAATTTTCTGTTGTGGTCATTGTAGTGTCTTCCCTGCATCCTTCACAGCCTCTGACTTGTTCCTGTAGAATGGTCATATTGTTATGATGCATTAGAATGTTCCTTTTTTTTTTGTTTAAGAAATTTTTATTAAGCATTAAAAAGTGATACAAGAAACATGTCATGAAAAATCAGAAAAAAAGTACATATGAGTATAATAATAATTAAAAGACATCAATTTATAAGAATTTATATAGAGAAAAGAAAGGTGTGAAAAGATAGAAAGGAGAAAGAAGAAAGAAAAGGAATGGAAAGGAAAAAAGAAAAGGAGGAAAGCAGAAGACAGGGAAAGAGAAGAGGAGAGAGAGAGGCGAAAAAGGAAGCAGAATTAAGGGATCATGAGGGACAAGGAGCACGCGGTAAGGGAGAAGGATTGGAAGAGAGATAGGAAGTAAAGGGAAGCCATAATAAGTCAGATTTAATTTTCAGAGGAATAGAGGTAGAGGAGGCTATAGAAATTCTATGTTCGTCACATATATAATTCCACCATGTGTGAACCGAGAGTTTTGAATTATCTTTCCAACACGATAAAATAACTTTAAATGCAAGTGCAATAAAAAGGTCTAACAACTTAGCAGAAGAGGGTGTAATAATATCAATATCATCAGATAAAGAACCTAAAAATATGTGTATAAAAGACAATTGTGAAGAAAGAGATAACATTTTCATACATATATTCCAAACATCAGTCCAGAAAGATAAAACTGGTGAACAATGGTAAATTTGGTGTTGTAGAGTACCAGGAACTTTGGAACAGGACCAACATAAAGGAGAGGAGGTTGGGGAAAATGTATGTATAGTAACCGGGGTAATAACAACTCTGTGGTAAATAAAAAGTAAGGATTGGGTAATGCGTGCAGCAACAGAAAGAGTCTAGACCATAAACGATCCCACAATGCAGTGTCAAAAGAGACATCAAGATCAGTTTCCCAAGCAGTCTCTACTGTAGACTTAGTTCGAACAGAACAATTAGACAGTAAAAGTGAATAAACAAGAGCAGCTTTAGGTTGTTGGGTAGAGAAGAGAGGATAAAGTGGAGTGACAGGAGTGAAAGAGGAAAAAGAATCAGAGGAAGAAGATAAAGAGGATAAGTGAGATTGAATAGCAGAGACTATAATAGAATATTCAGCAAGAAAAGAGGAGGGTAAGTTAAACCTATTTTGTAAATCTGCAAAAGAAAGAAGAGTAGAATCAAGAAAAAACTGATGTACAAACATTATATCCTTTTCTTTCCAGTGTTTAAAATAGAATGATTTACCTTTATATCTAAGAAATTTGTTGTACCAAACTACAGATGATAAAAAACATTGTAGAGGGGAAAGGGAAGAGGAAAAAATATTTTGCAAGGTAGATTGGCAATATTTCAGAATAGGATACTTGGATATAAAGGTACAATTTGACATGAAAGGAACATGTTGAAAGGAGAAATCTTTTAAAAAAGAGCGTTCCAGGAGCACCCACTTAGGAACAGGAGTATCAAGGAAATCATATGCCAAGGAGAAGGATTGTTTGATAAGAAAGGCAGAATGATAAGAGCCAAAATCAGGGAAATGAACACCACCTTCATTTTTAGGACGAACCAGCTTATGTAACCCAATGCGGGGATGTTTATTGTTCCACAGAAATTTTGTGCATATAGAATTGATACGAGAAAAATAGGATTTAGGGATTTTGAAGGGGAGCATAGAGACTGTATATAAAACATGAGGGGTAATCATCATTTTGATGGTATCTAATCTACCCCACCAAGAAAGAAATAGGGGAGACCAAATCTGCAGAAGGGATTGCATTTTTTTAATTAACGAATCAAATGTTATTTTAAGGGTATCTTTTAGAGAGGAAGAAAACCATATGCCGAGGTACTTAATTTTAGAAGGACACCATGCAAAATCAGTATTATTAAACATATATTGAAAACACAAAGAGTTAAGTGGAAGCACTTCTGTTTTGGATAAATTGAGCTTATAACCTGATATTGAGGAGTATAACTGAACTTCATCTAAAAAGGGTGGGAGGGATGATTCGGGATTGGACATGTAGATGAGGACATCATCAGCGTACGCTGAGAGTTTAGTTTCGACAGAGGAGAATTTTAAACCAGTGATATGGGGGTTGGAACGAATACGTTGTAAAAAGGGTTCAAGGCATAAGATAAATAATAAAGGAGAAAGGGGACAGCCTTGTCTAGTGCCTCTTGTTAAAGTAAAGGATCTGGAAAATTGATTGTTAACAAAAATACTGGCACGAGGGGAGGAATATAGGAGTTTGACTAACGCTATAAAATTTGGACCAAAACCAAACCAAGTAAGGGTTCGAAACATGTACTGCCAATTAATACGATCAAAAGCTTTTTCAACATCTAGGGAAAGGGCTGCTAATGGGGTTTTGACATTTTTACTGTGAGAGAGGACATTGGAAAAAAGACGGGCATTATCAGCAGCAAGTCTGCCCTTAACAAACCCCACCTGGTCTGTGTTGATTAAGCGAGGGATAACGGAATCAAGGCGAGAGGCAAGAATTTTAGCAAAAATTTTACAATCATAATTAATTAAGGATATGGGGCGGAAATTTTTACATTGGGAATGATCCTTATCGGGTTTCGGGATGATGACAATGAGGGCATCCAAGAATGACCCAGAGGCCTTAGCTTCAAAAATAAAAGAATTAAATAATTGAAGGAGTTTGGGAGCAAAAAACGAATGAAAGGAGGAATAAAATTCAATCGGTAGGCCATCAGGACCAGGGGCTTTTGATTTCTTAAGGGAGTGAATAGCTGAGGTAATCTCTTGGAGAGTAATTTCACGTTCTAGGTGTGAAAATTCAACAGGAAGGGCTGGGGGGGAGGGAAGGCCTTCAAAAAAAGTTGTTAAGTTAGCATCAGAAGGGTGAGTATCATCTGTATATAAGGCTTGATAGTAGTTGTGAAAAACTTCAGCAATGTCTTCATCGGAGGTGACCAGCTTGTTGAGTGAGTCATTAAAAATTGGACCGACAGCTTTGCGTTCAGATTTGATTTTCAAGTAGTTGGCCAACATTCTACCTGCTTTGTTCTGACCCCCATGATATTTAGATTTTATTTTAAGGAGGGTATGACAAGCTTCATTAGTTATAATTTTATTGAGAGCTGTTTTGGCATGAATCAGGTCCTGAAGGGCAGATGGGGATTTGGAGGAGAAATAGGTATGTTCAAGGGTTTTAATATGTTTAAGTTGATCTTCATATTTTTGCTTGTTAAGCTTCTTTTTGGCAGAAACATAGGAAATCGTAAAAGCACGAAAAGAAGCCTTAAAAGCATCCCAAGTGTTAGGAATGGAAGTATCAACAGGGTAATTTAAGGAAAAATATTCATGAAAAAACTCAGTACATTTTTTCATAAAAGTGGCATCAGATAAAAGAAAAGAGTTAAATTTCCAACGACTAAAAGTGGAGGGACTAATGGATAGATCCAGGGTAGTGTAAACCGGTGCATGGTCAGAAATAAAAATAGAGCCAATAACAGATTTTTGAAGGGAGGGAAGGAGAGACTTACTAATCATAATATAATCAATCCTTGAACGTGTATGGTGGACATTAGAAAAAAAAGTATATTCCAGTAAATCAGGATTACACACTTTCCACGAGTCATAAAGAGGACGAGAGGCAATGGCAGATTGAAAAGCCTTATGGGTTTTATCAGGTTGAAATTTACTCGAGGACAAGCGATCTGAAAAAGGGTCCAACCATTGGTTAAAATCACCAGCAACGATGAAGTTAGGACAGTCAATGGATGCAATAAGCAATTTAATGTCTTTCCAAAATTTGGGGTCTGGACGAACAGGGCCATAAATATTCAATAAGACCATCGTCTTGTTGTGAATAACAACCTTTGCCATTGCCCAACGACCTTCATCATCATTTTGAGAGGAGATAATTTGTGCATTTAAAGCCTTGTGAAATAATATAGCAACCCCTCCTTTTTTGTTGACCGCAGGAGAAAACACAACCTGACCCACCCATTGTCTCTTTAATTTAAGGGAATCAATGTCCGAGCAATGAGTTTCCTGAAGAAAGACAACCTGTGAATGAAATTTGGTTAAGTGAGACAATACCTTCTGACGCTTGACAGGATGACCAAGACCACGAACATTCCAAGAGACAAAATTACACATGTCGGAAGGAGGGAAGAATGGGCGAAGAGTGGAGGCAACACACAGCAAGGAGATCACTACATAGGGGAAGACAAAAAATAACGGTTAAACATTGGAGTAGGAGAGCGCTCATTTCAAGAAGGGAAAGAAAAATCAAGTAGCAAGAAAAGAAGGAACGAAGAAGTAAAGAAAACAGCAGAGGTAGCCTGAGAAGAAGGAAGCGAGGAAAGAGAGAGAAGAGAAAGAAAGAGGGAAGATACATAAAGAAGGAGAGAGAATTAGAAAACAGGTCAAGGCACAAAGGCTTGACCTGAGAAGAGAACAGTAACCAAAACATGTGAGACGCGGGTACACCAGAGAGAGGACATGACCCACGAGCAAACCAGGTACGGACATATGAGAAAGGATAGACACAAGGATGTGAGAAGATAGTCAAGAACAAAATAGAAAGGGGAGACAAGTGAAGAGAAATTATATAGATTGGAGCAGTAATGTTAGAAAAGGAAAAACATTGAAAGACGAAAAGGCATTAGCTGGCAGTTTCCATGGTGGAAGGTGAGATACTCATCAAATAGTCTCGAAGTTTCTGGGGATCATCATAAGACTTGGTACGCCCATTGTGTGTGATCTTGCAGAAACAGGGATGAAGAATTCCATACTGAATGTTGAGTTGTCTCATCGTGGGACGAAGATTCAGGAATTCCTTACGTCTAGCATTGGTAGCAGAAGAGAGGTCCTGGGAAATGAAGATGTTGTGACCAGACCACTGGAGACGACGTTTGGCCCTGGCGGCTTTTAGAACAGCCATGAGCTCTGTGAACTCCAGGAATAACATGATGATTCCACGTGGTTTGGTTGCGTTGGAATTGAGACGGCCAAGACGATGCGCTCTCTGGATGTTGAGAGGATGAGTCGATGGGGAAAGTTCCAAAAGTTCCTGAAGAAGTTTCCGAATAAAAGAGACCATGTCGGACCCCTCCAAATTTTCCGGAACACCATAAACGCGTAGGTTGTTGCGTCTATTTCTATTTTCCAAATCTTCGGTGTGTAATTTGAGTTTGTGGATTTCTTGTTCCAAAAGTGGAATCCGGGTTGAGAGGTCTTGGACATCGCTGACACGTTGTTCTAAGTTCAAAACCTTATTTTCCATGACCACCCAGCGCTCTTCGATCTGCTGAAGCTTAGCGTTGGTAGCAGTCATAAAGGGTTGGAGACCACGCACCTCCTCAAGGATGGAGTCCAGAACAGGATTAGTCGAAGAGTTAATGGGGGAGGGTGGGTCATTTTTTGGTCTTTTAGGTTTTGTTCCTGTTTGTGATAACTTCGGTGAAGTAGAGACATTTGCCATGATGTCGGATGACGAAAGGGAGCTATGCCGAATAATGCTGTTGAATATGAATTAGAGTGTGGACGCCCAAATGTGATAGGGGCACACCTTGTGGCAAAAAAGAGGACACTGAGACACACTATTAGTCAGTGCGAGGATGAAGTAACAGCCACACGAGGACAAACAAGAGGCATCCACTAACTCAAAGGCTTGACAATATGACGGACCGTCATGGCAGTATGGAATGTCAGATTAAATGAAATAGAGCGCCAAAACATTCACAAGTAAGCATAGACAGTGCATTAAGGCAGTGGAGGAGACCGATGGTCATTAGAGGTCAGAAGAACAAGAAACTTGAAGTAACGCTGAGGTATTCATCACATTCCTTGAGCAAAGCAATAGTAGAAAGTTAGGCATCCAGAGGCACAAAATGGCGGTCGTTTCACCACATAGAAAAAAAAACTGCGCATTTAAATTGAAAAGCGGGAGCAGCGTCAAAAATGAAAAAGAGTCCACAGCAACTCATGAATGTCGTAGGATCATAAGTGGTAACAGTGCCAAGCTAGCGCCAGAGCGAAGGGTGATAGAGCAGGAACAGCGCAGACAAAACATACGAACCGGCGGCATACAAAATGGCGGCCGTTCGTATTATGAAGTGAAGAGATAATTACCGATGCAAATTGTCCTTGAAAATGCGCTCTTTTCGGTCGGCAAAGTGCTGCATTGTGGAGTCCCCACCTTCCGACACTGAAATCCGGCAAGAAAAACCGTCCGAAAGGCGGTTTGACGATTTCTCACGGCATCCGCGGGCTGTCCGAGACGGAGCTCACGGGAGAGACGTCCTCTATCGCCGGCGCGCAAGCCACGCCCCCCATTAGAATGTTCCTTGACTCCCTGAAGTCAGTTGAGAGCTGAGGCTGAGCGGGTAACAACCAGCTCCAGGTGGGGTTCATTCTGTTCCATCACTACAGTCGTCTCTCTAAATACCCCCGCCCCGCCCTCTCCAGCCGTCCCCACCGCTCTTACCTGCAGCGGCCGTGGCTGGCTGCGGGAGCATAGGAAAAATGTGGATGAACCAAATTGAATATGCTGTTGTTTGCACCAGGCATAATGTTACACTATTTTTCTTAGCACACATGGTGTCCTCGTGTCTAAAATGCATGGGAAAAACAAAGCGGATTGTATGATTTAAAAAAAGTGCTAAATGGGTGACTCGCATTATAGATATTGTTGTAATGTTTGGGCATCAACTCTACAGACCAAAGGTGCTATGTAGCACACTATTATATATCATTCTAGAGTGCTATATTGCTTCATTTCTTATGTGCTGTAAGTACCGCTGTTTTGTAACTACAAAGATCATTGCATTTTGACATTGCGCAAAATACAATTGGATTTTCTTCCAACTCAAATACCTGCCACAAAAGGAAGTGGAGCAAAATGGCACACCATTGTAATATGGTGCTTAACGGCACAGCAATACTCGAATATCAGGTTATCATTTTTGGTTCATTGACTCATGGACCGATGATCCAACTAGGCCAGGGAAAAATTTAGTTTAGGCCAGCATAATCTTGCATATTTTCTGGCAATTCATGTTAGGCTATATTGTTGTGTAATTGAGATGTCCTTCAGATAGAAATCTGATTGTTTGAGCTAAGGAACAACATGAACGAACAGAATACGAGTGACTGTTTGCGTCAAGCATGATTTTGTACAAATTATTTTTAGACCCAAAATACAGCCTGTCCAGAATGAATGCTACAATACCTTTTAGCGAGGATGAATTTTCCACTAAAAAAGAGGTAATTCTCAACTACATTTTGCATAATTTAGCTAATTTAGCGTAATTTTTGGGTATTTTTGCATAATTTTTTAAATAAATTAGAGAATGCAAATTTCGCCCAGGCCTCGACCCAACTCATGACCTGCCAGGAAAATTGCCGGGCACGGGGGTGTGCAGCAGTCTACCAGCCAGTTTGGTGGCTCAGTGAGAGGTTTACTTAGCACTGAGAAAGGCACAAGTTTAAATTCTAGCAAGACCCATTCCACCTTCCACCCTTCTGCAGGCCGTTAAATTGACTACCATCAATTGGATAATAGTGACATCTTTTATTTGCAGTGCTTAGAACCAGCAGAAGCGCTATGCAAAGTACGAGTTACTATTATTACTGAAATCACTCACCCTTCGGTGGTAGGGAATGCCCGGTTACTCACCGGTACTATTCATTACTCTGAGTCCTGGTCTCCCCGTCCCATTCCTGAGCACTTCCCTCCCTCCCTGCATTGCGTTGTTTCTTTTGGGTGATTTTTTCACTTTCTGGGATTGTATTCTTTGGTATTCTGAGGATGATTCTCTCCGGCACTTCCCCCTTTATTGTCACGTTATGGTGACGCCATGTTGGGGGAAGTGCAAAAGCTCAGCTAGGTAATAGGTTTCTGTGGAGCAGACTAGCTGCTCACTGTTAAGGAATGGGACGGGGAGACAGAACGAGGAGGTAATAATCTATCAACAGGGTGCAGTTACAATCAGAAGAAATGACTAACACATCCTTTGTCGATAATGCTAACTTTTACACTCTGCTTCATTGTAATACCTGATGCAGATACCCAGTGGTGGCTGGTGGGTTTTGAAAGTGGTGAGGCGAAAAATGTTGTACCCTAATGTAAGAAGTGAGCGAGCGAAGCACTTGTGAGGGAAGCTCTGAGGCGCAGGTCTGGCAGCCCAGCCAGGAGGCAACTACCTGTCCTGCTCTGTCTGAACCCATACCAACTCCACCCCACGCACACTGCCTTCTTACTCGAACTCTGTCACCCGTTGGATTCTTTAAAACAAGGGCTGTGATCTCACAGCTCCGCCGAAAAGTACTCAATAGCACCACCAAGGTCGAACAATAGAAGTCTACCAGCGAGACTCTTGACGGATGCTGGGACTTCCCCATAAAATGTCTTTTGTATCTGGCTCTCCCATTGAAAAGAAACTGCAGAAAACTGCCCTGCAGAATGTACAAGGTTTTCCCAAACGACTATATCTTATCAGACAGGGAGATTATTACTCGATAATGCTCAGCCCATGTGCTTTATTTGCAGAAGACAACATATTAGTTAGCAGTGCTGGCAGCTCTTACATAATCTACATGGCGAAACGATATAGAAATAAATCCTTACAAGGCCTGGCAGTTTAAATACGCTGCTATGTTTTTGCCTTAAATCCCAGCTCCGTCAATTAGTTCTCTTATCTGCATATATTAGAAGTGCTTAGAAAAATACATAATAAAACACATTTACTCACTTTTCAATTGTTAACTTAGGCTCAGTGACCGCTTATCATTTACCACATGTCGGTATTTTAAAATCTTGCAACATTTCGGAATCTTGTTTTTTTTTCCCCATTTGACTAATGTAAATCATAGGAAGCACAGAAACTGCTGCCTCCTTTAAAAACGACACCCCATATCTGTGCAATTCTTTAAATCAAGCATGCTACCATTCCAAGCATTTCAAATCTCAGGAACAAGCGTGTATGTCCCTCAATAAACGGGCATGGCTTGCTATCAGGCACGTGCAGCATAAATCATGAATCTTCGGGAGTTCACATTGGACTGGCTGTCCTCTGCATATCCCTCCAACCCTCCTCTCCCTTATCTCAACACCATTACTAAATTATGTGCTAACCCATGACTCCTCTGCGCCTTTCCTTTGATCCTTTGCGGACCCGGAAATCCGTCGCCCGTGGACCGTTGGTGACTGACAAGGAGAACAAACAAGGTTGGACGCTGCCGAAAACAGGTAGATAGCGGGACAGAGCGGACCTATCCGGCTATACGCCGCCAAATTTGAAAAGAACCATTCAATCAATCACGTTGTCTCATAGATTGCTGATAATTCAACACCATCGCAAAAATACAAATTGGATTGAGCGTCGGGATTGCCTTTTTTACCCACATGAACTTTGAACTGCAGAGATTTTGGTCCTGATGAGAACTCTACAACAACTTGAGTTCGAAACGCGTAGACCATTATAGCTAGACCATTATAGCCAAAAAATCATACAAAACTGATCTGTATAAAAAGAAGAATGATTAGATGGCTTACTGTGAATGTTGTCATTCCATTGTAAATTTCGATTATATGTTGTCTGTGGTTGTATGTTAGATAGAATGACTGAGTTGTGAGTGGATTGTTGATTGAAAATGTACAGATTATTTGTTTTTATTTATTGTAATTGATGTTAATGTGGTGTATATATGGTCTTTGAATATGCAAATTTTGTGAAATTACAAACCAAACTTATGAGCAAAAAAATCATTCATTAAAGATAAAAGATTAAATCTTCTCATAGATATGAGACCAAGACATTTTGTTTGATTCAAATGTGTTGAGACAATCGCTCTTGAATTCACATACAGTATTGGCACTTCTTTCTGATTATTAATCCTCTGCGCCCAGAGCATTTTTTTTCCAATTTTGCATCAACATGGGCCTACAAATCCCAGAATGCTAAGCGTGATTGGCCAAAAATACGGACTAGGTCAAATTAGGATACTTGAGTGTTTGGTACTGTACCACACATGTCCAACAGAAAAAAACAAGGAAGCTATACTTGCTAGCTTCAAATGTCAAATGACATCAATCTACACCATTTTATGTCAATAACTAGCTTCTTGGGCAATTGTAATCAACTGAGATATTTAACATCGCATTGCGGGTGGTCCCTGATGTAATAGCGGCCACTCGCTGATTTTAAATCTTCCTATTTGGTATTTGCGTTTGATTTTATTTTCCTTGCATTTTTCCCTGCTTTTATTCCCTGCCCCTCACTTGCACGTTAAATGAGTTAAAACTCACCGCTGTTGGGCGGACCCTTTCCCCCGGTGTGGACAGAATAGTGGCGGACATCTTGGGGCTGATTGGGCTCATAGAGCGTTCTAGTCGTCAGAAGTACGCTAGAAGGCTTTAAAGGAGGGAAAATTAGGCGCCTGGTAATTCAGCTATTTCGTGCAGCGCTCTCGCATTGCGGGTGGTCCCTGATGTAATAGCGGCCACTCGCTGATTTTAAATCTTCCTATTTGGTATTTGCGTTTGATTTTATTTTCCTTGCATTTTCCCCTGCTTTTATTCCCTGCCCCTCACTTGCACGTTAAATGAGTTAAAACTCACCGCTGTTGGGCGGACCCTTTCCCCCGGTGTGGACAGAATAGTGGCGGACATCTTGGGGCTGATTGTGCTCATAGCTCGTTCTAGTCGTCAGAAGGACGCTAGAAGGCTTTAAATGGAGGTCACGCTGACGCGCAGCGGACACGCGCAGCGGGGACGCCGGACTGACGCCGGAGTTACGCCAGAGTTCAGCCCGTCTGCGCCCGTCCACGCTGAGGACGGGCTGGACGCTGGACTCTCTCCCCTACGACCACAGGTACCTTATTACTACTCCTATTCCGATTTACTAGCTCTTAAGCCCCCTCGGCTACCTTGTACTCATACATTTTCCCCTGATGGTATCCTGTTCTCTACTCGCTGTTACACCTGTCAATCAGCAGTTCTACCCTCTATCCCTCTGATACCGGCTCCCAGAACTTCTTCCCCTCTCTCAGTGACTTCGTCGACAAAAAAGGGATTCCTGATTAATGCTAGGTCCCTTATTAAAAATAATATTGCTTTCCACGAGTTTGTGGTAGACAGACAACCTGAATGGATGTTTGTCACTGAAACTTGGACATCCGAGTCTTCGGCCAGGATCTGTTGATGGCTATTCCCGAAGTATATAATCTGTTTCGACATGATAGACCCAAACGTAGAGGGGGAGGATTGGCCATTCTTTGTAGCACCTCCCTGCAGTGTACGATTAAACCCCTGTCTGCGGCTTCGGATCCTTGTGAGGCGTTACACTTTTCTATCTTGTGTGACCCCTCGGTTTCCTTCTCTGGAATCCTTCTGTATAGACCCCCTGGCTCCAGAGCCACTTTCACTGAGGATCTTCTTAGAATTCTTGAACCCTACTTTGGCAATTCTCATATGACCATTCTTGGGGATTTTAACGTTCATTTGGATAAGCTAGGGGATCCTGATACCATTAGATTGGTGGATGCACTTGAAGCCTGTGAGTGCATCCAACTGGTTAAAAACCCCACACATCTGGCGGGCCACATTTTGGACGGAGTTTTTACTAATGATGAAAGACTGTCTGTCGACACTCCGGTGCCCCTAGTCTGGTCTGATCATCTTGCTATCCCTCTCCTGATAGCCTTCTCCTTGGAAGTAAGGTCCGATCCTCCTTCTAACACTGGAGGTCCGAAAAGGAGCTTTAAGAACATCACCAACGATGCCTTGGCCCCATTTATAGAGAAGTATAGCTACTCCTCCCTGGGAGATGTGGATGAAGCAGCCGTACTACTCTCAGATTCTATCACCAAGGCGGTTGAGGAATTAGCTCCCTTATCCTTTCGATATTCCGCCCGCTGCAAGCCCACTGCTTAGTGGTACACTGAATCATTGAGACTTCTTCGACAAGGCTGTAGAAGACAGGAAAGAAAATGGAGGAAAACTTGGGATCCCAATGAAAGGGAAGCTCATAAGAGATTGTTAACAGACTATAAGTCTAGTGTAATTAAAGAAAAACAGCAGTATTTTTCCAATCTCACTACCTCCCTTTCCTCCTCTAGGGAGCTATTTAAGATCATCGACTCCCTTTGTTCCCTTCAGGTGCCTGATCCAGTGGTAGGCTCGCAAGAGCTTTGCGATAATATATCAGAGTTTTTCCATAATAAAATTGAGGACATCTACCTGGCCTTGGAAACTCAAAGAAATACTTTAGACGACTCCTCCCTTCACACCCTGATAAGCCTAGAAGCTTGGCCTAGAGACCACTCTAACACTCTCACGGACTTTCCGCTTCTTACTCTGGAATGACTTGAGAGGTTACTTGATAGGACTAAATCTTCATCTCCCCTTGACCCTTGTCCTCTGAAGACCCTGAAGGATTGTAGATCCACATTGCTCCCACCTCTTCTAGAAGTGATGAACGGTTCCATAACCCAAGGTACTTTCCCTTCAATATGGAAGAGGGCGATAGTGAAGCCGCTACTTAAGAAACCCACGCTGGACCCGGAACAGTTGAAACATTTTAGACCTATTTCACTGCTACCCGCTCCCGCAAAAATACTTGAGTCTCACCTCAATTGCCACCTTTCCACCTTCCTTGATGCATCTGGATATCTCGATAGCTCCCAGCATGGCTTCCAGAAAGCACACAGTACTGAGTCAGCTCTGACTATGGTGGTAAACAATATCCGTATGAAGGTAGACTCTGGACAAACCACGGTGTTGGTCCTACTGGACCTCACCGCAGCGTTTGATACCCTGTCTCCCTCCATTTTAACATCTCGGTTGAGGGAGGCAGGGATTTCCGGTGCGGCTTTGAACCTTCTGCACTCCTTTTTACAGCACAGAGAGCAGAGAGTCAAGCTTGGCGAATTTCTTTCCCCTGTTAAAACCTTGCAATGTGGGGGTCCCCAAGGCTCGGCTCTTAGTCCGACCCTATTTACCATTTATGTCGCCCCCCTTGCAAGGTTAGTAAAATCTCAGTGGATGGAAGTGGTGTCATACGCCGATGACACACAAATCATGGTGTCACTAGCCCACTCAGTTTCTACATCCGCCACCAACTTCAGGATCTGTATGCAGACAGTCTCTGACTGGATGCTTCAGAATTCCCTGAAGTTGAATGGCGACAAAACTGAGATCCTGGTCTTTGGCAAAGACCAGGATATCTGGTCCAATGAATGGTGGCGGTCTTCGTTGGGAACTTGTCCATCTCCTTCCCAATCAGCAAGAAATCTTGGCGTAATTTTCGACACCACGCTGTCCTTGACTTTACAGGTTAACCGCACGGTTGCCACCTGTTGGGGGGTCATAAAAATTCTCAGGAGAATCCTTCACTATCTCTCTCTCCCAGCCCGGCAGCAGGTGGTAGTGGCATTGGTGGGTTCCAGGTTGGATTATTGTAATGCACTATATGCAGACACCAACAAGGGGCTCATCCATCGACTTCAGGTCATACAAAACGCCGCTGCCCGATTTGTTTTGGCACTCCCTAATGCTTCTTCTGCCACTATGGCTAGAAGGACTCTCCATTGGCTCCCTATTCACTTGAGGATCTCGTTTAAGATTCTCTGCCTAGCCTATAGAGCTCTGTCGGAAAGTTCTTCCGATCCCTTAGGCGGTCTGCTGACTCGCTATCTGCCAGGTAGATCTCTTAGATCTGCAGAGCTAAACCTATTGGTTGTACCTCGTGCCAAAAAGGTACGTTGGGGAAATAGAGCATTTTCCATCGTTGACCCTAAACTGTGGAATTCGCTTCCCCAAGAGATCAAGACTCAGCCCTCTCTGTCCTTTTTTAAAAAGGCGCTAAAAACCTGGTGTTTCGTCAAGGCCTACCCACAATAGGAGTACTCCTGAATAGCTGGTACCTTTTGGTTATGCGCCTTGACGCCCATTGGGCTTAGTTGCGCTATAAAAATTAATGAGCCTATGTGGAGCGTCTAATTTATACATCACTCATAATTTCTTAATCATGTATAAAACGGAATTTGAATGAACTAATGCATCGGAAGCGCTTTTTGTTGGAATTGACTGAACTTCATTTCCCAAAAGCCCACTAAGCAGGAAATCACCCTCAATTCAATTGGTTCAACCGGAACCAGCATAACGCATTCCACCGACGGACTGAACTACATTACCCATAACCTCGGGTTACAGGAACTGATCGTTAAAACAACCGGGTCAACCGGAATCATCACAAACGCGTTCTAGCAATGGATACAGACGCTTATGGAGGAGACTAGAGTACCCGCACCTGTAAGATTTTTCCCACCCACCCCTTCCCCCCTTTTTAAAAAAAATCGTAAACAGCAGGGAGTGCGTGCCCATAGGATACAGCAAGGAACTAGCCATTGAGGTCTTAATAAACGAGAATTTTGGTTCAACTTTAGGACACATTTTCAATTCTGAACCCGCCCGCATCCTTCACTTGGAAGTCCGTTCCTAATACTACGCGTCAACCCGTTAGCTACTTTAAAGGTTCCATTCAATTACACTCGGGCGCCCATCTTCATCTCAGAGCCCGTCCATATCGTTTCCGCTATAAGCAATATGTACATGCATGTCATTAAAGCACAAGCTTTAAAAGCGCAAACAATTAAAATCGGGCATCTTTTCTCATTACAGAACTGCTCGTACAAAGGAAACTGACACAACTAGAAAAAACTGAATACGCCGCTACATTGCTTGTCAATGTAAGTATAGCGACTGAAAAATGTCATTTGTTTTGCATTAATTCCTGGTTTACCACCATTAACTAGGTCCATTGAATTCTCAATATTTCAGCTAAAATCCATTTTTCCACCTTTGGGAGACCGACTACTGAAAAATAAAGTGCAGGTATGATCTGAGAGTATGTGTGACTGATTGAAGTTGAGAGTTGCTGGATAGTATGACTGACAGAATGTTTTATTTATCTTTTTAGATTGAGCCTACACGGTCCTGATGAGAATCCCTGTACTTTAAGGGATTCGAAACGCGTCGATCCCTGACCTTTCAATAGACCAATCTTCTCATGATTGTATTCAAAAATTGAATTATTTGATGGTCTATTGTATGTAAATATTCACTAGCAAGTGTTCTATTAAGTAGAAGTACCCGCACCTGTTTTCGAAAAAACTTTATCAATCACATGGCGCTTACACTTGGTTTATAATCAATCTACTTTGCCACTGTTTCACCAATTTGTCTAGTCTTGTGTGTATATGTCCCCAAGTGCACTTAATGTTGTCCATTTAATGTTTTATGTTTTCACCATATGCTTTGAAAAATTATATACATTGCATTTGAGTTGTGACAAAATCGCATGACCCCCCTTAAGTTTTTTTGTACGTTTTTGTATATACTCCTTCAAGTCCCTCCCTTTGTAAAATAATTCTTGTTAAAAGGTTTAACAACAAAAATAGAAGATACATAAAAAACAAAATTTAAAAATAAAAAGAAGCACTTATAAGAAGCTAGACTGAAAGAGTGGTCTTTGAATTGAGGATTGCTACTCAATTGTTTGTAAATATTGATTTAATGCGCAGTACTGGCATTTTGTTTGTTGATTGTCCGATTTGTTTTGGCACTCCCTAATGCTTCTTCTGCCACTATGGCTAGAAGGACTCTCCATTGGCTCCCTATTCACTTGAGGATCTCGTTTAAGATTCTCTGCCTAGCCTATAGAGCTCTGTCGGAAAGTTCTTCCGATCCCTTAGGCGGTCTGCTGACTCGCTATCTGCCAGGTAGATCTCTTAGATCTGCAGAGCTAAAACTATTGGTTGTACCTCGTGCCAAAAAGGTACGTTGGGGAAATAGAGCATTTTCCATCGTTGACCCTAAACTGTGGAATTCGCTTCCCCAAGAGATCAAGACTCAGCCCTCTCTGTCCTTTTTTAAAAAGGCGCTAAAAACCTGGTGTTTCGTCAAGGCCTACCCACAATAGGAGTACTCCTGAATAGCTGGTACCTTTTGGTTATGCGCCTTGACGCCCATTGGGCTTAGTTGCGCTATAAAAATTGTTTTTCATTTCATTTCATTTCAACATAGCATCACCATTATATGCTACGAGCCGAATTCAGCAAGCACACACCATTTGTTATTGGTAAACTGGAGACTCCGCCAAAGAAACATCCATCATTTCCTTTGTCAGAGTGATATGTGGGTGGGATCAAGCCAGCTAGCACAATTGACTGAAATGCAAGAGGTTGGCGCCTCAGAGTGAGTGAGAAGCTGCGATCAGTGCTTGTGTTAAGGAATGCAGATTTATAACCGAGTCTTCTGCGAGCAAATAGTGGCGAAAACCCAATTGTCACCTTTTGAGCTCTGCTCCCTGGATTTGCGGGCAGACCCAGGCATTACAAAGAGGGTCATTAGTGGGCTCCAAAACTGATGTTTTATTATCCTGTCCAGCTCATGATGAATGCTGGCCTGTGCTGCTGAAGGTTGCACTGGGCCTTACCTGGTGCTGGTGAACTGCTCCCAAATTCACAGATAACAAAGTCCCCCGCTCCTACTGCTTTCCCGAGTACATGACACAACAGCAGCCAGTCAGTGCTGTGCACAGCGGCAACCAATTATCGGGGCTAGCTGCTAGCGGCAGGCACTGCACTGCAGCAGACGATGATTCGGACTGCCTCTGGCAGACTCTGTCAAACATGCACTGAGTCAGAATTTTACTAAATGTCGCCTTCAACGTCGGATGGACCCTGCACAGACTCGCGTGGGAAGCAGGTCAAGTCTGCACGGACTTGATTCCTGCTTCCCACCTGCCACACCCTTTCCCAAGTCGTCACAGGGTGGGGTCCCACCCGGGTGGGGTCCCATCCACACCCTGTAACAACCCACACCCTGTAACAAGTTGGGAAAGGGTGTAGCGCCAATGCTCTCCACTTTCTGATTGACGTGGAGGTTTAGCGATACCGGGCTTAGTTTTCCAACGCCCCAGGCTAACTTTGCCTCCACGCCATCAGGGTTGGAGACTGGGCCCTGAAGCTAGGTCTTTGCTGAGCTGAAGACATCACAGCCTTCAGGGCTGTGAGGTTCTCAACCGGCAAACACGTAGGCTGCTTTGGGACCGCCTGGGGAGCAAGCAAACAGCGTGAGAGTCACTGAGTAACTTGAGGTAGCGACGGTAGCGGTGAGTGGGGCAGACAATGTCTCATATTCTACTAGCATTATACATAATGAGAGTAGTCGTACTAGACTACAATAAAAGTTTTTTGCTATATGATGATATGATGAGCTGAGCACTTAATGTTGAATGTAACGGGGGAGCCCTGACGCCCTAAGAGAGAAACCGCCACTGCAGATACTGAAGTAAACAAGGTGCTTCTAATGCCCAGTGGCACGTGCAGTCAAATTCTAATCTACTCACACGGGCCCTCGTTTATGAAAAGTGTTGCACTGTTGCGGAAAAAGAGCAATGTAACACTTTTCATTGTGCTCTTCTTGCGACACCTTGGAGGCGCTGTATTTAATGTTAAATGCTCCATGTCGCAAGGATTAGCGGATACATCAAGAATCCTGACGTATCTGGAACAGCAAAATTGACACATTGCTGGAGTGAGTCTGAAAACAGATGCAACTCCAGCAATGTGTCCTTTCATATTGGGGCAAGCCCCATGTGAAAGGACGTGCGTCGCCTTATGCCCTGCCGTAAGGCAGGTGTAAGGATTTGATGCAGTTGCATCCTAGAAGTGTGGAAGTGAAATCTCATAGATTTTCCTGCAGTACTTCTACGAGTCTTTTTTGTGGGGGGAAGGTCCACCCTGCATATATTATACCTGACGTAGGTATAATGTAGTGCAGGGCTTTACAAAGTGACACATCTGCTTAGATGCGTCACTTTGTAAATATGGCACAACGCTGCACATTTTTTATGCTGCCGCAGCATCACAAATAATGAGGCAACGGCGGGACAAAGGTCTCATAAATAAGCCCCACGGTATATATTTTCACTTATATTCCAGCGTCGCCTTATCAGCAGACGTTGCATCAGCTCTTTGGGTTCTGTGATGCGCCAGCGTGAGTAAAAGGATGCAAAGACATGTTTTTCTCCCAGACAGTCATGGTGCATTTAAATGTCTCCGCAGCACACAATGAATACAAATCATGGTCTATAAAAGCTTCTCTGAACATGTGACCTTTCCAGAAACTTCGAAATGTAAATGTCCTAGGCATTGCAGTACAAGGCCGATGCTATGATGCATTTGTAAAACACATTGTTTCTGAATTTCACCTTGATAGCTTGTCTCGATTATAGTGTCGCCTCAAATTATATAATGTCTGATTATGTAAGTATTTTGGAAAATGGTTTCAGTGAGTGGGTTCACATGGTCCAGCTTCTATTCATCATTTCTATTATTTGAGTTACAGCTAAAAGCTCAAAGTGCTTTGTTTGTTAAAAAAAAAATATTAGCATTAGTGGTGAGAAGCTAATCTACTCAGAAGTCTGGGCACTTTTGTATTTGTGTGCTTTGTTAAGTCATTCATGCCGAACTATGTGAGACCACATCCGTGGCCTTGTCCACTGGCTTTAAAATATAGATTTTTTTCATCTCTAGTTGATTAGCCCTGGTGATTACTAGCTCAACCCCTAATGGTATGACTTGGTTAACCCCTAATGATATGACTTCTCTAATTGGTGGACATGTTCTTCTTATGGGCTCATATAATTTACTGTATAAGGTTTTTGCTCAAATTGACTTAGAACAGATTAGTCAAGCTTCTCATTTGACTAATGATCTCTTTTGGTCTTCACTCTTCATGAAACCAGGGAAATGGAGGAGAAGTCTAGCGCAGAGTAGAGAGGAGGATCTGAGTACCAAAGCAACTAAAAAATGGCAGAAGCATGAAAGTCTTAACTTAACAGTTAATATTTGGAAAACCTTAAATACGTTTAATTTTTCAGTATTGAGAGGCGCTAACTGGAGACGAATGCTGTTTTTTAGTAAATGGCTGCTATATTATACTCCTGCAGTCATTGCTAAAATGTTTAGTAACACGTTGTCTACCTGTTTTAGATGTTCTCGGCTGGATTTGGCTAATTGGTCTCATATAGTAGCTTTCTGCCCCCGAATTGGGGCATTCTGGGAGGGCATTTTTTCTTTGATTTCACTTAATTTGCATGGTATGATTATCAACTGTGAAAAATTGATTATATTTGGTTTTGATCCAGAGCTTAATTTGGTTGAATCATTGGCAAAACTGGTGTATATTATAATAGCGGAGGCTAGATCACTGATTCTCAAGTATTGGAAGTCAGATATAGTTCCATCTGTAGATGAATGGTATGAGAAAATGAAGAGAGTAAGGAAACGTGAATTTATATATGCACAAAGGATTGGGGGACTGCACAATTTTGAAAGAATATGGGGGACCTACTTTGATTAATTGTTTATGTATGTTTTCGATGTGAAATGTTTCTTTTCTTTTTAAGTTCTATCTCTTCCAAGATGGTGTTATTTTATATTATCTGTTCCTCAGCTTATAATTGTTTTTTGGATTCTCTGTAATGAATGTAATGAACGGAATGTCAAGAACTGAATAAAAACATTTAAAAAAAAAGCATTAGTGGTGAGAAGCTAATCTACTCAGAAGTCAATAGGAACAGAACATGTCTCGAGTGAAAGAACGTTTTAAGAACGCGTTGAATCTACACAAAACAACTCCGTCATTTTGGGCATTATGTACTCTGCATAAAGAGACCCAGAAAACTGTAAAATAGAACAAAACACCAAAGGTGTTAACCAGTGCTCGACCGTTGGTTAAACCTTTCAGAGCTTGACTAGTTTACATATGCGTCTGGGCACTTTTGTGTTTGTGTGCTTTGTTAAGTCATTCATTCCGAACTGAGTGAGACCACATCCTTGGCCTTGTCCACTGGCTTTAAAATATAGATTTTTTTCATCTCTAGTCGATTAGCCCTGGTGATTAATAGCTCAACATCTCATGAATGTTTCAAAGGAGAAAGAGTTGACAGGAAGCAAAGGAAGAATCTTATTCATGGTTTTGATATACTCAGTTCAAGGTGCAAGTAATCTTTATTCTGTCAGTAACATGACGATAGAAGCACATGTTAATAACAAGTACAAACAGATCACACAAACCTGTATCACAAATTTCAATTACTAAAAGGTAGGACATCATTGGCCTTCCATATTATCATAGCTGGATCATGCCACATTTTTTCCCTTAATCATTGCCTGAGTAATACCATTCAGTGGAAGCAATAAACGACTTTTAGTCTTAATTTGGAGATTCTAGGAAACTATTGTGTAAGGGATTATGTGGAATTCCTCGGAGACCCGCAATCCTGTTTTTTTTTTTTACTATAATCTACATGAAGGACATGGGTAGGGAAAGAAAGCAGTCTTAAAATCTGTTATAGCTGGCAACAGGGGGCTCTGTCCTCAGTGGCTAACAATTCCAAATCAACTCACATAATTTCACTTCACACCACATACAGCCACCCTACTCAGTAACATGTAGGTAAAACATATTTACAATGCCAATAGCTTTAACTCGTGTTTTACTTAGTTTTGTAAAGCACATGCTTTTGCCTTAGGGCACCTGTATTAATTACAAATCATGTGTTAAATCCTGTTTGGGTGTCATTTTGTAGACCTTATCTGTTAATTTTTCCAAACTTAATATATTTTGTTATTAGGAAAAAGTTTAAAAGATTTAAATAAACATACTATTGGTGTGTGGGAGGAAGGGTTAGGGTATTTTAAACTTAACAAAAAATATCTATTATTACACCAATTGCACAGTTCTACTCCTCACAAATCAACTCAACACATTTCCATTACACACCACATAATTCAACAAGAAACCACATAATACAAATCAACAACACAATTATATAACACACCACATATATACAATCCACACCACATAATTGAACGACGCACCACAAAATTAAATAGCACACCACATAATTAAACTGCACTACATAGCAATCCACAACACAAAATATAATTACTCTCCATAACACACAATTCCACTCCACATAATTCCTATACAATAAATACCACATTTCTCTCCACATAATTCAACTTCACAACATACCACATAATTCAACTACACACCACATACATCCACTCCAAAACACATAAGTAAATTACAACACCAACAGCTCTAACTCTCGCAAATGCAAGACCTATTGCATTGCGAATGCTTGTTCATTATCAGACTTTAAGACAGGGGAAGAGATACAAAAGACAGAAAGGATGCAGAAGACAATGTCAGAAAACAGTGACAAAGGGAGAAAACAGGGTTGAAAAATTACTCACATTAGTGAGATGCGGAGCCAGAAAGTGTAGGGAGGTGGAAGAAAGAGGCACAAGATGGAACCAAGACTAGGCGGCCTTGGTATTTGGCAAACTTATCTGCGGTGAGCTACTAAGACAACCTTTAGGACTCTGCAACACTTTCACAAATTAGGCAGTAGTTTGTTTGGTCTAAATCTGTCATGAAGGCATCTCCTTAGCTCTCATCTGCTTGCTGTTCTAGGATTTCCCCATCCACGTTTTCTGTCCCTGTCCAGTCGTCCCTCTTCTGTTGTATGTTTTGTTTGTACAGAAGGGGGGGGTTTATAAGTGTACTGCATAACAACCAGACTATGGTGTCTGTGTCACCAAAAGAAGGAGTTTAGAAACTTTGAATTTCCACAAACGTTTGGCACATGCTAAACAAATCCCAAATCAATGGGCAAAAACAACTAACTACACGTGCTCCTAAAATCAACATGGCATTGGGAATCCTAATCCAGGAGTACACTCTGAAGAAGCTGAATGTCAAGAATTACTGAGTTACTAGAAGGGGTGTAGCTTGGTCAGTAAGATTGGAGGGATGGGGGGCAGCTTCAGATTTTCCAACAATTAGGCTGGCATATAAAGGTAAAATACATTATACGACTAGCAGAGGGCATGAGAGTGGCCTAAGAATCAGTGGAAAGGGAGGGGAATGTGGATTGGTAGTAGTACTAAGAGAAAAAACACAATATTTTGTAAAATAATCAACCCCTTTTTGAAGACTTTCAAAACAGAGGGGGAGAGTGTGTGTGCATTTTTGATTGAGTGTATGTAAACCTCCTTGGTGAAATCCTACGGACATCTCACCATACACGACTGAAAGCACCTGCACCAAACTATTTATCACAGAGTACATTTATTAGGTGGGTGTAACAGCCCAAACACTCTCCTGAAACTAAGCACCTGGTTACCAGCAGCTGCAATAGCATAAAAGCAGCAATAATCTGGCAAATTTGTGATTTGCATGCTTTTTAAAATGTTGCTGCTGCACTCAGTTGGTACTCAGCCGGGCCCATAGCCAGGAGCATTTGGTAAGGGGAGCATGTCCCCTGGTACCAACAACATAAAATAGAATGAATAATCTTTATTGCTTGATTATTAAAACTGTTGCAATACACTACACAATACATATCTAAAACATATATTCATAAAGTACATTAAAAAATAAGTTTTTAAACCAAAGACATGGTCCCATCGCCGTTTGTTTTTTATAGACAGAAGCCCGGAAAGAGACTCGCTGCATACCCTATAAATTAAGATTACAAAAACCTGAGGTAATATTCCCCCAAGTCTGTTCATTCAATTCTCCTCAGCCTGGGGGGAGGGGGAGGGGGGCAAGAGGAGCAAAAAATTAAGAGGAGCCAGTAAAATATGACCAGTTCTCTTGATAAACTCCTCCTGCCCCAATCATTGCTGGGTCACATAAGCAGGTCAATGTAAACATTGAACCTAAAAAGTGTGGGTGCGGCAGAAAAGTGACAAAGGCTGTTGCCATTGAGAAGTGCCTATACAAGAAATCCAGATGTCTAGAGACGTTTGGCAGGCCTGAACAACAAATAAAGTACAATATGACAACTAGAATAAAAACGGATTAACCTATTAACACTAATTAAATAAAGGGGAGTGTGCTTCAAAGAGTATGGTTTAAAAGTTTAGGCTATTATCACTAAAACTTGTGTACGTGCAGGGTCTAGACATCTGGGGCTGTAGCCAAGCTGTACCTACAAGGACCTGATGAAACTTTAGGTGCAAGGGCCTTAAAAAAGAGATCCAGGTGATGAGCATTAAGGCTACTATGACCATACCTGTTAATTGTCTAATTGTACCCCTTCCCTTCAGATGCTGGAGTCGTGCTCTCAATTATTTTTTTTCAAAGCAATGAAAAAATTTCACTAGTGCAAAATTAAGTCCAATGTCTGATGGTTCAAAGCATGCCAACACCACCTCCCTACAAGACCTTATGCCCAGGGCGATCCAGGTTTTTCGTAGCAGCTCCCGCTTGTCCTCCAGAAGGTTGGGGCACAAGCATAGTATGTGAATTATATCTTCCTTGGGCTGGTCGCAGAGCCTACAGTTTGCCTGATCATCACATCTTTTCCATGCAGGATAATAGCTGGAATATGAATTATCCTCAACCTAAGTTTCATGAACTTAACATTTGTCCATCCAACATAAAATAGATTTTGGATATGATGGGGCGGAATCTATCAAGGACGTTTGTACAAACATTGTTCTTCGCCATTGTCAAATTTGAAAGGAGATGATAGAACCCACAGTATTTTGTAATTAATGTCATTCTCCCCCAATAAATATTTGCTGATAAAAAGTAGCAGTTCATGCATTGTTAAGCATTTCGCAGCAAACACATTCATCAAAAGATGAAAATGTTGCTGTGGACAGAGGTTCTCATTAGAATTTGTTTTCAAAGTTCTGAGAAATCAAGGGGCATATCAACAAGCAACGGCAATAAATATTGCTCAGCGAGTTTAGCGCTACTTCAGCTATTGCCGGCTATCGCTGGATGATATCGCCCGGATGACACGTTATCAACAATGCGTTTCTCCAGGGTGATACAAAATCCAGTAAAAGCAGAAATATGCGGGAATATCGCTGAAAATCCTGAGATATTCCCGCAGCGATAGGGGAAAGCTTGATGATAGCCCCTGGTGGTCGTAGCCCGCCAATCCACCCCCCATTACAAATATAGCTAAGCCTCAATTTAAGCAGACGTAAGCTTTCGTCGATAACCGCGGTTAGCGCGGGTTTTAATATCGCCATAGGTGTCAGGGCACAGGCTTGTAAATACCGCGATTTGCGGTTAGCGACTTTTTCGATGTTGTATTCCACAGGAATTTTGTAAAGTTTACAGGAGCGTGACCCATATACCAATTCAGGACTGGGTAAGTAAGGTGCATTTAGAAACAATGTCCTGATAGGTAAAGATGTGTGGGCAATTAATTATGCATGCATACAGCATTACTCACAAAGAAAGAAGGAGAGTACTCATTGATTTGAAACAAGATAGTTAATCATCTTATATTGTAACACAAGTTCATGGTCGGAAATTATACAGTTAGAAGCAGCACTGCATAAAATGAATTAGTGACAACCATATAATACTTGGTGCTTAAAAAAGTGTCTGTGGTGAAAGTGGCGATGCAAGTGAAGAAGTGAACAGCATGGACGGCGCACTGTGAACAAAGTGCAAGTAATTTACAGTGGGTGGCTTTGCAGGTATGTCTCTTCCACGTCTCTGAAGAAGTACCAGGAAATTTTACACGATTCTTATGGCCATCCTGGACATTAAGGGCCAGATGTAGGTAATTTCCATTTACCGAATGGAAAATACCGACTCACACCGAATCGGTATTCCCCAGTCGGAAAATGGTATGTAGGTAAAAAATCGTAAAAAGTTACCGACTCGGTATGACCCGGTAAGCCACATGGTAAAATACCGATTCGGAAATGTCCGATTCGATAACATCCGAGTCGGTGAAACACAAGCCAACCCATGGCCCACATCGCCCATAGGAATCAATGGGAATCACCGATTCGGAAAAATCCGACTCGGATTAAACCGACTCGGATTTTACCGACTCGGTAAATACCGATTTGGGAGTTTCAAACTGCCATGTGAGCCTGTCAACCAATCAGGGAGAGCCAACACCCACCCCAGCCAAGGCCCTGTGAATCTAACCAATGAGAGAGAGGCACCACACCCCAGTACCTGGGATTGGCCACACCCATGCAGGTGGAAACCAACTGTTCAAACAAATCTGCAGAGGAGAGAGGAGCACAGCATTCACAGGCCAGCAGACTGAGAATGGAGGCACAGGAAGGTCAGAAGGATGCTGTTGAGAGAAAAAGGAAGCAGAAGTTCAGCCAAGAGGAACTGCAGGTGACTGTGGATGAGATTGTCACCCACTACAGCCAAATATTTGGGAGGCAGTCTCTACATGTTGCAGAGACTGTGAAGCGCAACATATGGCTATCTATCCAGGGCAAGGTGAATGCCATAGGAGTCACCCACCGGGACATTGAGGACATCAAGAAACGGTGGTATGACCTGCGTATAGTCACCAAGAAAAAGATAGCAGGACAGAAGAAGGATGCCGGTCTGACAGGAGGTGGCAGGGCCAAAGCCCCAAAACTCACAGCAATAGAGGAGCAAGTAGCATCCACCATGGAGTCTGAATGCATCCACGGGATTGGAGACCTGGATAGCACCGCCAAATCAGCCAAAAAACAAGGTAAGAGGCATGTACCCACATGCATCCCCACCCATCCCAACCCTGCACACCACTGTGTACACACATGACACAGCAGGAGAGGCCAGAAATACTTGCAGCAATGCATCCTGGTAGACGTAGTCATGTACACACAGTAGCATAGTACAGCACACATGACTCAGCAAGGCATGCCACACACCCCCCCATACAAGCAATGTGGACTGTGCAAAGGTGTGAATTAAATTTAATGAAGAAAAACACACAGCCAAACTACAACATTGACACTATGTCAATTTCATTCCACAGGAGAGTCGTCACGCAGTTCTGCACTGCCGAGGGAGGAGAGGGCACCGACATCTAAGAAAGGGGAAAAAGAAAAAAGTAAACAACGTCACAGCGCAGGAGAAGGTGGAGACGACACTACCCAGGACCCCTCAACACCAGACCCACCCACTACACCAATCCCAATGTCCCCTCTGTTGTTTGGGTCTCCAGAGCTCACAAATACGCCCATGCCGGTAGGGGAAAGTAGCCAGGCGGAGCCCCCGCATAGGATCCTGCAGACCTCTGAGTCAGAGGATGAGGAAGATGTCCCCCAGAAGACAACACCAGTGCCTGACAGGCCAAGAACAACTATGGCTGCTGGCTCTGCGCGCACTACTGTCCTTGGCAGGAGGGCACGTGATGGTGGGGAGGGCCAGGATGGTGAGAGCGTGTTCTGTGGGCTGGAGGGCACGATGGTGAAGGTCCAACGGCAGCAAGCTAAATCGCTGCAAGTCATGCAGCGCCAGGTGCGCGGTTTGAGCGCAACAATGTCCAACATGGACAAGGGAATTACACAAATGGCTAGTAGCATGGACCTGATTGCACAGGGGGTCTCAGACATTTCAACCTACATGGGGGTCCTCTCGGACAAGCTTGATAGGGAACATCTTCAGCGTGCAAGGGAACGGCAGTACATGCGCGACCAGACCAAGGCCATGAACAGGTTTGCTGCCAACACAGCCCTCCTCTGCAGACGCTCCATTGCTATGCAGGAGGCTATAGAGCACTGCTGCACTAAGTTAACACGGGGCATGGGCAGAGTTACCTCTGCAATGGAGCAGATGTTGACCTCAAACGTATGTCATGCTGGTGACACGGGTGTGGAGGAGACTGAGGGGTCAACCAGCAGGAGTGGCTCCAGTACACCTGTCCAGGAGGTGCGCAGGAGCGGCAGGCACAGCCATGGGGAGTCTGGCACCATCAGGGAACGTGAAGGACAGGCACCTAAGTCCCGCAATGTGCTGCGAGGGCGCAAGAACTGAACAATGCAGGGAACTGACTCTGATGCACCCAGTGAGAGCAACTGAGTATGTGCATCCAGTGACATTCACATACTGTCTTGTGACCATCAAGGAGTAGTGAGGAATAAACTACTCATGTCTGCAAGTATACCTGTGTGTGTGTCATACTTTACCTAGAAATAGCGTTGTGTAATTTCACTCCGTCTCAATCTGCCATCTACTGCGGCTGGCCCTGTAGCCTGGGGATCAGCATGTTCTTGGTCCTCATCTATGTTCTCACGATGTGTCAACTCCACCTCTGTGCCTTTTTTTGTAGCTAGATTGTGCAATATGGCACAGGTCACTATTATTTTGCAACACAGGAGGGGGGTGTACTGTCGCGCACCTCCACTTTTGTGGAGGCAACGGAACCTGCTCTTCAGGAGTCCAAAGGTTCTCTCCACAACATTGCGGGTGGACCTGTGAGCAACATTGTATCGCCTTTCTGCTCTGTTGGTTGGGTTCAGGTACGGTGTCAGCACAAAGGAACGCAGTGCATATGCACTATCACCTGGGAGAGAAAAATAGGTACATGGGTTTCATACACATTCCACATGGAGCAGTAATACTTTTCAGGGTGTGTGCTACATAATTACCTAGCAGATAACCATCTCCAAAATCACCATTCTGAAGCCGTCTATATATTCCACTGTTCTGAAATATGTAGGAGTCGTGCGTGCTCCCAGGAAATTTAGCTACTATGTCGGTGATGATGTTCCCTGCATTGCATATCACCTGCACGTTGATGGAGTGCGTGGACTTACGGTTTCGGTATATGTGTTCCGTGGCTGCAGGTGGGCATAGAGGAATGTGGGTGCCATCAATGCAGCCTATCACATGTGGGAAGTGAGCCAGTCCATAGAAGTCTGTCTTAGTATTGGCAAGTTCTGCAGGTGTGTCAGGGAACTGTATGTAGTCTCCCATTCTCTGAGTCATGACATCCAGGAAGTTCCGGAAGAATCGGGACAGACAGCTCTGGGATACTCCTCCTACTGCAGCTATCACACTCTGGTAGCTCCCAGAGGCGAGCAGGTGTATGCTGCACAGCACCTGGACATGGGGAGGTATGGCGTGGGCCCTGGGTGTTGGGTGATCCAGGTATGGGTGGAGGTCCCTTATTAAGTCCATGATGGTATTGGGGTGCAGCCTGTACCTCTGGAGTATCTCTGGCTCAGTCAATTGGAACAGAGTGATCCTTTGCCTGTACACCTGCTCCTCCCTTTGCCATACCCTCAGTCCTGCAGCCTGTAGCCTTCGCCTCCTCGCTATCACATAGAGTGCAGCCATCTTGACAGGAGGGTTGCATTTTGGGAGCCTTTTTATAGCATCCACATGGTTACCACCACCTTTCAGTCCATGGTAAAATCCGACTCAGAAATACCGAATTTGGATGATTTCGGTATTTTTTCCCTTTCCTACATCTCGATGGCCATGTTATCCGATTCCTTAGTTTCCGATTCGGTGTATACCGAGTCGGTATACATCCGATCGGTGAATTCCGACTCGTTAAATATCGATTCGGTTATTTCCGAGTCGGATTTTTACCGCTTGAAATTTACCGATTCGGTTTTTTTTGGCCACCTACATCTCATTCTCGCAATACCGCTCGGTAACGGCCGATTTTACCGATTTTGGGCCGTTACCGACCGGTATTGGTCGACCTACATCTGGCCCTAAGACCTCACTGGAGCCAAAAAGTGATACCTTGAATATAGACATAGGACATTTATGCACAAATTATAAGAAGCTGTAACAGAGAGTGAACAAAAACAAATCCTCTCTAGCAACCTTGTATCCATCCTTAAAAGAGGTACACACTTAGATCAAGAAGCTTCAAGATGAGGTCCGCTGACTGCTTCCTGAAGATGAAGGTGGATGACATGGAAGGATGTTCACGTTGAAATAACATAAGGGTAGTGGGGCTTCCGGAGTGAATGGAGGGTCTGGGCATTCAGCTCCTTTTAGAGGACTGGCTGGTAACAACAATGCTGGGGTGGAAACAATCCACATTTTTCTCTCTGCTCACAGGGTCCTGGGCAGATTGCCTCCATCAGGGGCTCCCCACAAGCTGACAGGGACCATATCCTCCAGTTGGCAAGGATAAAGGGCCCATGGCTGGTGGAGAAGAATAAAGCCCATATTTTTCCAGATTGAACCTCGAAGTCCTGAGAAAGAGGGAGTCTTTCTTCAAAGTGAGAAAGCTCCTCAGGAAGCTGGATATGGCCTATGTTCTGATATTCCCTGCTGGATATAAAGTTTTACATAAAGTTATACATGACGATAAAAATATGTCCTTTGTTGCACCAGAGGAGGTCTGAGTGTGGTTGGAATCCAGAGGCGAGTAGGTACTAGCAGTTCTCTGACCCACCAATGATAAATGGTCTACAGTCTGGAAAAAATGTCACTTCAACAGGAGGCTGCGGGTGGGTTATCTAAGGAACAGGTGGCCAAAGAGAGGGCGATGGTTATTTCGGAGGTAGAGAACCATGACACCCAACCTCAAATTCTCCAAGATCATCATCTGATATGTCTAAGGGACTTGGCTTGGCCAAGCTTGAATAGGCAGAGCCAGTTCCCCGTGATGGCCCGTACCTGACTCCAATACCTGCAGACTTTTTCTAATGCTGATTTTGATGTCCTTTTTCTCTTGTATTTAGGTAGAATAAACCATTTTAGGCCCCTTTACACAAAAATTGGCAACTGGAAAGGGCACTTGTTGCTGATGATCGCTGGGCTGTTCGGGGGTGTCTTTTACATAACAGAGGGGCAATGAAAGCTCTGCCATGTTTACTGGTAGGGTATTGTTGCATACCATGTCTCTCCATCAGCCTACATGGGATGGGGGGTACATGTTATTATTATGATACTGTGTATCTGGCTGAGCACTTGTTGGCACATTGGTCTAGGAGCAGGAGTTGAGATATTGTTTATGTTTTGCTTATTGTTTTGCATATTTTCTGATCAAGGCAAGATGTTATCATGAGAGGGCCACAGAGCTGGATCATGATCATCATATTTTGGACATGGGGGAAGCATTACTTTGTGGATGAAATGGGTGAGAATGCTTACGGCAGTCCACACTGCTATAAACCTTAAACTTCGAATGTGACATAAATGGCTAGCCACACCAAAAGATACAGGGTCCACCAGTATCTAACCACTGACATTGATGCTTTGCCTGAGCCACGAGCAACACCTTACTTCCAACTAATTCTAAAAACTCTGCAGGAGGTGGAGGGCAATAGTGGTGGGGGCCACATACTCTGGATATGCAAGGGGCTTAATGATATGGACTGCTCCAAGAGTTCTCTTCACGGTGCAACACTCCAAAATAAATTCTGAGGGTAGGTAAGAGGTGATCGAGGGTGTACTGAATGAGGAAGCACTATAGCTGGTTGCTCTGTATTCCCCTAACATTAATCAACCAGCTTTTTTTGCTGCACTTATACCGCCTCTTCTTACAAACACATTGGCACCTTTGCATATGTGGAGGAGACAAATATGTGACGTTACAAGGCGGTTGTCACACCGTGGTACGTTACATTGCAGTTATTACAACGCAAGTCGTTACAACGACTTGTGCTAGAGGTGCTGGACTTAGGAATAGTAGGATTTACTATTCCAACTCCAGCCTACGTAACAGTAGGGAAGGCGTTGCAATAGTAAATCATACTATTCCTTAGTGTATAGTACCATCCAGCGCAAGTCATTGTAACAACCGCGTTGTAAAAGCCGTTTGCCGAGGAGACTTTAGTAGTGCACCAAATGTAATTATGGACAGGCCCACACCACTCCTACAGAGTTCAGTCAATCTCAATAATGAAGTACCTTTATCAGTGAGCTGTGAACACCCAGGTGCCTGACATATGGAGCTTAAAACACCTGTAAATGAGAGAATTCTGATTTTACTCCAAACTGTATGACCCACATACTAGAGTTTATTGTAGCTTTGAGAATGGCATTAGAGTAGCATATACCAAATAGTTAGGTCAGATGTTGTCTGGCCAAAATCCCCTCAAGTTGGTACTTAATTGGGGAGGAATGCACTCAAATATACCCTCATGGCATCTCCCAACAGAGGTACTCCGGGACGGAGCCTTTCGTGCCACATTAGCTGACAATATGGACCCTACTGCATTACATATTTAAGAGAAGCAAGACTAGGCAATGGGTCAACACTTGACAGGTTGAGCGCCTTTGCTTTTAGTGAGAAGGATGCAATCAACACTGCTGGTATTTCACGTTTAGCTGACTCTCTGGTCTCGCCTGAGGAAGCCTCCTTTCCCCATCATACTCAGCATCAAAACATCAACCCTTCTTGAAGTGGAGCAAACCCCTTGATGCCCCTGAGACCACCTTCTTGCTGCAAATGCTTTTTAAACACAGGCGAGGCAGACAGGCAGTGATATTCTTATACAGTGAATCGAAAAGCACACTATTTCCAGAAGACATCTAGGTGCTGCCTTCCACGGAGAAATAGAGAGCCAAAAGTATAGAAATCAGTGTAGAAAATCCTAGCAGGGAAAAAAGAGAGGGCTATTGATTAAAAAAACATGTCTTTTTAATGGCTTTCATGAAAGAAAGAATGTTAATGTTAATGTTATGGGTGTCTTATATAGCGCTCGTCTACTCCAAGGAGTGTCCCGGCGCTTTCAAACCCACAACAGACTACAAAAGGCAGGCAATAAGGGAAAAGAGATCAAGCAAATTACTGTGCATAGAGCCATGTCTTCAGACCCTTTCTAAAGGTCAACAGGTTCGAAGTACAGCGGAGTGACAGCGGAGTGACAAAGGGAGAGTATTCCATAGCTGGGGCGCCAGGCATTTGAAGGAACGCCCCCCCACCCTTGCTTTCTTGACAGCAGGAACAACGGCAAGGCCGAGAGATTCCGATTTTAAGGATCTAGTTGGCTTGTAGAAAACAAGAGGTTTTTGAAGATATTCAGCTCCCACAGCATGGAGTGCCTTATGCACCAGCGTAAGTGCCTTAAAAACAATCCGCTTCCGAATAGGCAGCCAGTGTAGGGAGTGTAAAAGATCCGAGGCTCTCGCTCGGCGAGGTAGGCCAAAAAACGCCTGTGCCGCCGAGTTTTGGACCACCTGGAGTCTTTGAAGTAGATATTTGGGAAGCCCCAGATATAGGACATTCGAATAGTCCAGTCTTGAACACACCAGAGCCTGGATCGTAGTCTTTCTATGCTCAAGCGGGAGCAGGGGAAGAAATTTACGCAGCATTTAAGGAGGCCATAAGAAGTGCCGGTCAATCCAAGGATCTCGGACTTAAGCAACAAGATGTTATCAATTTTGACCCCTACGTTTTTAGCGACCAGAGAGGAAGATGCAGGAGGAAACATGTCACCGGCCACCAATCCTGCCAGCTCGGGTCAGCCTGACACCAGAAAAAAAGCACCTCAGATTTATCTGGGTTGCACTTGAGGCTGTTTAGCTGAAATCATTCGAAAACAGCCCCAAGACACCTATGGATGCTCTCTCTGTCAAACTGCTAGCTGTGTCCTCTAGGTTACTGGTCACTGGTATGACTAGCTGGATGTCATCTGCATAATTAACATTCGAGAACCCAAGCTTTTAAATTAGTGTGCCCAGCGGGATAATATAAAGATTAAAAAGCATAGGGCTTAAAGATGAGCGCTGCGGAACCCCGCATGGTAGTGAGAAGGTGCTGGAAGAAAAGTCCTCCACTACAGCAAACACCTCTCTCTCTGAAAGAAAGGTTTTGAAAAGTACTACAGCAGCGTCCCTAATGTCTTAGGAATAGAGCCGGTCAATAAGTACAACATGATTGAACGTATCAAATGCAGCCAAAAGATCCAACAGGATCAAGGATGCATTGGACCCTGAATCTAGACTGGTTATATCTTCTTTTAAAGCAACTAACAGGTCTGACTCAGTACTATGTTCACCTCTAAAGTTGAACTATGAAGGGTCCAGCAGGTGATAAGACTCAAGAAATCTGAACAATTTTTTGTTAAGTGCCTTCTCCACAATCTTAGCTGAGAAAGGAAGGTGTGAAATTGGCAAATACTTGTTTGGGTCCAAAAGAGGCAGATTACATTTCTTGAGTGTTAGCGAAATGGAAACTATTTTCCAAGCCTTCGGAAAATAGCCTTTGATGAACATTTCATTGCAAATAATTATCAGCTGGCTTCTATTTACATTAGGGACTAACTATGAACTCTTGGGAGTACAGAGATCCAGAGTAGAACCTGATGTTACTGATTGGTGTAAGTCTAGAATTTGATCCACTGAAAAGTCTCAAAAAAATTAAAGAAGTACTAAACCAAAACTGGTATTGACTTTCTTATTCTGAGACCAGGATGGCCTTCTAGTAAAACCTCCGGAAAATCTAAACCCAGTATTGGTGGTGCTGATAGACGTTTGTGGTATAGATATTATAAATATCTTCAAACTTTTCCAAGAAATAGGATGCAATAGTGTAGGATGGTTCCCGTTTTGGATTGCCCCTCTCTCCACTTTTTGCTCTGAATGCTGTGGTATTAGAACTGAAAGTGCACTGGACCTGCTAATCAGTGCCAGTGCTCTTTCCTTCAAAGGAAATGTGAATTGGTACATCCAATTGGCAAGATGCTTTAACCTCCCCTGTACGTCCCTAGTATATGATACCAGTGGTACCCAGGGCAAGGAAATTAAAATGGTCACTAGGCTGCAGCACTATTTTTGCCACCTTGATTAATCCAAGGAAAAGTAAGGCCAGCGGGTCTGCCATTGTAACCTGCATAAGCAGCTGTGGTGATCAAGTTCGACTATGCACAAACCAAGTGTAGTAGAGTTTCCTCACTACTAGTACTAGACATTAGTCAACCCTAAGGTAGGCCTTCTATAGCCCAGGAGGCAGGGTGCAGTATAGAAATGGTGCAGACATATATGTGCAAGCATCTCTGTCTCTACAGTAACCTTGTCATTCATGTTTACTGTAAGTAAACAGCGGTCCATAGGTTAACCTAAACTGGCTACTGAACGACCCTGAGATAGCCAGATCCATTATGATACCACCGAATCCCATCATGTTTGGTATCAAACATTGTGCCTTTTCACTCCTGACATGATACTTTGGTCAAGGGTGAGCTGGCATGTGCCTGGGTGGCCTCCAAGTTGCAGCTGTTTTGCTGTGCTTTGGGGGGTTTTCAAGCCAGTTACCACCAAGACAGACATAAGATCACTCCCAGAGGACAAAGACAAAAGGCCTGGGCAGGAAAGAGGTCACACTCTTCACCCTCCCAGGATGGCTAGTGAATGACATGTCAGGGTGGTGAGCCTCAAAGGTCACACCACCTCTGATAAGTAAGTGACTTGTCTCCCAGTGGAGACAAAGGCTCCCCTGGCTTCGAGCACTCGTGTTTGCAAGCAGGCAGGAAATTAGGTATTCAGGAGGCGCACAACCCCCAAAGGCTAGCCACATCTCTAAGATGGGCCAGCTGCTCTGTACAGCCGAGGATGGCTTGTGCCATCTTGAAAAGTCCCCAAGAATAGTGGGTTCTGGGTAGTTTGGTGACATATGCCCCCCGGATGTGGGAACCTCAGGGGCCCATGACATCCCACTTGCTGGACATCTGGTTCAAACCAAATCCTGGGATAGGTTGGTTGCCCATTTTTATTGGTGCCAGAAAGTAAAGGAGTTTTGTTGCTCCTGTGTGACCTGTCAAGCCAGTGGCAAAACAAGCACACAATCAAAGGCTCCCTTAATCCCACTGCCCTTTGAAAGGGAAGGGGTCGACATGGTTGGTCCACTTGACTCTCCTACTGCATCTAGAAACAGATTTATTCTAGTGCTAGTGGACAATGCCACTAGGTATTCAGAGACAATTCCCCTCAAGATTGCAACTTCTCCTGCAGTTGCAAGGTCCCTCCTTGGAATCTTCACCAGGGTTGGGTTTTCTAATGAGGTGGTGAGTGATAGAGGGACACATTTTATGTCTGCATACCTAAAAGCTATGTGGGATGAATTCACCATCTTCTATCTCTCCCAGACTAATGGCTTGGTGGAGAGATTCAACAAGACCATTAAAGGCATGATTATTGTCCCCCAGACAAACTCAGAAGGAAATGGGATGTTTTATTACCATGCCTCATGTTTACACTTAGAGAGGAGCCTCAGAAGGGGATTGACTTTAGCCATTTTTAACTTCAGTTTGGCCATCTTGTAAGGGGTCCTATAAGTTTGATAAGGGAAGGATGGGCGATGCCTCTCAAACAGCCCAAGCAAGACTTAGTGGGCTTTGTATTGGGCCTGCGTTCACGTGTGGCTGAGTACATGAAGGAAGAATCTGCAGGCCAGCCAGGAACTTGTCAAGTACTGGTATGACCAAAAGTCAGCTCTGGTTGAGTACCAACCAGGTCAGTTGGTGTGTGTATTAGAGCCTGTGGCTCACAGGGCCCTCCAGGACAAGTGGACTGGGCCCTAACCCATCTTAGAGAAGGAGGGGTAGGCTACCTATCTGATAGACCTACACAGCCCTAGGAGTACTCATAGAGTACTCCATGTAAATCACCAAAAGACACACGAACATAGGGCTGACATGAACATGCTGATGGTCACTGATGCTGGACAAGAGGAGAAAAGTGAGCACATCCTTGACCTGATATCAACCAACCCACAAAATGGAACAGTGGAAGGTATAGACCTGTCTGACACTCTCACTGTACAGTCCTCAGCCAGTCCGCAGAGCTCTTCTCTTTGACCCCTGGATAGACAAAACTTCGACCCACATCCCTTCTCCCGTTCCAAGGGAAAGTCATTGAGAAGACCACCAATAGACAACTGACCCACTTCCTTGAAGAGAGCAATATCCTGGCCTCCTCCCAACCTGTTTTCCGAAGCAATCACAGCCCCGAAGCCGCCCTCATCGGCACCACCGACGACATAGGGGCCCTGCTGAACAACGGCAAGCCGTGGCCCTCATCCTCCTGTACCTCTCGGCCACCTTCGACACCGTCTGCCACCACACCTTGTGCACACGCCTCCATGACGCAGGGATCCATGACAAAACCCTGAACTGGATCACCTCCTTCCTCGTTGGCAGAACCCAGAGAGTCCGTGTCCCCCCTTCTGATCCGAAGCCACCACGATCACCTGCGGCGTATCCCAAGGATCTTCCCTCAGTCCGACCCTTTTCAACATTTACATGGCACCTCTTGCCAACATCGTCCGGGCGCACCACCTCAACATCATCTCGTATGCCAACAACACCCAGCTGATCCTCTCCCTTACCAAGGACCCGGTCACCTCCAAATCCAACCTCCACAAGTGAATGAAGGCCGTCGAAGAGTGGATGAAGACCAGCTGCCTGAAACTGAACTCTGACAAGACGGAAGTCCTCATCCTCGGCTCCACCCCCTCCGCATGGGACGACTCCTAGTGTCCTGCTTCGCTGGGAACTTCCCCTACACCCAACAAACCCCGCTCACAACCTGGGGTTCTTCCTGGACTCAACGCTCTCTATGACCCAGCAATGAGGAATGAGGAAAATGAGGAAAATACCTTCGCGGGAGCCCTCATCTACCGCCCCCCAGGACCCCAAAACGGCTTCTTCGAAAGCTTCGAAGATGCTCTCAGCACGTTAACCTTAAAATACGCAAATTTCACAGTTTTGGGTGATCTAAATTTCCACCTAGACAAACCCAACGACCCCAATACCATATGGCTCAACGACCTAACCAATATCCTAGGACTGGAAATATTGACCAAATTGCCCACGCATAAAGCAGGTCATATACTAGACTGCATTTGCACCAATACCAAAACCCTAACTGTCGAAAACCCGCTGATCCAAACCTGGACCGACCACTGGCTAATTCCTTTCAATCTAACTACCAACAAGAAAATGTCTAATACTACCAATCTAAAAATCGAAGTCCCGATACAAAAAGACTGGAAAAAGCTGGCCAGCTCACCCAACCTCCTGCTCACCGCAGAGAAATCCAAACCACTGCTATCTGGAGACACAGAATCCGACTACAAAATATTTTGCAATTGGATCTCAGAGTGCTGTGGTCCGGCCAACTCAGACAAAGTAAGAAAAAAACAGAATAGAAAATCTGCACCCTGGTTCTCCCCCGAGCTTAAAGTCAAACGTACAGAGATCAGAGCTCTCGAAAAGAAATGGCGCCAAAACTATGATCCAATGGAAGCCCTCGCCTATAAAACCGCTAGGAAAACATATCACTCTATGATAAAAAACGCCAAAAAAGACCATTTTCTTCTAAAAATCAATCGGTTCAACAATAACCAGAAACAGATCTTTAAAATTGTTGACGAGTTTATGAACCCCAGAATCCTCAGGCAAGAAATACCACCTTCACTGGCTCTCTGTAACGACATAGCTGACTATTTCGAACAGAAAATACTTAAACTTACCACAGACTTCCCCGACCCTCCTGAACCCCCACGCTACGACGCAACACGACCAATTGACAACAAACCCCAGCTGAAAAATTTTACTTACATCAGCCTCGAAGAATCCCGTCAAGCAATTCTCTCCAGTAAATCAGGCTCCCCGTTTGACCCATGCCCCCCACTACTGCTCCACACTCTAGTGGACACGGTAAATCCAGCCATAAACGCCATCATAAACTCCTCTTTGGCCACTGCATCTATTCCGGCTGTATGGAAGCTCGCTGCAGTCAAACCTCTGCAGAAAAAACCCCTTCCTGACCCCACCACGCTCTCCAACCTTCGCCCCATCTCGTTGCTCCCACTACTGTTTAAACTGACCGAAGCTGCAGTAAATAAACAGTTGACCAAACATCTAGAGGAAAACCACCTATTTCATCCTAACCAGGCTGGTTTCAGGGCTAAACACTCCACGGAGTCAGCCCTCCTACATACTGTAGAGACCCTCAAGATGGCACTGGACCAAGGGAAAAAGGCCGTCCTGATCCTGCTCGACCTGTCGGCGGCCTTCGACACGGTCTCACACACCGTACTGATAGGCCGCCTGACAGAGTCAGGGCTAGCAGGTACCGCCCTCGAAGGGCTGAAAAACTTCCTAAGTCATAGGAGGCAAGTCACCATACTAGGAAACTACTGCTCGGATGAAAAAACCTTAAAAACCGGGGTACCCCAGGGCTCTAGCCTGAGCCCGGTTTTGTTCAACCTCTATATGACCCCCCTGATTGAACTCATCACATCCTTTAACATCAGCACGATATCCTACGCTGACGACACCCAGCTCATCCTAGTATTGGATAACAACTCCTCTAAAGCGGAGGAAAATCTAAGAAACTGTTTGACGGCAACCTTTGAATGGATGCGAACGCACCATCTAAAATGTAATTCAGGTAAAACTGAAATCCTCCCCTTTGGCCAAAACAACCTTTTTTCCCCCTCCAACTGGTGGCCCCAAGACGCCGAAATCCCACCAAACACCATCACATCGGCCCGCAACCTTGGGATAAGGTTTGATGAAGCCTTATCCTTTAAGCAACAAGCAGGCACAGTGGCAGGGTCCTGTTTCAATATCATCAAAGGTCTTAGAAGGTTCTTCGACCTCCTTCCCCTAACAGCCAGAAAGACTGTGGCAGTAGCCCTCATCACATCCCGCTTAGACTACTGCAACAGCATCTATGCAGGCTCAAACAGAGCTGTTCTGCACAAGCTACAGATGGTTCAAAACGCCGCCGCCCGCCTGGTACTAAGACTACCCAGGAAATCATCTGCCTCAAGAGCACTCAAAACCCTGCACTGGTTACCCATCCACAAAAGAGTACTATTTAAAACCCTCTCATCACGTTTAGAGCTTACCACCAGTCGGGACCGACCTACCTGTCCCAAAGGTTTGGAAGATACACCCCCTCAAGGTCACTCAGATCATCCAACCTAAACCTACTCGCAGTTCCCAAGTTTAGACTAACCACAAAAGGTGGAAAATCCATCGGAGTACTTGGAGCCAAAGCCTGGAACAAGCTCCCTCCACAAATGCGCTTGATCCATTCTGAAAGACTGTTCCGTAAAACGCTTAAAACATGGATCTTTAAAACCGAAGACTCACTCTGCTTAGCGTTGATCTAACCCACACTTTTTTTTCAGAGACCAGGATCTATGAATATGATCAACCTTAAGCAGCTCCCCCCTCCTTTTTCAGGACAGTGATGTCTAGCGCCAAGATGCTCCCTGGAGTGTAAGTGCGCTCTATAAAAGCCCATTCACATTCACATTCACAAGTCAACGCTGTCTTCTCCTCCTGCTTCAACGCCCTCCGCATGCTCCGCAAGATCTACAGATGGATCCCCACCGAAACCAGAAGGATGGTCACCCAAGCCCTCATCAACAGCAGGCTGGACTACGGCAACACACTCTACCACGGGCAAACTCCAGAAAAGACTTCAACGTATACAAAACGCCTCTGCATGCCTCATCCTCGAAATCCCTCGCTAGAGCCACATCACTGCCCACCTGAGAAACCTGCACTGGCTTCAAGTCAACAAGAGGATCACCTTCAAGCTCCTCACCCACGCTCGCAAAGCACTCCACAACACCGGACCGCATGCCTCAACGAACAACTCACCTTCTGCACCTCGAACCGTGGGCTTCGCTCCGCTGACCTCCACCTCGCCACCGTCCCATGCATCAGTCAAACGACCACAGGCAGCAGATCATTCTCCAACATCGCCGCCAAGACATGGAACACCCTCCCCACCCACATGCGACAGACTCAGGACCTGCTGACCTTCAGGAGACTTCTTAAGACCTGGATGTTCGATCAGTAGCTGCTTCCTCTTCCCCCTTCCTTTAGCGCTTTGAGACCCTCACAGGTGAGTAGCACGCTCTATGAATGATTGATTGATTGATTGATTGACCTCTACGAAGCAGCCAAAGAAGGGTATTTGGGCCACACGTTGCCAAAATGCCTTTGACACCCGGAAAGCAGCCATATGCTCCACCTCTGTCTGAAAAGGACCAGCTTACCGGACGCAGTCCCTTGTTCAAACAGACACTTTTGAACAAGGGATTGGAGCAGTGTTGTCACTAACCAATGATGAGGGGTAGCAGCCTAATTAAGCAGGTGTCTCCTCCCTAGAGAGCAGTATTGGAGTGCCATTGAGAGGGGAACCTATACTATGGTGTGGTCCCTGAAGAAGCTGATACCCTACTTGTTTGGGACTCACTTCCAGGTTCAAACCAACCTCAGGGCTTTTAGGTGTTTAATGCAGTTGAGAGGAGAGAAGCCCAAACTGTTGAGGTGGTCAATTTCCCTACAGGGTATGGACCATGTAGTGGAATACCGACCTGCAACTGACCATGCCAATGCAGATGGCATTTCCAGGCTCCTCCACTTAGACAATGAGAACTAACAAGAGGGAGGTTAGTGCCAGGGCTGGGCAGAGTTTGCAGAGTTTCACTTGGTGGAATTCCGATAGGTTACTGAGAAATTCTGTGGAATTCCGCAGAGTTCTGCGAACGGGCCACCACTAGTTACAATTCACCTACGGCTAGGCGGATTCTAATGATTACTTATTGACTGAAAGACAACCATACAGATTGTTTCCAAAGTCACCTTGGAGATAATGACCCCTTTTGTATGTTCCTTCCAGCATTTGGCTTTGAAGCGCTCGTCTGTGAATTGAGGGTAAATGCTTAAATGCGGACAGGGTGTGGCGGAATGTGTCACCTTGGTGTTTCTGTGCACACCTACCAGCCCGCCTTCGATAAAATCAATTTTCTGTCTCCTCAGCTGAGATAATGTTTCTTTAGCAAGGACTGCGGGCTCCAAATGGCACTGCAGCAATGCTGGCCGAAGCATTCCTCGCCGTCACTCTGACACTGCAGGAAAACTGCAAAACCGACAGCAGAATAAGGCTCAGCAAGGTAGATGGACAACCCCACCATCGATAGACGGCGATATTGTGCAATAAACAATGACAATTGTTATTTCAGTGTTATTTGCAGAAATAATTATTTTTACCAACTGGAACAACGCATCACAAATAACATATGCAAAAGTACAGAACATATAATTACATTTATTTAAAGATTCTAGGTGCCAGGACTGACTGATAAGTCCTTACCTGAACCATTCATAAAACATGTTCTTTTACATTGTTGACTGGACCCTGTGTCAGCAATGCCAGGTCATTTCAAGCAGTGTTAAACCTTGCCATTCAAGTTTACTGTAACTAGAAGGCGTTCCATAAGTTAACATGGACTCGCTACCGGGCTGTCACGTGCAATGCACTCTGAACATTAAATGCTGCCATGGACCCTTAAGAATGAACACCGGTAAACATGGGCAATCTAACTCTGATGAAACAAAAGCTCCCCCTGTCATCACGGATAATATATAGGCAGGAGTATTGATTATATAAATAGCAAATAATCCTCTGTGATCACAGAAGACTACATGTCCCATGATGCTGGGCGGACATTGCCTCCGCACTTCCATAGCCTCATCAGGAAGTGGAGGAGGCAGGACTATGAATCATGGTTCTGGCTTGCAGCGCGTTGCAGATTGTTTCTTCAGCATGGATCTCAACGGTGGATACTCGTAAGTCATCTGTGGTGGGGTAAGGGTGTCATTGCATCTTTTTTGGTTCTACTTTTGTCTTGCTCGTTAGTAAGTGAGGGGAATCCTTGGTAGCAGAGTACCATGGCTCTTCTTCAATTTCTTTCTATTTTTTTATTTTCTCGGAAAGCCTAAGAAAGACAGTAGGGTTTTCAGCTGAAATTCATGTTAACAATTGATTAATAGGTTGTCTGCCCTTTCAGTTGACCTTTGGATTAATTGGAGTTAAATTGATAGAAACTGAAGTTGTATTTCATTTCTTTCATTTATCGAAACAATTCTTTGAGGCTCACTCTGAGTAAACAAGCAGTGATTTGATTTGATTTATATATTTATAAAGTGCGCGATTGCCCGGAGGCGTCTTGGCGCTAATCTTTGATGACCAGCGAATTACTGATAAGTTGGTGTGTGTGAATTCAGGACAGTAATGAATTCGAAATAAAGTGCCAAGATGCCGCGTTTTATTTGGAACAGTAGGAACAAGTTTTAAGAAAGAAAGATACTTTTCTGGGGTTTACAGATAACGCCATGAGGAATTAAATAGCTTTTAACAAATTTGAAAATACATTCACTATGAAGTATGATTATGAACTCTTGTAAGAGGAATAGCAATCAGTTACAGGAGAATTAATTTGCTTTGTTTGTTTTGTTATTGCCATTTCACAAAGAATGTCAATAGAGTGAGGTTTATGTTCTCCTCTCCTGTGAAGCCAGGGAAGATCATTCTTATGGTGGGAAGCACTGAATGTGAATTGTTTACAGAATATTTTACTAAAGAACAAACAGAGGAAGAAATGTATATGATTCTAATTCTTCATCGTGTGTTGTTTTTTTTCGTTTTCACAGTACAATCATAATTCACATACCTGATTTGAAACAGACTTCCATGATCTAGATATATCAATCTACATACATATATGTTCTACAGACATCACCGATGATATTTATATTATTTTATAGGAATTTGTACACGGAGAAATGATGAATATATGTAATTCTAAAATAAACTATCATTAATGGTGTTAATTTATTCTAGGTCTTCTTACCTGCTATTCCCATCCTTTTCTTCTGCTGCTTAATCATTTCAAGATTCTATGCTTTAACAGCAAACAAAATTGAGGTGATTGGATTGTGGACCCTTTATGTGCAGTGAACCAATCCCGAGGTATGAGCAGCCTGACACAGGTGACCCCGAGATATCCAGCTCGATTATGGTACCACCAAATCCTGTTCTGTTTGGCATCAGACATCATGTTTTTTCACCCCTGACACGATCCTTGTGTCTAGGGTGAGCTTACATGTACATGCTTGGCATCTTTAGAGGGTGTCCCTAATTTGCCACAGTCTCCCTGTGCTTTGGCAGGCTTTCTAAGCTGGTAGCTGCGAAGACAGAATTCTGTCCTCCTGCTGGGAAATGCTATCACTCCCAGAGGACAGAGACAAAAGGCTGGGCAGAAAGGTGGTCACACCTTCGCACCCACAGGATTGCTAATGAATGACCCATCAGGGTCGTGAGCCTCAAAAGCCACACCGTCTCTGATATGTAAGTGACTTGTCTCCCAGTAGAGATGAAGGTCTTCCTGCCCCAGGCACTCATGTTTGTGAGCATGCGAGAAACTAGGTTTTCAGGAGGCGTACAACCCCCAAGGGCTATCCACACCTCTAGGGTGGGCCAGCTGGTCTGTGCAGCCGAGGATGGCTTGTGCCATATTGAAACGTACCAAGAATAGTGGGTTCTGGGTGGTATGGTGACATAAACCCCCCAGATGTGGCCACCTCAGAGGTGAATTAGCCACAGGATCAGTAGCCCATTGGCTACTAGCCCTCACACCCCTAAACATCTCCTAAATCCAGGATTTAATAGGGACCCCTGACACCAGAGCTCCAGCCCACCTCTGAAGAATAAAGGACAAAATAGAGACCAGTGTCTGCACAAGTCAGGACTCCCCTAAGACAAGGCACTACGTTCTTCATCTGTGGCCATACCCTGCCCACGCTGGACTATGACTTGTTCCATACCAGAGACCGGCTCCAAAAGGAAGGTGAACCCCTCTGCAACCGAAAGGCTTCACCAGGACTTCCCAGGACTAGAGGTACTAGTTTCCTGCAATTAACAAGCACAAACCACAACTCTGAAGATCAAGATTGACTGTCCACCGGGGCCCGTCATTTACCAGTCCAAAAGCAACCAGCCATGTGCCTTCTGAGAAGTGTAGTCCTGAACGCCAGCGTCTCAGCTCACCTCAGCATTCCTACGACCTCCAGAAGAAGATTTTCTCAAAGCGCTGCATTTGCCGTGGCCAAGGTTTGTTGGTGGTCTTGCTGACTACTGACTACTTTCTTCTATAAACCAAAAGAGAGAGTTAGGACATTATGTAGGCCATCCTTGTCCCTGTGTTTTAAGGAAATAATCAACTAAGATGGTCCACTAGAGAGTGGTTTCGTCAACACCGTAGTGTCTGGCACCACAAGGTTTTTTAAAAGAACCCTCACACACCAACCTAGTTTGTGTTTTGCTTCATCATAGGGTTCCCAGCTGGGTAGCCGAATGCTGCCCAGCTGTGCTGCGACACCTGATTACAATGTAGCTGTTTTTTTATTTTCATGTGGTGGTGCTGAAGGTGATGTGAGAACAAAATTACCTCTGGGAAACTCACTAACCAACACTTTTATTCCCTGTGGCCCAGGGTATATTAAAAAACAAATGAGATGGATAATGTGCCAGAACTCCTATGTGCGTCTGATTTATCCCTTGGTCAACATGTTTCAGCTCTCCAAAAATATAAAACGAGATTTCTTCAGGACCTCTCTATACTTAATGTGGTGAAAAGTGAAAAAAGAGAGTGGTAAAAGTTATAACCACGTGTTAATGCATATTTGCACACCCGCTAAGGTGTACAATTCATTTTAAGTGGATTGACCGTGTCTCCGTGTCCACTGTTGTAAAAGTACCTGTGAAGAGAAATTTGGACAAGATGATACAAAATATAACATATGAAAACTGTGGTTCATTTGTTTGTTCTGATCAATTTCATTCTCTTACTGCCCATGTGATTACAGAAACAATCAGTGTCACTCATGCGTGCATAGCCACTCATACATATATAAAATATTCAGCATTTGACATGCTCGATTGCGACTTGGTGAGTATGCTTAGGTTTGTACATTATCAAAGGTGTGTGCTGTACCGCGTATAGACCATCTCTGTGGGTGAGCGATAATGTTCCCTGTTTGGCTTGCATGCTTGTTTCTCATTTTGGTGGGCCTGCTAGTATATCTTATTTAGAACACGCGCTGCGTGAGAGTGCCACTATTGCTAAAGTTAAGTGATAGTGACTGTCAGTGGCGGTCTGAAGAACTGCCTGGGTTTGTAATAGCAAGCTGGCTGCGTGTGCTATGTTTTCTAGGCTTCCTATTGTGATACTGGAAAGATAGGATCACTAAATTGTAATTACGTAATTAACGGTTTTTGGTAGGCGCTCCGTTCCAGGGAGGGGTGAGCCCCTATTAAGTACTAGAGATGAGGATTTAAAAACATAGATGAGATATCTGCCTTGTGTCAGTGCACCTTGGTGGCAGGTTCACAGATGTCAGAATTCATTTTAACAAAGACAGATCTTACTTGTGTCTCGGTGCTCGCCCGCATATGAACCTATTCCAGCATCCTCTGAAACTGGCTGTGTCCCGGGGCTGGGATCTGGCAGGTATTTGTTGTTACTGAGCGGGTGCACTTCCTGAATGGTGACATCACTCGTTAGAGCGTGATCACGTGTCTAGTAAACTTTACCGCTAACCCGCAATGAGCGACGTGCTGAAGGTAGTGCCATGTTGGGTGCATTGGTGCCTGATCATGTGTGTGGAGCGTTGGTGCCAAATCACGTGTATAGTGAGCTAAAACCACTCACCTATGTGCTTGATGAACTGGACCCCTACCCTTCAGTAGGTAACATGCGTGAGGTAGCACACTGTCAAGCATTGAGCTATGATCCGAGAGTACATCAAACTTCACATGTAATTTCATTTGTGCCTCACAAAACATTGTCAGTGGATTTGTACTAACTCGTAGCCACATTCAATATGAATCATTGCGCTCTGCAATGAGTATTGAGTACATCAGACTGCAAATGTATTATCCCTTGTGCTTTTTGTCAGTGGACTTGGGTTTGTACTAACTCGTAGACATATTCAATTTTAATCATTGCGCCCTGCAATACACTTTGAGTATAGAGTACATCAGACTGCAAATGTACTATCTCATGTGCCCTATTTATTTAAACTTGCAAATGGAGGCTGGACTTTCAATCCATCACACTCCCCTCATGCATATCATGCATTGTAGGGGAGTAGTTTTAACTTACTAGACACGTAAACAAGCACCAACATGCTTGACAGTGCGCTACCTCACGCACGTTACTTACTGAGGGGTAGCGGTCCAGTTAATCAAGCACATAGGCGAGTGGTTCTAGCTCACTATACACGTGATCGGATATCAACGCACCACACATGTGATCAGGCACCAATGCACCCGACAATGCGCTACCTCGCTCATTGAGGGTTAGCGGTCAAGTTTACTAGACATGTTGTCATGCTCTAACTCGTGACGTCACCATTCAGGAAGTGCACCTGCTCAGGAACATCAAAAATCTCCCAGATCACGGCCTCGAGACACAGCCAGTTCCAGAGGATGCCGGAATAGGTTCATACGCGGGTGAGAACCAAGACAAAACCCAGGCGGCTCTTCAGACCATCACAGACAGTCACCATCATTTAACTTTAGCGATAGTTGGCACTCTCACGCTGTGCGTATTCTAAATAAGATATACTAACATGCCCACCAAAATTGGCAATAAGCATGCAAGCAAAACAGGGAACATTATCGCTCACCCGCAGTGATGGTCTATATGCGGTACAGCATGCACCTTTGATAATGTACAAACCCAAGCATGCTCACCAAGTTGCAATCGAGTATGTCAAACGCTGAATATTTTACATATGTTAGAGTGGCTATGCACGCATGAGTGACACCGACTGTTTCTGTAACCACATGGGCAATAAGAGAATGAAATTGATAACAACAAACAAATGAACCACAGTTTTTATATGTTATATGTTGTATTGTTTTGTCCACATTTGTCTTCACAGGTACTTTTACAACAGTGGACATGGAGACATGGTCAGTCCACTTAGCCTTTAATTGTCCACCTTGGCGTCAGTGCAAATATGCGTTAACACGTGGCTATCATTTTTACCACTCACTTTTTTCACTTTTGACCACATTAAGTATAGAGAGGTCCTGAAGAAAGCTTCTTCAATATTTTTTGAGAGCTGAACCATGTTGACCAGGGGATAAATCCGACGCACACAGGACTTCTGACACATTATCCATGTCATTCAATTTTTTTAATATACCCTGGGAATAAAAGTACCAGTTAGTGAGTTTCCCAGAGGTATTTTTATTCTTACATCACGTACAGCACCACCTCATGAAAACAAAAAAAACAGCTCCACTGTAATCAGGTGTCGCAGAACAGCTGGGTAGCATTCTGCTACCCAGTTGGGAAACCTATGATGAAGCATGACATTAACTAGGTTGGTGTGTGACGGTTCTTTTAAAAAACCTTGTGGTGCCAGACTCTCTGGTGTTGACCAAACCTCTCTCTACTTTCCACAATGCTCCTAGAAGAGGGAATCATCTGCTTAATCAACCTCCTGCTTCTGTGGTGCAGTTGTCGAGTACTTGCATCCCAAACCTGGCTGCATTGGCACGACTGGGAAAGCCACCCCTGCAGTACTATTCAGCACAGCAAATACCCAAGTAGACCGCTGCACCTGAGGCACCCAGGCTGGGTAAAACTGTTCTGCTTGGTGATTCCTGGTCCCAGGGCCCCTTCAAGCTTAACCCCCATGGAGCTCCCTTGAACTCAACCTGCAAGGGACCGAGTGTCACAAGTACTGGTTATGACGGCTTTCGTTCCGCACCAACAATGGCCAAGTCACCTCTGCACTCGGACTCCCTCGGCAAGCTAAAATGTTTCTGACTGTCGAGGCTTGGTCTGTTGACCCGCCAGCCCTAACATCCAAGTCGGCTCCGTTGAACTCACCCTGTGTTGGGTCCCATCGGGGAAGACACTGACTAGATACATGGACAGAATTGGAACTTCAAATCCCATGATTCCTAGCGCGGCGCTTGACGATGATCTCATCGCGCTTCCAGAAGAACTTTACTTAGTCCTGGCCGTGGAGCAGTGGGTTGCCTGTTACTCTCTCTGCTGAGACATTGTTGCTCTGAGGTCCGGTAAGGGTGCAATTGTGCACCGCATTTCCTTTATTCCTGTCCGAGTTGCTTAGCGGAGGTGGCATATTGTGATTCGCTCCTGATCCGCTATCCCGTTGGCTGAACCACTTCCTGGTTTTTGCGGGGAAGCGGAATTCCGTTTTGTTTGCTCTAATCTAGCATTGCGTTTTTGAGTACCTATAAAGTTAGTGCTTTACCTAAGAGGCGGCTGCCTTCCTTTCGATCCTGACGTGCTCAATGCGGAAGGGTTACCCGCGTTAGAGTACAGTGTTTTGAAATCTGTGTTCTTGGATGTTCTCGGATGATTTGCTCTTGATCGAGTGCCTGGGCGTCTGCGGCATTTCTTGTGGGCAAAGAGCCTTGGTACTTTGTGTTCATTCTTGATTATTTAGTACTCACATGGATACAGAGACGGAATACAACAGTATAGACAGTAAAGACATGCTGCTTTGAATCAACTTGTGTACTTGGATCGTATTTGTGAAGAAGTCTGGATGAGCACACGCGAATATGGGAAGCATTCCTTATACACTATGTCATATATGTGGATTAAATGGAACAACAAGAAGAAAATGTGGATTAAACTGGACAATTTGTGAACATGGTTAAACGGAGAAACACTGGTTGGATTTGATATCCATTAATGCTGTGCGTCTGGTAGTGGAGCGTGATTTTCGCGCTCCCCACAGCATTGCTTCAACTAAACCATGGCAGAAACCTTACCCCCCACATACGATTGCCAAATTGACTTATTACCTGGGGCTGTCATACCCTCCGGTAGAGTGTATGCGTTAACCGAACCGGAAAAAATCCATCTTCATGAGTATCTGGACAAATACCTGGCCTTGGGCTTCATCAGGGTTTCCAAATCGCCTGCTGCATCTCCGTTATTTTTTATACCTAAAGCCAATGGAGAGTTGCGTGCCTGTGTGGACTTTTGTTCCCTTAATGCTATTACGGTAAAAAATCGATATCCGTTGCCTCTCATTAGCGTCCTAATAGAACAGGTAAAAAGGCAGTGATATACACACGTCTCAACTTAAAGGGAGCCTACCATTTGGTATGGATGAGACAGGGTGACGAATGGAAGACAGCATTCAAAACACGCTTTGGCCTATTCGAATATCTAGTGATGCCTTTTGGCTTATACCACTTCGCCAGCCGCCTTCCAGTACTTCCTCAATGATGTGCTAAGGGAATACCTAGACCAATTCGTGGTGGTATATATTGACGATATTTTGATCTACTCGTCTAATATTGAGATTCATGGCACCCATGTACGCACCATTCTACAAACACTGAGAAGACATCAGTTATACTGTAAGATCAGTGAGTGTGAATTCAGTGTCACAAACGTGGAATTTTTAGGTGTCATGTGGATGCGTTGGTGTCAGGAATTGTCAGATCATAAAATACAGGCAGTAAAGGAATGGCCTACTCCTATGACGGTGCGCGAAATCCAATGCTTCCTGGGGTTCGCGAACTTGTACAGCAGGTTTATAGATCATTTTTCCAAGCTGGTCGCTCCACTTACGCACCTGTTATGGAAGAAAGTGGTGTTTTGTTGGACGGAGGAGGCCCAACAAGGTTTCTAGGCCTTAAAGAAGGCGTTTGTGTCTGCCCCGGTGTTAAGACACCCTGATCCCGACCAGCCATACATTGTGGAGGCTGATGCATCCGAATATGCAGTAGGGGCTGTGCTTTCTCAACGTCATCTAGACACAGGCCAACTCCACCCAGTGGCTTTTATATCCAGGAAACTCAATTCTGCCGAGCGCAATTATACCATTGCGGAAAAGGAGCTGTTGGCCATTAAGAACGCATTCCAGGAGTGGAGACAATACCTAACGGGATCAAACACAAAGTCACTGTTTTCACCGACCACCGCAACCTGCAATTCATGAAGTTGAATTCCGATAAAACGGAGGTGATGTTATTCGGCAATCTTTCCCCTGCCTGGTCTCCCACATGGTGGCCTGATGCCTTGGGACCTCCCCCCCTCCCCGTAACCAAAGCCAGGAACTTGGGAGTTATACTGGACACCAAGCTCACCCTCATGCATCACGTCAACGCGGTAGTATCTTCCTCATTTTACACTCTGAGGATGATAAAAAAACTTCTACCTTACCTTCCGTTGACTATGAGAAAAACTCTAATCAGCGCACTCATCATGGCCCGCATTGACTATTGCAACGGACTGCTAGTCAACGCTCAAGAAGGTGTCCTAAAGAAATTACAACTGGTGCAGAACGCAGCGGCCAGACTGATTACTGGATGCCCCAAGTACGCCTCTATCTCCGGAACACTCCGAGAGCTCCACTGGCTGCCAGTGAAGAAGAGAGCCAAGTTCAAGGCTCTCTGCATTGCCTACAAGGCAATTCAGGGTCAAGGACCAACGTACTTGAAAGACTCCTTTCGTCCTTACGAACCGACCAGATCCCTACGATCCTCAACTGCTGGACTACTACAAGTGCCTAGGACTAAGAAAGTCTCTTGGGGAGACAGATCCTTCATAGTCACCACCACTAAACTTTGGAACAGTCTTCCATCCTTCATCAAAACCTCCACATCTCTGCTCTCCTTTCGCAGACAGATAAAGACCTGGCTGTTTAAGCAATAACTCCTCATGAACCAGTTCTTTCACTCAGCGCCGAGACACCTACGGGTAGTTGAGCGCTCTACAAATCGCCTAAATAAATAAAATAAAATGACAGCTGCTAAACATCTAACACCTCGACAGTTGCGCTGGTTGCTATTCTTTGTGGAGTACAACTTTATGGTGACCTTTCGCCCCGGGAGTGAAAACAAAAAGGCCAACGCATTGAGTCGCCAAACCACCCCGACTACTCCTGACGCCCTTCCAGAGAATGCCCTTGTGAATCTGCAGAATGTGATATGCGTCACAGTCACAGAAAAGTTCCTTAGAAGCCTCAAACATAACATGACTATGGACAAATGGAAAGTGTGGTTGAAGAAGAACAAAGACTGGACGGGGAAGGATGGGCTTCCGGTGCGTGGGAACCAGTTGATAATACCTAACGTTCATTGCAAAAACAAGTGTTCTATTGGTGGCATACTTTACCCGGTGCCGGACACAATGGCACTGTGAAGTACACGGAACGAGTGCTCCATCAGTTTTGGTGGACCTCCATCAAAAGATATATAAAATCATGGGTCGGTGAATGTGCAGTATGTTGCCAGATAAAGATGACACACAACAGACCGGTAGGGCTTCTGCAGCCCCTCCCTACCCCAGTTCAACCATGGAAAATAATTTCACTGGATTTTGTAGTAGGAATGCCTCCGGATCAGGGACATACTGTGATACTGGTAGTGGTGGATCTATGAAACACACACATTTTCACTGCACTTATGGGTATCACCCTTGTTTCACCCCCTTCCAGCATCCTGTGGGCCAGGGATTTGTGCCAGAGGTACAGGAATGGATAACTCACATTCAACAGAATTTACAATATGCTCGTAAGGAGTTACAGAAATCAAAAGTCCAGTATAAAGCTTATACAGATAAACATAGGCGAGTTGGGCCTGCCAACAAACAAGAAGAGTATGTGTGGTCATCAACCAAGAACATAAGATTCAAGAGATATAGTATCTTTAATCCTCGTTATATAGGCCCTTACAGAATAGTCAAATTGATCAATCCCGTGGTGGTGAAACTAGCCTTGCCCTCCTCCTTACGCATTCACCCTGTATTTCGTGTCTCTACTTAAACCGTCACGTTCAGGGCTAGGTAAGATGCCAGCTCCTGTGCTGGTGGATGGGGAGGTAGAGCATGAAGTCCGGGGTATCCTAGACTCAAAATTCCATTGTACCAGGTTGTGGTATCTGATTGCCTGGAAGGGTTATGGAAACGAGGGAAACTCCTGGGAACCCGCTACAGGGGTTCATGCACCTCGATATGTTCATCTGTTCCATACACAATGTCCTCATAAACCTTGCCTCTGTCAGTGTTCTTCAGGAGAGGGATGTACTGTCAGGTCCATTGGGGAAGACACTGACGAGGCTCACGGACAGAACTGGAACTTCAAATCCCATGATTCCCAGCGCGGCGCTCGACGATGACGTCATGGTGCCTCCAGAAGGACGTTATTTAGTCCTGGCCATGGAGCAGCTGGTTGCCGGTTGCTCTCTCCGCGGAGACATCGTTGCTCCGAGGTCCAGTTAGGGTGTAATTGTACACTGCATTTTCTTTATTCCTGTCGAGTTGCTTAGCGGAGGCGGCATATTTTGACTCGCTTCTGATCCGCTATCCCATTGGTTGAACCACTTCCTGGTTCTTGCGGGGAAGTGGAATTCCGTTTTGTTTGCTCTAATCTAGCATTGCGTTTTTGAGTACCTATAAAGTTAGAGCTTTACTGAAGAGGCGGCTGCCTTCCTTTCGATCCTGACGTGCTCTAGAGTACAGTGTTTTGAAATCTGTGTTCTTGGATGTTCTCATATGATTTGCTCTTGATAGAGTGCCTGGGAGTCTGCGGCATTTCTTGGGGGCAAAGAGCCTTGGTACATTGTGTTCGTTCTTGATTTTTTAGTACTCACATGGATAGTGAGACGGAATACAGAACGACCTTCTGAGAATTATCAGAAGTACTTTGGGGTTTTTAAGTTCGAATCATATAACTTTGAAGCAAGTTCTCGAGTCGGTTCTGCTTAGAAGAACCTAATTTCTGCCTGTACTGTCTTTCACACGCCTATGCCTGGGGCCATGTTTATATTGTTTTGCCACAGGGGAACCCTGCTATTAACTCAAGTCAGCCCTACACCCCTGTAAGCCTCACACAGAGTATCCTTGGGTAAGGTTGGTAAATTGAAACCGTGGTAGCAGCAATATATATATATATAGTGGCAAAGCTGTTTGGGAACAATAAATAACTGAATGCTGCAACAAGTTGGTCCATGCCTCGTATTTCCACTTGATGGGTGGAGTGCTGCTGCTGCGAGGTATTGCAGATATATATATATATATATATATATATATATATATATTTAAGGTGTCTTTCATTTGTTTAGATATGCACAGCGTCATGATCTCCATTATATGCTGACTAGAAAAAGGAAGAATTATTTTTCTTTACAGGTATGTAGATAGAGGTTAAGCTTATGTGATCATAAAGTGCAATCTAGGTTGAGAGTAATTCTAAACTTTACCTGATTGTTATTGTTTTGCAGGTCTCCCTCCCTGCTGTCCCCATCCTTCCCTTCCTCCGCTTGATCACTCCATGGAGTCTGTAAAGTAAATCAGACCATGGTGGTATCAGGAGGTGGACCATTACGAGCAACATATGACCCTGAGGATTCAAGACTGCGACACCCTGCAAGTGACCGAGTGTCATCTGAGATTTTCTCCATTGACTGCAATAGTAATGTTTGATAGCTCTGCAAAGAAATTATTTATTGAACACTTTAAAATCAATACCTCATGTTATCTGCCTTTTATTGATTTTTTTTTAGGTGTCTAAATTATTTTAAATTAGCCTATATTTTTATAAATCGAGGTCGGATTTCTGTCGATTCGAGTCATATCAATTACTTATGGTCCTTGTTGATCCTCTGAAATGCTTAACACATGTTACACTAAGGAAGCCTGACTGCTCTAGCCACTCTATCAAGACTGAGCTAAGAATTACAATTTCGAATCCAAGATCCACTTTTGGGTATTGTGTCAATATTACATGGTAAGTCTTCCCAGTCATGCCACAAAATATTTCCACCTTGCTACAAGTAGTATTGCACAAAGACTGATTACTGTTAGTCTTTTTAGTGTCCTCAATATTTGCAAGTTTTCTTTTACCACAGTAAATAATTCCTTGGTCGAGTTGTTTTCCATTTTTGCATAAAATAGGCTGATTTTTCTTTTAAATCAAGGCTTTTTATTCACCAATTTTCAATTTGTAACGTTCTTTTTCCATTGTATCGTAATTGAGCTTCCTCTTACGCTTTTATTACCGGCAAGCCTGTTTGCATTCTCTTAGTTTGTCTGAGTACCAAGGCTGCGACAGATTAGCTCTCCTGTTTGTAGTGACTTTTTCTGGAGCTAGCTAAAAATGGTAGTGGGTGGTGGCTTGATCAAGATTTATGGAGGAAATAGGCACAGAGGCAATAGAGTCTCTGCTAAACAGGTGGTGTCTACTTTATGCCATGGTTGAGTCTTTCTTTAATTTAGGTAGGGCTGAGGACTTCAAGAAGATAGCTGCATTTTTTTTAAACAGCATCGCATAATGGTCTTTCCAAGTTAGTGGCAATAAGTCTGTAAAGGACAACAAACTATTATCTGAGAAAATCCTGTCCAGTTTATAGCCGGCTGAGTGAGTGCTTGTATGAACCAACTGCTCCAACCGAGGCCACTCAAGGTCAATCAAGAGTTCAGATTCTCTATCATGGCTATTTTCTAAGTGAACATTAAAATCACAGAGGATTGTACAATCTGCATGATCAACCTTAACTTCCAGCCATTGGCTGATAGCTTGCACAAATAGAGCCCTATGGCCGGGCAGATGATAGCCCATTAAATTAACTGTTCTTATTAAGGGCAAGTTTAAAAGATGGTTCCTCCCACTCAGACGTAGGATGGACTGGAGAAAAGTTGTCTGAGAGACGATTGCGATAGACAATAGAAAGCACTTCTTACCTGCTCGATCATGCCTAACGATAGAGAAGCCATCTGGAATGGCTAAAAGTAAGTCAGGGCCTGAGCAAGCATCCACCCACGTTTTTGTAATAAATGTTACATCAAGGGTCTAAGCCTGTAACAAAAAAAATATGCAACATTCCAATATACTTTTAATCAGTGATCTGGCATTAATATGTTCCCCATGTAGAGGATGCTGTTTTATCAGTGACAACAGAATGAGTCTGGATTTTGTTATTGGATCCAAACTGTACGTGACCTTTGCTGCTTATTCGGATACTGTTAACAGAAGCTAATTGAAATTGATTTTCACTGAAATATTCCTATTTGATTTGCACTGAAACATGTTTTTTGAACTGCCTGCTCCTTTTTAATCTGCATTCGCCCTTTTTTTATATAGTTTTGCACCGTAAAGTATCTTTTAATTGCGCCACAATTTTTAAAATAGGACTTAGTGGGAAGGGAATTCAGTTGCGCAGTGGGCGGACTACATAATAGATACTGGGTGGTGATCCCGGAAGGAGGGGAGCTAGCGGGACATGGAGCAGTGCCATGTTTTAGCTCCAAAGCAACCTGCAGGAGGAGTCTTCCCCTCCTACATCTTTATGGCCGCAGCGCGGACATTCCACTGGTGCCTGAACCGTGCCTAAGGCAAGCCCATCTACCTATCGGCGCCCGTCCGTGTCCCGACTGCGGCTAGCACCAGCCATTATGCCAGGTAGGTGACAAAGGGCCACTCAAGAAATATTTACGCAGTGTCGGACCTGAGAGGTATGTGGGGAACCAAATATGTGTAATCCTTCCCTTTTAGACAGTGTAAGTCCTAATTCTTGTGTTCAATGTAAACATAGTCTACAACCCTTGAACCTAAAGCCCAATAGCTCGTCAGGCACACCTAAGAACCAGGTGGAATTTAATGCCACTTTGATTAACATACGCTTCCTACAAAAAATGGCTTGGACATATACAACATGCTACAGGAGAGTAGTTTGCATGCTCTTTATATGCTGACACCTGGTTGAGTGAGGACTCATATCCAGATCTTTAAATTGCCATTCACAATAAGTATGTGTGTGTTCACATAGACAGGCTGGGGAAGGGGGGTTATCATCATATATAAGAATGCCTGCAATTGCAAAACAGTTAAGCAAGAGGGGATGAAAGGAGCAGAATCCCTTAGTTTTAGCATCTCTCCTTGAGCGAAGCACTCTCTCTCAGGGGTTTTGGTTTACCGGCCCCCAGGATATGCAGGTGATTTCAAAGCATCCCTGGATGAAGCCTTAGCCCCAAAATGTATCAACAATGCAATTTTCAAAATGTTAGGTGATTTTAACATATACCTGGATAGAGGAGATGATCTGCTGTCCATCAGGTTTTCGGAAAATCTGGCCTCACTTAACTCAGCACGAGCCGATACAGTCCAGATGCACAGGACAGAGCATGCCATAGATTGCTTCCTGTCTAACACAACAATACACTGGGAGAACCCACACCAGGTGAACAGGCCGGACCACTTTTTACTACCATTTTCCAGCTTTTTGAATGTATGAAGGATATCAGACCCACGAACAGAAGAGTGGTAATAGATGTTGGAAAAAGGTTTCTCTTCCAGACCTTAAAAGAATTCTGACTGAATCGAAACCAGTAGTCACGGACTCGGTCATAAAGGGTGTTATTGCTATTAGGTCCTGACTCAAATTCTGTGGCAGCCTATGATGGCCACTGGGAAAGTAGCTTCCACCAGTTAAGCACATTGATTCTCTCAGGAGTTAGTCCTGGAAAGAGCAACATGCAAAAAAATGGAAAGGGCGTGGTGTCGTGACTATCATGAAACAGACAAAACCTGCAGCAAATTAGCCCTTAATGTATATCATAAGAACACAAATGGGGCTCAGCGCTCCTTCAATCCATTGCCAATGTATTAAAGCAGCAGATAATAATCGGAAGGAGATTTTCAAAATTATCTCTAGCTTTGCGGACCCTAAAAATACGTCCCCGCCACCAGATATCAATAAGGTACTGTGCTCAAGACTCAATGATTTTTTTGAGAATAAGATCTCTAAAATTCAGACCTATTTAGTGGGTTTTAATAATTTATTATTGCCAGTATTCTTTGACTGTCTAAACATTTCGTTAACTTCATCTAAAGCCCTCTTAAACCCTCTGTTTCCTATAACATTCATCCTTTCTCCCAACTCTGACATCTATCTAAACTTTAATACTTATTGCCCAATGCCCATCATCTGCTGTAGACATCTCTAGATGCTCATCGTTCTTTTCTTGCTTCTATGCACTCTTGATTTTGTTCTACACATTGTAATGAAACATATTTTCTATTTGCCACAAATCACTAACCGGTCCTTCATAATAGGCTTTTCTCTTCTCTTCTTCTACATAAACTTTCAGTGGCTTTTGAATAGTGGATCACTCTATTATTCTTAGTACACTTTATTCTTTTGGAATATCTTGCTCTGTGCTTTCTTGGATTTCTTTGTTTCTCTCTGACTGGTTTCATACTGCCACTCTAATTAATTCTACCTCTATCCACTAGTATATGGGTTCTGAAGGTTCAGTACTGTTGACACCTCCTTTCCACATCCAAATGAACCTCAGCTATTCCCTCTTCTTCCCATTTGCTGTACTACACCTCTACCAACAATTCCCAGATCTTTCCTACCTTGTCTAATCTTTACTTCAAGACACTGTTTCTAAATGTCTTGTTCATATTAATTACTAATGTTGTCTCACATATAAACATGATAAGCAGAGATTTTTTATTTTCAGCTCCCCATCCACACTAAGGGATCTATTATGAATGCTCAACGGGACTGACCGCAAGAGGTGCATCGGTCCCGCTGTGCCTATCAGGATGCCACCACCACCATGGCGGTCGCACCCTGTACATTTAACATTGTGGCGGGCAGTGATGTAGTTAGCACCCGCCACAATGTTAAACAGGCATGTTGTGCATTTGCATGCACAACGTGACAGGCACCTTGCGGTGCTTGCCACGTTGTGCATGCAAATGCAGGGGGGTACCATAGGTACCCCGCATGTGCCCCCCCCCACACCTCCCAACATCCGGTGGGCCCTCAACTGGCCCCTTACTGCAAACCCTGCATGCTTGTTGCCGCAGAAAGGGTGCTTCCACCTGCATTATAATATGGATGGCGGTGTCTTGCAGACACCGCCACCATATCAGGCCCCTTTTCCACCCGGTCACCTGTGTGACCGGTGGAAAACCAGCACACGGAAAGACCGTCCACTGGGGTCCCCCCGCCATGCAAATATGGCGGGGGGAAATGGGCAGGCGGTGGATAATGGTGGGCGGTTCGCCACCACCATACGGGCGTTGGCGATCCGCCCGCCAGTATGATAGACCCCCTAAGTTCTTTATTCTGTATGTATCTTTATTTGCCTCTATCTGTTCCCTTATCAGCCTTTCATTAATTTCAGACTTTTCTTTCCTTCTCACAACTGCTCTCTTTTTTTATTTCCTGTACTTGATGTTGTCTGCTAACATCTAGAAAAAGTGTTCTCGCTTCACATTTATTGCTTTAAAAACTTTTATTCTTTCTCATGTATATAGCAGGAACTCGACCCGAAGGTATTGGAGCGCTTTACATGAGCACCGGTTAGGTTACACAAAGACACATTCAGACACGGGGAGATTGAGGGGCACATGCATCAACATTTGTTTTTGCGATTCCTTATTTGCGAAAAATAAGGAATCGCAAATAAGGAATCGCAAAACCCTATGCATGTAGAAATCGCTTAAAAAATAGCGATTTCTAAGCATTCCTTAATTGCGACTCGCAATTTGCGAATCGCAATTAAGGAATACCTCCCCATTCATTCTTATGGGCCCTGCGGCCCATAGGAATGAATGGGAAGACATTCTCAATTAGCAAATCTCAATTAGAGAATGGTAAATTGAGAATGCAATTTCAAGGGTGCCAGGGTTACAAAATGACACCCTGTTGCACCCCTGAAATTGATCTGTGCACATATGCTGCGCACCCACATGCCCTTAGGGCATGTGTGTGCGCAACATGAAACTTTGAAAAATGCACAAAAGTGCATTTTTCAAAGTTTTTGCAAATTACCATGTAGTTCAACTTCATGGTAATTTGCTACTCCTAGTAGCGAAATCGCAAATTTTTTAACTGTGATGCATTGCATTTAAGGAATCTCAATTTGGGATTCCTTAAATGCAATTGCAATTTAAGGAATCTCAATTTAGAGATTCCTTAAATTGCGATTTTTGCATTTGGGAGGCTGCATCCCAAATGCAAAAATACCGGTCGCAAAGGGGCAGATTCTGAGAATCTGCCCATTTGCGACCGGTTTTTAGCTTGATGCATGTGGCTGTAAGTGATTTTTCCAGAATCATAGGACGTGGACGCGACCCTGAGGCTCGAACCTTGGTTTCCAGCACCGAAGTCGGCAATGTAGCCATCAGACCACGTCCTCTCCCCTGATTGTTGTATGTCACAATATTGAGAAAAAATGCCGTACTGCCAAAATATCGACTACCACAATATTTTAAAGGTGTGTGTATATATATATATATATATATATATATATATATATATATATATATATATATATATATACCCGAACGAAACGCGTCAGGACTTCTTTTAAAATTGCCCAAATAAATGCTTCAGAAAAGGTGTGGCAGTGTGCGGTTCAATTTTCTTCCGAGGTGGGGAGATACTAGAGGCATATATATATTAATATATATATATATATATATATATTTCAACAAAGTACAACCCCACTGTTAAAACAGTGGTAATTGCATGAAAAAGACGCACTCACTCGGATAAGGTCATGCTCTTAAGTCGACTTTATTTCAAAAATGCTCTCCCTCCCAACGCGTTTCACCTTCCCCTGAAGGTTTGATCACGGGATGTCACAAGATTGGTATGGACATCTTTTATTTCTTTAAGACACCATTTTACTTCTACTTTTAAGTGACACATTGTGGTTAGTGTAGTTTTTTTCTTTTTTACAATCATACATTAACTATTTAAATGTGATTTCACTCATGTGTTATAGTACACTTTTAAAAAATGTTTGTATATTGTCCAATCTTTATTTACAATGCAGTATTGATTATTTTTTGTAGTCCCAATGTTTTTCTGCTCGATAGTGAGCCTTTTTCAAGTTCCGTTTAATTATTTGTGCTCTCTAGTGAGCTATTTATATCCACTCTTCTTCATGCCCCAATATTTTTGTTATTAATTTCTTCTTTACAGTTTGTTATTTTCCGCAATTTTGTACAATCAAACATTTTCTTCCCCTGTTGTTTTTACGGATTAAGTAATTTCATCTCTCACTAGTGAGTTTTTCTTCTCTATTTTATGCGATTGTGATTTTTTTGTTGTTCTTTTAGAGGTGTGTGTAAAGTTCCTCATTTTGATTTAATCCTCTGGGATCTAGCATTCTGAATGTCACTATGTGGTGTGATTCCTTCTGCCTCAGTGCTCTTATTCGATCACCCCCACGTTCTAACGGGGCAATCTGCTCCAATGCCCAAAATTTCAATGACTCCCATTTGCCTTCATGGTGTGTCTCCCTATGTTTCGCAATGGCATTAGATTGATCTTTGTGTGTTGTTGCTCGGGTGTGTTCTAAAATTCACTTCTTTACCTCAAAGATCGTGCTCCCTATAGAGCGCTTTTTGCAGGGGCATTCCACCCTATAAATTACAAAGGTACTTTTGCAAGTCAAATGCTGGTTGATTTTCCATTTTGTGCCCCGTCCTATGTCCACTGTTTTCGTTGGTGTTGCAATTTTACAGACTTTGCACTGTTTGCAGCGCCAAAAACCTTCCCTTTAGAGCCAGGTGGTTATCGGGGCTTCCTGAAAGTGGCTGTGTATAATCTTATTGCCTATATTTCTGGCTCATCGGTATATAATATTTGGGTGATCTCCAATAATTTGGATCCAATTTTAAAATTCCCCAGTGTTTCTGGATTATTTTTGTTAGTTTCTTATTTTCTGCACTGTGCTTTGTAATTAACCTTATTTGTGTTTGGTATGTTTCAGTTACTTTGGGAGGTTTGTGTAAGATATCCTTACGATTCTGTAATACAACTTTTTGAAGACACTTTTCGATGACTTTTTTTGGTAATTTCCTTTCGTGGAATCTGTTTCCAGCTTATTGACAGTGTTTTTAAAATTCAGTATCGTCTGAGCAGTTTCTACGAAGCCTTAAAAACTCCCCATATGGGACGCTCCACTTCAAAGATTCGTTATGAAAGCTTTCTCCATGTAGGGTTGAGTTTGTCACAGTGTTATTTCTATGTAGTGTTCTTTTTAAATCATTGTTTTCAACATAGATTTCTGTGTCTAAAAACACCACTCTTTTTTCATTAATTTCATACGTGAATTTTAAATTCATAGAGCTGTTGTTTAGTCTCTCAAAATAGGTATTACATTCAGTTGTTGATCCATCCCAAATAATTAGAAGATCGTCTATAAACCGAAGCCATAGAACTATTTTTTGACGAACTTCATATTTGGCTGTACACCATGCCACTTTTTGTTCAAAATACCCCATGGTTAAATTTGCACAATTTGGCGAAAACGAAAAAAAGCCGATGGCACATCCTTTTGTCTGCTTGAAGATTTGTTTGTTGAATAAAAAGATATTATTATTTAAACATAGGGAGATCATTTGATTGAGCAAGGCATTGTGTTCTTTATATTGGATGTTCCGTTTCCCCAAGAAGAATTTACAGGCTTCCAGATGAAATTACTTACCCGTAAAAACAACGGGGGAAGAAAATGTGTTATTGTACAAAAATTTAGATAATAATAAACTTTAAAGAAGAAATTAACAACAAAAATATTGGGGCATGAAGAAGAGTGGATATAAATAGCTTACTAGAGAGCACAAAGAACGTGAACGGAACTTGAAAAAGGGTCACTAACGAGCAGAACAACATTGGGACTACGAAAAATAATCAATACTGCATTGTAAATAAAGTTTAGACTATATACACATTTTTTTTTATAAAGTGCACTATAACACATGAGTGAAATCCCAATTAAATAGTTAATGTACGATTGTAAAAAAGAAAAAAACGACACTAACCACAATGCATCACTTAAAAGTAGAAGTAAAATGTTGCCTTTAGAAATAAAAGATGTCCGTACCAATATTGTGACACCCCGGGATCAAGCCTTCAGGGGAAGGTGAAACGCGTTGGGAGAGGCAGCGTTTTTGGAAAGGGGCGACCACTCGGTCCCCCCGAACGTATGGTGGAGTGCCTCGATCCCCCCGGGAAGCCATTTTTGGGCGGGAGGCGTGTCTCGGCTGGTATGCCCGAAGCGGCGTAGCCGGGGCGCGCTTTTTCCCGCCCTAGAGTGGGCTGGCCTAGACACCGACGTAGCCAGCCCCGCCCTAGGGGCGGGCAGGGGCGGGTTCTCGCCCGCCCTGAAGACGGATAAAAGAGACGCAAGACCAGAAGACGTCCTCTTGTTCTTGTGCTCCGAAGCTGCACCTCCTCGCTACACGTGAGCTCGGGACAGAACGAAGAGCCAATTTTGAGCGTTTTGATCCTTTTCTTTGTCTTCTAGATACTTCCTCGGGGAGATGCCCAAGAAAGGCGCGAAGAGAATGACGACCGACCAGATGGTGCGGGCCCTTTGCAAAGAAGTGTCCGACATAAAGAAACGGTTGGCAGAACGGGACGGGGAGGAGGGTACGGGCCCTGCGCCGGCTGGAGGGAGACCTAAGAACAAAGGGAAATGTACCAGGCCTCCGGGATTGTGTAAATTCAAACACGAATGTAGTACGTGTGGGTCGTCCCATCCTGAGTCATCGTGCAGAGCCAGAACGGGTGAGAATGGGGGTAAGGGGGGCGCCAAACAGGTCTAAGCTTGGCCGAGGGGCGCCGTTACCAACCCCGATTGATACCTTGGCAATGATTCCCTGGCTCAGCGAATACCCGGATCGTACTTCTGCCGGGGTGCTGCGGAACGGTTTTTCACATGGTTTCCGCATCCCGGTGGGGGACTTTCAGGGGGTAGGGATGTGCAAAAATCAACTTTCCGTGTTACAACATACATCTGTAGTGCATGAGAAAATTCAGAAAGAGGTTAGCCGGGGACGGGTTGCCGGCCCGTTTAGTGTACCCCCGTTACCGAATTTTGTTTGTTCTCCGTTAGGGGTGGTCCCCAAGAGGGACCCAGGTGAGTTCCGTTTGATCCATAATCTGTCTGCTCCACATGGTCTTTCGGTGAACAACGCAATTGATCCGGAAGTTTGTTCGGTGCGATACGCATCGTTTGATGAGGCAGTAGCCATCTTGAATCGCCTGGGGCCCGGGACGTTGATGGCGAAATCTGATATCGAGTCAGCGTTCCGGTTGCTCCCGGTACACCCAGACGATCAGCGTCTTTTGGGATTCGGGTTCCAGGGGTCATTTTACATGGATAGGTGTATGCCAATGGGTTGCTCTATATCATGTGCTTATTTTGAGCAATTCAGTACTTTCCTGCAATGGGTGTTTACTAAGAAAACGGGTTTTCGAAATGTAATGCACTACCTTGACGACTTTTTGTTCCTGGGCTCCGCCGGAAGTCCCGAATGTGCCCAGGCCTTAGATGATTTCTGTGTGTTGATGGGTCATTTTGGTGTGCCATTGGCAACGGGTAAGACTATGGGTCCCACGACTTGCCTCGAGTTTTTGGGGATCGAGTTGGACTCAAGGGAGGGGTGTTTCCGTTTACCAGCCAGCAAAGTGTTGAAATTCAGGACAGCCCTCCAAGTATGTTTAAATGCACCTAAGGTTACACTGCACCAGTTGCAACAATTAGTGGGAAATTTGAACTTTGCCTTGAGGGTGATCCCAATGGCTCGCCCGTTTTCCCGCTCGATTGCCCAATCAATGGTTGGCTTAAGAGAGGGGCATCATCGCACGAGATTATCGGCCGAAGTCCGCCAGGACATGCGGATTTGGTTAGCATTTTTGGCGGACTTCAATGGCCGAGTCGTCTGGAACAAGCCAGCCGTGTCCTCCGAAGAGCTTGGGCTATGGACAGATTCAGCAGGAAGTATAGGTTTTGGCGCCATCTTCGGCACAAAATGGTCTGCACAAAAGTGGCCCCTATGGTGGCACGAGAAGGGGCTGACGGGTAATATAGCTTTCCTTGAACTATTTCCCATTCTGGTGGCCCTGAGAACATGGCCAGACGGGTTCAGAGATCATTCTGTCGTGTTCTGGTCCGACAATATGACCGTGGTAGAATGCATCAATAGTCAGGCAGCCCGTTGTAAATTGATTTTGAGGCTGCTCAAAGAAATTGTCTTACTGTGTATGCAACTGAACGTGATATTCAGAGCAAAACATGTCCCAGGGGTGATGAATCAGGCTGCTGATGCACTGTCTCGTTTTCACATGCAGGCTTTCTCGGGTTTCCTTCCTTCAGCGGACCCAGAGCCGGCACCCTTCCCCGAAGCTCTCTGGTCTCTCGGTGCCCCGAACTTCGTCACCTCGTGGGAGAGAGTCTAGCACCCAGGACAAGGAAGGCATATGAAGGGGCGTTTCAGGCCTATTTAGCCTTTTTGGGGGAAGAGAGAGGGGGACTGTGGGGGCAGGAAGAGTGTGTAGTACTTTTTCTGATGTCTTTACGTAGGGCTGGGAAATCGGTGGCTACGGCCCAAAGGCATCGTGCCGCCATTTCCTTTGTTGCCAAGGCCCATGGCATCCAGGACCCGACAGCGTCTTTTACGGTACAAAAAGCGCTGCGTGGGTGGCAACGCCTAGAGGGTCGCAGAGTAGACGTAAGACGACCGATAGGTCTGGATAGGTTGGCCCAGTTACTGGCCTCACTCCCTAACACGTGCTCGTCCCCTTTCGAGACCTGTTTGTTCCGGACTGCATTTACGCTGGCATTTCACGGGGCTATGAGAGTTAGTGAGCTGGTTGCAAGAAACAAACAGGATGTGTCGGGGGGCTTGTGCAGGGAACATGTCCGGATCAGGGGCGATGCGATGATTGTCTCCTTTCTCAGGTCCAAGTCCGACCAAGACGGGAGGGGGGACTGCACGATCATTCGCCGGACCCCCGGATCCTCCATGTGTCCGGTACAGTGCTTAGAAGACTACCTAGCACGAAGGGTGGCATCATGGGGGGGGACATTGTTGAGGCATGCAGACGCCACCCCACTGACGAGGTTTCAGTTTCAGCGGGTGCTTGCAATGGCCATTGCCGCAACGGGCTTGGACCCGGGCGAATTTGGGACCCATTCCTTTCGGATAGGGGCTGCCACTGAAGCTACAGCCAGGGGTCTTAATGTAGAACAAGTAAAACGTGTGGGGCGTTGGTCCTCCAATTGTTATAAGAGGTACGTGCGATTGCACATGTTGTGAAGCTGTAATCATGTACTCACGCCTCTTGTCTTTGTTTGTTTTCAGTTGCGCAAGCCTACGAGGCAGGGCGGACTGTGCAGTCGACCCAACACCAGGCCAGCGGTTGCACATCACCGGCTGTAAGGAAGGAGGTGTGGGTCGTGGGCCACTCATACGTGAGACGGGCCGCGGACGTATTCAAAGCAGGTGACATGGTTCACGTACCTGGGGAATACGGGTACAGAGTGTCCTTCTACGGAAGGGGCGGTCTCTGTATTGACCAGTTTCAGGCATTTTTTGAGGGTTTGTTAGAGCGGATGAGGTCACCGCCGTCCATAGTCATAGTGCATTTAGGGGGTAATGATTTGGTCACTACCGGTAGACGACTTCTCCTGGAGACTATGCTTTCCACGGTAAGTTGGTTAGCAAGGAGAGTTCCGGGGTGCATAATTGCGTGGTCTCATATGATCCCACGAAAAGTATGGCGGGGGGCTATCTCGATCCCTGCTTTAAATCATTCTGTTAGAAAACTGAATAACAAAGTGAGTAGGTTGTTCCGTTCCAAGACATTGCATTCGATCTCGCATAGTTGTATTAATGATGACAGTATGTATCTGGGGGATGGTGTGCATTTGTCGAGGGTGGGGAATGAGTTACTCATAGGAGACTTCTTAGCCTGGTTAAAATCATTAAGACATGACCTTTAGGTAGGAGTTTTGTGGGGGGTCCGGATAGCCGGTCAACTATCCGGACCTGTGGCGGTAAGGTCATGATCGGTGAGCACTAATTGGTAGATCCCTATGAGTGGGCGTCACCCAACACGGATGGGAGCGCTCGGGAGAGGTGGCCATTGGCCCCTCAGTGGGGAGGCGGTCCCGTCTAAGGGCGGGTCGCCGGAAGTAAAGGAAAGGCGGTCAAGGCCCCTTCCGTTGTAGGAGGGGTTACAGCCCCCTCCTGGGGAATTTCCCGGGGCCAGGGTCATCTGCGACGGCAGATGCGGTAAGTTGTGTGGGATGGGGGGAGGTCCACGATACCTTCTAGATACCACACACAAGTCTTCGAACGACCTTTAAATGGCGTCGAGTCTTAAGTGCCCCCGTCAAGTCAAGGGAAATTGTTAGTAGTTGCACTTGAGGTAAGCCTCTGTGCTGTCGCCCCTCACAAGTGGGAGGGGTAAGTCTGGTTAGGGATCTTGACACCGGTTATGACCTTGCCGTTGGCCCTTAAACGTTAGGATGTACAATTTCAGTGTTTCTAGAGAATGTTTTTGTTGGATGCTAGTTCGGCTAGGAGAAACTCTGTATTAGAGAATATGTTAAGGTGAGCCAAACATCGCAATGTGATAATGAAATTGTACATAAAATGAAACGTTTAATGTTTTAATTTTTTGTTTTAATAAATACGGCCGGGGGAGGGTCACTCCCTCCCCACATCCAAAAACTTCAAGAACTGTTTCCGGTTTCCCTTCCTTTTGGGGATTGTGTTGAGAGGGGGTGGCGGGTATCTCAGCCATATGGAAAGGGGCGACCACTCGGTCCCCCCGAACGTATGGTGGAGTGCCTCGATCCCCCCGGGAAGCCATTTTTGGGCGGGAGGCGTGTCTCGGCTGGTATGCCCGAAGCGGCGTAGCCGGGGCGCGCTTTTTCCCGCCCTAGAGTGGGCTGGCCTAGACACCGACGTAGCCAGCCCCGCCCTAGGGGCGGGCAGGGGCGGGTTCTCGCCCGCCCTGAAGACGGATAAAAGAGACGCAAGACCAGAAGACGTCCTCTTGTTCTTGTGCTCCGAAGCTGCACCTCCTCGCTACACGTGAGCTCGGGACAGAACGAAGAGCCAATTTTGACCCACCCACCAGCCCCTGAGGACAGCAAGTTGTTGTGCAATAAAGTGAATTTATAAGTTTGTTTTTCCATTCCGTTTACAGGCTGTGAAAGTATCAGTTTGTTGTTGATCATAATAAAGTATGGTGAATATTGTGTAGTTTGTTTCGATTAAAATGATTTGATGTAGTGTTGTATTTTTAGCATGTTCCTTCGGTCGTAGCGACCAATGTTTTTTGTAGGTTTGAATAAAATTGTCGTATTTATTTTTTGGTAGGCGGTAAGGTCATGATCGGTGAGCACTAATTGGTAGATCCCTATGAGTGGGCGTCACCCAACACGGATGGGAGCGCTCGGGAGAGGTGGCCATTGGCCCCTCAGTGGGGAGGCGGTCCCGTCTAAGGGCGGGTCGCCGGAAGTAAAGGAAAGGCGGTCAAGGCCCCTTCCGTTGTAGGAGGGGTTACAGCCCCCTCCTGGGGAATTTCCCGGGGCCAGGGTCATCTGCGACGGCAGATGCGGTAAGTTGTGTGGGATGGGGGGAGGTCCACGATACCTTCTAGATACCACACACAAGTCTTCGAACGACCTTTAAATGGCGTCGAGTCTTAAGTGCCCCCGTCAAGTCAAGGGAAATTGTTAGTAGTTGCACTTGAGGTAAGCCTCTGTGCTGTCGCCCCTCACAAGTGGGAGGGGTAAGTCTGGTTAGGGATCTTGACACCGGTTATGACCTTGCCGTTGGCCCTTAAACGTTAGGATGTACAATTTCAGTGTTTCTAGAGAATGTTTTTGTTGGATGCTAGTTCGGCTAGGAGAAACTCTGTATTAGAGAATATGTTAAGGTGAGCCAAACATCGCAATGTGATAATGAAATTGTACATAAAATGAAACGTTTAATGTTTTAATTTTTTGTTTTAATAAATACGGCCGGGGGAGGGTCACTCCCTCCCCACATCCAAAAACTTCAAGAACTGTTTCCGGTTTCCCTTCCTTTTGGGGATTGTGTTGAGAGGGGGTGGCGGGTATCTCAGCCATATGAAATAAAGTCGCCTTAAGAACTTCACCTCATCCGAGTGAGTGAGTCTTTTTCATGCAATTACCACTGTTTGAACAGTGGGGTTGTACATTGATGAAATTCAAACCGGCGTGGTCCTGCTGGAAAAGACCCACCGTTTTGAAAAGCAAATGCGCCAGCGTCGAACATTAAGGACTACACAGCAGTAATTATTCAAGACTTGAGGCTGCTGTCGTGCCAAACAAGATTAAAGCTGTGGAGAATTGCTTATGAAATCAGTGGGCTATACGGAGGACGACTCGGTAGCAGAACTAAGGAGCAGCTCGATAAACCGCCGAAACCGCCAGAGTAAAAGCCAGAAGGACTCCGCTGATGGGAGGAAGACCGTTACGGCACACAACAAAGGCAAAGGCGAGCGGGTAAGAGTGATCGCAGCAAAAAATAGAACGTGCTAATACCAAAGTTGATACTGCAATGCTCCGTGCATGTTTCACAGGCAAAACACTCCAACAGTAATAAATCGCACGACTAATGAAATCCTGAGGCAAACACTGTAATACACGATTTTGCCTTTTTCCTTGGTAAATACGATTACAGCAAAATGCCATAACATATGCGCTCTACTGCCATCTACTGGCTAAGTGACAACACGAATAAGAGCAGAAAGTGAAGGTTTGGAATAAATATAACATTTTAAACCTGCTTCGTTAGAAAGTAGCAATTAATGGTCACAAATAACCCCAAATAACACAAAGAAGACACAAAGGAACTGATTATAAAAGGATCAACTTCCCTTCTGAAAAGAGGTATTATATATAACAAAAATAAACCAGAAACAAAGGAAAATGGGACTCGGATAAAATACAGGGCGCAACTTAATCAAATAAAAATAAACATCATATCTGCCATGGAAACTCGTGAAGCTAAACGCAATGCAGAAATGCCCAATTTTTTTGAAACAACAACAACTACAGTGAGAAGAGAAGGAGGTGAAATAAATGCAGGAGGTAGTGACAAAGATAAACTCAGATACTGGGAGAGATTATCAAAGAAAGAAATAAACAAGTGGTGGGAGGTCATAACTTTGGAAAAGCATGTGGAAGTAAAACGCATACCTAGAGGCCTCCGCCTGATGTTAATGCCCAGTCATCAAGACACCAGTGGGGAACTCCTACAGAAATGAGGTGAACACCTATTAGAGTCATCAATGGGATTAATACTAAATCTGATCAAACACATTGGTAAAGCCTTTAGAAGAAGAAGTAAAGCAAGATGACATTTAGTGAGGATCTGCAAAAACTAAAAAACGATAGCTTGAAAAATCTTGAAAAGCATGAAGAAAGGATGAAACAACGGAAACAGCACAAATTTTTGCGAGATAAATTGGATTTTGAAGAAGGCATAATCTTCACTTTTTGAAGGCAATATGATGAAAGAAAGGGCAGAATACATCCGTAAATGACCAGTCAACAGTCATCAAGCTTTGACTCTCTTACAAGTACAGACCTTAGTGAGAATGAGGATTCCCCCACAGGCTTCAGTGGAAATGAGAAAAAAGATCAACTTTTTAATGGAAATGCGCATGCTAGAACAACAAAACTAAAAGACCCAATCAAAAAGAGGTGGTGGGAGAGGCCGTGGAAGAGGGCTATCAAGAGGAGAACAAGGAGAGGTTAGAGAGGCAAGAAACGCAAGGGAGGAACAACAGAAAGTGGATACATGGTCGAAGGACCTTTTGAGGCAACCCAGGAAATAGAACCTGAGGAAGGGATTTTAATGCAACAGGATTGGAATGTAATCAATCTTTCTCAGAAAATCCTGACAACAGAAGAGAATGAGGTCCTGAAAAAAGGACTACATTTCTGTTCAACATCCCATCTAGACATTGCCCAAGCGAGAATCGACCTATACAAATATACAAGAAAATTAAAACTGGCAAAAATCCACGCAGAAAAAGGAAACAATGGTGCACTTAACACTACCAGACCAAAAATGAGTTCCCTCCAGGTTGAAGATGCAAGAGGCCTTGAAGCTTTAATCACAATGGGCACGGTAACAGAAACATAAGAAATGACAGCACTCATGGAAGTGCAAGAATACCAGAGAATAGTAGTTGCTGGAGAAAGTGGTCTAAAACTGAAATCCAAATATCAACCAAATTTACCATCTGGCAATAAAATCTACTTGTTTCATGAGGCAATAACGGAAGAACTGTATAAAATGAAGCAAACAAAAGGAAAAAATAATTTATCAAAACAACATCTAGATGCTTTAAAAGCTCTACAAGAGGATAAAACAATTGAAATAAAATCTGCAGACAAAGGTGGTAACATAGTCATCATTGATATACAGGATTATATTTTGGAAGCAAAAAGACAGTTAATGGACCCAGAATCCTACCAATGTCTAACCAAAGACCCGACAAAAGAAGTAAAAGAAAACCTAGAAAAGTCACTCACAAAATGGGTCCAGGAGGGTCTAATAAATGAGGATGAACGCAGATCCATGTATAACAAACATCCCACAATGGCAACTTTTTATGGTCTTCCTAAGATCCACAAAAGCAAGGTTAACCCACTGGGAAGACCTATAGTATCTGCAAATAACTCTTTATTGGAACCAGTCTCAGACTATGTCGATCAATTCCTGGCACCCTTAGTAAAAGATCTAAGTTTGTACTTGAAGAACATGACAGATCTCCTGCAAAAACTGTAAACAATTGAATGGCACACAAATTGATAACGATGAATGTCATCTCGTTATATTCTAACATCGAACATGTAATAGGTATGGAAGCCTGTAAATTCTTCTTGGGTAAATGGAACATCCAATATAAAGAACATAATGCCATGCTCAATCAAATGATCTCCCTATGTTTGAATAATAATATCTTTTTATTCAACAAACAAATCTTCAAGCAGACAAAAGGATGTGCCATGGGCTTTTCGTTTTCGCCAAATTATGCAAATTTAACCATGGGATATTTTGAACAAAAAGTGGCATAGTGTACAGCCAAATATGAATTTCATCAAAAAATAGATCTATGGCTTTGGTTTATAGACGATCTTCTAATTATTTGGGATGGATCAACAACTGAATGTAGTACCTATTTTGAGAGACTAAACAACAGCTCTATGAATTTAAAATTCACGTATGAAATTAATGAAAAAAGAGTGGTGTTTTTAGACACAGAAATCTATGTAGAAAACAATGATTTAAAAACAACACTACATAGAAATAAACTGTGTCAAACTCAATCCTACATGGAGAAAGCTTTCATAACAAATCATTGAAGTGGAGCATCCCATATGAGGAGTTTTTAAGGCTTCGTAGAAACTGCTCAGACGATACTGAATTTTTAAAACACTGTCAACAAGCTGGAAACAGATTCCTCAAAAGGAAATCTAAAAAAAAAGTCTTCGAAAAAGAGTCTTCAAAAAGTTGTAGTACAGAATCGTAAGGATATCTTATACAAACCCCCCAAAGTAACTGAAACAAACCAAATATAAGGTTAATTACAACGCACAGTGCAGAAAACAAGAAACGAACAAAAATAATCCAGAAACACTTGGTAATTTTAAAATTGGATCCACCCTTATCTGAAAATATTGGAGGTCACCCAAATATTACATACCGACGAGCCAGAAATGTAGGCAATAAGATTGTTCACAGCCACTTTCAGGAAACCCCGATAACCACCTGGCTCCAAAGGGAAGATTTTTGGCCCTGCAAACAGTGCAAAGTCTGTAAAATTGCAACACCAACGAAAACATTGGACACAGGATGGGGCACAAAATGGAAAATCAACCAGCATTTGACATGCAAAAGTACCTTTGTGATTTACATGGTGGAATGCCCCTGCAAAAGTGCTATATAGGGAGCACGATCTTTGCGGTAAAGAAGCAAATTTTAGAACACACCCGAGCAACAACACACAAAGATCGATCTAATGCCATTGCGAAACATATGGAGGCACTCCATGAAGGCAAATGGGAGCAGGGGTGTGGAATTTAATGAAATATGTACTTGTCCATGGGACAAGTAGCTTTACAAACCTACTTGTCCTGTAACAAAATCCACTTGTCCCTTTGTTGCCACATAGTGCGCCGTAAAATAATGGCAGCAATCTCATCATAGAAGAGCTCTGATAAGAGCCTCTTTGGTTGATGTCAGGCTAATACTATAGAAGTATTTGAATTTTGGGGTTTTTCAACAGTTCTTCTCTAATCTGTTCCCATACTGAGAAAGTTTGGAAATTTACCCCTGACAAGGGTAGAAGTAAAGTTTCTTCCAGGACTGGGAAAAATGGGGTTGGAGAAAAAGTGAACTTGTAAACACTCAACAGATTACCACTGGGGCACATTCATCTTTGCTCATGCTAAAATGCAATTCACGAATATTTTCTAGGATTACGGTTTCCTGGCATACTTAAGAAAATTCATGTGAATTCATGAAAAAGGTAAATCTGCATGAATATATGGACATATATCATGGGTGCACTTTTGCGACTTTCTTCAACATTTGAGCCCCTAATTCAATCTGAGTTGACCAAGACCTATTGTTTATATTAAAATGATTTCTCTTCCTATCTATCGGCTGGCTTCATTGTGTGTGACAGCATTTTGCTCTTTTACAAAGTAGTTTTGTTCAGTGCAAGGAATTTCTATGGCAATGTGGCCTTTATGAGAACAAATACTGGCTGTCTAGTAAGAACGCGCCAGCAAACAGCACCACACCTACCTGATCATCCCCAGGTAGAGAAAGGAGCATAGTGCAGGCCAAGTGAGGAATCAGAAAATTTAAATATCCCCCAATTTGTCCCAAAGCTCTTATGCCACCAAGCAAGTGAAAAAGTCATTGGAATTCAGTACAGAATTGCTCTGCCTCTTCCGTCTAATCATCTATCCATTCATCTGTTCACCCACTGATATCTAGCATTTCACCTTTACATTGTCATCCATTCATTCATTCATCCCCTAGCCTTTCACCAATATGTTCATCCATCTGTTGATTCGTCAGTCCATCTGCTCATCCATATCCAAACCTACCTATCCATCTCCAAACCTAACCATTTCAGCCATCTGTTCATCCTTTCGCTCATCCATACAACAACCTTTTTGTTACGTAGGAAGTATTCACTGCAACACACAGGTACGACTGTTCAATGTCCTGGCTACACCAGGACACTTTTATTGGTTAAAGAAACCCCACCCCCAACAAACTAATTAACACCCACTCTCTATATATAGATCAGGTGAGGCACCGGGATTCCCTTTTGGCGCCATTCTCCTACAGGTAAGACCAACTACCGCATTACATTCCTCCCCAATTTACAACAGAAAAAACAAACAAAGAATTGAATCATCTTCAACATGTTACATAATCTCTCAAACGTGTAGAACGAACAGGACATTGCCTCAACTGGTATCGTCCCGCAACCCTACGCTGGTATTCAGGGTCCTGAAGCACAACACCATTAGGAGGAGACACAAGAGTAGGCCTAGACCTCACATCCACCGGTGATACAGATGGCATATCACACTGGCGAGAATTCTCACTCCCCTCCAAAGGGACCAAAGGATGCATTGATGCCGGGCCAACATCCTCATAATCGGAAGCAGCAGAAACAGTGTCTGACGGTATCATATGATCATCTGTTCGGGCAGCAACAGAAGCATGGAACAATTCAAAGAAAGACACGTTCCGAGAGACAGTCACCCCTCCCCTCACCACCGTAACCTTTGTGCCATGAATAGATTGTACCACCCAGGGCTCAGGTTCAAAAGGTAAACAAAACTTCCCCTTCCGATACCTATTTCTCATCATTACAATGTCACCAACAGAAAATGTCTGGGGTATAGCTCCACGACTAGATGCCACTTTATCGTTCTTCAGCTGCCGATTTTTCAACTCCCCAGCCACAGCAGCATAACTCGCAGGAGATGCTCCCATAAAAGGCACCAAATCACCCATAGGACTATTCATGCACAAAGAGACAGGACTGACTTTTGTGGTTGAATGTGGAGTCATCCGGTATTCCTTCAGAAACAAAAATATATTACACTCTAAATCCTGACGATCAGTGAAAGCAATCCTGATAGTCTTGTTAAGAGTTCGCATGAAACGTTCAACCTCCCCATTGGCCTGAGGCCATAAAGGAGTCACTTTACGATGGGAGACACCTCTGGTCTGCAAATAGGATGAAAACTCATGACTAGAAAAACGGGGTCCATTATCAGTATGCAATTCAGAAATCAAGCCATGAGTCGCCATAATCTTATCAAACAAAGGAATTGTGTGAGATGCTGTGGTAGTAATCATAATCTCCACCTCAGGATACTTCCAAAAGTCATCGATCACCACTAACATATGTCGCCCATCAGGTAGACATCCAAAATCACCACTCGCCCTCTGCCAAGGAAAAGAGGGAATGTCTTCCGTGATGATGGGAGCCGGAGCATCCCCTCCCCCAGCAGCCTGACACAGCGCACAACCCAATACAGTATTCTCCACCAAAGCATCCAAACCGGGGAACCAAACCTTAGACCGCAATCGGGATTTGGTTCTCACAACCCCCTGATAAACCACATGAGCTAAATCCACTACTCGCTGCTGAAGACAAGCAGGGATCACTAACCATGGACCATGCAGCAGACATCCTTCTGGAGAGCAGGTCAATTCATCCCGTATCTGAAAGAGAGATGCCAAAGTGGATCTAGCATCATCAGTACGGCACTTTGCGGCACTCAGAAGTCCACTCCACTTTTCAGCGCCAATAGCAGAAAGGCATAGCTGGAGACACCCATCATGAATGGTGGCATCCACAACCTCCTCCATTGAAATAGGGAGAGGCCTAGAACGCTCAACCACCAACCGCACATATTCCTCTGCCTCCTCAGCAGCATTCTCCTCAGCAACAGAAGCAGGACGGAAATGCCGAGAGAGATAGTCCGCAGGATTCTATGCCCCAGGACGAAAAACTACCATAAAACAGTAATCTTGCAACTGCAAAATCCATTTTTCAATCCGAGGGGGAGGCTTTGACGAAGACACCATAAACAACGGGATGAGTGGTTTGTTGTCAGTATACACAACGAAAGGCTGACCATACGATTACAGATGGAAATGACTACATCCCCAGTGCACTGCAATGGCCTCTTTCTCTATGTGAGAGTACCGCTGTTCCGTAGCAGTCAAAGCACGACTAGCATATGCCACAGGAGCCAATTCACCATTCCTCTGCCGCTGGGAAAGGACAGCCCCCAGACCACCTGGACTCGCATCCACAGCAAGTTAAGAGTCCAGGGTCGGGGCAAAGTAAGCCAAAGTAGTGTCAGCGGAAAGGGCCCGTTAAGTAACTTGAAAGGCAGATTCCTGTTCAGGACCCCAATCCCACGGAATATTGGACTTTGTAAGTTCTCTCAAAGGAGCAGTCAGATCAGATAATCCAGGGATAAAGCGACCACAATAATTGACCATCCCCATAAAGCTCCTCACACTGGACACATTAACAGGGGCAGAAGCAGGCTGTATGTCACACACCTTCAATGGATCAGGAGACACACCGTTTTGTGAAAAGTGATAACTAAAGAACGAAATGTCAGTTTTCAGAAATTCACACTTTTCTTTATGTAGCGTTAAACCATGATCCAGCAAACGTTGGAAAACGCCTTTGAGGTGACTAATATGCCCATCCAGAGTGGGGGCATGCACCAAAATATCATAACTGACGTTTATCACGCCATCCAACCCCGCCAACACTCCATGAATCGTATCCTGAAACACTTTGGCAGCACTGGAGATACCGAAACTCAGACGTTTATAACGCCGTAACCCCACATGTGTAAAAAAAGTGGTGATCACCCGGTAATCAGGGTCAAGCATCAACTGGTGGTAACCAGCATGGAGATCCATTTTGGAAAACCACCGAGACCCACTTACTTCCACCACAATTTCATCAACTGTAGGAGTGAGGTGACGTTCACATTTGATTGCCAAATTAGGTAAGCACATGTCCACACAAAATCCTGACTTCACCAGGTTGTTTAGGCTTACGGGCAACCACAATCGGTGACATCCAAGGAGTTGGGCCCTCCACCTTCTCAATAATATCAGCATCCTCCAATTTCACCAATTCTGCCTCCACCTTCGGCCGAAGATGGAAAGCCACTTGTCTGTGATGCAATGCCACTGGTTGGACAGACTTGTCAATATGTAATTTGATCATCCGGCCTTTCAGACAACCTATGCCACTAAATATTTGCGAGTATTGTATCAGTAAGTCATCAACAGTCCACTGATGGATGCCAATGCAAAAACCACCAGGCATAATCTCTCCACTGTCTGGCAACTCAGCAACATCCCTTGACTAGTCTTGGTGACATATACTGGTGTTTTCCCAATGTGAGAACCATGAGAAATCTCAGCAGTAAAAACACCAGCCAACGGAAGAGGTTCACAGGCTCCAAAAGCGAATACTTTAATAGAAGTCCCACACAACACAGGGATATTTGGTAGTCCCATCATCATGGATTCAGCCATTACGTTAATAGACGCCCCTGTGTCAATCGAAGCAGGCACTAAATGACCATCAAACTGGACATTACATTTGGGCAGACCTCTCCGTACAGCACCCCCGGGTTGCAGAGCATGTAGAACATGGACAACTTCTTCATCGTCATCCATGTCTTCCAGCACCGGAAGAGCAGAATAAACCTGGGCCGATAACACAGGAACAGACCCTCGGACAGGAGCAGCCCGACACACCTTCGCAAAGTGGTTTACATTGTTGCAATTGGAACACCTTTTCCCAACAGCAGGACAGGTCACATTATGAGGAAACAAACCCCCACAACCGTAACATGTCCTGGGTCGCTCTCCCTTGCGAGGAAACATTTTCTGCTTATCAAAGCCCCGGACTGTCGCAGCATTCACTGGTTCTGCCTTCACAACATGTTGGAGAGCAGCATCCATATGGGCCGCCCTAACCTTTGAAAGTTCTTTAGACTGGCCACGAGTCAACATATCGGCCATAGGTATATTTGGCACCTGGAGTATCGCTTCACAAAGTTTACTGGAGTAACAGCCCTGTATAAATTGAGCCCTTTCCTCATCCGCAGCATCAGGCAATCTACAGGTACTGGCTAATACACGTAAATGAGCAAAGAAGACATCCACAGACTCATTAGCCAGCTGCCTCGCTTGGCGTAACAAAAACCTCTCATAATCAGGGTTCGCCAGAGGCTCAAAATGGGCACCCAAAGCCTGCTTTAATGTGGCATAAGTATGAGGAGTCTCTTCCACCACTGACGGCCCTAATCGATGTATGGCCGCCCCTCCAAGATGTAACAACATTGGGCGCTTCCGCTCTGCATCCAAATTGATGGCCTCGAAATAGGTCTCTAAACGATCCACCCACTCCTTCCAACGAGCAGCCTAGGCAGAGGGAGGACCATCCAACAAAAAATGTTCCACAGGGGATACAGTAGACATGAACTCGGCCGAAATTGTGTTCAACTGAAGTCAACTGAGAACACCAAAAGCCACTGAGCGCACCTACCACGAGACGCCCAGTAGAACAAAGTCACTCACTTTGCCTTTTTCCTTTGCTTGCACTAGAGCGCTCTCACAGCTCTATTCCCACAACGCGAAGGAAATGACAGAATCCCTCCATCCACCTTTACTCTCAACTATTCACCGATTCATCCATCAACCCTTCCACCCATCCATCCACCCACCCACTCAGCCATCCATTCATCTACTCTATCTCTCACCAATTACTCCACCCTTTCATTCAGCGATCCATCCTTTCACTCATCCATCCACTTTCACCCCATCCATCCACTCATCCATCCCTTCATTCACCCTTGCACTTATCCATCAATTCTGTCACGCATCCATCCTTACATCCTTCATTTCACTCATTCATCCATGCACCTATCCATCCAGCCTTTCACTCATTCATCCATACATCTATCCATCCACCTTTTCACTCATTAATTTATGCATCCATCATCCACTCTTTCACTTATTCATCCATGCCTCTACACATCCACCCTCTCATTGATTCATCCATGCATCTATCCATCCACCCTTTCACTCATTCATCCATTCATCTATTCATCCACCCTATCACTCACCCACCACTTTCAAATCCATTATGGGCCTTTGTGTGTGGGCCTGCAGACTGAAGAGGCCCATCAAGAACTCCACAACTGCTGTAGTTGCTACAGCAGTGTGTACAAGCCTCATGGAGAAACTTATGAGCTTTAATGTAAGCCCTGTATGATGTGAGATATGAGAGGCCAAGGGGAGTGGGGCAGGGCTGTCAGAGAGGGCGGTGGAGGGTGGTGGGGTGGGGTTAGCAGGTTTAGGCACCGGGTGAAACATAAGCTGTACAGGAAAGGCAAAGTGCAAAGAAGTCGGCGCACAAGGGGGTTCACAAGCTGCATGAGAAGGGAAAGCAAAGTGAGTTGAAGATGAGCAGGGATCTTGGGGCCGTATGAGGCCCAAGAGTGGAGCAGAGATTAAAAGGCAGGGGTCATACAGATCAAGTCAGAGAAAGAGGCCAAGAGGCAGATAAGGCAGCCTCTTACATGCCAGTGCTGTGAGTGTTCTGGAGCTGCAGAAGCTCGATGTTTGTTTTGTGATCAAAGTAAATAAAAGGAACAGGTGCGGGCACAGAGCTACTTATTAACATGGCTGTGACCAACAGGGTTGAATAGCAGTGTATCGGATTACCATAAGACTGTCTACTTGTCCTTTTGACAAAATACAAATTAAAACCTCTTTCCCTCCTAATAAATCTAGATGTCTCGGGCGTCGGGAGATAGGAATTACCCACCCCTTTGGGAGTGATTGAAATTTTGGGCATTGGAACAGATTGCCCCGTTAGAACGTGGGGGTGATCGATAAGAGCACTGAGACACATAGTGACATTCAGAACACTAGATCCCAGAGGATTAAATCAAAATAAGGAACTTTACACACACCTCTAAAAGAACAACAAAAAATCACAATCACATGGAATGGAGAAGAAAAACTCACTAGTGAGAGATGAAATTACTTAACCCGTAAAAACAACGGGGGAAGAAAATGTGTTATTGTACAAAAATGTAGAAAATAAATTGTAAAGAAGGAATTAACAACAAAAATATTGGGGCATGAAGAAGAGTGGATATAAATAGCTCACTAGAGAGCACAAAGAACGTAAACGGAACTTGAAAAAGGCTCACTAACGAGCAGAAAAACATTGGGACTACAAAAAATAATCAATAATGCATTGTAAATAAAGCTTGGACAATATACAAACATTTAGTGCACTATAACACTTGAGTGAAATAACATTTAATAGTTAATGTATGATTGTAAAAAAGAAAAAAACTACACTAACCACAATGCATCTCTTAAAAGTAGAAGTAAAATGGTGCCTTTAGAAATAGAAGATGTCCGTACCAGTCTTGTGACATCCCGTGATCAAGCCTTCAGGGGAAGGTGAAACGCGTTGGGAGAGGCAGCGTTTTTGAAATAAAGTCGCCTTAAGAACTTCACCTCATCCGAGTGAGTGCTTCTTTTTCATGCAATTACCACTTTTTTAACAGTGGGGTTGTACCTTGTTGAAATTCAAACCGGCGTGGTCCTGCTGGAAAAGACGCACCGTTTTGAAAAGCAAGAGCGCCAGCGTCGAACATTAAGGACTACACAGCAGTAAATATATATATATATATATTTTTGCACAAAGTTGCCGGTAATCCTGGGCTCGAACTGCACAGCGGTCCCTTCCTCAAAACCGGCGTTTTTGAGAAAATAATTCCACGTTTCCTGCCCGCCCTCCAGGGCACAGAAAAAGGTCGGGACACTCCGAGATATTGAAGGTGTTTATTTACCACAAAGGTTCAACAAAGCCGACGCGCACGTGAGCAAGCCTAACGGCGAAACGCGTCGGCTTTGTTGAACCTTTGTGGTAAATAAACACCTTCAATATCTCGGAGTGTCCCGACCTTTTTCTGTGCCCTGGAGGGCGGGCAGGAAACGTGGAATTATATATATATATATATATATATATATATATATATATATATATATATATCTGGAAACCCTCAAACCACTTCCTGAGTTCTCCCAGCGGCAATCAGGCGAGGAAAGAGACGCAGACCTCCGGAGTTTTTCAAGTGGGCAGTATTTTATTCAGTGACCCAACACAACGCTTTTCAAGCCCGTAAGACCTTGATCACGTGTCACAAAGTTGCATACACCATGATTTTAATTTAAAGTGCAAAAAGCGCCCCTCCCACTGTTTGCATCACAGACCACATGTGTAAAAACATAGAAAAAATACTGTGTATTATAGCTTTCTTCTGTTATATCTGTGTTACCGCTGATAAAAAGGCATATCACTTTTAGCATATTTAACACATTTCTACAAGTAAACTGTAACTTGGATTTCATTTGTTAAAATATGCCACAGAACTTATAAAAGAATAAATATAGTTATAGTTCTTGCCAATTAAAATATCTTCTTACAGAAAGGCCCAAGACCTTTGTCTATCGCCATATTTACAAGCGGTGATTCAGGGAAAAATAAATAACCGGTTAAATCCGTTTTATCAAAATACCCTGTGAAAGCTAAACTGTTATACGATGTAATTAAACTATAAAACAGTTTCTTTAGTTTATACACTTTACATAGTCTATAACTTTGGAGAGGTTTCAAAAAGTGCTTATTAGTGCATCCCATACAAAGTAGTAAAGTGCTAATGCGAAAAAATGGTGCAAATTTCTCAAAATAATCAAATTTGATTGAAGGGCCTAATGTACCATTAACCACAAGAAAAAATTGATTCATAGATAATACAGGTATAGGTAATGTCTTAAGAATCCCAAAAACATTTGATTATAAAAACAATTGATTAAATTTCATTGTTTATAAAAAAGAGAAATTCTTAATGAGGGAAAGTTATATATGTACATACTATATACATGTGTTCTATTTACAAGGACAAATTCATGTATTCACAAGGCTGAAGTGTTTAGAACCAACGTGTTAGGACCATGCTGTATCTAGCTAGTATTACAGAAAACTCCGCATGTCCTCCGTCGTGTTCAAACCATTGGGCCATTTGCAATCTAAGTCCAAGATGTACTTGGTCTCTAATTGCCGGAGTTGGCGTTCTCTATTGCCCCCTCTCCTCTTTTTGTTGACCGCGTCAATTACATAGTAAGAAAGGCAGTTAATGTTGTTAGCATGCACTTTCTTAAAATGTCTGGCAACAGGGTATGTTGCGTCGCTGTGTAAGATGGCCCTGATATGCTGCAAAATCCTGACGTGCACCTGTAGCTTCGTGCTACCCACGTAGCGTAGCCCACAGGTGCACGTCAGGACATATACAGCATATTCAGTCTTGCAATTGTAATTGCCTGTTATTGGGTTGGAAGTGATCTTAAATGGAGTATGATATGAGGTCATGTTGCATCCAAATTTGCACGCTCTACACGTAGAACATTTGGTGAAACCTTTCTTGGTTGGCATCCAGGTAGTGACTTTCTTAATTTCAGGGGATTGAGGAAATATAATTTTTGATCAAGTAGTGTTCCCCAGCGCGTACCCCACCGTCTCCATGTACTAGCTTGCAGTGCATGTAATTTCCCTCCTGTGTCAGCTATGAAGACGCAAATACATTTGCGTCCATCTTTAACATGTCCTCTTTCAGATCCGCCATGAACGGATTGAATATTCAGTTCCTATATATGCCATGCCACCGTCTTTTTGTGATATACTTTACACGTTTTTCAGCTCTGGCGAAGTAGGCCCTGATTCTGCCATCGAGCCTCTTTTTCCTGCCTTCTGACTCTGAGGGCCTCAGCCCAGGCTGCCTCTGTACCAGTGACCCCTGCCTTACTCCTTGCGCGGCTCCGGCGCATAGCCCAGCCTCCTGCCTGCCAAGACTGTATTCAACCTTCGAATTATCTGCTCCACTCCTCGAAAATACATTCCTGTCTCGTAGCTCAAGTAAACATCCTCCCGGCTGCAGGAGCAATGGGCCCGGTCTTTCTGTCTCCGTGCAAGTAATTCATAGACTCCGTTGCCATGGTAGGCCCATGCCCCCTCACCCCGCATGCAGACACGTAGACACATATGCACGCACTCACAACCAGTATAGGGTAGCCTCCGCCCGAGAGACCTTTTCCCTTCCAGATATTACAGTTCCTTAAACATACGATATCAGATACGATTTGGGATTAGGTTGATCTGACATCCCAGACTTATGTCTACACTTGTAGGGCTAAATGTCAAGTCCCCTTCACCCTCCAGTTACACGTCAGACACACGTCAAGCTGCTGCGCGCGCATCTCTGCCATGTATTTCTGCTGACATTGCAGGATTCTCCTATGGATCCACCTATTTGTGACCTCATGATGAATGACGTCTCTAGTACACGCCTTTATGCACGCCTATTGCAACGCCTTTTCTATGACGTATTCATATTTTATCTCTCTTTTTCAGCTGTTACGCCTACTGCATATTCATTTACTGTAATGCATTGACTATATATATATGAATATCTGTAAATAAAATGTTGTCTGTCTGTCCCTTCCCGAACCTATGTGGTGACGGAATGGTATGCCACCTTGACTCGAGCCAATAACCCAATTCCTTTTTAAGGAATAAAACCCTTTTGAGTAAACCTCAATATCCCGTATTTTGCCTCTTATTTATCTGAGTTATTCTTATTGATTTTACCGTATAAATTATGCATAGGTAATTAATTTTACCACAGATCTGGCGCCCGAATAGGGACCCCTCCCCCATCTCACGCGCCGGCGGTGCGTTGCAGGCCTGGCCCCCTGCCACAGCCGGACGGACAACTACGCGTACCCGCAGGATTTCCTGTATCTCCCTCAGGCCAACGGAGGTGACTGAGGCTGCGATCGACACCCAGACGAGGAGGTGAGGAGTGCGGAGGATCCCGACCTGAGCCTAGCTGAGAGAGCAAGATCCGAGGTATACGGAGGCCCACCAGGTTCCAAAGTTCCGAAGTATCTGCGTCACGAGTCAAGTCCGAATCCAGTCCGAGCCCAGTCCAGTCCAGGGTTTCCGAGGCCTTCTGTTTCCGTGCTTCCTGGTGAGTACCGTTGCTAGGGACGCATCCAGACGTGCGCATTAGTTTGTGCCGGTCGAGACGGGTTCGGGTACACGAGCCTGGTCTGCACTGTTTAGCAGTGTATCTGTACTGTTTAGCAGTATATCTAGTTTGCATCTGTATACGGTGTATCTGTACTGTTTAGCGGTACATCCTGTTTCCCGTGGTTGGTAGGTCTTCATTATAATTAATGTGGTTCGTTTTTGAAATGTTTTTAATGTGTCATTCAAATGTCGTGGTATGAGTGAATGTTCGATCTTCTTTATTGTGCTTAAACGTGTTCATGTTCAGTGTGTTCATATCTGAGTAAGAACCAAGTAGCCAGATTACAGAATGCCGTTGTTCTCCAAACTAAGACAAATAAAAACCCGTAAAGGGGTTCTAGAAGAAGCTGTTCCCATTCCACCTAGGGACACTCCAGGGTACTTTATGTACCATAAGCACGGCCTAGATGCCGTTTTATTTCTCGACTTATGGGTGGACTACACTAAAGAACTGTCGGAGAATCAGAGATGGCCCGCTGCTGGGACATGGGATGCAGATTGCATCATGAGAGTAGAAGAAGCATTATGGAAAAAGAAAGCCAGACAGTCACAGAAGGATGCCATTGAGTTATGGCGTAAAGAATCGCATAGGCGCACAGAAAAAGCACACAGACTAGAAGAAAAGAGTAAGGAGGAGTCTGACAAGACCCGAGAAAACGCATTAGTTGAGGAAGGTATCAGAGTAAAATTAGAACAAGTAGACAGACAGCAAAATACACTCATGAATGGCATGTTCCCCATCCTGACTGAGGGCCTGCCTAAGGCCTCTCCGGAAGTACCGAACGACCTACCACCCCCATTGCTCCCGACTAAAAAACACCAGAAAACAGCAAAGGACATTTTCCTTTCTTCCTATCTAGACGATGTAGCTCCCGCATATGTTAATACCGCATTGCCACGAGTGCCTGCACCTAACGGTCAGGATGATCATACACTACCTCCCCGACAAGCTACTCCTCCCCCGATTCCTCCTGGTCTTCCAGCCCTCCTTCCACCTCTTACTGTACCTACTTCCCTTGATACGAACCCGACAAACCCCTTCGGAGCCGGCGCCTCAGGTGGCGCGTCCGGAGGAGCGATAGGTTTCCAGACCCCGCCACCCACCCATCGCATGACCATTAGAGAACTAGCACAACAGCGTACACCTAGAGCAGATATTACAATTTATGGAGATCGCCTTGCAGACTGTAGATATGATCCTGTACCTGGTAAAAAGAGTGACGAGAGAATGCTACTCGCATCAGTACGATTACGGCGAGTCACGAACTTCCTAATGACATTACCAGGAATGACAGAACACCTAGATCGAATATATAGGTATGTCCAGACAGGAGTAGGGCCTGAAAGTATTAAGGAGGCCATGGCCTATCAGAAAGTGGATACTAAAGCCAAGATATTGCGGTTTCTTATAAACTGCTTAATTAGAGAAGTGGATAGGCCGGGTATGAACCCGGAAGACGTAAAAGCACTCCACAGATGGGGTCAGAATATAGCAGATGGACAGCATGATAAAGAGGCCTGTGTAGATAATATGTACCGAAGGATCAGAACTGCAATAAATAAGATGCATGAGAAAAGACAGCCCACACCGGAAGTAGATTCAGACAAACATGAATCCTCAGAGGAGGAGGCAGAGGAGGAAGCCAAGACACCAGAACACACACAGTTGCCGGCCAGAGAAATGATAGCTTATGTAGGTAAAGGAAGACCATATAATAATTCGATGCGCCCAGTACGCCCAGAAAGTAAAAGGATTTATCAGGAAGCCATGTGTAATCCGAGAACCCCCGAACACTTATTCCAAGCCACTGATAGAATACTTCAAGAACGAATGGGGTACCATGTACTCGATTCTATGGACGAACAGGAATTAGCCAGGTCAGCGGTGCAATGGGCTGACAGCTCTGAGAAATATGGTGATGATGCGTTAGCACATACGTTCTTGAACTTGACACCGAGTGAACAGCGTTTAGCTGGTATGTACATAATACAACACCTGCTCTTATTGTATAAAAGCCAACATTCTGATCCAGGCCCTCTGCCTGATATATTAATAGAACTGCTCACGAACAGATGGAAAGGTCTAGGTACCGATCTAATTAAAGTGATTCTAGAACATCGCCACAAGTATAGTACTTTCTTATGTCCGCAGATCGACTCAGCCCCCGTTATGGAAAGAAAGACAATGTATTATATGGATAGACAGAATCCGTTGCGAGAAGTGCACCCCGTACAGAACGCAGACAGCACGCTTAGACGTGTGTTCGTGTATGCACCTGTAACTAAAATTGAATTATTGGAAATGAAGAAATTAGTACCCAGTCACGATAAAGATCCCGCAGGGTTTCACCGTGAAATAAAAGATATGTTATTAATGGGCGATTACACTTATCCCGACCTTATGAAAATACGGAAAGTACTACTACCTCCAGGCATATACGAGAAACTCAAAGAAAAAGAGTGGGAGGTGGGAGACGCAAAGATTGATTGGGCTGCATTACAAAATGAAGAAGATACCCGGATTCCAGGCCTAGGGCTTGGCAACAAAGTTAAAGCGTTACCAGGTTTATTAGTACAAGTATTGCCACGTTTATTGAGTACGAAAAAGGAAGATTGGGGTGCAATTTCAGCATGCAAACAGAAACCTGATGAAGACACTAGTGATTTCTATACACGATTTGAGAAATGTTTTGGTATTAATAGCGGTCTGAAAGCAAGTAGCGAGTCATATCCACATCTTTTTGTAACGAAATTAGTCGAGAATTCTCTGCCCCAGGTTAAGAACAGAGTACTGAAAGTAGAAAGCACTTGGCAAGCTAATACTCCTTCACAAATGTTACAAATGTTACAGTACCACCAGAATAGACTTAGAGAAGAACAAGAACACGAACAAAGACGTATGAAAGATACAAAAATGAAAATGTTAGTTGCTCAGTCGGTTCCTGCCGACGGTCAGAAAAAGGGTGCGACCCAACCCAGTAATTCGACAGTTCCTGTTAAGGGTATATGTAATTACTGTAAGCAGCCAGGTCATTATATAAACGATTGTGCAGTTCTGAAACATAATATCGCCACGGGTAAGACCAAGGAGAGACCGCGTCCTCCTAGACAAGACCAGAGTTTACAACAAGTACCCCAGAATATACAACATATTCCACCCATGCCAGCCTCTACACAGACCGTAGCGACACCCCAACAACAGCCCATTACCGCAACACAAAACACAACACAGCAGATGTACCAGTATGCACAGAACGATTACCCTGATTACCAGCGATACACATGAAACAGCCTAGAGAGGGAGTTCCGCTTGCCTCTTATTGAGGTTCCTGTAGATCAAAATGGTCCTTATGTACACAGTCAAGTATTAGGAAAAGACAGAAAGTTTCTCATTGATACAGGGGCAAGCAGAACCACGATAAGTCACAACGAAGTACCAGGGGCACCCCTCTCAGGCTCACAGAACGTGTCCCTTGGGTTTTCAGGAAAACCCATTATTAATGAAGTATCACAACCCCTCCCTCTTGCAGTTGGTCCTTTGACACGGACTACAGATTTATTGCTCACGAAATCATGTCCAGAAAACCTGTTAGGCATAAAAACATTGAAAGCTCTAGGAGCTATTATATGCTGTTCTCCGGAAGGAGTACGATTGTTTTTGCGAGATTTCAAAGGCCATTATGTATTGAGAGATATGGATCCCCGGCTACAGAATGTCCCTGCACACTTGTGGGCGCAGGGCCCCACTGATGTAGGTTGTATGCACATTACCCCGTATCGAGTCACACTCAAGGCAGGAGTGGTATTACCGCGAATTCGACAATACAAGTTACCCCCAGATGCTGTAGTGGCTTTACTGAGAATCATTGACGAGCTCATTGCACAAGGAGTGGTTGTGGAAACTGACTCCAATGTGTGTAATTCTCCTATCATCCCTGTTCTTAAACGTACTGACCCAAATGCTCCACCTGTTTATCGATTGGTTATTGATCTGCGCGAATTGAATAAATGTATTGTACCACAGTACCCCGTGGTCCCAGATATCTCCTCATTACTGACAGCTATTGACTCAGAAGCGACGTTCTTCACTGTAATTGACCTCAAGAACGCCTTTTTCAGTGTCCCTATTGATCCGGAAAGCCAATATTTGTTCGGATTCAGTTTAAATGGACGATCTTTCAAATTTGCCCGCGCACCTCAAGGATTCACAGAAAGCCCCAGCATTTACAGTCAAGCATTGAAAAAACAACTCGACAGTATCCACATGCCAGTTCACACTTCCCTGCTCCAGTATGTCGATGATCTGCTGATCACCGCTCGAAGCGAACCCGAATGTGAACATGCCTCACTGACTGTTTTGAACTTCCTAGCCGACAAGGGACACAAGGTGTCCCCTTCGAAGCTACAATTCTGTGTTCAGCAAGTTGTGTACCTGGGTCACTTGCTGTCCAAAGTGGGGAGACAGCTCACTCCCGATCGCATTCAGTTAATTGTAAATATGGCACCACCCAGAACACAAAAGGAAGTACGGGCTTTTATAGGCCTCACTTCATACTGCAGACAATGGATTCCTCAATATGCATTTCTAGCGAAACCACTCATTCAGTTAACGACACAGGAGGCAGCGACTTCGACTGTCCTCCCTTGGACTCAGGAACATACACAAGCTTTTGAAGACTTGAAGAAAGCCTTATGTCAAGCACCTGTTTTAGCAACACCATGTTACAGTAAGCCTTTTACACTTTTTGTCACAGAACGTGAGGGTACTGCCTTGTCTGTCCTCACTCAGGAACAAGCAGGTTCACACAAGCCTTGTGCTTACTTTTCTAGCACATTAGATCCAGTAGCCCAGGCCCTTCCGGCGTGTTTGAAATCAGTTGCAGCAACAGCTTTAGCAATCAGACAGAGTGATTCCATTGTGTTAGGACATCCATTGACAGTACAGGTTCCACATTCCGTGGAAGTCCTTTTAAATCGGACTCAGACCCAACACCTGACCATAGCAAGATTGACAGGTTACGAACTGACATTGTTTCAACCACACATCGAAATCAGACGCTGCAGCACATTAAATCCTGCCTCGTTATTGCCACTAAATGGAGTAGATCCATTGGCACATGATTGTATTGAAGTCATTACTATTACAACAAAACCCAGACAAGACTTGACAGATGTTCCGTTACCAGATCCAGACCTGACACTTTATGTGGACGGTTCATGTATGAGAACAAGGACAGGTGAATTAGTGGCAGCCTACGCTGTCACGACAGACACGGAAGTTATTGAAACCAATTGTATTGACACTTTGTCAGCTCAAGCAGCAGAGCTTATTGCTCTGACACAAGCATGTATTCAAGCCAGGAATAGGAAAGTCAACATATATACTGATTCACGTTATGCATTCGGAGTCGTTCACGACTTTGGAGTCCTCTGGCGAGAGAGAGGTTACTTAACTTCTCACGGTGCCAACATCCAACACGGTCCCCTCATTCAAGCTCTGTTAGATGCGATACATCTACCCACTGCAATCTCTATCATGAAATGTAAGGCACATACAAAGGTTACCGATATCATCTCCCAGGGTAACGACCTGGCAGACCGAACAGCAAAGCAAACTGCTCAAAACCGAACTCATGTAACTGACCAGACACAAATAGTTGTACCATCACACTGCATGACAGTCAGGGATCCCGCACATGATGTGATTGACATACAGACGCATGCTACACCAGATGAAATTAAGGAATGGACTAAACTAGGAGGGATCCAAACAGACCAGGGATGGATGACGAAGGGAAAATCTACATGGTTTCTCCCCGACTCTATGGTTCAAGTCATCATTAACACGATACATAGTCCCGCACACCTAGGAGAGAAAGCAATGCTAGACAGTATTCAACACATATGGTCCAATAAACACTTACGAGCAGCAGCCAAACAGAAAGTGCGTACTTGCATGATTTGTGGTCAGTTCAATCCAGGTAAAAGCACCCCCGTAGAACAAGGTGGATTTCAGCCTCCCGAACACCCTTTTGAAATCCTCCAGATGGATTATATCCAGATGGAACGCTGTCGAGGATTCAAGTATGTCCTCGTAGTCGTATGTGCTCTTTCCCGATGGACAGAAGCATACCCAGTTCCCGATTACACTGCTCCGACCACTGCCAAGCAGCTGGTTCGTGAATACTTCCCACGGTATGGTTTGCCCCGTATCGTGTACTCAGATAATGGCCAGCCATTCTCATCCGAGCTCGTGAAACACATTACACTTCTGTTAGGCTATCAGTGGAAGTTCCATTGTGTCCGGCATCCTGAGGCAGCAGGTCTCGTGGAACGCCATAATCAGACTTTAAAAATCCGACTTTCCAAGATCTGTAGAGAGAAGGGTGTGGACTGGATAGTTGCATTGCCGGTCGCCCTCTTCTATATGAGGATGGTGGCCCATTCCCGATCTGGGCTATCCCCGTACGAAGTGGTTTTTGGTAGACCACCGAATATGTGGGGGACGCCTATTTCACGAAAAATAACTGATGTTGATTGTCTTATGCTGACAGATTACCTTGCCTCCTTGATGTCTGCACTACAATCTTGTCGTTCACAGGTAGCTGCAGCCTTTCCCGACAACACCGAGGTGAAACCCCACGAGGTGGTCCCGGGTGACTACGTCTTCGTGCGCAACTTTGATCGGAGAAGCCCATTGGAGCCCCGCTGGCAAACCCCGAAATTGGTTCTGCTTACAACGCGGACAGCCGTGAAGGTAGAGGGCAGGAAGGGATGGCTGCATTCCAGCCACGTTAAGAAATACTACGGACTTCCTTCGGACTTGGACTCTAAGCCCTGCCCTCCTACACAAACTGATTCAAAACTCCCTTTGGTTGAGAAAACCGCTTCTGAGGAATACAGATTAAAATTACGATCTAGCAAGTCAGACAGTTTAATTGTTTAAGTCCTCCCCTAGGTGAATCGGTTAAATTAGTTTCTGACATGTATCCCCTAGATCGAGATAGAGAGAGAGATAGACAAAGACAACATAAGAAGAATGCATATTGTAAATCACTTCGTAGTCGCTGTATAGTGACACTACTTATTATGTTTTTTTTAAGTCTTCTGATTATTACTGCTAGTGTTTTATTGCACATATATTACCCTATATTCAAGCGTGCACAATCTGCTTATAATGTTACTGCCGAACATTCTTTTAGTGAATTACCCCCACACGAATTGTCCTACAGACTTGCGCTGCGCAATAACACTTTCATTAGTATGTTACATCACTCCCATCAGACTACCAATGCTACAAACTGTTGGATATGTGGTCGACTCCCTCCCTACCAAGAAAACAAGGGAGTTCTGCCCCTTTTTCCGTACCCGTTCACTCACAATGGCACATGTGGTGCATGGTTTAAAATGCTCAATTCCCTAGTTTCTGATGCTGCTATTTACAAAGGTAACTGGGTTTGGGGAAACCTGAACTCAGTTCTGCTTAAAGTCTGCTACCCTGACAAGGAGGGACTCCCCGTAGATACTGGAACTGATCTAGAAAACGAAGTGTATGGATTAGGTAATTACACAGTTACATTCATGATTTTATCTGTCGAATCCGAAGCTGCTCCTGTTCTACCTGCTATGGCAGTATTACCAGTTACAGGTGAACTCTGTGTTCGCAAGAATGGTTCCGTACACTTAGGTCATAGTAAATGTACTACTGTGGTCGATTTCAGTGATCATGGTAGATCCACGTTTAGGGCTTTACGTCATTCCTATTTTGTTTGTGGCCATACTGCATATGTCCGCTTGCCTCTAGATTGGGATGGTACCTGTTACATTGCATTCCTTCTGCCGCCTGTTTTTCTAGCCCCTCCTGACTACCATAGAAATACTAATCTGGTAAAGCATAGACTCCGAAGAGATCTCCCGCTTGTCGATTATACTGAAACAACATGGGAACAATATACAGATTTTAATAAAGGTTTCTTCCCCTACCTAGGTACTGTTTCTAATAGTAAACTGATCCGTAGATTAACCAGAACTCTCGAAGCAGTAGTGCTTGAGACCACTTCAGCTCTAGGTAACTTAACGGAGGAGCAGTCCGCCATGCGGGTTGTTGTTCTTCAAAATCGTCTCGTTATTGACGTCATCTTGGCAGATAGGGGTGGAGCTTGTAAGGTCATCGGGTCAAGTTGCTGTATTTTCATTCCAAATAATGCGCCAACTGTGTACAAAGCTATCACACGTCTTCATAATATTGCAAGTTTAATACATCAGACTCCAGGCACCTGGACTTGGTCCGGTTGGTTCTGGACAACGTTAACTGCTTGGGGATGGAAGATCCTATCCCTCTTAGGTATTGGCCTTCTCATAGTACTCAGTTGTTGCCTGTGTCTACAATGTGGACCGGCGATTTGCGGCCTGTGTGCCACTTCATGCATTCCGCATCCAAGTTCCCATTCAAAACGCGAAAAGAAGAAAGAAGAGCAAATGATGTTAAGTGAACAGATTGATCAATTGATGAGAATCGATGTATCATGAAGGGTCCGTGGGGAACAAGGAGGGAATGAGGAAATATCATTTTTGATCAAGTAGTGTTCCCCAGCGCGTACCCCACCGTCTCCATGTACTAGCTTGCAGTGCATGTAATTTCCCTCCTGTGTCAGCTATGAAGACATTTGCGTCCATCTTTAACATGTCCTCTTTCAGATCCGCCATGAACGGATTGAATATTCAGTTCCTATATATGCCATGCCACCGTCTTTTTGTGATATACTTTACACGTTTTTCAGCTCTGGCGAAGTAGGCCCTGATTCTGCCATCGAGCCTCTTTTTCCTGCCTTCTGACTCTGAGGGCCTCAGCCCAGGCTGCCTCTGTACCAGTGACCCCTGCCTTACTCCTTGCGCGGCTCCGGCGCATAGCCCAGCCTCCTGCCTGCCAAGACTGTATTCAACCTTCGAATTATCTGCTCCACTCCTCGAAAATACATTCCTGTCTCGTAGCTCAAGTAAACATCCTCCCGGCTGCAGGAGCAATGGGCCCGGTCTTTCTGTCTCCGTGCAAGTAATTCATAGACTCCGTTGCCATGGTAGGCCCATGCCCCCTCACCCCGCATGCAGACACGTAGACACATATGCACGCACTCACAACCAGTATAGGGTAGCCTCCGCCCGAGAGACCTTTTCCCTTCCAGATATTACAGTTCCTTAAACATACGATATCAGATACGATTTGGGATTAGGTTGATCTGACATCCCAGACTTATGTCTACACTTGTAGGGCTAAATGTCAAGTCCCCTTCACCCTCCAGTTACACGTCAGACACACGTCAAGCTGCTGCGCGCGCATCTCTGCCATGTATTTCTGCTGACATTGCAGGATTCTCCTATGGATCCACCTATTTGTGACCTCATGATGAATGACGTCTCTAGTACACGCCTTTATGCACGCCTATTGCAACGCCTTTTCTATGACGTATTCATATTTTATCTCTCTTTTTCAGCTGTTACGCCTACTGCATATTCATTTACTGTAATGCATTGACTATATATATGAATATCTGTAAATAAAATGTTGTCTGTCTGTCCCTTCCCGAACCTATGTGGTGACGGAATGGTATGCCACCTTGGCTCGAGCCAATAACCCAATTCCTTTTTAAGGAATAAAACCCTTTTGAGTAAACCTCAATATCCCGGATTTTGCCTCTTATTTATCTGAGTTATTCTTATTGATTTTACCGTATAAATTATGCATAGGTAATTAATTTTACCACAGGATACTCTATCCAATCTACTGCCCATAGTGCTGCTTCTTCTAAAGGTGATCATAGGTTTGGATAGGTTTGGAGAGAAACATGTCGGCGTTAGGTAATGGTTTGCTAGATTAGCTACCAGCCTTTTTAATTCAACAGAGCACACCCATCTTTCAATAAACTTGCGGTAGGGTGTATCTGTTGATTTTAAGCACTTTTGTTTGTCACAAGCAGATTCCTCCTGCTACCACGTTTTTCTTGCACTTCCTGGTTTGTTGTTTTGGACACATTTTCTTTTGAACCGAATGATGACCAATGATGAGAAAGGGGCCCAGTCTGGAGTTTACATACCAGTTGCCCCGATGGTTGTGTTCCCATGAGGTGTTATTCGGCTCATTACACATTTTTTGATCCTTATATGTTACACACTTGGCATTTAGTTAAGGTTCTAGACAAATGTTTGGAGTTGTTTTCTGTGACGGTCAAAGATTTTTTTGGCCATTAGGTTTTCCCTTTTAAGATTCAAAAATCTGGATGTTGTGCAGTACGACATCCCCGAATAAAATATAAACATAGGGGAGCATAACGGTGATCAGTACTTTCTGACTGATCCGTTGTAAATATTACTGACATAATCCACGTCCGCAAGACAGGGCTTCTGTTGTTGTTGAGAAATAACCACCCTGCACAGAATTGAGTCTTAATCTGCCTCAATGAAAGTCCTCGGTGTCCAGGGCAGGAGGTTGCACTTTGGAATACTCAACAGAAAACCACGGTCCTTTGAATTTAATTTGTATTTAAATACACTTATAAAGCGCGCTTTTACCAAGCGGTTTCTTTAGTGTAACAATGGTCATTTCCAGATGCAGGCACATTACTAGAGCATATCCGCCTGGAGTTGCCACTTGTCTGGATAAGGAAACACTGATATTTCTTAAAGATGCAGTGAGCCACCAACCGTGCTACCACTGTCATAAACACCCTGGGCAAAGACTTCAGGCTGAAGGCTAGAACACAGAACTGTAATGACGCCCCATCAGAGAGAATAGCAAATAATGTTGGATTTACGTTGCCATGGGAACATGGTGATAAGCATTCAGGAGATCCAGTGCAACCATCACAGAGCCTGCTTGAATCAAACTTATGATCTGTTGCAATGTTTCCTTTTCGAAGGGTATTTTTCTCACATATTTGTTCAAAGCCCTGAGATTGATTACAATCCTGAAACCTCCCATCACCTTCGGGACCAGTAACACAACTGAATAAATGCTGTGTCCCCTCTACTCTTTTGGAGCAGGAAAAATAGCTTTGTTCAGGAGAAGAGAATGAATACCGTCTCTCAAGGCTTGCTCAGGACCCATTTGTCTAAAGTCATGCTGCTGTAATTTTTCAGGAAATAACAGATTTTCTTAGCAACCTCTGGTACTTTGCCAATCGGCAGAATAACCAGGAATGCTAATTATCAGTCCCAGTATCCTGTAGGGACTATTTCTGGAATTTCCTCTAGAAGCCTTTTCCATGGAATTCCAGGCCACCCCCAGAACTCTGTTGCCTCTGGGATGGTTGGCAAAAAGATTTTAAATAAGAAAAATGTTGTCACTTATCCAGCTGTTGTTTTCTAAAGGAAAGTGAATGCTTTCTCTTTTTAAAGAACTTATGAAGCTTGTCTCCTTTTAATAAAAGGTTGCATCTGGCTGCAAAGGAGGCTCCACAAGACAAAGCAGATACCCTAACTGAGTCAAACACAATATCAGAAAGAAACTCAGTTAGCCTTTCGATTGCTTCCAATAACTCCGGACATTGTCTACCCTCTTGCATCATAAAGAACACATTCTTAAAGTCCGATAATAAGATTGAGCCACATAAGCCTCATAGATTCCACAACCAATGGCAGGATGTGAACCGGCATATGCCTTTTTCAAAGAAGTGTGAATGTTGTTTTCTGCCCCTTCTGTAAGGATATTCTCCTCCGGCAGAGATGGCCGTCCCACCAGACTGGCTACAATGGAATCCACATGGACTGTCTCAGGAAGTTTAGAATCCACATCTTTTAAGGGGTACAACATTGACATGAAGTAGGGCACATTCATGCATTCTGGAGAGTTCCATTCGTTTAACAGAACGTCATGACAAATAAGTGAATCGGCAAGTCTTTAGAAGCATGCTTTTTAAATTGTGATAAAACGGTGTCTCTAGATGAGCTGGTCACTTCTTCCTCTGGAAAATCAATGTTCACACTCACATGGGTAAGAATGTCTGGCAACATATCCTTAGACACACACTTTCCATTGTACTCCATAGTTCTCAACAAAGGCTCATCCGATAATTTGGAACTGGAAATATCCGAATACAACTCATCTCCACCTCCAGATTGAGATCCAGATTTCTTCTTCTTCAAGGTGGACAAAGGGGCTGATTACAACTTTGGTGGTCCGCCAAAGCCATACTCACACCGCCCGCTGGATTACAATTGTAATCCTAGGTAGGCGGGTGGAGCTGCAGAGGTGTCACAGCGGTGCCTGTCTAAAGGCCCATAGGTGAGCCTCAGGTAGGCATCGCCATGACAGCACATTCCTGCATGGTGCAGCATGCACCATGTGGTGCACGCCACACCATGCAACAGCCTTGGTGCACATTTGCAGGCGGCACAAATTGTGCCCCCTGCCTCCATCTCCAAGACCTGGAGACACAGGTGTTGCTCCCCACCAGCCTTTCTATGGCGGGCTCACTGCCATGGGAAGGATGGCAGTGAGGCAACTCATAAAATGCCTTGCAATGCCGCAGCAGCACCACCGGCATATTACTCAGCCTGACCACTGCGTCACTGCAACAGGATCCATGATCCCCGGCGGCCGCAGTGGTCCAGGTGCAGTCCAACCACCAAACTCGGAATACAGTGGGTGGACTGCAAGTCTGGCGGGTGGAGAGCAATTCTGGCAGTTCGTGGACTGCCACCACAGGTTCGGGAACTCGTAATCACCCCCAAAATCTTGAAAATCAGGTTCTTTAGACGCTCCTTATCCTCTTTCCAGCATGTTTCCCCACCTTAATCCAAGGCAGGAGCAGTTATACACCAACCAGTTTATAACAGAATACCAACCTTACCAACAACAACAATTCCTGTGTAAATATAAGATTACCCAACTACAAGAGAAAACTGCATTGAATTAGAAAATCTCCCCAAGTCCTTTACAGAAAATACTGCACCTAACTATAATCCTGGCGATTGACTATCGATTTGCAAAACTGCAGTACGGAATTAAGGCAAGAAAGTTAGCTGGAGCATGCCTGCACAGATTATCTATGCTTTCACATTCCTCCTCATGGTGTCGATTGCAGTGGGAGCCAGAGCTCTAAGGTATAAAAATCCTTCTTTAGATTACAGTGTCTGCTCTGCAACACATACAGAGTAGAATTTAATTGGTAAAATGCTCTGGCTGCTGAGACTCACCATGAGTCGTGGGGGCTTAAAAAAAACACATGACCAGAGCAGATTGGCCAAGTACATGCTACCGGGATCCCCAAGGTAAACAACCAGGCAAGCCATACACCAAGCCAGAACTGTGCTCCCAGTGGCCCCGCGCACACGAGTCCCTACACATGGCTGCCGAGACACAGTTGTAGAACTCGGCGGTCCACCATCACAATCCATGCGGCCGGTGCCGCCACTTCGAGTAGTCCACCCACTGAGACTCACACGTAGACGAATACCAACAGGATGCGGCCACCAAAACACCAAGCATAAATCTCAACGGGTAAAAATGTCACCTGGTCTATGAAGCGGGAAGAAGCCAAGTCAGCCAGCTGGAGATAATCACCAATTGAACTCCTGGTGTCTGAAATGAACTCACCTGGCTGAGACCTAGGTCAACAAGCATTTGCAATCCAATAGGTCTCGCATTTACGCAAGTTTAGGCTATTGGTATTGTAAATGCCAATGCCTTATATTTATGTTTTAAAAATAAAAACAAAGAGAAAAGGCATTGTTATTAACAATGTGAATAGCTCAAATTTGCATAAATGCGAGACCTATTGCATTGCACATGCTTTTTGTCTGTGGGATGCCCTGTTGGGATCAGTTCTAGAAGGCACTGCAATTCCTTTGTACTTGGGAGAGGGCAACCTTGTGAAGAGCTCTGTCTTGATAATGATGACTTGTGCCTCGTTGGAGTTTGCTTACAATGACCTATGGGAGATTCCCTCAGATGTAAGGTTGGCACTCTGCCAGAACAGGAGATATCTCAAACCAGTGTGCGGCTACTTGGAATAATTCCTGTACCCACTCTTCTCATGAATCTACTGGAAAACAGACTGGTAACCTGCAACATGTTTGCTTGTTGTGTTGGTAAGTATATTTTAACATTATCCCTGTGATATTTTGTCACTTACCATTCTTTCTCCATTTTATTAAAATGAATGTATTCTTTTAATTCTTTTTACTTTTAACAGCATTGTTGTTTGGTTTGCTTGTAAGAAACACAACAAGTCAGAAGAGTGGGGGGTGTGGTTTACTGCTTATGCCACTCTACCAATAAACACTGGCAAAGCCAATTGGTACAGCTTGTTTAGGTTGATGTGTTGAATGTTATTCAGAAACATGGTTGTATAACTGCATGAACAGAAAAACACATCTAAGCTCCCCATGTGCTCTAGGCAATACCAAGATGCACATATATGCTCAGAAACGCACAGAGAAATGTATTTAGATATGCATTCAGTCAAACAACACATATAAGTGTCCATACTGTCATATTTATAGGACAGCTGGATTAATGTGTGGATTGATGGCTGTGTAAAGATGGGTGAGTAGTCAGTTCAAAGCTGTAGGTGTCTACAGTGTGGTGGGGAGATTGATGCAGTTGTATAGTTGGACTGATACATGCAGACTTGGTGTGGGGGGACAGGTAAAGACATGGGTGTTGGTGGTGGATATGACCTGGAGAGACAGCGAATGGTGGGCCCCTGGCCGGTATAGGTGGATTCATGCCTGTGTGTAGGTAGATGCGGGCAGAAAGTTGGTAGAATGTGGGGGCAGACTGAGAAGCTGACCCTCAAGCAGAACTGAACACTGTGGACTGGAGTTACATGTCCCGCATTACAAGCGTAAGCCTCCAAGTCCCTTATGCCTAGGGCTAGTGGCTGCATTTCCTGGACTGGCATGGACTCGGAGGACATGATGCTATCTGTATGTCGCCTGCCGAAAAGGGTCTAATAAGAACTACCAGCTATGTGCACACATCTCCAGTTGTCCCATTGAGCTGAAGCAATCCTACATTTTCTATCTATTGTACGTACAGACCCAGATTTATGGGGAAGGTAAAATGATAGAAACCTTGATGGGAGGGAAAAAACAGGTCTAGGTGAAGCATTGGAAGCTAAAATGGGGCAGTTACAGTGCGATAGGTCGACCTGTGTTTGAATATAAACAAGTGACTTCCTGGCCTATATGCCGACAGCAGGCGGAGCTGCGGCAGCATCCACAGGTGGCCTACCATGGTTTTATCTGATTTTTAAAACAGGTCAGGGTTATTACAAATACAATGCAAGCTGTATTTGTTTTTGAGCCATTAGGCCGAACTGGTAGTATTTAATTTAAGCAAAATCCACATAATACAGAGCATTAGGGGTTCTGCCCACACCCCGCCCCCACAGGCTGCCCACATGAACCCCAGTCTGCATCCAGTGAGAGATGGATGCCAAGAGATGGGCGGAGGGGATCAAAACACAACCCCTTACTGCGAACCACCACAAGACAGGGGCAACCCACTACACTCAATATTCACATGACTAAGGACTGATGGCGGCCGATGCACCATCCATGAACACAGTAACATAATTTTAATGCTATAGGTTGCTTGAGCGTATGCGTGTTCCTGTCATCAGCATGGCCTCGATAGGAGCTATGACTGTGTCATGTAGTGTCTGTTGCCATGCTCTTCCACCTTCATTAATCTATAAATAACTTACTCTTTTTTTCCCTTTCTGTTCAGGGCAGAACGGGTTGTCCGCAGTCTTCAAACAGATTTCCGCAGTCAAACAAACTCAGCAGAGCTATCGCACCGGATGTTTGAAGTGGAACTTTGGTTCCACCTCTTGGCTGGGACTTTCTTAAAACCACCAACTTGGCAGCAAGCATGAACGGAAGTCGTGCAAACCTACAGGGTCACGAAATCACAAAACATACCTGAGAAAACGGCGCTTAAAAAAAACTTTTAAAAGAAATAGCAGCATAGCTTTGTGTAACAAAACCGCAAATGCAGTACGGAAGAATGCGGCAGGTTCGCTTCAAACTTTAAAAAAAAAAAAAAAACTTTTGCAAGAATCGTAAAAAATAATCAGGAGGCAAAAGTGAGCCGGAAACATAAAACTCAGTGAAGTGAAGCACAGCTCAGAAAGCTGCAGCCGCGCTCCGTAGTGCCTACCTCTGCGGGGTAATTAAGCATGCATTACCATCGCTGTCTGACCTACGGGGGTGATTCCAAATACAGCAATAACATGGCACCCGCAAAATTTGAGGGAAGAGAATATGGAGGCTCGTACTCAGCGAGTCAATGGCCAAATAGCGCAAGAATGGAGCCCCAGACGTGGCTTGTATTTACTGGTGGCAGCGGCGCCCGCCTATCCTGCAAGGGGAGGAGGTGGGTGCTTGTCTTTATGGGGCCATGTGTTTCTAATTAGAAACACATGGCCCCATAAAGATAAGAAAGTGCTTTGCGACAGCAACAAAGCAGGCAACCCAGTCAGATGGAAGGCGAAAGGGCATCAACCAAAAACCCTCATTTCCAATGGCAGGCAACCGTTTGGCATAAATGGTGACACCAGCCAATGGAAATGAGGGGCGGGACTTCAAGCCCCTTCTGAAATCCCTCTCTTACAAAATCTCTTGCCGAGGTGAGCAGCGCTTTGCCCTGCAACGCCACGCAGGACCTAAAAAGGAGGCCAAAATTGAACTACGAAAAAGTCGCTCTAACGTGGGCCACCAGTGCCCCTCAGAACTGTCCGAGGGAGCAACTAAGCACCATTACTTTATGAAGGAGGCAAAAGCCTGGCAGTTACCTCTACGTTCCCCGTTCCCGTTCCTGTCGCAGACACGAAACAAACTAGGAAGTGCTTAGGTGTGGCTTGAGTTATTGTAGCCCTTAGCTGGAGGATTGGGTGGCGTCAGTAAGCGTTTCCCTGTCTGTGATTGGATACTACCTCGTGTTGTTTATGACTGAGTCGAGGAAGAGAGATGTAACGGTAATAATTAATTATTTACTAATGTGCTGTGGCTAATCAATTACTTAATGACACTTGGCATTTTTGCATATTTGTTGATTTTAACAAGCCTTTTACTTTCAGTAATATTGAATGTGCCATTTGTATAAATCTATAAACTGAGAACTGTAAGAAGCCTCCTTGAGCACATTTTTCCTTAATGGTCTTAACTGATTTTTTGTGCACCGGATTCTTCTTTTCCCTCGAATTGTCTTTCCTTAATATCAACTGTGTATCAGCACTCATCAGTCTTGCATCTGCATGTCCATGACTCTCTCTTCATAAAGAGTGTATTTCTTTTTTTGACCATGCTGCTATGAGGCTGTGATTTAAGTGATTACACTTTTACTAACAAAGGAAGCAAAATGAAATTTCAAAATATTCTTCTATTACAAAAGCGTTATCACCATATTCAGATTTTCATTAGCATAGATGTATTTTTGTTCATTGAACGAGGGCATCCTGTTACTTGCATTCATTCTAAATCGAGTAAAACATGGCGAAGCAGGGACATGAAGAGATAGAGAAAGATGGCATGAGCGTTGCCCTAAGGGCGATGAGATGTAAGGCAGAAGGGTGCTAATTGCATTGGGTCCACGTCATCAGTGTTATTAGTTGTTAAATGTTGTTATCCAAGTTATGGATCATCATCTTTGGCTTGGGTTTATGACTGCGGAGAGGGAAATTAACATCTGTTAACTTCCTTAGCAAAAACAATGAATATCATATTGCATCAGCACTAACAGAGATACAATAAGATTTTACCATATATTGTACTTCTCTCTTATCTGTATGGGTTACCATCCATTTTATGGCTTCAAATGTGTTTGTATTTTAAATTAGAATAGAGGATTAGTTTAATATGCAGTGTTTAATATGTACTTCAGTTGTGAGCAAAAGAGGTCCAGAAGGGGGAGTGCAACATGCCTCTGATTTAATAAATAGATTTACATACAATAGATATACTTGGACCTCTTTAATGTATCCCGTAGGTATTCGAAATATGTGTTATGGATCAAGCTGTCTTGTTCGGCTTCGGACATCCTTGACATGCCTCAAAATTGGCATAAGGCTAGATCAGGGAAGACAAGATATAACTAATTTTCTTGTTAGCTTTGACTTTTGGCGAAGTACTGTGTTTGACCCCACCCAGATACATCTCAGTTAATTCTTTATGCCACAGCAAGGAAGGTACTAGTACCCATCCACACACGTGCCATTATTTGATAAACTGTCGTAAAACTTCCTGGGGTTAAACCCAAAAGTTATTTCCTCAAACAAATAACATTATCTACTGGTGTATCAAATAAAAGTCAATCCATAACTTCTAGGTAACATATTAACCGGGCAATCGTTGTACCATTATTATGTTTGGATTTACATGTATCAACAATAAATGGCATACACTATCATTCGTTGCACTAGGAGCAGCTGGAGGTAGGAGAGGCCTGAAGACTGGACCACCATCTCTGCTTTAAAAGCACTTCACCACAGTATCAAGGCTGTTTTCCAGTTTTAATAATAATAATGAAAAACGTCGGTGTTGGTTACACGGACACTATTTTGTGTATGCGATAAGAGACACCCTCGCAGACTTCGGAAGAAGTTTAAACAATCACAAAATTCTACGTGTAGCTTAAAACAGCATATGTTTGGAAAAAAAACATTTGCTTTTAGTTTCCAAACATCTGCTTTTTCAATGTACAGGGCACGCCAGCCTTGGCTATGGTTTATTATTCTTAGTTGCTTTGCCAAGGCTGGAGAAGTGACTCTTTTCACACTAACATCATTAAATGAGAGCAGTGCAGGCCGTCCCAGTGAAAAAGAGTTCAGGATGTCTTTTTTCAACCAGAATGTATTTTCCTGGCAAAAGAACAGCGCGAAGGAAGTGTTACAGTGTGTATTTTTTTTTAACATATTAGTGCACACAGAGGTCAGGACAGTTTTACCTTTCTTTAGCAACAAAATATGTGATGTGATTTATTTCACACTCTAAACATGAATTACAAGTAGAAGAGGTCAAGAGTAATGAAAAAGTTAATTGTTCAAAAGAAAGACTTAAATGCTAAGATTGTTCCATTTAGTTCCAGCATTTTTATTGCACATTAAACATTTTTTCTCAAATATCAAGCATCTGTCTTTGGAGACTATTCATAAGTGTTTTCCCAGGCTCACGTCTGGAAAAAGTTATGAATTGGGAATAAATGAAGGATTTGCAAAGAACAAACCATGAATTATTACTAGCATGTAAATATGATTTCCGAGGCTGTAGATTGTGCGCTCAAGTGTGCAACAGACACACCTTGTCACTTACACAGGCACACACCACAAAGGCGCGGCTGCACTCACTCAACTCTTGCTTTAAGTGGGTGTGGCTTAGTTTTAGAGTACTCCTGGACGCCTTCTGAATTTCAGGAGTAATTATAGAATTTAGGAGTAACCCAGAGTATGCAACTGCAAAATCTTTGCAAATCTCACCACAACTTTTGTATTTACTTAAGAAAAGTGGGCCTTCTTATAGGACCGACCGCGAAGTAGTAGGGGAAATAAAATGTAAACCTTAATACAGCCATAACAATGTGGGTATTCTCTATCGTTTTGCAAGGCATTTCACATATACTTCATATGTAAGTAACACATTAAAGGCAAAATACATTGCTGTGGCTTAAATGTTAGAGGTCTCCTGACTTTCTACTAAATTCCAAGAGTAAACCAAGAATACTCCAGGATTACTAATGAAATTGAGGAGTGAACCAGGCGTACTACAAAATGCACATCAACTCAAAGCAAAATCTTTGCGTATCCAGCCTTATTTGTAAAAAAGTGCTGCAAAGTAACAACAAATAAAATGTTAAGAAGTAAAGGGAACACCTTAAAGAAAGAATCATATTAACCCAAGACGAAAACAATACAGTTGAAATGAAAGAATGAAATTATTCAGACATCCTAAACAAACATATGTACTTTACACAATGCAGGTTGTGCATGCAAATGGTTATTAGGAAACCAATCAAAAGTGTACATTCTTTTTGAATCTCATACTCTTATATTGGTATTTTACAACATATGTGGGCAGGTGTGAGCTATTGATGTCATTTCTACGAGTAGGTGTGATTTGCTCTCTGAGTACTTCTGAATTACTCCTGAATTCCAGGAGTAAAGAAGGAAGGCTCAAAGAGAAAGTCATAGCAAAGCTTTGGGAATAGAGATAGTAAGGTGAAAGGGGTGCAGTTCCATTCAGTAAAGGCATTGCATCTGTATGAACTTGTTCTTGACATAATGTGTGTAAACTTTCTTTAATTGGATTCAGAGCCGATTAAGTGATATTCGAAATTTAAGAGACATCATTAAATTGTGTGCATAAACTTTAACCTGTGGTAGAAAATGTGTTATGTAACACTCCTTTATCTAGAACCCTGATATAGATAGCAATTTCTTTCTCAGAATAGGCAGCCCTCTCTTGAATCAAACCATAAATTAATACAGGAAGAATTACACTTTTTGTACAAAAAATGGGCCTACAAGAAATTCTGTCAAATTCATATTACTATGCATTTTTATCATGTGCATTTTTACTAAATTAAAATTTAATTTTGACCTCCAGTGTTCACATAGTTTTTCAACACTGAAGGCAGTAACAGTAACAAGTTGATACGTTGAATCAAACCCATTTGCAAAACAATTTTTTTTTTTTAATCTCTGCGCACACTGGTTAGTATAAACCAGCCACAACACTAATCCATTTGAAGCATGATGTCATATTTAATGTACTCTTTTTTTTACAGGGGTGGATGGCAAACTCCGCTCCCCAAGCAGATTTCATTGCCTTTTGCTACTTCACGCTCTGTTTGGAGCACGGGGTTCGGTAAAAATTCCACTATCATTCACGTGGTGGATTTTACTGGCGCCTGCACCTGCGTGCTGACAATAATGCACTGAGATGAAGAAACAGACTGGCGTACAGCGTGCTGCACATGCTTCGCCACCTTGGAACCACTTGGAAGAATGTGTGCTCCAGCACACTCAACACTTCTGGTGACAGTACAACGTTCAATTATGTCATCCACATACAGGCTTTAAAAAAAAATATACTGAGTTTGACAGTGGAAGATGGAGGTGTTGCATGACTTGGCGTTGAGGTGAGCAGAGTGTGTCTGCCAGTAAGTTATCTTGCACTTGAGTCTCGACAACAGGTAGGCTCTATTACATATTTCCTTTCCAATTTAAAGCACTTGTAATTTCCTTAATGATGTCTGGGTTATTTTATTAGTTGTTTCCTTAAAGCAATGACTGATGGTAAGACTACAATGCTCTGCTGTGGTGGCAACAGGGGGAGGGGTTGCACAACGGGGAGCGGAGGGTGAGCAGACAATGCAAATGCACCCTGAGCCTTGATATGCGCACTAAGAACTGCCATTTGGCACTGTGGGATGTTGAACACATTTTTAGTTACTCATGGCTCCCATCTGGAGCTAAGAGACCCAGCCTTACGCTCTCTGTTTGTAAACAAAAGAGGACAGGGAAACTGCAGTTGCGTAAATTCTCCTGCTAGCTGCAGCCTACATGCAGAAAAGACAGATCCTCTGTGGCAAACTGACATCTGCAGCCCGAAGATTGAGGGAGAGGTGTCTTGATAGCTAGGGCAAACTGAGGGGCTCCCAGTGAGAACAAGAGGCACAAGCAGGTTTGTGAGTATCTGCTGTTACTTTTATATATCTGCTATATGCTTACAAAATTGCCCTTGCCCCTCCCCCAGTATTTACATCAGATTTACTCTGCAAGACTTCAGCTGGAGTTTTAGATGCTATAATTCACATGAAGATATTCTTAAAGGAAATAAGTGTAGGCTTTTTTAAAGATGTTAGTGTTGAGACTGGCTATAGGGCTCATCGCATCTGCGGTTCAATAGGAGTTCCGGTACTCACCTGAAACTGAGAGTTTGGCATTGTCAGTGAACAGCCCTAGGGCCCACGTGAACATGATGATCCCGCTTCATACATGGTGTTACTAGGGTAGACGGAACTCCACGATATCTCGCAGAGTTTTTATATTTTCAATCTCGAAATTGCATGTCATTTGCTTGTGAAGTTTTTTTTATTTTTAATAATTTTATTTTTCAAAAAGAAATCACAAAAACTACACAACAAATGAGATAAAACAAAAAAGAGACAAAAAATATTCATGTGGCATATCAACAATATACATGAATAATCATAAACACTAACTTTTCCCACAGATCACACAAAAAAACAGACTTATAATACCAAAACTAATAAACCCCCGCATCGTTCCTGAGCTATAATCAAAGTCGTGTTGGAATAATATAGCATCTCCCTTCCATTCACTCATACCGCACATCTAGGCCACACACTACTCCACACTGTGACCCCTAGCCCGCGTCACTCTGCTCTGCTTCAGCTCAGCTGCCCTTTTCAAGAGAAAGAGTCTCATGGGGCTCCCAAATGTCCTTTGGTCTAGAGATCGTAGGTAATTCTTCTGCATATGTCTCCATGTTATCTGTGCAGTAGACCAAGTCCTTTATCCAGGGATTTACTTTTGGCATGCGCCTCCCCCCACGTGATTGCCACTCTCCGTGTAGCCATAAGCAGTACCAGTCATACAAATCTACCACTCACTCCCTTGACGTGGGCACACAACACAACAGACAGACAAGCAGAGTGCACTGTAGCTCCACACCTGCAATGACTTTTAGGTATCTCACTACAGTGTCCAGAACTCAGCTACCTTCCTACATCCCCAGGCGAGATGCAGAAAGTCCGCGTCTGACTGTACGCATCACACACAGCAGCTAGACTCATGCAACCCAAATTGATACAACGTGCCGGTGTATAATACACCTGGTGTATATATTTAAAATGTATAAAACTTAAGTGTCCATTCATGATATGTGTACCCGTTAATTATCATACATACAGGTATTTCATCTCTCCCAACTTCTGTCCGGCTGACTCATGCATTCTTCCTTTATCAACCTATGTAGCCTGGAGATCAATTTTTTGTTAATGGAAGTAGTAAGCATGAATTGTAAAGACATCAACTTGGGAGGTTCAAGAGGATAGGTGTCGTAATGAGCCCTGATCCTGTGTCTAAGTCTGTGCATCGCAAATCTAAACAACAATGTAGGATTACTGATATATTGCAGGGTGTCTGGTGTTAGAAACGACCCCTCCGGATAGATATCCTGCATCAGCTGAAAGCCTGCCTCTTTACGCAGCCGCATCGATGACGCCTCGTGGGTCATTGACAGTGCAGCATGATATTCTATGTGCATGGCTGGCGCGTACAAGGGCAGCTTATGCACCAGACGCCCTATCTCCTGCCAGGCAGCTATTGTCGTGTCTACTGCATTTATCTCCATTCTCTGGATTCCACGTGCCTGGTACATGATCATGCTGTGTAATGGGACTGGATATACATCCCCCTCCTCTACCATGACATGTGGAGTAAACGCATGCAGTCTCATCCAATAATAAGCATATTGGGCCTGCGCACTGAGATAATAAACATAGAAGTCCCGTGCCCCAAAGCCTCCTTTATCATAATCACTAGTTAGGATCGACCATTTTACTCTGGCATGTTTGCCTCCCAGACCAACCAGAGCAGGGTCCCACGGAGAGTGCTAAAAAACCCCTTTGATAACACAATCGGGATATTAGTAAATAAATTCAAAAACTTCGGCAGGACCACCATCTTAATTAATGCAATCCGATTCGCCAGAGAAAGCGGTAAAGTTACCCATAAATCAACCTACTGGTCCAGTTTAGTGTATGCCCTCCGATAATTCTCGCGTATCACCTTATTCGGGTCTCAGTGTATCCAAACTCCAAGGTATTTTATGGGGTCTGCAGACCATACCAACGGGAAATCCATGTCCGGTTGCACCGTGGACTCCGTCAGAGGAATAACAACGGATTTTTCCCAGTTTAACACTAGTCCCGACAAACGATCAAACCTTACATACTCCCGCAACAGCTGTGCCAGGTACCTAGAAGTTTCACGAACAAAAAGAACCATATCACCAGCATATAGCGAGATGGCAACTGGACGATAGTAAAAGTTTAGCACTGTTTCCCTGTGGCTCTGCCTAATAACGCACGCCAATGGCTCCAATACAATCGCAAAAAGATTTGGAGATAGAGGGCAGCCTTGACGAGTGCCCCTCATGATATCAAATGAGTCATATAGCACCCTGATCCACTGTATAAATATAGGCGGAAATCCTAAACGCTGGAGAATAAAAATCATATATGTCCACTCGACAGAGTCGAACGCCTTAGCCGCGTCCAACATTACTGCCGCGGCCGACATGCTTGGCTCCAAGATATGAAATATGCAAAATATAGTTCGCAGATTGTGAGACGTGGATCAGTCAGGTATAAACCCCGATTGGTCCGGCAGCACTAGGCAAGGCATCAAGGGTTGTAGTTTAACAGATAAAAAATGTTGGCAAGTATCTTGGCATCTATATTTATCAGTGAAAGGGGTCGATAAGAATCACATTTATCTGGGGGCTTGTCTTTCTTGAGCAACGTTATAATCAGCGCCTGCTGCAGCGACAGTGGCAATATCCCTGAATCATACGCCTCTGCATATACTTCTAACAGATACGGAGCGATACGGAGCAATTATGAAATTGAACCTTAAAGCCATCTGGCCCTGGAGACTTCCCATTGGGTAGAACTAGAATAGCAGCTTTAATATCCTCCACGTCGATTGGCAAGCTTAGATATTGGGGGTGCTAGGTGGCACGTGACCAAGATGGCCGCACACCAGTGAGGCTCCAGCCCAGCCGGGCGGAATAATATTCATAATCCCTACCTGTATTGCATATAAGGCCATATATCTATATATAGCAGATCGTGCAAGAGTAGCAGACTGGCAGAGGTGATGGTCTAGTACTGAGAGGCGGCAGCAGCAATTAGGAAAGTCCGCGGTCATGCGGACGCCTGCAGGCCAAGCCCTCAAGAAAACAATAGTATGGAGAATCACTAAGCTGAGCTGCTGCAACGGAGTTGACAGAGCCAATGTATAGACACACTCTCTCGAGGTGAGCATCGGCGGGGCAGGGAAGAGTTGAGACCACCACACCAGCGCTGCATCAAAACATTGACCATTGGGAAGGGAGCCATACCAGGAGAATATCGCCCAGAGACTGTGCAGAGGCATTGCGCGAGTCACGACTAATGATGAGACGCCGGCGTGGTGGGGGCTGTCTGAGAACTAACAGTAACCAACACTGGGAGCCCCCCTTTGTTCCTCGCGACTCCAGTTAGATCATACACATGGCGCACAACACCTTGGATGTAGCCGCGGATGTGAATGATAACCGCCATTTTATCTAGCGAGCACAGCTGCAGTAGAGGATGGGATCGGGGCAAAATATAAACAGATTTCTGCACATGTGAAGCCCCCAACCCTTGATGTCCACACCCAGGCAAATATAGCTCTGCGCATTGCCCTTGGAGTGAATGGTGGTGCGGTCTGCAACATTGAGGTGTATATGTGATCGACACTGGAGAGCGGCCATTTCAGGGCACAAGGTATGGAATAAGAAGCTGCACTGACTGAATTGAGCAGAGATCGGTAGAGATCGGCAAAAGTCTCACGCGCATCCTAGCAGTTAGAGGACAAGGGTGTGAATACTGGGAGCATTCTGGAGAATTTAGGCACAACGAGGAATCCCTGGAAATATAGCAAGGGACCCAAGTGACACGACGGTCACCATTGCAGCGCTGCAGAGCACAGCACTGCATTCCAGTTACCAAAACCACAAGCCTCAACATTATACCCCTCCACTGCGCCTGGTGACATGGCTGTGCCCTGGCCTGACACAGCAAGAGGCCGGACGGTTCACAACCTCAACTAGGAGTGACTAAATCCGGAGATTGGGAGCCACACTTGTCAACTGCGCATACTGCCCGGTCTGATTAACGTGTTGAGGACCCCCCATACTTGGTGTTGGTGGAGGCAGCTTCGAGACGCAGAGCAGAACGCGACACAAGCGTTAACTTCCCGTCACTCACATCCTAGTCAGTAGCGGAAGACCACCATGGGGCGCACCAATGCCAAGCAAATGGAAATACCATTTGTATGGCGCAAGACGCCACGGTCTAACTCAATGGAACAGAAGGACTCGGATACCGCAGATAACCAGGAAGAAGATTGGAAGGCATTGCTACTTGACATGAAACAGAGCCTGTTGTCAATTGATGCAAAAATGGACACTATGAAGGCAAGAATGGATGCGGTGGTGAATAAACTGGACCAACATGATCAACGGATCAAAGATGCAGAAACCAGGGTTTCTGAGCTGGAGGATTGGGCCGTGGTAAATAGAGAGTGTGTTCTACAAATGGACAGACTGCTCAAGATAATAGAGGACAAGAATGAGGACTTAGAAGCCCGTTCTAGAAGAAACAATGTACGCATCCTTGGCCTCGCTGAATCGACCAATATGGGACGCATGGAAGACTTAATTGAAAAACTAGTTGTTGAGTTGTTCGGGAGAGACTCCTTGTCTGCGCACCCAAAAGTGGAAAGAGCACACAGATCATAAGCTACACGCCCATCCCCAGGAGCACCGCCACGTCCTGTAATAGTGCGGTTTCTGAACTACTGAGACAGAGACACGGTCTTGCGTCTTGCCCGGAAGAAGAAACAGGTCCCCTATGAAAACACCACCTTGACGTTCTTTCCAGATTTTACGCAGACAGTGCAAGAGGCAAGGTGCAAAGTTGCAGCGATAAAGAAAAAATTGGAAGCACTAGAGATCCCATACACCATGATGCATTCTGCGAAACTGAAGATAACTCATTGTGGGAAGAAGCATTTCTTTCAGAATCCACAGCAAGAAGAGTACTATCTCAAACAAAATTGACGAGCAGTATCTACGGAGACGGAGGTCCGCAGACGCTCTAGATGCCAATCACCAATGTCGAATCCAGGCTGAAGAGGAAGGCTCCTGCCGGCGGCCAAGCGGTTACTACTGACGATCTACCCCCAGCCAGATGTTTCAAAATGGTGAAGGATTGAACTTGATAATGCATGGTAACTGGCTCTGCCTGGACACTCAAACTCCAAACGATAGGAACCACTTATTTCATTTGGGGAGGAGACTTCAACAAAGTGGAGTGCCCGTAGTTGGATAGATCCTGGGTTTCCCCAGTACATCACACAAACATGCAAAAAACATAGACATCATAGACACCAACTATTTACTCGCTACATGAAGATACAAACATCCTATGCAGTGAGAGGTTACGCACCACTCTGCGGTACACTGGACATGGGCTAGACTGGACTACCTGATTGTATCCATAGGGATGGCACACTGGCTTGAAAAAGTGACTCATCTTGCCCGTACGTATTCTGACCACTCTCCTGTGGTTATGGTGTTGCGAGCCCCGGTGAATAAGACCCCCTATATTAACTGGTGTCTTAATCCTCTGCACCTCCAAGACACTGTCTTTAGAGCGGAAATAGAACAGGAAATACAGGAACTCTTTGAGCGAAAGGTGGTGTTGGTGTCAAGTCGCATAACTGTTTGGGAGGCTTTTAAAGTAACAGCCTGGTGCTGGTGCATATCCAAGGGTAGGGGCATATTCAAAGACCTACGCAGAGATCTCCATAGTCTAGAGGGGGGAAACAAAGCTCTTGAAAGAGATCTTGCAGCAGGCATTGACGGAAATGTAACTAGAGCCAAACTGCAGAATAAAATGACAGAGTATGGCAATACTGCCGATAGAGAATGCAAATTTAGAGGGAAACATCACATGGCACGGGTTTACGGAGAGGGTGATCACCCAGGGAAGGTGTTAGCGCAAACGGTACGCCCCCCTAGGTTTTCTAACTATATAGCAGAGATACAAGACGCACAGGGCACAGTACTTAGGAACCTTTCAGAGCAAATGAACACGTTCGTAGGCTATTACAGTGCACTCTACACCGCCCAAGTGTAGATTTGCCACAATACTTCGAGGACACAGCCCTAGCTTGGCTGGGGGATACTCAGCTAAAATTATTCAATCTGGACTTGGAGGTTGATAGAATTCACTTTTCTATGCCCCACCCATCTCTATTTTCATATGTGAGTTAGCATCATGTGAGCAACTGATGAAGTACGTATATATACACGTTTTTGCATTACTCCTGCTTGTTACATGATTATTCAATTATATGTGTGATGATGTTAGTTTTCTTAGCTTAGCTCGTGTGCCTCCATTTTGTGTATCACCCCGAGCCTGCGAGTCGCACTCGCTCATCCACCCCTCCCGTAGGAATAGGGAATTTCACTAATACAGCAGTTTTCGTTTCTCGGCTAACTGTGGCCGAAACTAACAAGTCTCTTATCAGTAATGTTCTCATGCACCAGAGACGCTGAGGCTTAGCTCCGCGGCCTTGAGCAAAGATAGCGATGTATCCCTTGCAGGTGCAGATGCCTTCTGTATGAGGACATTGTTCCTCTGTCTGGGTTTCAGTAATTTTCCAGAAGGGGCGTACCCCAATGTACTGTACCACATTATAATGTATTGCTGTGATGATATGAGTCAGTCCTCTCGGCGCACTCTTAGGTGTGAGGTCGGACAGGGCCCTCTCATATGGGAGTTTGTGGCCTAATAAAATATATTCTGTTTATTCTTCTCCACTGTCCGGCTGACTTTTTACTGAGTTACTATAGGTTAGTGCGGTAAGTCACTCGGGTGGATTTGAGCCATGCTTATCAAGGTAGATGAGATTACTGAGGCAATAATGCACATGAAATCAGGGCGAGCGCCAGGGTCTGACGGACTGCCAATAGAATTCTATAAGGCTTATGCACCACTTTTAGCCCCCATTCTGAAAGAAGTGTTTTACGCGACACTAGAGGAGGGGTGCCTAGAGGAGGGGTGCCTACCGAAAACCATGCGTGAGGCCCAGATAGTTTCTTTACTTAAGCCTGGCAAATCCCTGCTCTATAGTGATTCATACCGCCCCCTTTCGTTGCTGAACTGCGACACTAAAATGCTTGTGAAGGTTCTGGCTACCTGACTCAGCCTCCTGATGGAACGGCTAGTGCTGTCGTATCAGGCAGGATTTATTCCCAACCGAGCCACATCACATAATCTAAGGACCCTTTTAGCAGTAATGCAGGACATAGGTCTCAACTGCTCGGAAGTAGCTGTATTCCTCGATGCCACTAAGGCATTTGATTCGGTGGGGTGGAATAAACTGATAGGAACTCTGGGTTATATGGGAATGCCCCTTACATTTTTAAACTGGGGACAATTGCTGTATGAGCAACCAATAGCCACAGTGCTGTTGAATGGAGCTAGATCTACCAATTTTGCCATTTCCAGTGGCACGAGACAAGGCTGCCCACTGTCTCCAATGTTATTTGCCTTGGAAATTGAACCCTTGGCTGCAAAACTAAGGCAACACCATAAAGAGAGGGCACTGATTTACCCAGCTAGGCAGCTGCTCATTTCCCTATACGCCGACGATATGATTTTGTATATCAAAAAAACCCAGGAAAACCTCAACTCAGTGCTGCGAGAAATAACTAAATTCAGTGATTTCTCTGGCATACAAATAAACTGGACTAAGTCCGCAATATTTCCCCTGACGCATAAGACTATCCCACACCAGCTGAACTATCCCTTCGTATGGGAGAATGACGACATAAAATACTTAGGTATAAATATCACCAGAGACAAGGACTCTCTAATGCGTGCATACTACAGGGCGGCCACTGACAAGGTGACAGATAGTATAACTAAATGGATACGACTACCACTCTCGATGGCAGGGAGGATACCTCTTATTAAGATGGTTCTATTAGCAAAATTTCTATATCTATTTATAAACATACCGTACCACCACAAGAGTTTTTTTTTCTCTACACTTAAGACACAGCTCACGTGTCTCATTTGGGGAGGGAAACAGGCACAGCTCAACCTTGCCACATTGATGTTGCTATATCACCAGGGAAGGTATGATGTTCCAAATTTTGAATATTATTACCACTGGGCCCAGGCGCACTTTACGGTTTACTGGTTTCATCCCCCCGTTCATGCCACACCTGGCGGTGGAGGATGGCCATATGTCTCTGACACCTCCAGAGGGATACCTGTTCACGGCAGTGTAGGAGCGGGAGCGTGACCCATCCATAGTGGACTGTACCATCACTGCATGGCGACGGATCGCTCATAGATTGGAGGCCTCCATTATTTACTCCCCCAGGATGGCCTTGCTGCGTAATACCCTATTGCAGGTCACGTATGAGTGGATATGTCGGGGAATGCTCGATACTCTCCACTACAGCACCTGGAGGGACCTCTATGTCGAGGGTAGTTCCGTACTAGGGGAACAATTTTTTGGTGAGCACACACCTACTACCATGGACATATTCATGTACATACGACTTAGACAAAGCGTTAAAGCTGCGACCCCAGCATTTCCTACTGAACCGTATATACTCACACCTCTATATGTATTGTTGCAAACAGATGCCCCTAAGCACATCACGTCTCTGCTGTATAAGCACGTACAAAACGCGCTGCCCTCTTAGAACCCACAGGCTAGGATGGAATGGGATAATGATATAGGAGTCCCTCTACCGGATGAGCAATAGAAATCAATTGCATGCAGACAGAGGCAGTCACAGCTAACAGTAGGTTACGTATTATTCATTTTAAATTTTTGCATAGATTGTACCACACTCCGGTCAGGCTACGTAGGTTCCTCCTACGGGAGGATGACAAATGCGCCATATGCGGGAGGGAGGGGGCGGATTTCCTGCACTTGGCATGGCAATGCCCACAGGTAGTGGACTACTGTGTAGAGGTTTTTGAAGGCATGCCAACCATGATAGGAGTGAAGATACCACCGACCCCGCTGGAGGCCCTCCTAGGCCTAACCCAAGATATAAACACAGTTCACAAAAAAATTCTAGCAATGGGTATGCTATTTGCAAAGCGCCAAGTGGTTTGCAGGTGGGAAAGGGGCTGAGCTCCTAAGTTCAAAGACTGGATACACGCTTTATCCACTTGGCAAGAGCATTTGCACAACTATGCTGAACTCTTACCTATACAGTTGCGGCCGAAAGATGTATGGGGGCCATTGACTACTTATCTTCTAGCACAGGGGTCCGACATTGATGTGGACCGGGAGGTGGAGGGGGAGGTGGCTGAGACAGGTGAGATGAACGCAACACAACCAGAGGCCAAAATGGATGAAGTAGATGCACTGGTGCCTTGCAGCATGGGAGGGACGAATGGGTCAGGGCATAGTGCTGGAAGTGTCTATAGCTCTTTATTCATTCATTACTGACACAGTACCCTCTTCACTCAAGCAATGTACGATCGACCTCACCAACTTAGTAACGTCAGGACCCTGATCTATCGGAATGTGTGTAGCTGTTCTCTGCAATACAATGTTGTGCCATTTCAAATAGGGCTGGGAGGGTTATGTGTTAGAGGGTTGGACGGACAGATGGAGGGAATGTTAGTAATTTGCATATGCTTGATAAGTTCTGATTAAGTTATATAAACACTACAACTGCATTTGATTGACGTCATCTTCTTCATTGCTGTTCTGTGCAAATTCTCAATAAAGGTTTTTGAAACTTAAAAAAATAAAAGCTTAGATATTCCCTGTTGGTATCCCGACAGCCAGGCGCACACCACGTCTTCCCGGTACCCCTCCATTTCAGCCCCTGTCACCTCCCCCCTGGATGTATAGAGATCTGCGTAAAATTCTTGGAATTGCTTGGTAATAACAAGTGGATGATAATGTTCCTTTCCGTAGGAGTCTGTTATCTTATCTATATGTGGTTGCTCCATACGGTCTCTAATCTTACTTGCTAGTGTACCCGCTTCTCCCAGCTTCTCCGTACCTTCGCGCCGCGTGCCTGCATGAAATGTATCTTATTTCAGTGTCAGCTAAGGTGTCGTATTCTAAGATCAACTCGTGTATGCGGGCCAGAGTGTCAGCCAAAGGAGCCACTGTGCAGCTACTTCCCATGGTAGTCCGTTATCTTATCTATATGTGGTTGCTCCATACGGTCTCTAATCTTACTTGCTAGTGTACGGCCTGGTCTCCCCCCCTTCTCCGTACCTTTGCGCCGCGTGCCTGCACAAAATGTATCTTATTTAGTGTCAGCTAAGGTGTCGTATTCCAAGACCAACTCGTGTATGCGGGCCAGAGTGTCAGCCAAAGGAGCCACTGCGTAGCTACGTTCCAGTGCCCGAAGCGCTGTCTCTGCTTTGAAAAGCTGCTCCCTAATATCTTTTAATATGCCCGCCGCGGTATCAATGCACACCTCCCTAATTGTTGTTTTAAAAGCCTCCCACAAGGTGGAGGCACTATCCACTGAACCCCTTTTGAGTAGAAAGCATTTTTCTATGGCATCCCGCACCGCAGCCTCAAACACCGGATCAAGTAGCGCCTCTGAGCGTAAACGCCACGTGAAGGGACGACGCACCGCCATCGGAATCCTTATGTCTAACTGTACCAGATTGTGATCTGATAGAGTGCGCGGCAAGTTTGCAATCTCCAATAGCCATTCGAGCTCATCGCCACCCAGAAGCCAATAGTCTAATCGCGACCAACTGTTGTGTAGCGGTGTCAAATGCGTTCCCTCTTTCACTAGGGCATTTCGCACTCTTCACACATCACTTAATCCAAATTCTAGCATAGCACTCTTTACACACTGGGCCATTCTGGGGGTTCAGTGCGACAGTGGATTAGAATTATCTATATCAGGGTTCATGTATGTGTTTAAGTCACCTCCACACAGAATATCTGCTTCCGGCCAGACCCTCAATTTGGAATACATGCGTAAGAAACACTCGGGGTCATCTACAATAGGCCCATATATGCTGACTATAGATACCAAGTTGCCTCCCAGCTTCCCCTGCACCATTGCACATCGCCCCTTCTCATCTACATAAATCCGGTAGGGCGTAAATGCAACGCCCCGTCTAATCAGAATCATCGATCCTCTGGCATACAATAAATAAGAAGACGCCATCTTAAATCCCATCCATCTTCCAGCAATACCTCACTCTGTTTGCTTAGTCAAATGTATTTCGTGCAACAGAGCGATATATATATATCATGGCGAGTCAGATAAGCCAACACCTGGCGCACTTTCTTTGGGGAGTTAGGACCCCTCACATACCAAGTCAATAATCTATATCACTCACCAATAATGACGCTTTGTGAACCCTGACAACCTAACAATCAATGCAATCAACAGTAGAAGTGCAGTTCCAATGCCACTCGCGTCCACCTTGCCATACCGACCAGCTTTCACTCCAACCGCCAAAAAAATAGCAATCACACAAAAAAATGCAACACATATCCCCATCGTTCCACCCTCCACCCACCACCCACACCAACCTACCAATTAGGTTGGGACCATCACCATCTCTCCACCCTCACATTTACCCCAACTTCCATACAATCCGTCAACAGGGGAACACCCGCTAGGAGGAAGGGGAACGGCAGCGAACTCTCACTCCGTTGTGAGATTTGCCAGACTTTTTAGTGTGTGGCACACCTGTGCGCCATGAACCATGAGTGTGTTCAACGTCCAGGACGCTGAACCAGTGTAATATAAACTAACTGCATGCAAATATGTACAAGAGATATGGGGGAACCATCACCCAACTGCAGCAGCTCGAACAGATGAAATCAGATCTGCAACCCCATCATATATCCACCCTCATCCATCAAAAAGACAATGACAACAGTACTAATCTGTGTCCTCTAGATTCAATGAGGCTGATGGGCTCCCCAGTCCGCCCTGCTGGGGCCTAGATTTGCAAATATGTTTTGAAAATGTCAGGGCTGATTTTGAGTCCGTGAAGAAGTGCGTTTAGCCCTTGTGAGAAATCTTCAATTTGGCAGGGTACAACATTGCATATGGTACAGAGGCAGTCTGCAGCAGCTTCTTCACCGGCACAAACTCCGTACGTGCTTACAATTGATGGGGCTCCTAGTTCTGGCCTCCCGCAAGATGGCGTCCCTGTCAGCATAGTTCAGTAGGCGCGCAATTATCGGGCGAGGCTTAGGTCTAAGGCCCAGGGATCTATATGCTCTCTCCACAATCATTACTGTCGATAATACAGTGCCAAATAGTTTGAGCAGCAGGCCGTCAAGGAAAGTCTCCATTTTGGAAATGGCAGTGGACTCTGGCAGGACAATTATGCAAAGATTGTTGCGCCTAGACCGTACTTCCAAATCCTCATTTTTCGCTTTTATGACCTCTAAAACCTTCTCCATCTGTAAAATTTGGGTCTGGGATTCCGCTTGTGAGTCCTGCTTGTCCGATAGTCTGTTCTCCAATACATCAAGCCTATATTCATGCTTGTCTGCTTTCTTCTTTACCACATCTAGACCGGTCGCTAGCGCGTCTATTTGACTGTTCATTGATTTCATCCCAGAGCGCAATTCTAGCAGGAGAGTTCTGGTGTAATCCTCCGAATCTTCCACAACCTCCAAAGCGCACTGCGTCCCAGACTGGTCCCCCATGGCTTCGTGTGCATGTATATTACGCTTGCTTTCAAACTGGATTTTCGGCTGTTTGGTGTCCGATTTTCCAATAATGGTGGTGATATGTGAGTAGTGTAAAGTACTCCTACCCCACCACGTCACTACACGTGTTCAAATCACAGTGCTCCGATCCGTTGTGTTAGCGATTTAGCTCCCTAGTAGTGTAGCGAGATCTCAGTGCCACACAGCTGCCAGGTAGGTATAGCAAACTGTGGAGCTGCGCACCCTGGTCAGTCACAGAGGGTCAGCGAGGTCACAACCAAACTGAGGAAGTATGCAAGCAGGTCACAGGAATCACCCCCAAACAGGATAAGCCTATGGTATGGCTAAGATACGTCCGGGTAACTAGGAGCACGGCCGGAGTCCGTTGTTAGTTCTGCCACCAGTGCCGCAACCCGCACCCACCGGTGAGCTCCCAGGTCACACCAGCACCCCTACATGTGCTCCATGTTCTCACATGCCCCCCCCGTGCAGGGGTGTAACACAGGCCCCCGCAGGCACCGCAGTGCAGGGGGGCCTCGATGCTCCGGGGGCCCTGAGCCCCCTCACTCTCTGTAAGACGTCTTGAAGTCACCAAGCCTATAAAGTAAACTACAGTGCGTGCGCCGCACACCACGGAGTCCGTGGCACGGACGGTGAGCCTCAATGTATTGTGTAACAACCATTAATTATATAGGGGCGACGGGCACGGGTGTATTAACACAGGCCCCCGCAGGGGGCCTCTACGCTCCAGCCAGGGGCCCCCTCACTCTTAGCAGAGGAAGGAAGACACGCTACACAGTAAGCAAGGCAAGGCAGGCCTGTTAAAAGTGCGCTCCTCACACCACGGAGATTAATGTGCCTGGGCCTCTATTTTAAACATGAATTAAGGTGCCGTGCGTGCGCCCTGCTAGCCTGTCTGAGCCTTTTTGAATTGTTCAAATAGTTGGTGCACACTGCGCAGTACGGCTCTTACTTCTTTTTAATTAAGGTCCATGGGCGTGGCGGCGCGCAGTTGTTGTCTATGCGTCTGCTCGCCGCGGTGCCGCGGTCTTATGGGTGGGGGCTGGCCTCGTGACTAATGTCAATATTGTCATGCGCATTGTAAAAGAGCGCGTGACTTAGTACTGGTACTGCGGGTACTTAGGAGAAGCCAGAAGGGTGTGGCCGCCGTGGTACTTAAAACAGTACTAGCCCCTGCCTGGCCTTGCCCAGTGTCAGTCGCCCTGTCTTCTGTGGCTCACCCCAGCACCCGCCCTCAAAGGAAATCTGCAGGCTAGCCAGCCAGGCCTAAGGTGAGCGATGAGCGTGTGAAACTCGAGTATGTTGTGTGATCAAAACGATGGTACACCGGTTTTAGAGAGAGGCGCAGATTGCAGAAGGGAGATGGCGGGAACGGACCGTTAAGGAAATATTCATTTTAGCACTGGCAGGGGCCGGGCTGGATGTCTGAGATGTAGAGAGAGAGAGCAATATATAACCGACCGAAGCAGAAAGGGATGGGTGTCAGGATCAGTTATGTTTTCACTGGGGGAGGGAGTGCTATCCTGATGGCCTGCAGAATGCCGTGTAAATGTTGCCCACAACACTCTAGGACCTATTTAGAAACGATTCATTTCACTATTTCCAGTTTCCACATAGCTCGAGCTATGCATAGTCTAACTTGTAGTCTTTCCTTGTCCTAGGCATCTGGGACTTGAGCACCACCTGCCTGCTTCTAGCACACCAGTTCCACGCATGTGCCTCTTGACAGCTGAGCACTCTGTAACTCAGGGCATGTGCCATCCTGGTTCTACCTGTTTCCTTTACCAGCTGGGCACGATTTTTCTCTACCTGTTGGCAACGCGTGCTAGAACAACAGAATGGTAGGTGTGGCACCTTCAGCCAGTCCTCGTTTTTTCATAAATTAGACCCTTGTTGTTTAGGCCTCATTCCTTTGCGTATGTGGTGCTGCCTGTTGTTGCCTGTGAGTTCATCCGGTATTAATTTAGTGTGCTCCTTGGGGTGATTTACTTTAATTTCTGCTTACCTCGGTCCTGAACTGTAAACGTGTTATACAAGTGCTGTGTTCTGTACTTCGAGACCAGCCGAGATGTGCGAATGTGAGCGAGACAAATTACCAGTGGCTAATCTCTATTCAAACAATCAACCCATCTATCACATGTGTGTTTTTCTCAGTCAGACTCCCAGGGATCCCATCGCTTGCAGTGTCACAGGGCTCGAGCTGCACCTCGCTGATGTGGCCACACAATGCCTTATGAGGTGTGGGGCTCCATGTGTTCCTTCCTGCTTGTGTGGCCTAACAGTTCAGGGTGCACTGCAGCCTTCTTATTAGAGTAGGACAGGGCTGATTTTCATAGGGCTGGTCCCTGTCTGCAGTGGCACAGTGGGGAAAACCATTGTGCACTGGAGTGTGGTCTAAAGTATTTAACAGTGACTGAGATTAATTCAAGCATGACACTCCTCACATTTTAACTTTTCTCAGTGGGATGCCCTGCCTATGACATGTATGCCCAGTCAAGGTTGGGCATGCACCTAGCTCACTATCCCACAGGACCCAATCGGTACCTTACTAACAATTCCAAAACAGGCCAAAGCTGATCTGAGTTTGCTTGTGATCCATTGGAGCACGGATGTGGTCTGGTCTACCAGTTTAGGTTGGACTGTTCCTGTTTGATCGAGGCTGATTTGCATATGATTGGACTCTGTATTTAGTGGCACAGTGAGAATAACATCATAAACTGAAATATCACCCAGAGTAATTAGCAGTGACTAAGATTAAGTCACACGTATCACTTTTCTCTTTTTTTTCAGAAAGTTCAGGATTTTTATCCTAGGACTTGCAAGACCATAGCGCAATGCAACCACACAGCCATAGCAATGGCAAGTGCCCGTTTCACAGATTCTATGCACCACACCATACCTTATTTTTCACCATGCCATACCATGTTGTCAAGCAAGACGTGGGCATTAGGCAGCGCTGCAACTTGTCTAGGTCTGCATCTACCCTTCTCAATGCCAGCTTGCTAATCTCCTCTGATTGGGCCACGTTAGTACTTGTTGTTTAGTCGCATTTCCTGTGCAGCCTGCTTTTGCTTGTTGATAATTATTCCCGTGTTTCCTGCCCAAGATCTCAAGCGATTGAGCTGTCATTTCTCTGATCTCCACCAGTATCTCCATAAAAATGGAGGAGTCAGCAAATGTATGACGTGTATTTTTGATGGCAAGAACACTATAGCTCAACAGCAACAGCATAACAACTGTTTAAGACACAAATAAATGCCTCCTCTTTAACCCCTTAAGTGCTGCCTCGGTGCATTGGCCGACGGCAGCACTACCTCCCCAGTGCTGCGCACGACCATTGGACGTCCATTCAGCACTAGTTCCAATGGACAGCGCAGCACTGGGGAGGAATGTTTAATAGCATCTATGAGGTTAATACAGCCCATAAGGCACACACGAAACATGCTCCATGGTCCTATTTAATACACCCTCTCTCCAGTGCTTAGGTAAATACTATCATAATATTGAAACCACTGCTCAAATGTTTTCAATAGGGGAAGCCAGTCAGAATCCTCTAATTAGTAAACCGTTGTACATTACATTTTGCCGCATGAGCCCAAATGTAGTTTAACTTAGCAGCATAAAATGTTGCAAACCCATTGAACAAAACCCCAAGCGCAAATGAGTTATAGCTAATATTGCTTTTATTGATGCAGCATTCTTCAGCGCTTCCCCTCATGTTACCTTTTTATGTGCAGCGAGAGAGAGTGGAGAGAGAGACAGAGTGGAGAGAGAGAGAGTGGAGAGAGACTGGAGAGTGGAGAGAGACAGTGGAGCGAGAGACAGTGGAGAGAGAGAGTGTGGCACCAGTGGAGAGAGTGGAGAGATTGGACAGAGAGTGGAGAGAGAGTAGAGAGAGTGGAGAGAGAGTAGAGAGAGTAGAGAGAGTGGGGGGGAGAGAGTGGAGAGAGAGAGAGAGAGAGAGAGTGGAGAGAGAGAGAGTGGAGAGAGTGGAGAGAGAGAAGAGAGAGTAGAGAGAGAAGAGAGAGTGGGGAGAGAGAGAGTGGAGAGAGAGAGAGAGAGAGAGAGAGAGAGTGGAGAGAGAGAAGAGAGAGTAGAGAGAGAAGAGAGAGAGGGGAGAGAAGAGAGAGTGGAGAGAGAGTAGAGCGAGTGGAGGGAGAGAGTGGAGAGGGAGTATAGAGAGAGAGAGAGTGCAGAGAGAGTAGAGAGAGAGTAGAGAGAGAGAAAGTGGAGAGAGACAGTGGAGAGAGAGACAGTGGAGAGAGAGCTAGTGAAGATAGATTGGACAGAGTTGAGTGAGAGAATGGAGAGAGAGAGTGGAGAGAGAGTAGAGACTGAATGACTCAGAGACTGAATACTGACTGACCAAGAGACTGACTGGCTGAGAAACTGACTGAGAGAGAGACTGACTGATTGACAGAAAGAGAGAGATAGAGAGACTAACAGACTGAATGACAGAGAGAGACTGACTGAGAGAGACTGGATGACAGGGAGAGGGAGACTGGCTCACTGAGAGAGAGAGGGAGAGAGAGAGTGGGAGAGTGGAGAGAGAGAGAGAGTGGAGAGAGAGAGAGTGGAGAGAGAGAGAGTGGAGAGAGAGAGAGAGTGGAGAGAGAGAGTGAGAGAGTGGAGTGAAGAGTGAGAGAGTGAAGAGAGAGAGAGTGAAGAGAGAGAGAGTGGGGAGAGAGAGTGGAGAGAGAGAGAGAGAGTAGAGAGAGATAGAGAGTGGAGAGACAGTGGAGGGAGAAAGTGGGGGGAGAGAGAGAGAGAGAGAGAGAGAGAGAGAGAGAGAGAGAGAGAGAGAGAGAGAGGAGAGAGAGTAGAGAGATAGACAGTGGAGAGAGAGACAGTGGAGAGAGAGAGACAGTGGAGATAGATTGGACAGAATTGAGAGAGAGAATAGAGAGATAGAGTGGAGAGAGAGTAGAGACTGACTGACTCAGAGACTGAAAACTGACTGACCAAGAGAATGACTGGCCGAGAAACTGAATGAGAGAGAGAGAGAGAGAGACTGGCAGACTGAGAGAGGACTGACAGAAAGAGAGAGATAGAGAGACTGACAGACTGATTGAATGAGAGAGACTGACTGACTGAGAGAGACTGAATGACTGAGAGAGAGAGACTGACTTAGAGAGACTGACTCACTGAGAGAGAGAGAGAGAGAGAGAGAGAGAGAGAGAGAGGGAGAGAGAGAGAGAGAGAGAGAGAGAGAGACTGACTGTGATGGAATTGGGGTCACAGTGTGTATGAAGCTATGCAATGCCTCTTAAGATTGCTTTGTCTACTAATAAAAATGTATTATCAAAATTTGCTCTTTGTAGTTACATCTGCTTTTGAAATACTGCTTTGTCACATTGTCTAATGTTTTGAAACGAGAAGGGGCAGTGGATGCACTTTTGTCAAAACTGAACGATGAGTAGGCCCGATGTTGTATATCATGACGGGAGTCTGCACCAGGAAACCCACCTAAAATTGGGCAAACTTCCCCGGCGTTCTGATGGCAGGGACCCTGTAATGAATGAACCACCACCTATGGTAGCCTGCGGGGAGACTACGCCCAACCTTTAACTCAACCATCCAGTGTTACTTATAACGGCTGGATTGGTGACATTGGCGTAACAAAAGCCCGCATCCCCTGCAGTATGGCGGGTCGCTGGCCTAGAGAGCTCTAGACTGGCACGGAGAATGGGAGGGGGGCCCCCTCCATGTAGTTTGCAGGGGGGCCCCCTCAAGTTTCGTTACGCCACTGCCCCCGTGGACCAGACGCATCAGCAGAGCCCAAGCCACCCTCGCCCATATAGACAGGCCCGGGCATGCACCAGGACGTACAGACTGGTACCGGCACACCCCGGGTGCAAAGCAGGCACAACTTCCCTCCAGGCAAGCAACGGTGATAAGATCACACCATGTCCAGCACAGTCAGCCCGCCCTGGCCCATCCAAACACCGCACATACACTATAATGGGAGTGTTTAGGCAAGGCCACGCAGCCCGACCTGCACCCAGCACAGCATGCGGCTCACACCTCACTTACCGCAACCCCACCGGATCTTCAGGGCACAGAGCTCCGTCTCAGGCTCCGTCCGTGGGCCACTCTCAGCAGGGCTCCCTCCGGCTCGTGGTGGCGTCTCCGGGGCGGTCTCTGCCGCAGCAGCCTTGCGCACCTCAATGGCTGCAGCCCCAGCACATGAGCTTCACACTGCTGGCGTCAAGCTATCCCATGTGCTTCTGGTTTATTTTGGTCCCGGGGACCAGCACACCGGACGTGTATACCTCGCCCTCTCCGCTCCTCAGCAGTCCCCCTCGCCGCAAAGTCCGGGGCTGGCACCATTTTCTTGATGGCCAATCGGTGACTTCAAAGCAGATTAAATAGGGTTCTGCTGCTCTGTCAAGTGTATAAACCTCATCGATCGTGGTAGGTGCAAAATATTATCGCTGCATGTCGTTTTTAACGCCACAGGTGCCCATATACTATGGTATTTTCCGGATGACCAGGTCTGGCGTGCGGAGCTCCCTCAAGAGGCAGTCATTCCGCTTTGCGCAGTAGCCCCACACCCCCATTTGCCTGTGAAGTTAATGGATGTTTTAAACCTGTAAAACCCAAGCGTAACTGCTCATTTAGGAAAATAGCATCTTTAGGATATAAACAAACAGTAAATAGTGTCAAATCCCTAAATTTACCAAGATCCGGTGCCCCAAATACTTTTCACTGAAATTGATTCAGTCCAATATGTATAACCTCGTTCTAAAACAAACTGAAAAAATTAAACAAAAGAAATGTTTTTATGCTTTGTAACCAAATCAATTGGCAATAATCTAAGATCTTGCAAATCAAATTGAGCAGATGACTCACATCTTCTATTAGTTCCAAAATCACAAATTTCACTTCAAACTGTCAGCCAAAGAAGTCTTATGCATCAAGCATTTTTGGAGTCGCAAACTGTGCGATTCCTTAAAATCGGCCGTTTGCAATTCCAAAAATGCTTTTTTGGATGCATCAAGCAATTTTAGAAATGGCAACATTTTTGCGATTTCTAAAATTGCAATTGCTTTTAAGAAATCGCAAATTTGCGATTTCTTAAAAGCAATGCATGATTACTTTTTAAATTGCGAATTCGCAATTAGAGGGACAAATTTACCGAATAGTTGAACTACTCGGTAAATTTGCAAAAAGAGTAAATAATGCAGAAAATGCATTTTTAAAACATTCATGTTACGGACACACATGTCCTTTTGGACATGTGTGTGTGCAACATGATGCGAAAAATACATTTCAGGGGTGCATGGGGGGGTCATTTAGACCCCTCTCCACCCTTGAAATGGATTGAGGAATTGCGATTTTCAAATTGCGAATTCGCAATTCCCATTCTTTCCTATGGGCCTTTTGGCCCATAGGAATGAATGGGAATTGCGAATTCGCAATTTGAAAATCGCATTTTTTATGCGATTCGGTAAAAATAGCGATTTCTACCGAATTGCATACAAAATGAAAAAAATAATCATGCATAGGCTTTTGCGATTCCTAAATTGCGAATCGCTATTTATCGCAATTTAGAAATCGCAAAAGCCGATATTGATGCATGTGGGCCTAAGTGTTCCTATTGAAAGAAATTGTACAATGCTGACCAGTTGATTGATGACTATATTGATATCGGTAGTGATGAAATCAAAACATCACCTCTTATTTGTCCGCAGAGAAGAAAGGATATGCATTGTCCAATGAAGCAAATCAAATAGGAGCAGCTTAACTGCGTTTATGTCCTAAAGACTTGCACCAGAACATAGCATTATAATGTCATCAAATAAATGCACGGAACATGTGGTATTTGTACCTACATTGGCCCCAACTTTAGATATGGAACCCTTTCCCAAAAAGTACCATCAGGTAATGGCAAGCAATAAAGTTCACAGTTTTATGAAGATGAATGTGGAAGCAGTAATTGGATAACTGGACAGTGAAGACTACTCCGGAATATAGTGCCCATGCAGCATCCTAAATGTGTTAATTAGCATTGTAATCCACAAATGGAAGGATGAACCAGATGCAAAAACCAACTACAAGACCACGGAGGGCAAATGTATCTTCTACTATTCCAGCAACAGGTGATCATTCAGCCACATCATCATCTGCTGACTTCAGACCTTGGCCCGTCCTGTTGAGATGGAAGAAGAAGAACTCACGTTCCATCAGGATAGTCTTTTTATATTACAACTTCTTACAAAGGAATCAAGTATTTTATTAGTCGAGATTCTTGAGATGATTGAATGAAGTCTTGAGGCAGGTTAAGTTTTTGGAATCCTACCTTGCACCAAATGAGGACTGATTGGATTTATCAGGAATAAAGCTAGGGAGTCAGCATTCCAACTAATAGAAGATGTTCTCTTTTCTTGGGGTAACTCTTGAATAGGGAGAGGGCCTATTGGTTGAATCTGGAGGCTCTTTGTCATCAGTGGAGGCCCACTGAACAGAATTAGCCACATGATACTTCTTGATATGTGCAATTGAAATGTTCCTGTTTTTCTTACCATCAGTGGCAGAAGTACAGTCTGGGTGCTTTCTATTCCAAAAACTGGCACAGGTGGTCTTTATGATGACCCAAAATGTGCTTTCATTGGTATTCAGACACAATAACAGAAAAATATTGAGTTTTAAATATCGTGATGCACAAATATTGTGTGCAGAAATATCGTTGACATGAATATTGGTTTAAAGGCAAGTAATATTGTTTTTAATACTTTTTATGTATTTTAGTATAGTAGACATTATAACTAGATATTCTAATAAAAAGGTTTTTCTGTTATAAATCCGGTTTTAATCTGTACTTTTGCAATGCACACAATATTCCCATCATAACATCCAGTTCGTAGGACTACTTTACATGGTTGTTTTCATTCTTGAATCTTTTTTCTTCTGCTGTGGTTTCTTTTGATGACCTCCTTTATGATATATTATATAGCTGAATGCTCATTGATCAAGAGGATAAGTGGATGGAAGGCTGGATACCCAGGTGATAAGATTGATCAAGTTTGCGTTTGATGGGAGTCCAACTACTCATAAGGGTTGTGTTTCTATCCTAGAGTCATTCTGGGGTAGTCATTAGTTGGTCATCATTGTATGTGCATTGTTTACAGATTGATAGTTATTATTAGACCCCCGGGTTCTTCTGTTTGTTTGCATTTTGAGATTGGGGACTAAACCCGCTGCTGGGTCTTTAAACTCCCTATAGACCCCTATGTTTGTTAATATTTAATAAACATACACACATCTACGAGTTCTTTTTATTAACATTTATATATAATTTTTAATTATCTAAATATATTTAATTTACATAATATTACTGTTCACTGTTAATATATTTAGGGGACGATTACAATGTCATCTGGAAAGGCTTCAAACGGCATTCGATTTGTCAGAATCCGATTCAGAACCCGCTTTCGGACCGACTCTGACACGTTTCACAACGAGCAATTACAATGGCTGGGAAGTGTTCGAAAGGTTCCAAAAGGCATTAGGAGTAACCGAGTCATTCGGAGCCGAATCGTGGAGGTCTAGTGAGCGTCTTTTGTGCCGAGTGATTAGGAAGTCAGATACAGACAGCCTTTCCGAATGGGTTGTTCTGAAACAAATCTGTTGTCGGAATCTGACTTTGGGGGCAAGAGCAGGCCCCCCTTCACCCAGGGCCTTCCGAATCGGGCCAGTGGGGGTTCCCATTGGACCCCTCTTTTCAACCATGCACAGTGTGGCAGGCACCATGGGGTGCCCACCACAGGGTGCAAAGTTTTCTCCAACCACCCCGTTTGTCAATGGGAGCCTGTGTTCTCAATCAGAACACAGGCTCCCATTGAAGTCAATAGGAGTTTGACCAAATCGTATCCGGAAGAATCTGGGTGCAACAAAATCGCTGGTTCTGACTCCACGGATCTGAGTCGTTTGGAAAGCAATACTGAACCGAATTAGTCTGAATGCTTTCCGGACAAGATTGTAATCGGCCCCATAATGTTTACTATTTTTATTTACATTATAAGTATAAGATAGTAATATTTTTGTGCTTGATATTTTTTAAACAATATTTATGTCCCATGACATTTGTGGTTTCGATATTTTGTCAGTGAACACAGGAGGACAGAGTATCAGCAAATACATCAACACCTCACTGCATGACCGTTGGCTGAATGAAAGATATGCACCTCTCTCATCATCTACTAGGCACTGCAAGTTTTTTAGGACCACAGGAACAGTAGCAATTTTACGCATCAAGACCTGTAGGAATCTCAAGCATGAATGATCTGAAACTGAGATACACTTGTAGTGGTTGACAATTTGGGGACAGACCAAAATAACCAGGGTAGAAGACAATAGAGGCCTTTTGATATCATGAAAGGAGTAGAAGTCAGCCTTGAAGCAGTAGAGGATATCTATTGTTGCAAAATAGGATTTTACTATAGATATATGTTATTAGCTTTAGAGATAAACAGCCACCAATATTGTTGCTGAATCATTGATACTGTAGCATTATTACCTGCATGGGCAGACTCTATGCCATTATGTGCTGCATGTCTGAGGCCTAACTGCGTCTTTGGGAAGGATTCTATCTCTTATTCCTGGTTTAAACACCGTAGAAATAGTATGTCCAGTCACACAGTAGTAATCTTTATCAGATAATCCTTCAGGGGGGTTTAACACAATTTAGAGTTGCCTGTATCACAATTGTGCAAAACGTTTTCTAAAGGCACAAATTTGGGTGACAAATTATTTTTGAATACTGTTGATTTTTATAGTGAATTTGGTTGTAACAGATGAATAACTAATGTTGAATTTGAAAATATTTTAACAGACATTTAGAAGTGTGTTTATTAATGTAGTTTAATTTGTGCCACATTTTTACAGAGACACCATTTTCATTTATATGGATGCTGTCTTGCGTACTGTTCATCATGTTCCTGGTCATTACACCTCCCAACCAATGTTCACCTGCATGTCTTTCCGCCCCACAGTCTTCTCAGAGCACAGTATACTACAACGTAACTGGTTATTTTTCTTAGAGAGGATGTATCGTGAATGTAACTTTCTTCATGTACAGTAAGTATGGGCGAATTTTGCGGATTTGCGGTCCGCAAATTCACATGGAATTGCACAAAAATTTGCACAAATAGACTGTTTCCCACTGTCTACTGGCTAATCAGTAAGTGCTACCTCATTGGGTAAATGTATAGTGCTTATCCTACACCTCAACTGCGTAAAGTGCCAGAAGAGTTGTATCCAGTAATCATGTGAGTGTTACTAAGCCATTGCGCCGAAGGGCGCAGGGGTCCCTTGAGTGAGCTGTCCATCATAGTGGGTAAATGGCGGGAAGACGGTGCACACCACTAGTGTGTGGGCGGGGCCAAATAGGCAGGTCTTATATGCGAGTTCACATGCCTCTTGTGTGTATAAAAGGTCAGAGACCGATCAGAGCAGCAGATGAGGAGAAAGAAGCTCCTGGTCACAGGAAATGCACAGGGATTGCGCTCATGAAAGTGAAGGATGCAAAGGCCTCTATCCAGCATCACAGCTAATTTTCGACGGTAGATATGGGAAGAAAGGACACCTGCCCAGCCTCGACAAAGCTCACAATTGTTTTTGGGCTGATGAATGCGTTACTGAACTTGAGCTTCAACTCAGGCACCTACTTCATTTATATCTGTAAGTGCTTCCTGTTGAGGTTTAATTTTTGTGACAGGAGCATCATGCCAGAATGAACCCTGCACTTCATATTTATCCAAGAAGACGCCACCGGTTTGTGCGATACCTCTACTCAACTGCACAAAATCCACCGGCGAGTGGATTTGCAAATTTTTCGGCAATTTCGTGAGATTCGCGGATTGCGAAATTGCCGAAAATCCACAAAATCCACGAGTGGAACGTATTTTGCGCCCACGCTTAATGTACAGTATGTTTCTATTCCAAAGAAATTTCCCCAGTAGCTTCTTATGTGGGTCTGCTAGCATGTACTAGTGTATGGGTCTTTATTTGAAAAATGGTTCACATTGTGTTGTGCATCTAAAGACAGCAACAACACAGAAGCTGCTGGAGACTTATGTAAAAATGGGTTAGTATTATATGCCTTATTGTGACGATCAGTTTTCTGATTGACTCAATATGTGTTATCACTCGTCATGTCATGCTGAATTTGTGGTTTTTGCTTATTACCTTTTCATAAAATCTGTATCAAGACCCCTTGGTTTTGGGGGTGAGCCATGATTTTTGATTTTCTTCTAGGGATGCTATCCATTACTTCTATGATTTTTTCTGATCTTTGGGATTTAGAATAAATCAGATTTCTGGATATGGTCTCTGTATCTGAGCCTTTGTGGGATATATTTTGTATTTCTCTGCAATGCTTAATTTGAGGATTAAGGGTGGTGGGGCGGTAGGAGGTGGCAGGGGAAAAACAAGTAAAAATAAACTGACTTACCTAGATGCTGCTGGGTGCTGCTGCCTCTCCTTCGTCTTATCCACGCCGCACAGGAAGCTCCCAGCCTCCCCTGTCCAATAACAATGCCTGCCTATGCAGCATTGTGATCAGTCTGAGTGCTGTGAATCAGCACTCAGACAGTGGCTTGGAGGCTTTGCATGTTCCCCACCAGGCTGTGTAATGTAGCCTGGTGAGGAAGATGCAAAGTGTGCATTATGGCTTGACTGGTCAAGTCAAACCGTCATGAGCACTTTAGAGTGTGCTTCATACTCCTCCCGTGCCCCCTACACTGGCCAGCCCGGCCCACCCTCTCTGCCCTGCACTTGAGCAGGTAGGAAAACTAAAACGATAATAACATTAGTTATTATCATTCTAGTTTTCCTTTTTAGACTGCTTGCAGATCGGTGGGGCGATGCTCCTCCGCCTTAACGGAGGAACTACCCCTGGATTTTTGTAAATCCTTGTAAACTCTTTTGTACACCCTTTAACTTTTTCATGATCTAAAACTCAGTCATTGAGTGGTCCCAGTTACTATTTTATTTCTCTGCTAAACTTGTGTTGCGACAGATGTTGAGGAGGGTATTCTTCAATGCTACATCAGTACTGTGCGGAGCAGAATATATGAAGGTAATATTTCAGGTTTCTAAAATGTTAGGGTTCAGTGTTCTGCTCCCACACTACCATGATATCTTGCATCGATCTTAGATTCGAATTGTATTACATCAGCAACCTAACAAGTGTGTGAAGATGTCTTTGAAGTCAGACCAGCTGCACAACTTCCTTTCACAAGAACTCCTTTCTTTTTATAGGCCACTGAATGTTGTACATGAACCACAGGAAGATTTGCCTACAGGACAGTCACCTTTCCCACAAAGCTGTTTAGTATTTATCAATTTACCTTTGAATCTCTAAAAATGTATGCACCAATGGGCTGGGTCGACATTTTAACTCTACACAGAAAGCAGAGTAAAATGTCATTAAATTGTGAACTTATATATCTGTCATCTGAAGGGCTAGGAGGAGGGCACAAATCTCACTTATCTGTACATTGGAAACACCTAATACTTTAGTTTATTTTTGTAGCAGCTTATGGTCTCCATCTTGAAAAGTTCCCTGCAGAGCATTTATCCTTGGTGCCAACTGTGAGAATTTGTGGGCCTTTTCATGTAGACCATATTCTTATACACATATGTGGGTAGTATGTGAACAGTGTGTGGTATTGCCTAGGAATTCCTGTGTTCTGAGTGTAGGTCATATGCAAATGTGATACAACTCAAATTCTAATACAGAATACTTCATACTACTAGTATTTAATGATATTCATAACAGCTACCAGTGAAGTTATTGTATGCAGTCTGGCTATGTTTTTCCCTAATATTTGGTGCATGAGGAGGGGGAAATTTGTAGCTATGCAGGACATATAGGTGTATTAACTATACTTACCTTCTGGAAACAATCTCATGATTCAGAATATGTTATAATTTAAAAATGAATGTTTTATTTTAAAATATTTTTAACATTAATTTATATTTATTCATATTTATAGCTATTTAAAATATTTAAAACAATGTCATTCATTTTTACATTATTTCCTGTGGGGCTTAATGAATTCAATCATTTTGTATGGGAAGCTGTTGCTATACTTCAGTAGTAAATTACACTCGCAAATTTGGCCACACTCCCTTTTTCATGGGGTAGAGACGAGTAAGTCTGAACTTTTGATTAATTTTAAATTCGGATTTTTGGGATAGCCAAAAGAACTAAACATTATTCCTACGTGTAAGAGTAAATTATATGTGTCATTACTCACAAGTGAATGCAACTTTCATCAATAGCCGCTTATTATCTGTATTGGAGCCCTACATGCAACTATGGGAGTACGAACATTAGCTGCTATTGTCTGTAACATGTACTGTCTCATCAGAACTACATCTGAAACCAATATTTTATCTGCATTTTCTTTTATGAATTCTAATATGCACCATTTGATCACATTGTTTTTAGGGCTGGCTTGACAGTGCAGTTGTCTTAAAGAGTTATTTTCCCATTCATTTCAGCTACACATAGAATGGCCTGCGGCACACTGTAGAAGAGATATTTTTCTCTTACCTCATGCTATTGGCCATTTGGTGTACCATTCCTCCGTTTAGTGAGTGCTTCCATTTGAATGTGTTAGGGACTATTTTACATCTGAGAAGCACACTCGGTCATCACACTGGCATTTTCAGTTCTTTGTCTCTTATATGCATACTATTCAGGAAGAAACACAACACTGATCAGCAGTTCTTTAGAAAATATTAATTTTAGCTTCTCCAGTGGACTATATTGCTCTCACTTTATGCCATTGCCTGTTTGTTATATCTTTTCAACTTCTAGTAAGTTCCTCCATTTGGATGCCGGAGGTAGTATTTTACATCTGAAAAGTACAATCAATAATCACACTGTGTACATAGGGATGGCAAGAACAACATCAGGGGAGGCAATGAAAGATAGTCTGATTTTAGCACAGTGAGGAAATGCATGGGTGTCTATTTAACACGGTAAACCAGATGTTTGATGCCAGTAGGTGGGGAGGGAAGAAGTCTTTAGGATGTACAATTTGTGGATGTCAAGGTATATGACAGTTTAAAGGGTGGAAGATAGGGGAGTGGCTTGGATGCCGAGGCAATATGGTGGTCCCGCCGTAAGCCGCGCTCGGACACAGAGCTGGTTTACTGATTAGTGCCTCTGAACACATTGTTTCCCATACTTTGACAGCGGTTCCACATTACTAATTTGGTGGTGAGTCTGCAGGCTGTTTTTGGCGGTCCTTGCCTCAATAATTAGCCTAGGAGCTGCGGCAGTGTTTTTTCCCTTCAAAAAATGTGAGCGCTCGCCATTTTGAATCGCGGTGCTCACGTTCTGTTTTTTCCTCACGGCTGGGCTCACTTTATAGTTTATGTTGCCTTAAAGTCTCGATTTGGCAACAGGGCTATTTTTTTGAGGCAGTCACTTGCTTTATGACTGCAATTATTTCATTTTGTATACCAGAATGTGTTTTTACTGCATCTCTTCTGCAAATAATTCTTTGGAACTATACATATAACCTGATTTTAATTACATGGTGCTCACACCTCAATAACATGTGCTGAAAGAGTTTTGATACTGGACATTTGCTGATGTGGCGAGTCCTCTACTGTCTGGGGTGATTATTGAAGACTCTCTTCAGTGAGTAACAGACTTTGCTTATACCCCTTTGTCTGCTTCCACTTCGCCTATATTCTTTTTGAAGTCCATTTACTTTCCCTGCTTCTCTATTAGCTTATGGGATGGATCTGCCCAACTCTACTTGCTAGTCATTGTTCCTACCAACAAACCTAGATGGCCAGTGATCCTCACGCCACCTCCAAACCATCCTCTTCAGGTGCAAAGCCCAAAAGACACAACAATGGCCTACCTTCTCCTATCCACTCCTCACAAAACCCGGTACTTGACTCTATTTTAGAGGAGATACCCGTGCTTCAACCCTTTTATGTCCGCTTCTAATGAAAAGTTGCAACAAATAGAGGATCAATGGATTGTCATGGAGGGAAAGGTGTCAGAACTTGAGCAACGTGTAGGACACCTTCAGGATATTACTACAAAGATTCCTTCTCTAGAACAGGAGACCCATAAAATGAAACTACACTCTGAAGAGCTTGAAAATCGTAATCGGAGGAACAACCTTCGCCTTTATGGTCTTCCAGAATATATTGAAGGCCTGGATGTGCTAACCTTCTTTAAGAAGCTCCTTCCAGATCTCTTAGATCCTCAATATTCCTCTCCTCTCAACATACAACGTGCACATCGTCTAGGTCGTCTTCAACCTCACTCAAGCAAGCCATGTGGTATTATAATGCTCTTGCTTGAATTTACTGAGCTTATGCATGTTTTGAAGGCAGTTAAACTTAAACGTCGTCTTACTTGGTCGGACAACAATATCTTCAAACAAATGCTCTATGTAAAGAATTTCTGTCTCTTCATCCTCAGATGACACATTTGAATATTTAGCATGACAACCTTCATCCTTGTCTTTGTAAAATCACTCATGAAGGAAAATCACGTTCTTTCTAAACAGCATTTCCTCTCGCAATATGGATACTAATGCTTAACTTTTTCTCAGTTACCTGTCTGTTATTGTTCTTCTAAAATATACATATCTTGTTCCTTTTACTATACGCTCCTTTTCTCTATTTATTATTCTCTATTTTTTCTAGTAATACATTTATTCTTTTTTATGTCTTATACTTCTTTAATTACTTCTAATCTCTTGCTTTTTCTCTTTTACTTTTTGTCTCCTATTATGTGTTTATTTCTTTATTTCTTAGAGGCCTTTTAGTGCCTATTTACTTCTACCTCTACCGCCATCCCTGTTTTCAACGTCACCATGCTCCTCTCATATCGGTTGCTTATCTCTCTTCAGGTCTGGATTCTTCTCCTTGATCTGTTTACTTAATGTACTTTTCTCTCTTTTTCTTCTTCTTTCTCCCCTTTCATTTTGTTTCTTGGTTATTTTCCCTTTTGGCTTTTAGTATTATTATCTTATGACCTCTATGAGTGTCTTGCTTTATTTGTGTTATTTTATTTTTAATTATTGTTTTACCTCTTTGAGTGCCTTTCTTTCATCATCGGATAAATGTTGTTTCTTTTTCTTTTTCCTTGGTCTTGCAGCTTATTGTTCCTGTTTCCATATGTTTCCCCTCACCCATCAACATGTTTAACGTTGTGTCATGGAATGTGCGTGGTCTAGGTCATCTTGTCAAGCGTCAAAAGTTATTGTCTCACTTATCTAAACTTGATACTCATGTTGCTTTTTTACAGGAAACTCATTGTAATGATGTGGATTCTCTTAAGCTTAAACGTCAATGGGTCAATCAAATTGTTTTTTCTCCTGCTCTTGATTGTCATGGTGGTGTTGCTATTTTATTTCATGAATCAATTAATGCACAAATAATATCAACAGAATGTGATTCCAATGGACGATGGGTTTTGGTTGATGCTCTTATTTGTAAAACACAAGTCACTTTTCTTAATATTTATGGACCTGTCAAACCTGATCCACAATTCTAGCATTGTACTAAATTGAAAGTATCCTCTATCTCTAACCCTCTATCTCTAACCCCAATATAATTGTTGGTGGCGAATTTAATAATTGGCTAGATCCCTTCTCTGATAGAAAATCTAAATGTAAATTTAAGCCTGGTAAGACTCACTCATAAGACTCACAAATCGTTTCATTCTGCCATCACCTTGCGTCCTTTGTTTGATGTGTATGGAAAACATGTTATCCAGATACTTCCGAATTTATTTTCTTTTCACCTGTACACCATACTATGTCCCACATTGATTATATTCTGGCCCCTAAATCATTACTCCCCTGTATCCATTCCTCTGAAATTGGATCTATTTTTATATCTGACTATACTCCCATGTCTGCTTCTTTTGATTTGTCCCTTACTACTAGCAAACAAGGCCGGTGGCATTTAGAAAATCACCTTCTTTCAGACCGAACCTTCATAACAGAAGCGACCTCCTTTATTGATGAATTATTTCATTTCAACAAACCTTTAGACACCTCAGTCCATAACAACTGGGATGCTTTTAAAGCATCATTTAGAGCCTTTACTATTGCTTATTCTTCAAAGAAGAAAATATTACTGAAAGCTAAATATCAAGAAACTCTTCAACAAATCAAAACCCTGGAGCATAATTATTTTTCCTCTAAATCTTCCTCCACTTTACAAGAATTGGTTGCAGCCAAATCTACCTTGAATAAAATTGCCACTGTGGATACCTGTAACATTCTTCTTAAGATTACATCAAAATTTCATGGTGGCCAAACTAAAGCAGGGAAAATGTTAGCAAATTATTTAAAAATCAAACCAGAACATAAAAATATTGGACCTATCCACTCAAACAACCAATAAACTTCTTTCTTCTGATTCAGACATTGTAGACACATTTCAGTCCTATCATAATCTTTTATACGCAGAGGAAACCAATCGTTCTGAAGGAGATTTTGAAACCTTTTTCAAAGGTATCCCCATACCTCATTCTATACCTGATACTTTTTTACCTCTTGAAAATGATATTTCCCTTCAAGAGATAACAATGATTTTAAATCTTTAAAAAAGGCCAAAGCTCCAGGACCAGATGGCTTCTCAGTTGAACTATTTTTAGCCTTCTCTTCAATTTTTGCACAAAAATTATTAGATCTTTTTAATTCGTTCCTTTCCAATTCTAAAGCCCGTGGCTCTTTCTTAGAAGCCCTTATTATTGTCACCCCCAAACCAAACAAGGATTCTTCCTTTTGTAAAAAATGTCGAACCCATCTCCCTAATCAATTATGATTGTAAAATTTTTGCAAAGATGTTGGCTTCCCGCTTAGAAAACATTATCCCTCTTTTCATCAAACCTGATCAGGCTGGATTTGTTAAAGGCCGACTTGCCTCCGACAATGCCAGAATGTTCTCGAATATTCTTGCTCTTGGAAAGAAGTGCTCTTTTCCTCTAGCTGCCCTATCTCTTGACGCTGAAAAAGCGTTTGACTGAATAAATTGGCAATACATGCCTCACACTCTTCAATGGTTTGGTTTTGGTCAAAAGTTTATTTCATACATTAAATTACTACATACTGCTCCACGCGCTTGTGTATTTGTTAATGGCTTCTTTTCCTCAAATTTTCATCTGCAAAGAGGTACCCATCAGGGCTGCCGCCTTCCTCCATTACTTTTCCTCCTCTGTTTAGAACCCTTTCTTGAGCAAATTAGACATAACCCTAATATTACTGCGTTTAAACTTAACTCCCACAAAATTAAACGTTCTGCCTATGCAGACGATATTCGTAATTACATGTCCAATCCTTACAACTCCCTCCCCCCTTTTTTACAAGAGATTGCTTTGTTTTCCACTGTCTCTGGTTACAAACTTAATTTTTCCAAAACTGAGATTTTGCCTTTAAATTCATCATGCTACCGCTACATGTTTGACTCAACCAATTTTCCTTGGTGCCCCCAAAAGAATAAATACTTAGGAACATGGTTTTCCTCAAATATTCCTGACACTTTATCCCATAATTGTACTGCCTTAAAACTCAAACTAACTAATTTGTTTCCTTCCTGGTCCCCATTATTTTTATTCTGGTGGGGCAGACTGGATTCGATCGAAATGATGATTGTTCTCCAGGTGCTTTTCACACTTTCAATGTTACCTTTTAAAATTCCTAATTAATTTTCACAGATTAATTTTTTATGTACCAAATTTTTATGGAACAATAAACGTGCACGTATTGCCCTTTATAAATGAATTCGCCCAAAAGCAGAGGGTGGTGTTCGATTTCCTGATTTCAGGCTATACCACAATGCTTTTTTGATTCGTCAATTTTATGCCATTTCTAAAGAATCAGGATTTACCTATGCCATCATGAGTTGCTGTTAAACGTTCACTGTTAAATTACTTTTCTTTTCAGGATGTTATGTTTATGACAATTGTACTTTCATTTCCAAATGTCCTATATTCAAATATTCTCATTATCTAATACATACAATTTTTTCAAGACTTTTGACACATACCAATCTTTTTTATCTTCTTCATTATGGTTTGATAAACACATCAAATTCCGCCACAAATCCTTTTACTACAAGCACTCGATGGTAAAGTGAATTTTTTATGTACATCAGGTGATAGTTAACAATTCGATTTTATCCTTTCCCGAACTACAAGAGAAATTTAGCTTCCCTGACTCTTACATCCAGCAATATAACACATTATCACCTGTTCTTCAAACCTTTTTACAAAATTTTAATTCCAATCGCACTCCTATTTTGTTTACGCCTGTTTCACATTCCTTATGACCCAATCCCCAGTGCCTCTTTTATTTATAAAACCTTATGCTTAGCTACTAGCACTTAGAGTAAATCCTATTGCATTAGCTTGGGAACAGGATTTATCTCAATCGCTTTCTGTTCTTCAATGGGATCGTTTGTGACAAAAGATTTTCAAAACTTCCAAAGCTGCCAACATTACAAAACACCTATATATGGTATTTTTAACAGAGTTGTAATTACTCTCCTATTTTTACACAAAATTGACCATTCATATCACCACTATGTAGGTTTATGACTTTTGGAAAGCTATATGGTCGAAATTTATTTTGATTTTTTCTTGCGATGTTCCATTTGCTATTCAAAATATATTTTTAGGTACTACATCTCCTGATTTTGACCAACTCCCTTCAAAAACGGTTTTATTTGACCTTTTTATTGTTGTTGCTTTTAAAGTTATATTAACATGTTGGAAAGACAATTCTAAACTATCCTATTTGCTTTGGTGGAATTTAATTTGTGATGAACATAGAATTGCTTTTGTCTCTCACTCTTCAATTCATCTAAAAATTAAGTCAGATTTATTATGGTTACATTTTACTACAATTCTGTCCTCACACTCATCTTTCCTTTAATACCCATTTTTAATCTATGAATTTATCCTCCTTTTCTCTTTCTCTTTTCTTCCCTTCTTTCTCCTCTTCTCTTCTCCCTTTTCTTTCCTCTCTCCCTTTTCTAAAAAAAATAATACATATAACATACTCATTTCTTTTTTCTTCTAGAACATTATTTTATTACGATGTTATGATTTTTTCTATCCTCATTACTTTTCTCTTCATATATTATTGTGTTTTATTATTATATTTGCATTATGTGCTTTTTTATTATTCCTGTTTCAAATAGATATTATTATCCTGTGTGTTTCCTGCTATATATCCTGTGGGTTATGTAATGTTTTAACTCTGTGTTCATTCTCTTAATAACAATTATTTAACAAAGAAGGGTGGAAAATGAAGTGGAACCGTTCCAGCAGACCACTGTTAAAGTTGTTTATTAAACTGAGTGGTATTCTTTATCAGCACAATCCCAACATTATGAAATTGAGTTGATGCCTTGCAAACAGGCTAGCTCTTCAAATGTAACACTTGTTTACTTCATACTCTTGCACTGAGGATGTTTAAGCCCAGCCACACATCCATGTGGAACCACAACACTCACAAGCACAACCACACAGATGGGTAGGAGGGAGGAAACCCAGGACTTGGGCAGTGATCCTTAGTACATAATGACCGCATTACCACTTCATCCTATTTCCTCATTACAGTTCCAGCCCAGTGAGGAAATACCAATATGTGTAATGTTAAAACCAAATCCAGCGATCCTGTATTAGGCAACACAATGATCCCTATCATGTTGGTGGACAATTTTTAGCCAATGCCTTCAGATGGGCGTAGGACCAAACATGATGGATTACACTTTCATATTATCTCTACAACTGCTGAATTGCGCTAGAAAAAACTCGAATATTTAACAACAAGGGGTGGTGATGGACAGAGTCTCTGAATTAAGCAGAATACTCTCACCCAGTCAAGAGATCAGGGCTAGATCCAACACCGTTCTTTAGCTCCCTGCACCATCCCAGCTCAGAACCTGGCTATATGCAAATTAGTCTGTTCCTGTCCCAGTGCATGATGGGAACAGGGCAAACCAAACTACCAAGCCAATTCTTACACTGGGAAGGAAACAAGCTTCCTGGGACCGGTTTCTGGCATTTCAGCCGTCGTCGGCCCGGCTTGCTTGAATCCTGATGGTGCAATGAGCAAGGGACTCACATCTGAGTATACCCTTCCACGCTTATGGTGGACAAAATATTTAACAACAAGGGGTGGTGATGGACAGAGTCTCTGAATTAAGCAGAATACTCTCACCCAGTCAAGAGATCAGGGCTAGATCCAACACCGTTCTTTAGCTCACTGCACCATCCCAGCTCCGAACCTGGCTATATGCAAATTTGTCTGTTCCTGTCCTAGTGCATGATGGGAACAGGGCAAACCAAACTACCAAGCCAATTCTTACACCGGGAAAAAAAACAAGCTTCCAGAAACCGGTCCCCGGAAGCTTGTCTCCTTTCCGGTGAAGAATTGGCTTGGTAGTTTGGTCTGCCCTGTTCCCATGATGCACTGGGCCAGGGACAGACTAATTTGCATATAGCCAGGTTCTGAGCTGGGATGGTGCAGTGAGCTAAATAACAGTGATGGATCAAGCCCTGATCTTTGGACTGGGTAAGAGTGGTCTGCTTAATTCAGACACTGTGTTCATCACCACCCCCTTTTTTTAATCGTTTTTGGCCACTATAGGTGTGGCAGGGTTATACTCAGTCATGAGTCCCTTACTCACTGCACCATCAGGATTCAAGCAAACCGGGACGACGTCGGCTGAAATGCCAGAAACCGGTCCCCGGAAGCTTGTCTCCTTTCCGGTGAAGAATTGGCTTGGTAGTTTGGTCTGCCCTGTTCCCATGATGCACTGGGCCAGGGGCAGACTAATTTGCATATAGCCAGGTTCTGAGCTGGGATGGTGCATTGAGCTAAATAACGGTGATGGATCAAGCCCTGATCTTTGGACTGGGTAAGAGTGGTCTGCCTAATTCAGACACTGTGTTCATCACCACCCCCTTTTTTGAATAGTTTTTGGCCACTATAGGTGTGGCAGGGTATACTCAGAAATGAGTCCCTTGCTCACTGCACCATCAGGATTCAAGCAAGCCAGGCCGACGACGGCTGAAATGCCAGAAACTGGTCCCCGGAAGCTTGTCTCCTTTCCGGTGAAGAATTGGCTTGGTAGTTTGGTCTGCCCTGTTCCCATGATGCACTGGGCCAGGGACAGACTAATTTGCATATAGCCAGGTTCTGAGCTCGGATGGTGCAGTGAGCGAAATAACGGTGATGGACCAAGCCCTGATCTTTGGACTGGGTAAGAGTGGTCTGCTTAATTCAGACACTCTGTTCATCACCACCCCCTTTTTAGAAAAAACTCGAAGACATGTCTGTTTAAAGGCACTTTCTAAAATTCTACTTCATAAATTACTGTTCTACACTATTCAAATAAAAGTGAAAAAATGCAATTCTAAAGGTTACAGGGCAACTACCAAACTGAACGCTATGCAACAACAGTAAGCGGTTTTGAGTGACATGATGATGATTGCATTACGAACTGCATCCATGCGAAGAGAAATGTACATTCTAGGCCTTATTAACAAGAAAGTAATGCAGCGCTGTGCCGCAAGCCACTTGGATACGCCACTTTCAAAGCACAGGGATGCGTCATATTTAAAATATGACTTATTCTCAGCTTTCCCCTGCGCTGGAACAAAATTGGCTGCCATGCACCAATGCAGGCACCCTTACACCATGGTGTAAGGGTGCCTAAGTTGTGTTGTTGGATCACGAGAGGTGAAGAATGAGGCAAAATAAAAGTATATCTCCTTGCAGCACTTCCTTACACCTCCCCTGGAAAGGAGTAGAATTCTAACACGTTCCCAGATTTACAAAACGTTGTGAATCTGGGAATGGGGCAGAATCCATGGGTGTTGCGTGGGAACACCCACAGGAACACCTATGGCACACCCCTTTCACGCCAAGTGCTGCGTGAAAAGGGGTTGTATTTATAAGGGCATGATGCGCCACGCAGGGTGGATTTACATGGCCTTTTAAATATGGAGCACAACACTGAGCTGCTGGTGCATCAAAAAAAATGACTCAATAGTGGCGCAAGTGGCTTGTAATCTGAACTCCAGTGTGCACTTTTCCCGTTGTTTCCGGAGATGGCAAACAGCTGCACCACATAAAGGTAACAATGAAGAGTGTTGCCCTCTTTATTCTGTACTCATCTCACTCTGCTTCATAAAATTCTATGTGCATGAATACAATGGCAAAAAACTATACGTCGTGAATATCTGTTACAATTAGTAAATGGCTGATGAATCAATATGATGACTAACACTTAATAATAACAAGCAGCAAAGGCTTGGTGGGACATAGGCCCGAGGTCCTCCTCTGAGCACACAAACCAACGCTTAAAGACAGGAACCTAGTAAACAAGAACCAGTGAAACGAGGAGTGTGTTTTTGACAGCATCAGTGTAAAATACATGCAAAATGCATACTTTTATTAGAGTGGCTGGCTAATATGCTAAAAAAGTTGTTTTCCCAAGACCGTAAACAGCTGTACCATAAAGAATGAAGAACACGAGTCAACTCCCCATATGTGGATTTATATCACTCCAAAGGAACGTAAGTACACTTCAGTGCAGTGGCAAAACTCCTTCATTGTGTGTGACAATGACAATCAGCTATTGGCTGCGGGTGAGTGTCATGAATGGCACACAATCGATTGCTGAAGTGGGCTGGTCTCAAAGTCTCCTCTGCAGAGATTGAGTGAGTTTTGTGAGGCAAATACTTCTGTCTCTACTGGGCTTACTTGTGACGGGATAAGGGAATGTGCTTGTAAATGTGGTCTCTTTCCAAGTTGACTACGAGGATGAAATTTGGAAATAGGAAATCTGAATGTTATTTAATGTCTTTTTCATCGAGGGGGTAGTGGGGAGGAAATGTTGGCTCAATGCGGGCTTTTGGATTTATTAGTCATTTCTAGTTTATTTTGTACATTTTACAACTGTGCGGTTTGGATTCGTAAAGTGGTTTATTTTTCAGATTGTTCATGCACAGTTTCAAAGAAACAATATATTTGTTTGAAATTGGACAATTTCCAATTAAATAAAGGAAACTGCATCTTACTGCTCATTGTTAATTTCTACCGCATACACAAAGAACAGAAACTAAAGATGTAGCTATGGAAGGGGTGAGAGTTCCTTCCAGTTAACTAATTTCCAGTGTTGCCAATAAAAACTTATTTGGTTTATTATCCTTTTTCTTTTCAATGGGGGAAGTGATATGCCATGTTAAAACTTTGAAACTTATCTCTACATGCTGGAAAATGAAACATAAATAAGAAGTACTCCGTACGGTCTGCAATTAACTGCATTGAATGACAGGTTATCCAAGATGCAACCATAGGCGCCAAACTGCATTTTGTAGTACATTTAGGAGTTCTAGAATAGTATTACAGAGGTACTACAGCGTTCTATTCACTAACTCAAAAGCAGAATTTCAGCCTGTGCCTTTCCTCTCTGTTTATGTGCTGCGAGCTCTGCACTAACTTTGGAATCTCTACACACGTAAGTACACGTTTTGGTAGTAAATATGGGAGGAACAGAAAGGAGGGGTTGGAAAATGCACGTGCTTATTACTAAAGGTTGGGGTAAAAATAGGAGTAAGGAGGTCTTAAGGGAGGGCAAGGGTGGTGTTTAGGGAGCGACATGCCCCTACACACAAAATAGTAGGCCCCTTGCTTTTCTCAAACTGGGCTTCTAAAGTTTTTACAGTCAAAAAGAATCCAAAACTGTAATAAATTGTACTCCAGCTCAGAGCTAAAGTAGGTCCAGCACCATACATGGCCAAAACCTCAGAACTGAAGTACGTCCAACACCATACATGCCATAATGGGTACTGCAACACCCTCCCCTAGAACCATTGGAGTCAATAAACCACTATAGAACTAAAGTGGCAAATAAAGGAACATTTATTTCGTTCATTCATATCCAACTTAGTTTTTTGTTAGTTTTTTTAAACTTTTGTGTATTTTTTTCTCATCCAAAATCTTTGTCATTTCATTTGGTAAACTCCCTTTATATTATTCTCTCAGTTTTACATTTTTCACTTAGATGCAAATGCTGGATATTTACATACAAAGATTACAACACTTGCACCACACCTTGTAATCAAAGAAGCAATTGTTCTCAACTTCATCAGACATGGGGTGGGGGCGATAGCCCAAAAGTAACTATGGGCGAAATCTCCTAATTCGCAGTCCGCGAATTCGTGCGAAAGCGAATTTGCAGTCCACAAAATCCGCATATTTGTTGATTTTTTTTATTTTTGTGTGTTCGCCGGGGCGCTTTGCGTGTTCGCGGGGTTTTTTTCAGCTGGCCGACCGCAAAATTACCCTTGCAGTCGTACATGGGCGCGGCCATCTCGTTTTCAGTGTTCGCGTCGCGTATTTCCGTTTCCGGGCGCAAGTTGCATGCTCGTGTTGGGCGCGATTGCGTGTTCGTGTCCGTTTTTTGCGTGCTCGCGGGGGAAATATCGCACAAACTTACCCACGTGGTCGCAATGGGCGCGGCCATCTTGTTTTCGATTCACTGCTATGGTTCTGGGCATGCTTTTTCCATCCTCTTTTTAATCTCTGCAATCCTTTACTTTTTTGAACTTTTAAAAAAATGTTTTTTAGTCATTATCTATCACTTTATTTTTCTACATCTAAATTTTGTGGTTTTTTCTACTTTTTCTTACCTAATTACTACTTTTTACTCTCTCTCTCTCTTTTCTTTTCTTTTCATTTTACCTTTTTCCTATTCCTTTTTTTGTTTTCCAGAACCAGACAAAGGGAGTCGGCGCTAGCAAGGGGAAGAGTCCCGCACCCCGCAGCCGGCTCCCTTGCGGGCGCTTAAGGTCGGAGGGTAGCCCAGCCAGGGAGACCTTTAGTGCAGTCGAGGTGGCCTCACTTATCTTTAATGTGCAGCGCCACCCCCCGAAGACCATCGTGGCAGGCCCGGTACAGGGTATGGCTTCCGGGAGTGTCGCCAGCTCTGGGCTAAGGTGTGCCAGGCCATGTTTAGGGAGTCGAGGTTCCGGCGCAACTACAAGCAGGTGACGCACTGGTGGTCGGACCTCCTTGACCGGGAGCAGGACCTGCTCCACCTGCTAGGCGTTGAGATCCCTGGGCTTGGTGAGTAGCTATTTAATAACTACTTTGTTTTCTTCTGCTCTGTGTTATATTGCTAATATATGTTTTTCCCGAAGAGCAGGAATGCTGCCGATTCGATTACATTGCAGGTAAATTAATTTTTAAATAGCCTCTGTTTTTTTTTTTTTTTAAAGTATTTTTATTGTTGCAGGAAACGATTAGAAGCTAAACATAATACATAAATACAGTTTCCAATATCTTTAGAAAGCATAAATTTACATTAATTATGATTAAAGGGTTAGGATATTGGGAGACAAAAAAAGAAGGTAGAACCAGAACTAAAATATACAACCTCTGGACGGCCATAGTAATAAAGGATAGAAAAGTAAGCGAGGGAAAAGAAAAGAGAAAAAAAAGGAGCTAATTCACAAAAGCAAATAATAGTGATTTGATTTTCGCCCACATACATCTTCAACAGTCCCCATTTTTTATACATCAAAAAAATTGTTTCCAAATCTTTTCCTTTCTAGCAAGAGTTTTTGGTCCTCTATATTTAGCGAGTGTAAGTTCCATAGTTCTGATTTCTATAACCAATGCTAGCCACTCAGCAACAGTTGGAGTGTTCTTAGAGATCCAAGCTCTCGCTATAATTAATCTTGCACAAGCTAACAGGATTGTTATGAGATCTTGGTTGGGACAGTTAGTCTCATAGATATCAAGTAAGACCAACTGGGGGGATAAATCCGGTACCTTAATCTGACTATCTTGAAGGTGTTTTGTGATTCCAATCCAGTAACTAGAATACGCCGGGCAGGAGTAGAGCATGTGTTCTATATCAGCAGCATAGGTGTTACACTTCACACATTTCGTTTTATCAGATATTTGGTTCCCTTGAGCCCAGGCAGAAATTCTCTGTGGAGTGTAATATAGTTCGGTGGTAGTCCTATACGATTGCAATCTTAAGTTGGAGGAGTGCACAACATCACTTATATGCGTTAAAGCTTTACTAATCTGCTCTGAGTTTATGTCCCGATTTAGCCGGCGAGACCACTTAGTAGCAATTTTAGTAGTATTTTCGCATTTATCTTTAGTTAAAAGTTGGTATCCCAACTTTATAAGTGATTTAGTTTTATCAGAATATATAGACTCTATAATTTCGGACTGAGTAGCTGCTGTTATTTTCATTTTATTGATAAAAAAGTCTCTCAGCTGGCGATATCTATAATGCATATCGTTTGTTATGCCATTTAATATTTTCATGGTTTCAAAATCTAACATACCATTATTTCCAAATATATCGCCTAATGTGTTGATACCACAATTAATCCAGCGATACCCAGTCCCGTCCGAAAAAGTACCCGGAAGGCCCGGATTGTCCCATAGCCTGAGTTCAGTATTATAAAATGAAGTCTGACTGATGTGCATGATTTTCTTCCAAATGCTTATAGCATGTTCTGCAGTTTTAAATTTCACCCGCTTGTAATAATTTGGGTCATGTGTGCGGAGCAGAAATTGGTTAGAGTCAGTACCCAACAAGTATTGATAAAAGAATAGGCAAGACTCTTTCTTTAATAAGCTCCGAATTCGAAAAAAAAAGGTTGCCAAAAAATATAAATTAAAGTCCGGAAACGCAAGTCCCCCTTTTGAAATTGGTAATGTCAAAAATGTTATGGCCCTGCGTGCCTTTTTATATCCCCAAATAAAGCTGCTACAAACGGCGTCTAATTTTTTTTAAAAAAGTTGGTTCGGTTGTAATGGTATGGCTCTAAACAGATAGAGTAGCTTGGGAAGTATTTTCATTTTGATCAAATTTAGTCGGCCTAATAGACTAAGAGGGATTTTGTGCCATTTTTTAAGAGTTGTGGTGGTTTCTTTTAGAAAAGTATCATAATTTGTTTCCAATATTTTCCCTACTTTAGCCATTAACTTAATACCTAAATAGGTAGCTTCTCTGCAAGTGTCATAGATATGGGTATCCGGAGTATAATTAGCTATAATTTGAGTTTTACTCACGTTCAATTTATAACCTGAGATTAAGCCATATTTTTGTGCTTCGTTAATAATTTCTGGCATAGCTTTATTAATATCACTCGTATAGATGGCTATGTCGTCAGCATAAGCCGTTAATTTCAAAGCAGTACCTCCATGAATCACTGGAATAATGTTGACTTGATCGTTTAGTGCATTTAGAAAAGGTTCTAAAGAAAGGGCAAAAAGTAAAGGGGAAAGGGGACAGCCTTGTCTTGTGCCTCTTGATATTTTAAAATTCGCTGATTCTTTATCTCCATAACTAATCAAGGCTAAAGGTTCATCATAAAGGGACATAACCCAATCCAGGTAAGACCCAGAAAGCCCCAATTTCTTTAATACTTCCCACAGATAATCCCACCCCACTCGGTCAAAAGCCTTTTCTGCGTCTAACAAATCATACCGAGCGGGGAGTGTGTACCTTCGGCTACATCAAAGGCAATTATTGAAGTATTAACGTGTGTGGTAGTATCCCTTCCCATAACAAAACCGTGCTGTTGTAGATTAACAATAGAAGGCATACTAGGGGCAAGCCGATTTGCAAGTATCTTAGAAAAGATTTTAACATCAGTGTTAAGTAAGGAAATCGGTCGATAAGACCCACATTCTTTTTCGGGTTTCCCTTTTTTAAAAAAAAATATGATTTTCGCTATTTTCCATGAAGGAGGTGCTTGTTTGGAGACGCTAATTGAATTTATCACTTTCTCTAATAGGGGTAATAGTTCTTGAGCGCAAAGTTTGTAGAGTTCACCTGGTAAACAGTCTTCTCCGACCGCTTTCCCTGATGGTAGACTATCTATGGCCCGTTTTATTTCATCTAGTGTTATTACAGAGTTGAGTTGTTGAACTGTTTCAGTATTTAGTATTTGAGATGCGGTTAAGTATTTTTCTAAATATTGTGTTATGGCTGATTTTGCAGGTAATGTCTCTGGTGTGTACAATTGTTGGTAAAATTTAGCAAACTGGTTTAATATTTGATCCGTTCTATCATATGTATTTAAGTCATTCCCTACTATTTCTTTGATTTTTGTTTTAGCTTTCCTATCCGCGGTTTTAAAGGCCAATAGTTTCCCAATGCGATCGCCACCTTCATATTGTTTAAATTTATACTTTTGTAATTGTGAAGTGTATCTTTCTCTCAATGTTTTTAATAAGCCTGCTTGTAGTTTCGCCAACTTTAGCCTAATACCTTCAATATTATTCTTTGCATATCTTGTTGCCTCTGCTAAGCATATTTCCATATTTCGTATCTCGTCTATTATTTGTTTCTTCTTGTGGCGATTCTCAGTGTTTTGCCTAAATATGTATTGCTGGGCGAAGCCTCTAATACTGCACTTACATGAATCCCATACCATGTTTATATTGGGCGTATTAATATTGATTGTAATAAACTCCTGAATATGTTGCTTAAGTAGGGTAGAAAATCTTGTGTCTGTTAACAAATGTCTCGGGAAGGTAAATTTTCGTGTTTCTTTAATTTGATCTTTAAACATAACTTCAAGTAATAGGGGATTGTGGTCGGAGGTAACTTTAGGGCAAATATCAATCACACAATTATCTAAAATTTGTTCTGAAGCCCAAATCATATCGATTCTTGAACAGGATCTATGCGGTACAGAGTAGTATGTGTAGCCTGCCTGAAGAGGATATTTTGATCTCCATATGTCTCTGAGATTATTCAATCTAGCTAATTCCAAGATTGCTGTTCTAACTTTATGCATTCTTTTGTGTTTGCTTTGCCCGGTGGAGTCTATTTTATAATTGATAGTGCAATTAAAATCCCCTGCTATTACCAATTCTCCTTCCCATTCCAATAATTCTAGACTCAATTCTTCAAAAACTCTTGGGTCATCGATATTTGGTCATGTTGCTATCATGATAGTTATCCGGTACAAATTTCTCCTAACTATCTTTGCCCTTTTCATATAGATTAAGTTATCTTTACTGGACTTAAAAAAACAATCGAATCCTGCAATCCATTTTTTACCCAAGTTTTTTCCCCACCCCTGACCTGAGAGGTCAGACCCTCCCCTGCAAGGACCCCAGCCTTGCCCTCGCACCCACCCGTCCCTTAGGGGGGAGCACCCCTCTATCTAGTGCTGCCGCTGAAGGGGCAGCAGAGTGAAAAAGCTAACATGATAATCTGCTCATGCCACAATTAAATTACTCCTTGTTTACTCATACTTTTTGTCTACAACAGTTTTAGCCTGTATTGGACTGTTTATTCTATTTAATTTTCATTCTGTTTTTCCCTTTCATTTTCCCTAGAAAATTTTTCCAGAGCTTGTTCCGCATCTTCTAAATCTGTAAAAAAAAACACATGGCCATTTCGTATGACCTTGAGGCGAGCCGGTTCTTGGAGATAGGCCATACAACCCAAATTTTTGAAAGGATCTATCAGCTTCCTAAGCTCCCAGCGTTTGTCCATGGTGCCCTTGCTAAGATCCGACTTCACAAAGAACGTTAAATTGTCAACAGTCACGGGATTATTCGGCCTTGCTTTCAATGATACAGCTTGCCGCAGGAGAAAGTTACCAAAATAAATCAGGAACGGTCGGGGAAATTTACTATTAGTATTTTTTTGTATCAAGGGCAGTCTATGGACTCTCTGCAGCTGTGAGTCCCAGTCCCAATCCGCAAGATCAGAAAAGGATCTCTGAAAGAGTTTCACTACAAATGTCCTAGGATCAGACCCCTCCATTCCTTTTGGTATACCAAATAACCTGAGGTTCTGCCTTCGAGCACGATTTTCCAAATCCTCCACTTTGGCTTCTAGCTTGGAGACTCTTGAAGTATTCTGTTTTGCAGTTGCTGAGGTCTTATTAACATCTCCTTCCACTTCTACAATACGTTGTTTAATGTCTTCGATCTCTTTTGTCACTCCTCCCAGGCCTTGGCAGATGATACTCATTGTTTCTTGCATCTTAGTGTTGTCTTCTCTAAGTTGCAGATATTGTTGTTGAATCTCCGCTCTTTGCTCTAGGAGAGTCTGCATTATTGATTCCATGAACATCTTTGTTGGATCTGAAGCCTTAGAGGTATTAGGGAGATTAGGGAGATTGGAAGGATTAGTGGAGTTAGTGGAGTTAGGAAATTCCTGTAGGACCATTGGGTGAAAGCTTGCTTCTGATAGCAGTCCAGAACCTGTTGATGTATCTTGAGTCTTACTAATAGAGTCTTCTGATCTCAGCTCTATATCATTTTCTCCAAGACTATTGCCTATATTTTCAATAGAGGTTTCTATGATCGGTATCTGTGTTTTTTTCAATCTTGACATTATAGACTCATTCTTCTCTTTCAGTTGTACAGGATCGGGGGTAACATAATCAGGATCTTGGTCACCGGACTCAAACATCTCATTATTATGTTCGGCGGGAATAGAAACAATGTTGTCGATTGGAGTAGACGAGGGGATCGTACCTGTTGAGGGTACCCCAGATGCAGGCTCTGTATCGGTCATGGCTGAGGCTGAGTATTGCGGTGTCTCTTGGTTAATAGAGGCACCATCTTGGGTATGCTCGCTAGTAATGTCTATAAAGTTGTTTTTGCAAGCCCCCTGAGTATTGTGACCCTCGTCTGGGCTGGCACCTGACAATCTTAGAGCCATGCTCTTGACCCCTCCCTTCGCCTCAATCCATCTTCTCAGAGGGCTATCGTCAATTAGACAGCTTTTCTTATTTCCAAGGGCTTCCTTATTGGCTGTCTTAAATAAAGGATTTTTTTGCTTGGTTTTAACTTTCATCTTAATTTTCTTGACGGTAGTTTTTTTACTTGCTAGGTTTTTAAGTACTTCTTCAACTCCCTCGTCTTCTGTCAGCTCTTCGTACTCTAAGTTCGAGTCTTCATCAGCTACAGCCGTGCTTTCCTGCGCTGAGCCCTCGCCATTTCCTTTCTCCCTTATTTCGATTAGGTCAATATTAGCACTAGCGGTAGCAGAGATAGATTCCTCCACCCTGTTTTTTTGATTACCTTGGGATTGGGCCGTAGATTTTGTCCCCTCTGAATCTTCTAACACTGCTGTTATTTGCGAGGTCGAACTTCCATCACTAGGAATAGTCACTCTGTTCACTACCTGAGTCTCCAAAACAGCTTCTGACACGTCTGAACATGAGACAGTAACAGAGGGCTCTTTATCTGTATCTGTATCTGAAATTTCCGCCACTGTTAAATTAGATCTAATGTTTTCTAATTCTTCTTCCTTTTTGTCCGTATTATTCAATTTTTTTGGGGTTTTGAGCGCAGTCAATCGCTCTAAATCCGGATCAGGCTCAATACATTCGCCGCTAGCAAGAGCGCTTTTCCCTTCCCCTTGTATCTTCTCCTCAGTCTCACCGGCCGGTTTGCTACTTTTCACTTTTGCTTTCGGCCCCCCGCTTTTATCCACACAGTTATTTTCCTGAGCAAGCTGAGCTTCCTTGCTGATGCTAGACCCCCCCACAGCTGCCGCCCCAGCAATCCCCGTAATTGCAGCCATTGTACTTGCGTTTGCGTTTGGGTGTCTACCAGCCGGGGCGGTCTTCTTGCTCCGTGTGGTCCTCTGCCGGGCGGACATCGATTTCCCTGACGCCTCCGTTCGCTGTGGCTGCCTCTGTGTTCCTGTGAGGATTGTTTCCCGAGTCAGGTGTGCGATCAGCTGAGGTGAGCCAGCTCCGCCTCTGCCTCTGCCTCCCGGCGTGCTAACCGGGCGAGCTGCCGCGTAGAACCAAACGCGGGAAGAGTTGCTGCAAAATTGAAGCAGTGCCCGTAACATTGAGCTTCGAAATTGACAAATAATGCGGGCGAGAATCGAGGTAACCCTCAGATTATAGCAGATTGTAGCAGAGAGTTGGACACTGCTCATACGTACTAGTTGTAACGTTCGGTGAGGTTTTTTTTTTTTTTTCACTCGTGTTTTCACCGGGGCAAATCCTTTGTTATTTTCCAGCAAAGATTAGATATGCGAATTCCTTTTTATCCGCTTCTCCGTTTTCTCCGATTTTTTGCTGCTCAAACAAAATCTTGGCAGAGCAGCATCATGTAGCGTCCTCACTCGGCGGTATCAGCCCGCCATCTTGACTCCTCCCCTCGCCTCACCTCCGATTCTGCTTAAATAGCCTCTGTGATTGCAGGTGCTCGCCTGCTCAATGGCGTTGCTACTATGCTTACTTGTTTGCAACTTTGTGCTCATTTGGCCTAATTATGTATGAGTGTAGTACTTTACAGAACTGCGTAATGCTAGAGAGACTAGATACTCAAGTCTAGTCCTTCCTTTGTACTCCTGCTGCCACTAAGAAGAGATAGTGGTGGTTTGATAGGTTGAGTATATTATGACTTGTTATTTAGTAGTAGAACGTTTTTAGTGGTCTGCAATCATGATGACAGACTGTGTCTGTCACGTCGAGTGCTGCTGAGTGCTGGCAGTCGTAGTAGAACCTTTTTTGTTGTTGGTTTAGTTAGTGATTTACATAACTTTCCAAGTAGACCGTCTGCGAATCCAGCAATACTGTACTATCCTCCTAGTTGACCAGATCAGAGAGGTCAATACATGTAGTGCAATTGTTGGTAATTTGTTTCTCCGAGATAATTTTAGATTGTGGTCAAAGAAATCAAATATTTTAAAAAAACAATCATCCATATTTGTGTTTATTTCATGATCATCAGCACCACCCAGGGGCAAGACGACAGAGACGCTGGTGGAACAAGGTGGGCAGGATCTGTCCTCCGAGGTCTCTTCTGCTGGCCCCAGTAAGTTGCTCTGTTGTTAATATTAATAATTATACTTCCCTAAATTTTACAGCACCTATTCATTCCAAACTGTTTCCTGATTCTATTTTGTACAAAATAGTCTTTGATCTTCTTGTAGACTTTTTATACATTCTGATCCTGCCTCTACTATCACTCTCTGTGCTACTACTATTTACTATTATTATCGGTCTGTGTAGGTAGCTAAGTTTGCCCAGTCGGCAAACGGTGTAAACAAAACTCTGATCCAGCAATAGCTCTAGGCACTGCAGTCCTATGGGTTGCCCTTGCTGTCTATTCCAGTCTTCTGAATGTTAGTGCTTTGACAATTTCCAACAACAAAATGTCAATGTCCACCAAGAATAAGCTAGTAGTTGGCTTTTTGATTTGATAGGAGCACATACCATACCGCTAGTGTTTCAGGGACTATTCTGCACATACAGAAGTATGGACAAGAGAAATAGGACATTGTTGATGATAGGTGCAAATCGACTTTCCACATACCTCAGTCAGACCAGAAGTTGAACCCCCCCATCCCCTGACCGACTATCTAGTGTGTCTGACCAATGATTATACGACCCAGAAGAACAGAAGAAGACTACCAAGTCCCGACTTATCAGAGTCACGGAAGCATACTTGCAAAGTGCAGTAGTGCAACTGCAAACCCTACTGCTCACTCACTTGTGAACAAAAACCACACAGTGTTTTTAGTTTTAAAGTTTTATTTTCACATAAGAAATAAAAAAACAATGTCTTTATTTTTAATAGCGCAGTATCCCCAGCGAGCAGTGGTGATAGATGACGTTAAAGTTTAAACACCCTTCCCTAGAATATACTTCAACTTAACACATCTAATTATTATAATAACTGTGCGAGAGCCCTCACCTTGTTTGAACTTCAAGTACTGTGGTGATGAGGAGTAGGTGATGAAAATTGAAAAGCTCTTGTTGGCAGAAGGGCAATGGAATCTTCTGTCTGTAATTAGAAAAATGATGTACATTAAAAAGCAAGCATTTATCGGTTGTGCCATAAAGTGAAGCATGTTATGGCTAAGCATGTAAAAAGTTAACACCCTCCCAAAACCGTCACTTTTTTTCAGTCCCAATAATTAAAAATTGTTTATGTAATAACATTTTCTTCCATTACCAGACGAAATAGGGGGTGGTTTATGGCATCTAAAAATAGGAAATGTTTTTTCTAGGCAACACAACATCGGATGCGGCACCTACCACCACCAGTGCCGGGGCCAGCAGCACGGAGGCGTCCACTCCAGGGGCTGATGCGGCGGCGCCACAAGTGCCACCAGGTGGAGCTGCTGTAGGGGAAGGCTCAGCAGCATCGGACGGTGGTAAGTTATTATACTCCTTACTTATTGACATTTTAGAGTAGGCTCGCAAAGGGATGTACGATGTACTGTACAGTACACTAGTACAAGTACACTGTACTGTTAAGAACAGTTACTAATTTAGAACTACATTTTTGCCAATCACGGAGAAGAGACAGTCACCCTTGACTTAGCAATAACATTAGCGGCAGTAGTTCTCGAGTAAGCAATGGCCCCCTCTATTTAACTTCAACTCAGCTGTGAAACTTTTATCGTGAAGCCAAGTCAGATCAGATGAACTTGAGGGATGTGATGGACTAAAAGGGAAAGAATGGTGTAAGGAAGGATGAGCGAGTCGTAACATTTATGACTGTAAAGAATGATATGTGTTGTTGAATGCATGCAGAGGTGGCTGATAGGAAGGAATCAGATGCATGGCTGCTTGAAGCAAGGATGGTTGGAGGAGAAAGAAAAGATGACTGCCTGTGTGGGGGAATATGAAAATGCACGTGTGGTGTGCATTGCAATATATCATTTGGGTGAAACTCAAATGCAAGTCAAGACGGTGGTTTACTAAATTAAATAAAAAGGGTGTTAGTTGGTTGTTGAGAAAAAGTAAAGTTGGTCCAGTTGAGACATTAAGAAGAATGATAGATGCTTACTTTGGAAGCCTGGGTGGTATCTTCTTCCTCATAGATAGCAAAGGTGTATGTAGAGCAGACGCTCAGTGGATGAAGAGTGTTACTTTGAACAGCATGTCAGTGCCAGAGTAGCAAAGCAGAGGATATCCAAATACTAGAAGTTGTGATTGTTCAGAATACTCCCTTGACTAACAGTACAGTAGTTTACTTTGCAAGCACAGCATATATTGTGTATGTATTGTATAGTTCACATTATATCAAGTCAAGTCCCTTCCTCCGGCAATTATGGGTACCACACTCACTCCCTATGTTAATTATTTTCTTTCAGCTGTGTCAATCATGGGTGGCCTGTCGCTGTTGTTCACTCAATCTATCAAAACAAAGCACCTAAAGTCATCCATCATATAAGAAAAGATCATGTGATCGGCTGGATATATGATCAGAAATGAATTATCTTCATTTTCCTTTTGTAGTAGTCAAGGCCCGGGGGGCAGTGCGAAATATAAATTACATTGAGCAGTAGCCCTTGATGTAACCGAGTATGGCCAGTGCCACCATTATAGAAAAGTAAGAGCTTCCCTATCCCCACCTGCATGTACTGCTTAAAGTAATGCAAGTCTGTGTCATCATGGCTTGTGTCTGTTTTTCTTGGGTGCAAGCTGACTGAGCTGGCATTATGCCAGCTACCACAAGTTCACGTACAAGTAAAAAAAAAAAAATACGCAAAACACGAGGAAAAAAGAAGAAGACTGGTGTACTCTCTGACTATTTAGTGAGTCTGTAGTGCTGCTAGTAGAATTCCTGAAACTCCCACTAATGTTACAGGCCTACAAAGACGGCGGAAAGATACATGCCAAAATGTTATACTGTGCTTGCAAGTTGCTAGTGTTACTATGAGACAACTTTCTGTTGAATTATTTTGTGTTAATGTTAAAGAGTATTGGTTACAGTATTTTTCTTTCTTTCTTCATATAGATGCTCCACAAAAACGTATCCGGAAGGAGATGGCTGTCCGGGCCAGGGCCCGGAAGCTGGAGGCCATTTGTCCCGAATATCGACGGCTGGTGGCTCGGGAGCAGGAGGAGGAGGCAGCTACAGCTGCATTCTCCTCCAGTGCCCATGGGTCCACCAGCCAGCAGACTCCAGTGGTACGGCAACGTGGTCGGACAGCCTCCCGCCGCTGCCGCAGAGCAGCAAAAGAAACAGCAGCTGCCCTCCCCAGAGCCTGGATGGCACGTCAGCGCTGTCCCCGCCGGAGAGTGGACTACCTGGAGCGCGCAGTTGAGAAGCTGAAGCGCCAGCTTCAGGACCTCCGTAAAGAGATGCGGGACCACCTGTCCACAGGACACCGCCGGAAGTGAGTGTCCCTTGCCCCTTTTTTATAGACTGTTGGGGGTTGAGAATTGGGCTTTGGGGATTCAGAGGGACTTTTTGAGGGACATTCCTATGGACATTGGTTGGGGTTATTGAGGGGGTGGATTGGATCTTTTGAGTAGTTTATTTTTTTTAGGGTAAATATAATTATTTATTTTACATACTTCAACATAGTGTACGCGTTCATATTATTTAGTGGGGTGGTGGGCGGGGGTTACTGTATGTTTGGTTTTCTCAAACTTACCAGCATGAATGATCTAAAACGTCCAAAAATGTACAAAAGTGCCACTAACAGAGTTAGTGAATTCAATTGCCCTACTAGTACTTTACTAGTACTACTATCAGTATCTCCTCTTCTCCGAGTACTAGCCCATTATTCTATCTCCCCAAAATGCTTATCTTACCTATGATTCGTGTTTGAGAATAGAGCTAAGCACAGCGCTGGCTGCATGGCATATGGCGATTACGGTTGCCCATGAAATCCATCCATGACAGAAATTCCATTGTTGTGGTGGTAGTAGGAGTGGTACTACACTAGAAGTAGCAGGATATGAAAAAAAAGGAAATGAGACATTGAGTGGCCTGAGAGGAGTATTAGAAGGAACAGTATATTTGTAGCCTAAGCAATGCTGAAGATAAGTATGGGAAAAAAATATTTGCATGGATGATTATGGCTACAACAAGAACAGTGACACAGCAGCGTAACCTTTCTTCAAGTGGAGGAGGATGCTGTTGATGATGGATCCAATCGATGGTGAGCATGAAATTCAGAATTGATTTGAAAAAATACTCATTGGTGGTTTTTAAGCAGAATTACAATATCCTAGGATTCATCTAGCTGCCTTTAAACTGATTTGAGGAGGTTGCTTGCACCTTATCCTCCCCAGCAAGTGTGTGGAATTATTGTTGTCATTTAGTCCCATCTCAATAAAAACCACACAGCCCGGGGAAAGAGGGTTAGGGTTTGAAAATTGGATAGAAATGTTTTTTTTGGGGAAAGTTTTGTAGAGAGAGGGAAAAAAACAGCATGTACAAACAACAAATGAAGAAAAACAAATCTTAGGATACGAAGATAGCCATAAATCTTTTAAGGGACATAAAGGAAGTGCACTACTGCATGCATGAAGTTGTTTGCTAAATGGATGGTTAGTTTACTGAAAAGTAGTACTTACTACAACTTACTAACCAAGAAGAAACAATTTGACAGTACAGGGCTGCAGTAATTACGCAATTTCACTTGCCTATCTGTCCACAGAGAGAATAAACACTTATTAGTACATTAAATTAGTTTTAAAAATAGCAAAAAAACTTATCAAATAGCTGGAGGGGTGAATTTGAAGCAGAGAGCAAACAAACGCACAGAGTCACACTCATAGAAGTTCACAACAATAACATTATTTAAAAGATAAGGAGAAGTGAAGAGGATACTGTAACTTTATGTTGTAGTTGTCCTGTTCAATTTGGGAAGTTGCATGCATCCAGCCATTCTTCTTATTTGAGGTTCTCCTCCATTCCATCTGATGCTCCGTCGATAAATCTTGGTGACCAGACACACTGTCCACTACCTGCCTGGCGGATGCAGAATTGCGGATCGCTAATGGTAAGCCTGAGTTAATCGTTTTCCCCAATGCACAGGGTAAAAGCCGACCTGTAATTGTTGATGGAAAAACAGGAAGTGATATTAAAACACCACTGAGAAAAAAATATAAGGTACGGTCTGTAGTGCAAAAATAACACTTTCAGTTTCAGAGGCGACAGTATTACATACAAGCATCATTTCTAAAGTGCGTACTCTGAGTCTCCTTTTCAAGGATAGTAATTAGCACACAGCAGGCCAGGGCCATGCGGACGGTCAAGGCAGGTACCACTGAGTGAAGCAACCTGATGTAGCATACCTCTTTGACGCAGACAGACAAAGCATATCTAATTTCATGCAGCAAGCCACATAGCCACAATTTTACTTGAACTGCTGTCTGAACTCTGGCATAACAACACTGAATTGGCTCGACCACTCCATACCACGACTAGACAAACATGTAGTTCTTCTGTAGTTGTTGTTGACTGGTTTACCTGTTTGCCACTCACGAAATGACCATAGTTCTTCCGTAAACCGATGATGATGATCCATCCATCCCAGTGAGTGACTGTAAAGAAAAAAGATATTATGTAACTTTGATCATCAAGACACATCATCATGGTATATTGGCAAACTCAATGTTGTTCATGCAGTCGCAGTCTACACACACAGTGAGTCCAAGGACATTTTGCATATTAAAAAATGCAGCGTAGTGGCCCCTGCAGTAGAAGTACAATATGAATTAAACAAGGTAAAAAAGAACAGAGTAGACTTGAGTTACATTTAGTGTGCAAAAGATTAAATAATAACAAAAGACATATAATGATTAATTTCATGCGCAACAAACAAACAGCAATTGCTTTAATCAGAGCCAGCCAGCCAGTGCTGTCCACTGCATGCTATCTCATTATTCATTACCTGTTCCACTTTTTGTCCGCATCTTGTTCTTAAAGTGAAGGCCCACAGGGCAGCCTCTTGTGTCAATTTCAGAAGTAACTGTCAGCATTCAGCATATAGTCAGTAATTCCAGTCCCACTTCTTTTGAGGGGACTCGTCTACGAAGCAACAGTTTCTTCATTCTACTTAATCCAGCCATCTGCCTTGAGGGAAATGGATATGGATAGGGGGAGTCTGGAGGAGGAGGATAGAGGAGCATGACTGAGTTGTGAACTTGTGAACTTCAGGATGGCAGACAGCGGCAACTTCAATAATAAGACGAAGACAGTGCTGCTGATGGATTTGTTGTGATTAGAGTTTTGTTGTGGTAAGAGTTGCAAAACAAAGAAAGACACACAGGAGTAAAAGTGAATAAGGAGTCAGGACGAACAAAAAGGAAGTCAGTTTCAGGCCTAGGTGTCAGGGAAGTAGAGCTTGTCCTCAAACTATGTGAATTGAGACGGGAGTAGGTCAGCTAACAGGGAGGAACTTCCGTCACCTAAGTCGTTGTCCTCTTCTTCCTGCGTGGATTCACATATTTTGTAATCTGGTGGTATGAAGTGCTAATTCATCTTGATCATTGTTAACCTCTCCACACTTTTGGGCGAGAGGCGGGTCCTTTTTGAAGTTACAATGGCACCAGCAGCACTGAAAACACATTCAGAAGACACGCTTGCGAGTGGGCAAGACAAATAATTTAGAGCCAGCTTGGTGATCAGTGGCCAGTGAGGCCTTTTTCCATAACAATACACCAATGGGTTGTGATCAATGTAGACCTCTGATGGGTCATCCAGATAGGCCTGCACCATCCACTCAAGGTCATCCAGGGCTGCTCCATTTTGCGTACCATCTGTGGCCTTTGCATCAGCACTGGAACGAGCAAACCCTTGATGAGTTATCCAATCCGCTTCCAACAATATTATGGCTGGGCCTTGTGCAGGTAAGGATGATGATACGGTTGCTGATGTAGGTAACAGGTGTGAGGGAAAGTGACTGCCTTCGGCCACAGAAGTGGACCTTTACGCCGGATGGCCTGCTGATTCAGTAGTACTGCTGCTGGTTCCTTCAATTTCCTGCCGCTCTTTTTTGAACCGAGTGGCTGACAGAGCTAGCCAATGTTTGTACTTTGTAACATCTGCTTCAGTAAAAGAAATGAATGCTTTGCTGGCCAGTGCCTTTTTGTACCATGGATCCAGAATAGTGGCACAAATGTAATGTTGTTCCGTATGTATTTTTTTAAGCCTTTCATTGTAAACTAGTTGGGTTAATAAGTTCTCCGCCAACGGATATGCGTCTTGCTTGTCAGTATCATCTTTGAACGTTGAAGACATCGCCTTCAGTTGGTGCTCTAGCATGCGCAACAATGGGATAGCTTTGCCCAAAGTACAGTCCTCCCTGCTGACTTCACGTGTGAAGACCTCAAAAGGACGAAACATGTCTGTCAGGCATTTAACTAGGTCCCATTCCTCCAACTCTAGCCTCATGTCTTTCATAGAAGAATCAAGTGCAAAGACATACTCATTGATTACCAAGCACTGCTCAGACAGACGCTCAAGCAGGTAGAAGGTTGAGTTCCAACGTGTTACCACCTCCTGGATGAGTCCTCTGACTGGCACTCTATGTTCATATTGAAGTTTCCTCAGCTGCTTCTGGGCCTCAAAAGAATGTCTGCAATGTGTGTAGATTCTTCGGCAGGTGATCAGTAACTTGCTGACTGTGTTTTCTTTTTTCAAGAAATCTTGAACAACAATGTTATTACTGTGCGCCACACACGGCACTCTGAAATAGCCACCATCATTCATAGCCCTAACTATATTACTGCCATTATCTGTGGAAACATAACCAATCATGCGCTTTCTTGGATGCAGCCATTCAAAGACCTTACTGTTAAACTCCTCCAAAATGTTTACTGCAGTATGAGATTAGCTTGAAGAATTGTGGCAGGGTCAACACCTGCAGACATCTTTTCTCTAACCCCTGCAAAAGAGACCCAGTGTGTAGTGATGCACATGTAATCAAGGGCTTGGCAACTGGTCCACATGTCTGTTGTCAGGTGGATAGTGTGAACAGCACTCTTCTGCAAAGCTTCCCCAATCACCTCCAGCACATCTTGATGTAGTGCTGGAACCGCAACTCTGGCAAAACAGGACCGGCTAGGAACCTTCCATTTAGGGCAGACTGTTGCCACAAATTATCGAAAAACCCCCCTTCCACGAAAGGAAAAGGGAGAAGGTCCTGCGCTAACATTTTAGCCAGCATTGCATTATAAAGACGTGCCGTTGGGTGGTTGCGTTCCAATGACCAAAACATGCTTTTAATGGTGGTCTAGACCGTTTTCATATGTGTTGAGGATGCAGACATCTTCAACCCAGTTAGGCTCGTTGTGCTGCATACACCGCAGCAGGACTTCTTCCTGGCACTGATGATGAACAATGAGGTAGTTAAATAAATGTTGCATATGTTGGGATTCAATCAATATTTGCAACTAGGCATTTATTATTATTACAATACACCCAAAAACGGAAAGACCAAAAATAAAAATTCCAATTATTTCTAATCAAAAATGGATGTTTACATTGATAGAAGAGATACCACACAGAGAGAGTTGTTTCATGCACCACTGAGTACCCCTCGGCATAATGGATGAAACAAAGCAGGGCCGACTGGGTGCAGGCCTATGGCACAAAGCACACTGCCTGGCTTCAAAATGGCCCCTTGACCCCCACCCACATGGCCCTGCCTGGACCAGGCCTCAAAATGGCCCCCACCTACATGGCCAGGCCCCAACACCACCCCCAAAAATAAAAAAACACCCAAAAACACCACAATCCAATGCCATCCATGCCCTAAATGGTGTTTAAAATATTCAAGAGACCCCACAGAAAGCCTTGGTCTAAGCACCACTGAGTTCCTCTGGGCCTACTGGCTAATGTGGCTTTACAAATGTCAGTAAGTAAGATTCCCCTTGGGCTTATTAACTCTAGTAAGCACACTTACAGATATTCACAGACCACAGCCACATTGGTACACATGTAACAAATACGGAGGCAATGTAACAAAACTAAAACAGTCAAATATACTTCACAGTTTATTTAAAGCAAGTGCAATAAACCAATATGGTTAATAGATACCAAATTATTTCACAATATATGAAAATCACATTTATTGAAGAACGAATTGCCAAGACGCAGCATTTTCCGTCCAACGAGACAAGTTTTTAGTTTTGTAGGTACGAGCGTGTGATGACCTTTACGGCATTGACACTGCTTTGTATACTGCTTTTAAGACACTCCCCAGCAAACCTACAAAGGATATAATTGAGCAACTGAGATTGTGTGTCTGGGGAGTAATCAAGCAACTGCTCGGCATTTTTTATTCGGACCGGGAGACGTGTTCCCCGCTGGTTGTCTGTGAACTACGAAGAAATACAATTTTGAATTATATGTGAGGCTAAATTTGACTTTATCCAGCTATTAATGTCCTCGAATCTTTTATATGAAGTGGAAGACCGGTTCCCTAACCATAATCTGTAAATACACTAATAAAAACATGTATTGTCTTTTGGAATCGTTATGTCACTAAGTGACTTTCAGAATTCGGAGCAGCTTTTCCTTGGAGCGTGTATCCCTGATTGGAGGCATGTGCCCATGCGCTACATTTTTATAGAAGATTTTATGAGATGATTATAATGTTTTCCTGAAGAAGGTGGCTATATTATAGTTGTCCGCCGAAACGCGTCGATGCTTAAAAAGAAAGGAGAAATACTTCAAGCCTTGAGAGATAACAATTCTGATGCTAAACTGAATTGATCTCATAATTTTTTGTATCTCCTTGTTTACAAATAGGAACTTACTTTTCCTTTTCTGTCTGTCCCTGTAGATCATATATTTTAAAGTGTATGTGATTTTAATGTATTGTGAAATAATTTGGTATCTATTAACCATATTGGTTTATTGCACTTGCTTTAAATAAACTGTGAAGTATATTTGACTGTTTTAGTTTTGTTACATTGCCTCCGTATTTGTTACATGTGTACCAATGTGGCTGTGGTCAGTGAATATCTGTAAGTGTGCTTACTAGAGTTAATAAGCCCAAGGGGAATCTTACTTACTGACATTTGTCTTTTTGGTACCCAATCCCTTTGTATTCGGGTCCCTCTCTTTTATTAGAGCTAGTGTGGCTTTACACGTACCCCAAAATTTAAAACAAATTCCACATATAACAGCGAGCTATTCAATTCCATGACATAAATGATATTTAAGTTCAACAAAACTCACAGAAACAGTTGTATCATGCACCCATGACTAACCCTGGGCCTACTGGATACTGTGCCTACCCGCAATATATATTTTTTTAAGTTGTGAAAAAGTTTATAAATGGTAGTTGCAGCAATTGCAATGCCCCAAACAAACAACACCAATTTACTTGTAAAATCTCAAATCCAAAAGTAATCCAAAAGTGATCCAAACAAAAAGTCCTCAAATACAAATATCCAGCAGCAGCTACAAAAAGTAATCCTTCCAGATCCAAATGAAAAGTGACCAGGACATGGACAAAGCACCGGGAGGAGCCTGCTGGACTGGAACAGGAAGTTGGAGACTCTGGTGCACTTCCTTCCTCCCACCCACCCCCAAAAATGGACTCCTTGCACAAAAAGTGCAGCCAAATGTCAATCTGAGGAGTTATTCTGATCCAAATCATAATTTTCAGAAGGTTTATGCTGCCTGCGGTAGATTTCTTGTGCAGAATTGCAATTTTTGCAAGTTTGAGAAAGCGAGCTGTTCAAATCTCCCACCGGAAGTCAGCTGCGTGTCGCATCTACGTGTTCGCAATTGTTTACTCCCGCGATGCATGATCGCTGGCCCTTATGACGTAGTTGCATTCTCAAACTCTCGCAGTGCAAGATGGCGGGCCACTATGACGTACTCGCGGTCGAAAAGTTTCGCGCGATCACGCAGCCAGATCCAAAATGGCGCAGCGCACGCAAACCGGGAGGAAAAACAACTCGACGAACTCAGAATCACGGTAAGTCAATGCAGCGCGCGCGAGATTGTATTTTTGAAGCGCGACCAAGCAAAAAAATCCGTCAGCTTGCGAATTGCGGATTTTTGGGCAAATTTGCGCGATTCGCGGACCGCGAAATTGGCAAAAATCCGCAAATTCTGCGAACGGAACGGATTTTCAGCCCACACTTACCCAAAAGCAGGATAGCTGCCACAGTGCCTAATCATCTCTGTACTGGGGTGAATGTATGACATTGTTCTACATCCTGTCCATCAACTGTTGTTTTTGCATTTGTCACCCCGAGTGGGACGGGTATGCTCAGACGTGAGTCCCGTGCTCTCCACGCCACTGGAGTCAAGCTGTCATGGCTGAAGACGGCTGATAGCCAGAAACCTGTCCTAGGATGCTTGATTCTGGTCCAGGGAAGACACGGCTTGGCAGTTCGGGCTGGACTGTTCCCATGAGGCACAGGGTCAAGGCTGATTTGCATATGGCCATGTCTGAACCGGGGTGTTGTGGTGAGCAAAAAACACAATGGATTTTGGCCCAGATCTCTGTACTGGGGTGAATGTATGACATTGTGTGCATTCTGTCCATCAACTGTTGTTTTTGCATTCGTCACCCCGAGTGGGACGGGTATGCTCAGACGTGAGTCCTGTGCTCTCCACGCCACTGGAGTCAAGCTATCCTGGCTGAAGATGGCTGATAGCCAGAAACTGGTCCTAGGATGCTTGATTCCGGTCCAAGGAAGACATGGTTTGGCATCAACTGTTGTGTTTACAGTGCGTAATCAGGGCACAGTGGGCCATGGCCGGAGCGATGGGAGGTGATTTGTAGCGGTGCAACCCGGAGAGCAAACCAAGCAGGGCACTGTTGGGACGGGCTGCCCTTGGGGACGCCCAAGATGAGATTGCCAGGCCATATGCTGGGTGCCCCTGGAGGAGGTTGGCCCCCAGGTTCCTTCTCAGACAAGAGTGGGCAGCCACCCCTGGTGGGGCCAGCAGGGGCCATTCTAAAGCTGCTGGGCCAGGGGATCGGGTGCCTGAAGTCCTTGAGGCTGGACTTGGTTAATTGATTGGGGGAGTGTCATCAATACCCTGCTCCCCTTGTGTGCAAAGTTGCAGCTCTGGGTGCAATGGATGGTGCCCTGGAACCGGAATCTGTCCCTTGTTCTTGAAACAAGTGAGGGCCAGTAAGCAAAGAGCATTTATGGAGCTATGGAGTTATCAGCACACCACCTGTGGGGGCAATCAAGGAAATCATCTACTGATCCCTTGGCCTACCATCGGAGGTGTTGTGTGCTTTGGGGTCCAACTGCTGCCACACTTCACACGATTGGTGCGCATTGACCTGCACATGCCCCCTGTGGCTGCATGCCTGGGGCAAGGCGATCTTCTTTCATATGTCTTGGTTCCGAACCACTCTTGCATCTGAGAAGGTCGCCGACCTGCCAGTTGAACCAGCACCCATTCTGCACATCTGCTGTGTTTCAGCGAATGGGGTCTGCTCATTCCCCCCATCTGCCCAATCAAGTGATGAGGCGGAACCCCAATAGTGACAGCAGATGACTTTGGAGACAACCACTGTGCATGCCTTTCTTGATCTTCTAAGCCCTGTCGTTTCACACCAGGGAGAGAATGGGGAACACTGATACCAAGCAGTCCAAACTTTCATTATAACTTTGAGACAAAGTCAACAAGCATGATGAACAAATTGACCACCTCAAGCGTTGCACTTCAGAGTTGTAAGACGGACATCATTGTGTGGAGAGAAACTGCTTTGGATGGAAAAAGTTTAGGAAGTCATCCACAACAAGAATGAAGATCTGGAGGCACAACCGAGGAAGAATTATCTGCTCATCCTTGATGTCCTGGAATCGGCTATATGGAGGATTATGTAGAAACAATGCTTCGCACATTATTTGGGCATGCACCTTCTGCCATGCTCATTGTCAAACTGGTGCACCGAGCACTTGGTAAAAGACCCCCTCCTGGCACACCTGTCCAGCTGAAAATTGACAGACTGTTAAACTGTAGAGATCTTCTTCCTGGATTTCACTGGCACTGTACAGGCCACTAGGAGGGAAGTTTTGACATTCAAATGCTCCTTGCAGAAGACGGATGCTAAATATTCTCTCATTTATCTTGCCAAGCTCCAAATATACCACGTGGGAAAGATTCATTAATTCACAGATCTAAAAGCAGCTACCAAATTTGTTGAAAACGACCAGAGGGCGGAGGAGCATTCGCCCTCTAGTGCCCAAGACTCAGAGATGGGACATCCCAGCAAAAAAGATTAAGGAGTCACGTAACTTCTGATGGACCACATTGGGAGTCCTATTGGATGGTGTGAAATGAGCTCCCTTTGAGCCCTTCTCTTGGACCATAGCATTAAACTCCAGCTGTGATATCAGCTACAATGGTGTTTTTGGTGGCTCTGTTGGGTGGCCTGGTAGGGCGGGCCTGGGCTACTTGGTTGTCGTCTTTCTGGCCATCCAGCTGTACCAAGGCTGGGAGTGAGTTGGACCTCTGGTTCATCGCCACACAATGATTCATTGGTTGCTTTCACTATTTTTACCTTTGGGGTTACATGATGGATGGGCTTGGGTGATTTGGCCTGACTGTGGGGGTCGAAGTGGATGGAGGATTGGTTCTTGGAGTTCTCTCGATGTTCTCGTTCTTTGGCTGTACAATGATTCTTTGTTCCTTCCTTTAATGGCCACTCAGCATGTACATGTGTGCTTTGACATCTGGCATTTCCGGCATGTGGGGCTGGAGATCTACTATCCACCATCTATCCCCAGTGCAGCCGATTTCATGTTTGACCAGGTATATATGGGCCTCAGTCACAGGTGCAAAGCATGACATGTGCTCACTTCCTGCAGTGCCACAATATTGACATATGTATAGTTTAGGAGCTACACCTCACCAAAAAGACTGAGGTGTGCTTTTGGGTGGAATAGTTAGGTGAACGCCATGCTGCCTATTATTCAAGTTGTGCCAATGGGGAGGCTATATTTATCTGGAATGTATTGCTTTGAAGTGCTTGCTGAGTTATTTGTGACCAACAGGGCCATTAAGTTTGACTCTCTGGTAACCTTGCAGGGACTTCCACTCTGGCTGCTGTCGGTATACAGCCCTAACATAGATAACCCATGCTTCTTTACTGAGGTTTGAAGGCTAGTGGGCTCCATGGCCAATGAGCCCTTCTGTGGGGATGAGACTTCATTGTCATGGATCCCAAGGCCAACCGCTCCAGTGACTCATGGCACAAGCACCCAAATGTAGCTGCGACAATCACCTCACCAAACTTTGGCCCACAAGACAAACTGATAGCACGGACGGCACATGTATAGCTGCAATGCACACCACATAGTTGGGGATAGACTATTTACTGGCAATGCGTGATATCAATGCATGGACTTTTAGGGTTCAGCATTGTGAAGAAGTTAGAAACGCAATTGTAGACTATTGTTAACACAATGAACACTCCATATCATCCCAATCTACCTTGTGGGAGGCCTTCAGGGTTGTGATAAGGTGGGGTCTGCATAGCTAGGCAGGTGGGTGTGCTGCGGGCACTGTGCGGTGAGCCTGCACTTCTGGAGTGGGAGATCGGCGCTCTACAACTCCAATACTTTGAAAACTGTACTCCTTCCACAGCAGTGCCCACCTGAGGTAAGCTGGTGGAACACAAGGAGGCAGCACAGAGGGAAACGTATTATCTGGGGAGAGAAGCCCACTCTCAGCGTAAAGGTGAGGGAGATAGAGCTGACAAGACCCTAGCCCACTTGCTGGGCAAGCCTTGGGCCAGTGATTACATGATCGAATTGCAGGATGATATGTCTCAAGAGTATGTGGGGACGGTGGCAGTACGGAAGGAGATTACATACTTTTTCTCCACCCTCTAAGCGCCTAGCACTTTGAGCCACCTCTGGACCTCACCCCCTATTTTGATTTGGTGCAGTTGCTGTGGCTTGAAGAAGGACATAGGCGCATCTTAGATGAGCCTTTTACAGTGTAGGAGGTTGTCCAGGTCATCCATGCATTACAAGGAGACAAAGCCCCTGGTTTGGAGGACCTTACAGTAGCTTTCTAATATAGAGTATGCCAGATTCTGGCCCTGAATCACATAGCATTATATGAGTAGTCTCTGGTTGCAGGTGTCCTACCACCCTCATTGGGAGAGGTATTGATTATAATAGAAGTTAAGCCTGAGTAAACCCCCAACATTGTGAGTCATATCGACCCTTATCCATGATCAAAGTGGACAAAAAGATTTGTGCAAAGTTGATAGCCTCGTGCCTACTTCCACTCCTGCCAGTCATCATGAGACCAGGCCAATTGGGCTTTCTGCCCGGGCGGTCGACGACTCACAATTTGTGTACCTTCTTCGCCCTTGTACATACATCCATCCCAGCATCCGCGCAGCCATGGTGTTCTTGGATGCCACTAAGGTGTGTGACTCGCCCGAATGGCCTTACGTGTTTACTTGCTGTCTTCAAAGCTCACACAAATAATTTATCATGTGTGGAACATTTGAGAATAAAAAATGTTTAAAGCACTTCAACACCGTTTACAATGCTTTTTAGCTATGTTTAAATACTCTTTCCTCTCAGATAAGCAATGTGTAAAATAAGCTCTTACTACCTCTTTCTTCTCCACCTACAGATATTAAGACAATTTTCCATTTTAACTATTTGCAATTATCAACATTTAAGTATGAAAGCAGAGGATAGTGGTGCATTTGTTAAAGACTCCACAATGCCAGCACTTGCACAGTGGAAAAATGTTTACACTTTTCACCAAAGTTAGGTTCATATGCAGTATTAACCCAAGGAATTCATAATGTCTGGCCAGCTGGCTAAGGAAGATCACAGCAGGACCAGGGGAAGAATGTATATCCATAGTTTGATGCGGGCACAACCACCTCACAGCACCAGTGAGTAACCTACCACTAGAAAGAGCAGTGCGCCCAGCCGGTGACTAACACAGTCATTCACGAATAGACTCCTGGCAGGGGCTGAACAGTCACTGGAGTAGCAGTGAGTCTGGACAGCAACTGCTAAGAGGCGCTAGATTTTGGGTCTCCTCCTGGTCTAGTGCAATACCAACATGGGGTGTCCCAAGAGCAGGACCTCACAATCATCCAGACCTGGACCAGGCCGATGATACCCAACTGATCCTGGTCCTGGATAAAGGAAATTAGGTTTGGGAGGAAAAGCTCAAATGTTGCCTGACGGCTACATTTGACTGGATGCGGAGAAAGCATCTTAAATGCAACACGGGCAAGACTGTGATCATGCCAATCGGCCCAAAAAATGATTTCATCCCCAGATTATGGTGGCCAGAGGAAGCAGAAATACCACCTCATACCACCGACTCGCCCGTAACCTGGCGGTCAACTTTGATTTTGCCCTTTCTTTTAAGCAACAGGCATCAAAAGTAGCAGGGACATATTTCGGTATCATAAAGGGACTAAGGAAGTTTTTTAACTTACTGCCACTGGAGGCAAGAAAAACGGTTACAGTAGCCCTGGTGACATCACGGATAGACTACTGTAACAGTCTATACGGAGGCACCAACAAAGGGGTCACTCATAGACTCCAGATGGTGCAACATGCAGCAGCCAGGTTGGTGCTAAATGGCCGATAAGATCGTCAGCAACAGACGCATTAAATACCCTACATTGGCTACCAATAATCAAAAGGGTCTTTTTCAAGATACTGATTATTACCTTCAGAGCAGTCCACTCCTTAGGGCCAACATATCTACGGAAGAAGTTCTCAAGGTATCATCCAACACGAACCCTACGCTCCTCAAACGCCAATCTGTTGGCTGTCCCAGGGTTCAGACTTAGGACGGGAGGGGGTAAATCACTGTCAGTGTTGGGCTCGAAAGCATGGAATGCTCTCCCACCCCACCTAAGGGCCATAGAGAGAGAAACAGAATTCTGTAAAAAACTAAAAACCTGGATTTTTAAGCTACAAGATACCACTGCTAGAGCATTAGTGTGATAATTGGACTGGCGAAAACTAAGCAGCTGGACCATTTTACATCTTCTGGTCACTCATGGGCACCTAGATGCTCCTTGGAGCGATAGTTGCGCGTTATAAAAGAGCTATTACATTACATACATTACATTACATTTAACTCCTGCTGCCCCCATGGGAGTCTCCAACTGCATGCCCTGTCCATTCGTCATTTCCTCCTACCAGTGCGTGCCTAGAAGAACTACAGTTGAGGGACACTACTGTTACCTGGCACACCACATAATGCTTGTGCATCCCAATCCCTTTACTCTGAGTATGTGTTCTCGGATGCTCTCAAGGCAGCCCTATGGCCAAACGAAGAGGTTTGTATTTGTGAACTCGCTGGACATCCGGGACTTGTTTCTTGAAGTCTGGATTCTATCAGAGATGGCCCCAGAGCATCTCTGAACTTTGTGCGGCCTCATGGCTGCCTTTGTAGCAGGTCTTATGACTCGTCTGCCTCTGCAACCTACCCTGTCTCCTGTATTCCCATCTCCCAATTCATCTGTGATCCCGGTTTCACCTGCTGTCCCGATGTTGAGTTCTTCCAGTGGGGTGCCTGGCTTTGCCATGGCCAACCATTTAGAGTCCACACTCAGGAGGATTACAGCATCATTGTGAAGAGTTAATCAGGATGCCCTGGAACTTTTGCCCCCAGGTCAGGAACTCAGTTTAAACACACTCTCTGGGCTGAGGGAATAATTTTATTATAATTAAACACAGTTGACTCTTGTTTTTGGACTCTATATGTACTATGATGTTTTTCATTCCCCCTTTGTGTATTGACTGGATGCCTGCTTGTGGTCTGCATGGTTGTTCCTGAAGGTGGTGGGCAGCAGGATCCACAAGACAACGTAGAGTCAAAAAACAGATCATGTGCTGTAGGCAGTTTTTATGTTGTTTAAAGAAATACGGGTCATGTGTGTCTAATATAATTCAAGTGTATATAATTTTCCTATTCACTTCCAGGCGGAGCTCTCCTATTCAGTACTGTTTGTAGGTCTTTGCCGGTAGTGTGGAGATTCCACCATGAGTGTGCCTCCTACTCACTACAATGCAGGGTTCTGTACACCGAGTATGGAGGTTCCACAATGAGTGGGAAGATCCCGCCACACATAAAATATGGTTTTAAGTGTAATAAAGATGAATCCGCAGGATCCATAAAATGCAAAGAGACACTTTGTATGGAGATAGGTTTATTCCATGTTGTCAGGTCCGAGTCAATGTCAGAATTTCAAATGGTGTAACAATCCTAACTCCCACAAACTTCCATACATTTGAAAAATGCAGAAAGACAAAGAACGAAATGACACACGGCACCGAGCGAGACAGTCATGACCTGTGACAGGAATGACACTTGTGAAGGCCATGCTCTGAGCACTCAACAAACCTCCCCCCTTAAAAAAACAAGAAAAAGAAAGAAACACCATAATAAGATGTAAAATTCAGCAGAAAAAAACAACAAATAAACACATTACTTCATAATGAAATCTCTGAATCTGGCAGGAAGGGGATGATCACGTGTGACTCTGGTGGAGATAAACTTGTGGCTAGTGAGGGCAAGATTGTGGTTCCTCAGCTCATCACTGGGCCGAAATCAAGCAACACATTACTATTCGAATCTTCATGTGTAGTTATTGCACCTTTAAGCAAAGATATCCTCTTGAGATTCCTAACACTCCCACCTACAACTCTCACAGCATTTCTAAAAGTTTCTATAACCCTTTTAGGAGCCTACCAAATTGGAGAGCCTTTACAAACTCCCTCTTTTTTTATGCATATCAAATCACCAACAACCACTCTTTGTTTACTTACGCTGCCTAGTTTTCTATCCATGACTTCTTTCATTCTCTTTTTGTAAACTTCAACCCTGTTACGAATCAACTCATAATCTACACCAGAATAATTTTATTTTTCATCCGTATGTTTTTTTTAACCACCAAGGAGCTAATTTGGTGCTTGGTTTATGTTATCTTGAAAGTTCAAAAGGACTAACTAAGGTAACAGAGTTGGGGGAAGTCCTGTAAGCTAATAGCATAGATTGTAGTGTGTTGCGCCAATTTAACTCTCCCTTAACAGATAACTGAATGGCCTCCTTCACAACACGATTAAAGCGCTCCACTTGACCATTTGCTTCCGGATGGAAAACAGCTATCTTCCTATGAGTAATACCACACTTCTCAAAAAATAAACCAATTTCCTTACTCACAATTTGACGTTCATGTTCTGTAACAATTTCTTGGGGAATAACCTCTCTGCAAAAAACATCATCATGAAATTCTATAACACTTCGTGAAGTTACCTCTTTGACCATTTTGACCTCTGGCCATTTTGAGTAGTAGTCTATCAAAACAATACCAAAACTCTCCTGTTTGGATAGAACATTAAAAGGACCAATGATGTCTAAACCTAAATTTAACCATGGACCTGAAGGAAAATCCACAGGTTGAGGTTCAGCATGCATCACAATCGCTGACTTGTCACTATTTGCACATTTGTCACGTGCGCACTAAGGGGCCTATTGGGATCCCGGGCGGATCGTCACCGCCCGCATGGTGGTGGCGATCCGCCAATGATCCGACCCCACCCGCCACCCAATTCCCCCCACCATATTACTATGGCGGGGGGACTGCAGTGTACGGAAAGACCGTCCGCTGCTTTTCCGCCCGGTCAACTCGTTGACCTGGCGAAAAAGGGTTTAATATGGTGGCGGCCTCTGTTAGACACTGCCATCCATATTACTATGCAGGCGGGGACATTGCGGGCCCCCAGGGACTCTATTGGGTGCACAGGGGGGTACCTATGGTACCTCCTAGCAGTTCCATGCACAACATGGCAGGCGAGCTATTGATTTGTTACTGAGAGCCAGACATAAAAATTAACGTTTCAATTAATGTTTACGTGATGTAAGTTAATGCATTATGAGGTTGGATCATAACATCCTTGTTTTTCCCATACACAGACCCCTGAGGAAGGGTAACTCTTTACCCGAAATACATTGGGTATATGTGGAAAGCTAAAAGAGATATGGATTTGCAAAAAACAAAGTTGTATATTTGAAGATCGAGTATAAATATGAAATAAAGTATTTAACTACTCTTGGGAAACGAACTTTCATCTGAATGTATCATTTAATCGAATGAATTGACATAGACCATCTGGTCTGAAGTACAAGTGTGCACACCTCCACCAAAAGTGGAACCCCCACTTTTCCTTTTTCTGTTCCAGGCACCACGCGGTGCCTGCCATGTTGTGCATGGAAGTGCACAACATGCCTTCCTGGCATTGTGGCAGGCGGTGCTGTGTGCACCGCCCCCACAATGACAGGAATGCAGGATGCCCCTGCCACTGTGGTGGGTGCATCCTAATTGCCCCCACGGGACCCCCAACATTATGGCAGGCGGTCCCATTTCCCGATAGAGTGCCGCCATCCTAATGACCCCCAAAGTGTTCAACAGACAAATCAATGCCAGGCCACCGAAAGGTTTCTCTGATACGTCTCCTGGTGAAAGATATACCCAAATGCCCTTCATGAGCACTTTCCACAATCATGGTCTTAAAGCAAAAGGAGGTATAACTTTGTCACCTCTTATAATGAGACCATTCTCAATAGCCAACTCATCCTGAATCTTAGAATAACTCATCATATCTCCTGATACTCTTCTTTGATCTGGCCATCCATGGATAATGTAACTTCTGATTTTTTTTAATTCAGCATTCTTTTACATTTCTAAAACTCAAATATCTTCACTCAAATTAGATTGTTTACCATACAGTAAATTCATGTCACAAGTAGTAAAGGCAAGTTCACATTCATCCTCATAGGTAACTATTTCAACTTGCAATAGGTAATCTGGACATGGAATCAGCGTACATAGTGGCTTTCCCCTGTACATACTCAATCTTGTACTGGAATGACTGCAACCTTGAAGCCAATCTAGCTAAACGTGCTGACATGGAACGTCCACCTCCTGGAGCCATAAGAAAAACGAGAGGCCTGTGATCAGTTTTGATAGTAAATTTTGTTTCCCATAAAAAAGTTCTAAAATGGGCAGCCCCCACACACATGCTAGGAATTCTCTTTCTATGACAGAGTAGTTTTTCTCAGAATCTTTTCACACTCTGGACGCATATGCAACAATCCATTCCTTACCATTATCTCTCTGTAATAAAACACCCCCAAGTCCTGTGTTGCTGGCATCAACCATGATGATACAACTTTTCCCAGATACAAATGGTTAAAGACATGGAGCGTTAACAATAAAACTCTTCAAATTCTCAAAAGCATGGGAGATATCATTAGACCAACAAAACTTAGCATTCTTTTTAAGAAGACATTTAAAAGGGTCAATTTTTGAAGAGTAATTAAGTATGAATTTTGCAAAAAATTCAGTTAAGTCAAGGAAAGCTACAAGCTGTTCTTTTGAAACAGGAACAGGGGCATTAACAATGCTTTCAATATGTTTACATTTGGGTTTCATTCCCATTCCACTGATGGTATGTCCAAGATATTCCTCTTCCAACACTTTAATTTTACATTTATCCAGACGGAGAGTGAGACCCTTCTCAGACAAGACAGCTATGACTTTTCTCAGGTTATGATCATGTTCATCATTGTCTTTCCCATATACCAAAATGTCAGGCCTTCCAAGGTGTCTTTCATTAATCCCTGGTAGACAGAAGCTGCACTGGCAAGGCCAAAAGGCATACGACGGAACCTAAAGAGACATTCAGGAGTGATAAAGGCTGTCAAATTCTTTGATTCTTCAGCTAATACAACTTGGTGGTATGCGCTGGCCAGGTCAATGCACGAAAATACTTGAGCACCTGCTAAAGTTGATACCAGTTTGTGTAAATTGGGCAGAGGATGGGCATCCATCCAAATAGCATTGTTTAAGCTGTGCAAGTCCCCACACAGTCTTAGTTTGCCAGAAGATTTAACTGAAATAACAACGAGAGAAACCCATGGAGATGATTCAATGGTTTCGATGATACTCTTCTCACATAAATCCTTAAGAATGTCTTTAAACTTGTCTCTATATGCTAGAGGTATGTTTCTTACTTTATGACAAACTGGTATTGCGTTCTCATTGAGCTTTATTATATGCTCAAACCCTTGATGTTTCCCAAGTTTCCGACTAAATACATTGGGAACTTGTTCAATTAATTCTTTAATGTAGCTTGCATTCAGTTGATGAGTTACTCTTTGGGAACAGATGGAGTAAACAGGAGTATCAGCGTTGGGATCAAGTTGAATTCCTAATTTCTCTTGATGCGGCCATCTTAATAGGGACTGTCCAAACTTGGCAACATCAATTTTACAAAATGAGTGACGTCCTGCAAAAACTAAAAGAGCTCTACAAAAACCATCAAATCAATTTTATATCCTGTTTAGCCTCTAGGTGACACATCAGGTGTTCTATTTGGCCAGTTATTATGAAAAATGTCGGAAGATATAATAGTGTACCATGCACATGAATCTACTACAAATTGCACTTTTACATTGTCACACTGTCGAGACCTGGGGACACCCAGGACTGTGAGATGCTCTGCCTGGTACCTAGGGTTTCAAAGTTTAATCCAACAATAAAGTAAATTCTAAACTGATAGTGTATCTTGTAATCAAAAAATAAATAATCCAATGTCAAACTTTCATCAATCAAACGTAAATGGTATTGAAAAACGTCCTGTGCCAAAAACAAATAGCGCAAAATGTTTGAATGTAAGTAACATACAGTTACAATAACACTGTGATGAAACAAAATATTTTTCAAATTACAAATGATAAAGAAAACATTTGATATAACAACACAACCCAATGCATTTTTTTTAAACCCTTCTTCAGGGGTACTGTATTCAAATGCTTAATTTTTATGTATTATATAGTTTGGTTCCTTCAGTGGAACACTACAACATAAAACAAACGTAGAAAATACCGTAACTATGGATTGATCATGCCACAACTGGCGAAGAAATTTACATTATTCAATAGGATTTGCACATGTAAAAGGCAGAAAAAACAAAAGACAAAGCAAGAGATAAAAAAGGTGAAAATTAACGCACTGTGAAGTAAAAGGGACACCTGACAAACCCGATGGTTTGCTGCTCATGTTTATAAAACAGGATGTGTACAATATAAATGAATGAATGTGCACCGACACAAGTAATGTGAAAGTGACTTAATGCCAAGTTGACCAGTAGCCCTTGAAAAATACCTACAGTGCTCCCTGACATGCAGCCTCGTGTTACTCACAAGACAACGTTTGAAGCTGCTGTACTCTGTAAATAAATAAACACGTGTGGTGTTAACCGATAGCTGGCTGAAAGAGTTACAATAGTTGCATACCCCACACTATCTCCAAAAGACTTACTGAATCCAATCGCAATTCGGTCAATGAAATAAGTACTCTCATGTGAGTATGCCGACTGTCACCAGTTATCAAAACCTGTGTGGAATATATGTTGCCTTAATGTAAATGAATGACGATCGACAGAGTATCGGCATAAGTCATATACCTTAAGCGGGCTCACCTTAAACTTCAAAGACATCCGACGTGCATCTAAAAAAGAACGAGACACTGCATTTTAGGCAAAGCTCGTATGTATCTACATGCGGTCAAACACAGCTTCTTAAGCGCCATTATCAATGTTAATGAACACTCACCCAACTAGCTCCAAACAAGCCGCTCGCCGTCCTTCACCCCACATTGACACAGGGACGCCATTAAAGTGTGTCATCACATGCCGGCTTAAAAAGGGTCCCCCGTCTCTCCACATCGTTATGTGATTGAGAGACAAAACTTTATTGTGCCAAAGGTAAAACCAGCCTCCGCGTTTATGAGTGTATGGTGCTCAAAATAGTCAGTGAATGTGACAGATTCATAAAAAGAAGAAAAAGCCTTCACATGTCTCTGGAATGTTTAGCAGAAGATGTTTTAAATCACAATATATATAAATGATATTGAGCCATGAAACCCATGTAACGAAAAGTTAAGTCTCCTAAACCGAACAATGCAGAAATGCTGAAATAAAGTAAGAAATAAGATAAAAAACGGGTGTGAAAGCATGTGCAAATCCTGTACATCTGTGCAACAAACAGTATAGCAAAATATTTAAAATTCACATCTGTGCAACAATCAATGAGGCATAATCTTTGAGAAACACATTTCGACGTGCATACATGATTCATATATAACACAACATTTCGTAATGGTCATTGAGACCCCCAGGGTTGGTGGTCCCAAGATGTTTGATCCAATATGTTTCCCTACGTGCCAAGGATGTATGATAATCTTTACCTACTGTATCTACTACCTTTTCAAGTATCGTAAACCTGATTTGTGGTATGGTATGTTGTGAGTTTACCCAATGTGCAGCTAGGCTAGAGGTTAAGTGCTTGTTGTGGATTGAACTCTTATGTTCTATGATGCGAGTCTTAATCTTTCTTGAGGTTCTCCCACATAGACCAGCCCACAGGGGCACTTAATGGCGTATGTGACGCCCTCAGTGTTGCTGTCAGATATGTGTCTCAATGATATTTTGTGACCTGTTTTTGGGTGTAGAAACGTGTTTCCTGGAATTACGTTACTTCACTGGCCACAGTTCCAGCATTTTCGCATTCCCTTAAATGTGATGTTTCTAGGAATATTTTCCTTTTTGAGAAGTTCCCAAAGATTTTTAGGGTGACTGTGTGCAAACATAGGCATTCCATGAAAGATTGAGACAAAATTTGGTTCTTGGGCAATGATTTCCCACCTCTTTCTAATTATTTTTTGTATTTTAGTTGCTTGTACTGACTGCTTTAAAACAAATACCATGCATAGACATCAGGGGTCTCATTTATGAGGTTTTGCAGTAGGGAAGCGCAGCAGACTCTCCTGCTGCGATTCCCTATGGCAAATGAAAAGGGCAGGAATGCGCCATATCTATAAGATACGGCGCATTCCTGTCCTTTTCCCCTGCGACAGTGCACAATGGTGCAAGGGTGCCGGCCTTGTGGGGAAGGTTATTTTTGTACAGGAAGGGAAACCTTACTGTACAAAAATATTCACAAGAAGCTTTTCCTCTTTCTATGTGTGCTGCCTGATAAATATCATGCAGGCTTCTGCGCCACAGAACTTCCCAAAAAGTGAAGTTCAGATGGCGCAAGGGGCCTCCTAAATGAGGCCCCAGGTGTTCTAAAAACGAGGTCCTGCTGCTTGTATGTCAGAGCAAAAAACAACCACAAAGTGGCACCAATGTGGAACCAAAGACATTACCAGTACTAGTGCATGGTGACTGCTACATATGAGGGGGCCTAGCACTGCAGTAACCAACTGTATGGTAGATAAGAATGTGGTGGGGCGCAAAGCTGCAGATCCAAAGTAAAGCAGGACGAGCTAATTAGGAATGGTACACAACAAAGATGTACAAATAATGCTTGTTGACATCAGCTCACTAGCATAGATGTGCAGACGTAGAGAATTAAGGGGCCCTTCCTGTGCACACAGACTCAAGGGAAGGTGTTTGGGGTGCCACCTGGCACCAAGGTGTGGAGGAGGACATTGAATTTGAACAACAAAAGCAGGGGGCTCTGAGAGTTGGCAGGACATCTAAGGACCAACAGGGGAACAAAACTTTCCCCAGGAACATGGTTCTGACAAAACATATTGGGGCCATACTCCATATAAAGACTAGGACTGGGACATAGACAGAGAATGGAGAAGGCACCACTGAACTAGATAGCCAAAGGTGGTCCCATTGTATGAACCAGTGGCCATTTATGTTGTAAAACAGTGGAGGGATCTGAGGTTTTTAACCTGGCAGTGAATGTGGCAGAAGGGGACAGACTTGCAAAAGAACACTGTCAGATGGGCTTTGGGAGCCAGCCTGCCAACCTTGTATAGCAGAGTGACGGTGAGCTCCCATGTCTTTCCAGTGTGCACCCCGAGAGAGCTAAAACCACTCACTGACTTTAATTGCTTCCAAAAGAACTGGGGCAAAGTAGCACTGAACCTCTACAAGGTGGTGGAACCCACAATAATACCCATTCTACAAATAGCACTTTTAAATATTCTGCCTCCAGATGTTGCTTGACCACTGAGCTGTCTTCCACACCATCAACTATCACCTCTCATCTCCACCCTAAAGCCTCAAACGAAACTCACTGACTGCATCTGTCATTGATCCTCCTCCTCCTCATCCATCTGACACCATTTCATTTGAATGTAAACCTCAGAGGATACCTATCAGCTGTGTAATAGTCTATGGTTGCATCTTGTTCCCTGTCAATTTCAACATCTTCCTGCAGTCCTCTGGTGCTCGACTAACTGAGAGCAGCACAAAAACTCACCAATATACTGATGATACACAACTCGACTTCAAACTCTCCTTTACTCCTGACATCTTACGCTGCAAACACTCTCTACATCCGATCCAGTCCTGGATGTCCAGCACCTACCTGAAGTTCGATCTCATCGACTGATTTTTCCAAGACAAAATGCAAAAATGACTCCATATCTGGGTCAATGGCAGGGACTTGAAGGGATTCAACCTTGAACTTTCAACGGATGGCATGTCACTTACATCCACCTTAAACACCAGCCTCGTCCCCAAAGAAAACATTGCTGTGAAAACAAAGGTATCCTTCTACCAGCTCTCTACTAAAGGAAGTGAAAGTGTTTCTCCCAGAAAGCAAATTCAGAACTACTGTTCAAGACTTTGCACTTTCACATTTAGATGGTGACAGCACTCGGCGTCATAGCCTTTTAGAATCCACATCAGCCTCAGTAAAGGACATCCTGCATACTGCTTCATGGCCCATCCAGGACCTGAAGGAATATGACCACACCACCCACATACTTATGATACTCCATTGACTCCCCATTTCAATCCAAGCCATCTTCACAGCTAGATGTACTTTTTATAAAGCCATCACTACGAGCACCCCAGTCTAATGGATGAGAAGCTCTTCATCTCTGGCGGTTCTCAGCACACTGCAGACTGTTCAGCACACACTGCCCAGGAACCTATCCGACTATAGTCAAAGAAAAGCAAACAAAAGAAAAAATAAGTACCCTGGCCTGCTCTTTATATGTACCCACAATATTGAACAACATCCATGTATTTATCAGGACTTCCCCAACTCTTCTCCAATTTAGGAAAGAATTGGAGATGCACCACTTTGATGAATACTGCATCACAACGCAGTAATAACAGCTGTGGTCCGTGCAGGTAACAGCGCTGAGGCCCAATAAGGGGGGTATTTCAAGGGAGGATGCAGAGGGAACATTAATTATTTATTTAATTTTCCCTCTACATCGTCCCTCGCAATCCCCCCTTACCCTGCCCCACCACCCCACCGCTGTTACCTGCATGGACCACGGCTGAGTAATTGTACAATTATGCTCTTCTGCACTGCTTTTTCCCCAGGCCTGTGCTACTTCTCCAGTTGCTAGATGAATATATCTTTGCACTCCTACCTTTTATCTAGGGTGACACAGTACAAATACCACATACATACATGAATAATAAATACATAATATAAGCATGTATACGTACATACTCTGTTAATTAAAAGAGCAATGGCAAATAATTGTGGATATAGAATGGTTATTGAAACATCTGCGGATATGTATACAATTTATTCATTAAAGTGAAATATTAACTAATTAAAGAATTTTTGAACAAAAGGTTACCCTTGAGAGACTACCTCTATAAAGTTTGGGTTCTCCTGCATATAATAGACCAGGAGTGCAGCCACTTTTGAGGTTCAGTTTGATTGCTAACTTAACTGCATATCAATGAAATCCATTTTGCTATGACTTTTCAGAATCCATAGGCATTTTTTGTATTTGTTCTTGTATTGTCATATGTTTCATTTGCTACACAGGTGGACCAGACTTGCGCCACTCTTGGTGTTGCAGTTGGCCATTAAACAGTCCTTGGTTTTGCCTGGCGATGACGGCCACCAAAAAGAAAGCCATCTGATGACTGACTGTAAATTGGGCAGTCAGGCGAATGCTTCGCAAAGTACAGTCCATCAGGGAAGAATGTCAGTGACTGCCAGGGTCAGGTTGCTAAGGCAGGCACTCGGCAATGACCGAGGGGCCGAATACGAAGGTCCAGCTGTGGGCTGCTTTTTTGGCAGCCTGGGGGCCGATTTGGGCTTTGTCTGGTGTGTTAAGATGTGGCCAGCGAGGGGCCTTTCTGGAGGCATATGGGTGTCCATTACCTCCCTTTTATCAACGGGCAAAGGTGTCACTCCCTTTCTCTGGCTGGGCCGTCCCATTAATGTATGCATGTTGAGAGGGGGTAGCGGGCCTGAGCAAAACTAGTCTCACTTGTTTTTCAGGTGTTTATAAAACTTCGCCGAAGCAGTGTTTTGTGGAAAGGCAATCTGAAAATGTTGGCCACTTTTTTTTTATGTGCCCGGGACGGTTTCTAATCCCAATCCAACCCTGCATTTGCCCAGCCATAAATCAGGCAGGCGTACTAAGAGTTCAGTAAAGTGGGTACTCTGTCACATTTACAGTGCAAACCTCGGCGGTTATGCTCAATTTGGATATACCAAGAAAGGTTTGAGTTTGAAGTGTTAAGTTGATTAGTTTTTCTGGACTGCCCGGTACATTTCAGCTCTTTGTGAGTCAGGGCTGGACTGGGAACCACAACCGGCCCTGGCAAAGTGCTCCACCGCCCCCCCTCCCCACTCGGGGGGGGCGGGGGGGTTGGAGGTGCCGCCGAGCTCTGTGCCAGGGCCGGTTTTTGGCCGATTTTGGTACAGGGCTGATTATGCTGCAAAAACGGCCCTGTAACAAAAACGGCCCGCAGGGGCTCAAAACCGGCCCCCACCTGTGCGGCGTACCGGGGAATTGCACGGGTCCCGCTATGGCCAATCCGGCGCCCGCTGTGAGTCCCAGTGCATGTCTAATGTGAACACCAACAGTCACTGAAGAAGGAAAAAAAATCCCCTAAGCGACATCTGTAGTCGGTTTTGAGACTCCTTCACTTTGCTTTCAGTGCCCTCCCTCGCTTTCACCCAGCACAGCTTGTAGCGCTGTAGGTCCGCTTTCAGGGGTAAATACTAATGTCACTCTGATTCTGAGAGGTATATTCTGGCTGGTTGCATCTGTCCTGCTTTCACTCTACATTCACTTCCTTCAAAAATGACCCTACCATTGCTCCTACGGACTACATCTTAATTCCTATGATCTGCAGTCTGTTTGCACTTTCTTATATTTTCCCCTTAGCCTATTCTCACACTGTTAGAGAATTGGTCATAACGTTGTCCCTGTGCATTGGAACTGCCCCATCCCACACTTAGAGCCCGCTTCCTGGCATCCAGCCATTAATGAATCAGGCCTCATGCTTCATCCATTCAATGTGTTGTACATGGGCCATTCTTCCCTGAATTTGAACCAATTTTCTGGACCACTTCCTATTTTGAACACATTCTATGCATGAGAATACTGTATTTGTCCTAAGTTGAATAGCTCAGATCTGAGAGGAACTTCACCTTCTCTCCACTTGATGTCGACAAAGCGATCCAGATGAGGGCCAAGCCGTGGATTTCACGGCCCTGTCTATGCCTGCTCAGATCAGGGGCGGAGCCTTACATCAAGACGATCTGCTGCTCCCAGCCCACAAATAATTCACTTTACTGCTGATCCCATTTAGTGACAAGATTTGAGATGAGAACATGTCGAAAGCTTTTGAAGAAGCCTGTGATTTCATTCCCAGGTGATAAAAGCATTATGCACTCCCCAGCTTCCATTCTGCATTTGTTTTAACATTTGCGAGCTTCTTAATTACACATATCTAATTCTTTATTCAGCACTCATACCCTGTAAATGAAACAAATTGTGTATTTGCATGCACCACCATACCATCTGCTGCCATATGAGAATCAAGCAAAGATTCTATTAATTGTCATCCATATTAATTCCTGACTCTTAATTCAAAGCTCCTTATAAATAACCAAATCTGAAGATCTATCACAGCTGAACAAAACAAGCTATTAATTGGAAACTTTTCAACCCATATCTTGTCAAGAGCAGCATGTAGGTGGAAGAAGCAGAGATGTCCCTAGAATAGAAATAGAGACTTTCAAAAATGTATTTAAGAGTGGGTGGGGCTTGTTCACCATCGTGTCTGTTGTTACAGGACAAGGTTGTATGGCAATGGCCGGGAAAGATTTTTTATTTCACCTGACATTTCCCTTGTGGGCAGGAGACCTTAGAGGCTGGTGTTGAAAGCCCAGACCCGCTCTTGGTACCTCTGAGGCAGTGGTCTAGCTAGACCTTTTGCCGCCTGTGGCGGGCCCTAATTGTACTATCCGGCGGCCACGGGTAAGAGCCGGAGGAGAGGGGGTTGCGGCTCCTGCATTTGTCACCCCGCGATTGCCACAGGTAAGAGCGAGGGGAGGCCGCCGCTCCCAAAACTCATGCCGCCCGGGGCCACGCCTTGCTACGCCACTGCCCCAAGTTAATTGCAGCAGGCACAGGAGGCTTTAGAGAGACAGAGAAAGAGAAAGAGAAAGGGACTGGGGAAGGTTGGAGAGAGCTCGATCACAGAGGGTAGGGAGAAGAGAAAGAGA